>NW_027362769.1:50264342-50955175 GCF_046119375.1 Phyllobates terribilis
TTTTGCACATTGCATGAGCCATAGTATGGTTGATGCATTTTCTAGAAGAACCTTGGATGGGTTCTTCCAACTTTAACAAAGGGGCCACATCTAATTGTTGGATTGTGAGGACATTTTGGACCTTCCATCAAGAAAAGATTAGATCAGAAAAACCTCGAAGAAGATGTGTGGCTTTTATTTATCCTTTTTTGCAAAACACCAAATCAAAGTAAGTAGAGCAACTTTAATATTTTATTTCAATGTCTGGATCTTTCCTTTCCTGTTTGCCTTAACTGATATGTCTTTTGGTTTTACATGTTTTTTAGGTCAGGGCATTCCTCATCTGGAAGCTGTTTCTGGAGTATTGGAATCCATTGAAGACATTGTTGAATTTAGGTCATATTTCAAATGGGTGGTAAGCATTTACTTCACCAATCTATCACATTTTCAAAGCTTTGAATATAGACAATATGCAATCATCATGTGTCAGAAAACTCAGAGGCTTTACATTGACATTGCATTTTGCATTACTACAAGCTAATCTGTTGTTTTGTTTCAGTTAAACAAAATGAAGAACCTCCTCAATGCAGACGAATTACTCTTTGCAGTGGCTGAAATTTGTTATCCTCAGGCCAATTACTGTAAAAAATTCATGTTCAACTGCTTGGATGTTCCTGTGCAATACCCACACATTTCACAATGATAAATACAGTAAAAGCTCTTGTCAGAGTATTGGTTTTACTGCATTGTTGTGAAACGATGTGCATGCACAGAGCTGTGAGTTTGATCTTTTTGCACACTGCATGAGCCATAGTATGGTTGATGCATTTTCTAGAAGAACCTTGGATGGGTTCTTCCATCTTTATCAAAGGTGCCACATCTAATTGTTGGATTGTGAGGACATTTTGGACCTTCCATCAAGAAAAGATTCCATTAGAAAAACCTCGAAGAAGATGTGTGGCTTTTATTTATCCTTTTTTGCAAAACACCAAATCAAAGTAAGTAGATTAACTTTAATATTTCATTTCAATGTCTAGATCTTTCCTTTCCTGTTTGCCTTAACTGATATGTCTTTTGGTTTTACATGTTTTCTAGGTCAGGACATTCCTCATCTGGAAGCTGTTTCTGGAGTATTGGAATCCATTGAAGACATTGTTGAATTTAGGTCATATTTCAAATCGGTGGTAAGCATTTACTTCACCAATCTATCACATTTTCAAAGCTTTGAATATAGACAATATGCAATCATCATGTGTCAGAAAACTTAGAGGCTTTACATTGAGATTGCATTTTGCATTACTACAAGCTAATCTGTTGTTTTGTTTCAGTTAAACAAAAATAAGAACCTCCTCAACGCAGACGAATTACTCTTTGCAGTGGCTGAAATTTGTTATCCTCAGGCCAATTACGGTAAAAAATTCATGTTCAACTGCTTGGATGTTCCTGTGCAATACCCACACATTTCACAATGATAAATACAGTAAAAGCTCTTGTCAGAGTATTGGTTTTACTGAATTGTTGTGAAACGATGTGCATGCACAGAGCTGTGAGTTTGATCTTTTTGAGCATTGTATGAGCCATAGTATGGTTGATGCATTTTCTAGAAGAACCTTGGATGGGTTCTTCCATCTTTAACAAAGGGGCCACATCTAATTGTTGGATTGTGAGAACATTTTGGACCTTCCATCAAGAAAAGATTCCATCAGAAAAACCTCGAAGAAGATGTGTGACTTTTATTTATCCTTTTTTGCAAAACACCAAATCAAAGTAAGTAGAGCAACTTTAAAATTTTATTTCAATGTCTGGATCTTTCCTTTCCTGTTTGCCTTAACTGATATGTCTTTTGGTTTTACATGTTTTCTAGGTCAGGACATTCCTCATCTGGAAGCTGTTTCTGGAGTATTGGAATCCATTGAAGATATTGTTGAATTTAGGTCATATTTCAAATGGGTGGTAAGCATTTACTTCACCAATCTATCACATTTTCAAAGCGTTGAATATAGACAATATGCAATCATCATGTGTCAGAAAACTCAGAGGCTTTACATTGAGATTGCATTTTGCATTACTACAAGGTAATCTGTTGTTTTGTTTCAGTTAAACAAAATGAAGAACCTCCTCAATGCAGACAAATTACTCTTTGCAGTGGCTGAAATTTGTTATCCTCAGGCCAATTACAGTAAAAAATTCACGTTCAACTGCTTGGATGTTCCTGTGCAATACCCACACATTTCACAATGATAAATACAGTAAAAGCTCTTGTCAGAGTATTGGTTTTACTGCATTGTTGTGAAACGATGTGCATGCACAGAGCTGTGAGTTTGATCTTTTTGCACACTGCATGAGCCATAGTATGGTTGATGCATTTTCTAGAAGAACCTTGGATGTGTTCTTCCATTTTTATCAAAGGTGCCACATCTAATTGTTGGATTGTGAGGACATTTTGGACCTTCCATCAAGAAAAGATTCCATCAGAAAAACCTCGAAGAAGATGTGTGGCTTTTATTTATCCTTTTTTGCAAAACACCAAATCAAAGTAAGTAGATTAACTTTAATATTTCATATCAATGTCTAGATCTTTCCTTTCCTGTTTGCCTTAACTGATATGTCTTTTGGTTTTACATGTTTTCTAGGTCAGGACATTCCTCATCTGGAAGCTGTTTCTGGAGTATTGGAATCCATTGAAGACATTGTTGAATTTAGGTCATATTTCAAATGGGTGGTAAGCATTTACTTCACCAATCTATCACATTTTCAAAGCTTTGAATATAGACAATATGCAATCATCATGTGTCAGAAAATTTAGAGGCTTTACATTGAGATTGCATTTTGCATTACTACAAGCTAATCTGTTGTTTTGTTTCAGTTAAAAAAAATGAAGAACCTCCACAATGCAGAAAAATTACTCTTTGCAGTGTCTGAAATTTGTTATCCTCAGGCCAAATACAGTAAAAAATTCATGTTCAACTGCTTGGATGTTCCTGTGCAATACCCACACATTGCACAATGATAAATACAGTAAAAGCTCTTGTCAGAGTATTGGTTTTACTGCATTGTTGTGAAACGATGTGCATGCACAGAGCTGTGAGTATGATCTTTTTGCGCATTGAATGAGCCATAGTATGGTTGATGCATTTTCTAGAAGAACCTTGGATGGGTTCTTCCATCTTTAACAAAGGGGCCACATCTAATTGTTGGATTGTGAGGACATTTTGGACCTTCCATCAAGAAAAGATTCCATCAGAAAAACCTCGAAGAGGATGTGGGGCTTTTATTTATCCTTTTTTGCAAAACACCAAATCAAAGTAAGTAGAGCAACTTTAATATTTTATTTTAATGTCTGGATTTTTCATTTCCTGTTTGCCTTAACTGATATGTGTTTTGGTTTTACATGTTTTCTAGGTCAGGACATTCCTCATCTGGAAGCTGTTTCTGGAGTATTGGAATCCATTGAAGACATTGTTGAATTTAGGTCATATTTCAAATGGGTGGTAAGTAGAGATGAGCGGTGTTCGACTAGAACTGTTCGCCAATCTCAAATTCGAGCTGTTTTGGGCGGTGTTCGAGTTGTTCGACGAACCCGAACGATTTGCAAAAAATTCGGCTGTTCGAGGTTATGTTCGATAACTGTTCGTACACCAAAAGCGTGTCCTGCATGGATTGTCTGCCACTCACTGTAATGCCACAGCCATGGTGGTTGTGGCATTACAGTGATTGCCCAAATCGATGGGAACAGTGCCAACAGTGAAACATGAAAAGCCGGCAATTCAGCAGCGGCGTACACCTGTACCCGACAATTTAGAACCGAAAGAATAGAGCTTCACACATAGATTAGATAGATATAAACATGTCAGCCACATATATACGAAGTACAGTGAAAGTGCTGCTTACTGTACTTGTCATTTAGCGTAAAGGATTTATCAAAAAAAATAATAGTGTTTTCATGCACCGTCTCTTTAAAAAAGCCGGCCGGCAATTCAGCAGCGGTACCCGACAATTTATAACAGACAGAATAGAGCTTCACACATAGATTAGATAGATAGAAACATGTCAGTCACATATATATGAAGTACAGTGATAGTGTTGGTTACTGTACTTGTCATTTAGTATTAAAATAAAGGATTTATTATTAAAAAAATTGGCGTGGGGTTCCCCTTAATTTTAGGCTCTAGCGGAGGTTAAGCAGACAGCTGGGGCAGATGTTTGAAGCCTGGGAAGGGGGTAATACCCACGGAGCTTCCCAGGCTACTAATATCAGCCCCCAGCTGAATACATAGCCTTTACTAGCTATTAAAATGGGGGACCCCCCCAAAAAAATGACGTGGGGTCCCCCCTAATTTAATAGCTAGCAAAGGCTAGGCAGACAGCTGGGGGCTGATATTAATAGCCCAGGAAGGGAGCCATGAATATTGGCCCCCTCCCAGGCTAGAAACACCAGCCGTCAGCCGCCCCAGAAATGGCGCATTCATAGGATGCGCCAATTCTGGCACTTAGCCTCGCTCTTCCACGCTGCCCTGGTGCGGTGGCAGGGGGTAATAGGGTTGGGGTTGATGTCAGCTTATAATGCCAGCTGACATCAAGCCCAGGTTAGTAATGGAGAGGCGTCTATAAGACACCCCCATTACTAACCCCATAGTCAAAGTTAAAAAAAACACAAACACCCAGAATAAAGTCCTTTAATTGAAATAAAGACACAGTCCTTTATTGTTCTAAATTAAACCATACTTACCGTCACGCCCATTCCAGCTGAAGCCAACGATCTCCTGCAATAAAAGAAAAATAATAAAGCAACCTCATCCTTACCTTTCCATGGTTCCCACGACAGCTTCAGCTCTGCTACATCGAGATGACAGGCTGGACCGCAGCAGAACGCTGCCATCCAGCCTCTCATCCCGCAGACACTGAGAAGCGCAGGCTTGCTTGCGCTGCTCAGCGTCTCTCTGTGACGACATCCAGATGAGCCGAGTTCATGTCCAATGAACTCGGCTCACCTCATGCACGTCACTGACAGCGTGGGAAAATTCTCAAGCTGAAGCGCTGAGTGCAGGAGAATTTTCCCACGCTGTCAGTGACGTGCATAAGGTGAGCTCATGTCCAATGAACTCAGCTCACCTCCTGCACGTCACTGACAGCGTGGGAGAATTCTCCTGCACTCAGCGCTTCAGTGTGAGAATTCTCCCACGCTGAAGCGCTGAGTGCAGGAGAATTTTCCCACGCTGTCAGTGACGTGCATGAGGTGAGCCGAGTTCATTGGACATTAACTCGGCTCATCTGGATGCCCTCACAGAGAGACACTGTGGAGCGCAAGCAAGCCTGCGCTTCTCAGTGTCTGCGGGATGACAGACTGGATGGCAGCGTTCTGCTGCGGTCCAGCCTGTCATCTCGATGTAGCAGAGCTGAAGCTGTCATGGGAACCATGGAAAGGTAAGGATGATGTTGCTTTATTATTTTTCTTTTATTTCAGGAGATCGTTGGCTTCAGCTGGAATGGGCGTGATGGTAAGTATGGTTTAATTTAGAACATTAAAAAATTGTGTCTTTATTTCAATTAAAGGACTTCATTCTGGGTGTTTGTGTTTTTTTTAATTACTTTACTAGAAATTCATGGTGGTCATGTCTAATATTGGCGTGACCCCATGAATTTCGGGCTTAGGGCCAGCTGATAATGCCAAGCTGGCCCTAACCCCTTTATTACCCAGTGAGCCACCGCATCAGGGCCCTGGATGAGTTGGGTACAGCGCCAGAAGATGGCGCTTCTATGAACGCGCCATTTTCCGGGGTGGCTGCGGACTGCAATTTGCAGCGGGGGTGGCCCAGAAAGCTTGGGCCTCCCTGCGCTGCGGATTCCAGCCCCCAGCTGCCTAGTTGTACCTGGCTGGACACAAAAACAGGGCGAAGCCCCACGTCAATTTTCTTTAAATTATTTCATGAAATAATTAAGAAAAAAGGGCTTCCCTATATTGTTGTGTCCGGCCAGGTACAAATAGGCAGCTGGTGGTTGGGGGCAGCCCGTTCCTGCCTGCTGTACCTGGCTGGACACAAATATAGTGCGAAGCCCCACATCAATTTTTTTTAAATTATTTCATGAATTTCCTGAAATAATTTAAAAAAATTTAAGTGGGGCTTCGCACTATATTTGTGTCCAGCCAGGTACAGCAGGCAGGAACGGGCTGCCCCCATCCACCAGCTGCCTATTTGTACCTGGCCGGACACAACAATATAGGGAAGCCCTTTTTTTCTTAATTATTTCATGAATTTCATGAAATAATTAAAAAAAATTGAAGTGGGGCTTCGCACAATATTTGTGTCCAGCCAGGTACAGCAGGCAGGAACGGGCTGCCCCCAACCACCAGCTGCCTATTTGTACCTGGCCGGACACAACAATATAGGGAAGGCCTTTTTTTCTTAATTATTTCATGAATTTCATGAAATAATTAAAAAAAAAGTACGTGGGGCTTCGCCCTATTTTTGTGTCCAGCCAGGTACAACTAGGCAGCTGGGGGCTGGAATCTGCAGCGCAGGGAGGCCCAAGCTTTCTGGGCCCCCCCCCGCTACAAATTGCAGTCCGCAGCCACCCCGGAAAATGGCGCGTTCATAGAAGCGCCATCTTCTGGCGCTGTACCCAACTCATCCAGGGCCCTGGTGCGGTGGCTCACTGGGTAATAAAGGGGTTAGGGCCAGCTTGGTATTATCAGCTGGCCCCAAGCCCAAAATTCATGGGGTCACGCCAGTATTAGACATGACCGCCATGAATTTCTAGTAAAGTATTTAAAAAAAACACAACACCCAGAATAAAGTCCTTTAATTGAAATAAAGACACAATTCTTTATTGTTCTAAATTAAACCATACTTACCATCACACCCATTCCAGCTGAAGCCAACGATCTCCTGCAATAAAAGAAAAATAATAAACCAACCTCATCCTTACCTTTCCATGGTTCCCACGACAGCTTCAGCTCTGCTACATCGAGATGACTGGCTGGACCGCAGCAGAACGCTGCCATCCAGTCTGTCATCCCGCAGACACTGAGAAGCGCAGGCATGCTTGCGCTCCTCACTGTCTCGCTGTGACGGCATCCAGATGAGCCGAGGTCATGTCCAATGAACTCGGCTCACCTCATGCACGTCACTGACAGCGTGGGAAAATTCTCACGCTGAAGTGCTGAGTGCAGGAGAATTCTCCCACGCTGTCAGTGATGTGCATGAGGTGAGCTCATGTCCAATGAACTCAGCTCACCTCCTGCACGTCACTGACAGCGTGGGAAAATTCTCCTGCAATCAGCGCTTCAGCGTGAGAATTTTCCCACGCTGTCAGTGACGTGAATGAGGTGAGCCGAGTTCATTGGACATGAACTCGGCTCATCTGGATGTCGTCACAGAGAGACGCTGAGCAGCGCAAGCAAGCCTGCGCTTCTCAGTGTCTGCGGGATGACAGGCTGGATGGCAGCGTTCTGCTGCGGTCCAGCCTGTCATCTCGATGTAGCAGAGCTGAAGCTGTCGTGGGAACCATGGAAAGGTAAGGATGAGGTTGCTTTATTATTTTTCTTTTATTGCAGGAGATCGTTGGCTTCAGCTGGAATGGGCGTGACGGTAAGTATGGTTTAATTTAGAACAATAAAGGACTGTGTCTTTATTTCAATTAAAGGACTTTATTCTGGGTGTTTGTGTTTTTTTAAACTTTGACTATGGGGTTAGTAATGGGGGTGTCTTATAGACGCCTCTCCATTACTAACCTGGGCTTGATGTCAGCTGGCATTATAAGCTGACATCAACCCCAACCCTATTACCCCCTGCCACCGCACCAGGGCAGCGTGGAAGAGCGAGGCTAAGTGCCAGAATTGGCGCATCCTATGAATGCGCCATTTCTGGGGCGGCTGACGGCTGGTGTTTCTAGCCTGGGAGGGGGCCAATATTCATGGCTCCCTTCCTGGGCTATTAATATCAGCCCCCAGCTGTCTGCCTAGCCTTTGCTAGCTATTAAATTAGGGGGGACCCCACGTCATTTTTTTTGGGGGGTCCCCCATTTTAATAGCTAGTAAAGGCTATGTATTCAGCTGGGGGCTGATATTAGTAGCCTGGGAAGCTCCGTGGGTATTACCCCCTTCCCAGGCTTCAAACATCTGCCCCAGCCGTCTGCTTAACCTCCGCTAGAGCCTAAAATTAAGGGGAACCCCACGCCAATTTTTTTAATAATAAATCCTTTATTTTAATACTAAATGACAAGTACAGTAACCAACACTATCACTGTACTTCATATATATGTGACTGACATGTTTCTATCTATCTAATCTATGTGTGATGCTCTATCTTTCTGTTCTAAATTGTCGGGTACCGCTGCTGAATTGCCGGCCGGCTTTTTTAAAGAGACAGTGCATGAAAACACTATTATTTTTTTAAATAAATCCTTTACACTAAATGACAAGTACAGTAAGCAGCACTGTCACTGCACTTCTTATATATGTGACTGACATGTTTCTATCTATCTAATCTATGTGTGAAGCTCTATTCTTTCTGTTATAAATTGTCGGGTACAGATGCTGAATTGCCGGCCGGCTTTTTTAAAGAGACAGTGCATGAAAACACTAATATTTTTTTTAATAAATCCTTTACACTAAATGACAAGTGCAGTAACCAACACTGTCACTGTGCTTCTTATATGTGTGACTGACATGTTTCTATCTATCTAATCTATGTGTGATGCTCTATTCCTTCTTGTCTAAATTGTCGGGTACCGGTGTATGCCGCTGCTGAATTTGCCGGCCGGCTTTTTTAAAGAGAGTGTCTTCTGAGCAGTTTGTCAGCTTTTGGACACCTTTGCAGGTGTTTTCTATGTGTTTCTATGTGTTTTTGTTTGCCTGCCATTGGTTTTAACGGTGTTCGACGGTGTTCTAAGGTGTTCGACGAACAGTTCGACGAACAGTTCCTCGAACATCCCGGTGTTCGACGAACCGAACCGAACCCGAACACTACGGGGGTGGCTCAACACTAGTGGTAAGCATTTACTTCACCAATCTATCACATTTTCAAAGCTTTGAATTTAGACAATATGCAATCATCATGTGTCAGAAAACTCAGAGGCTTTACATTGAGATTGCATTTTGCATTACTACAAGCTAATCTATTGTTTTATTTCAGCTAAACAAAATGAAGAACCTCCTCAATGCAGACAAATTACTCTTTGCAGTGGTTGAATTTGTTATCCTCAGGCCAATTACGGTAAAAAATTCATGTTCAACTGTTTGGATGTTCCGGTGGAATACCCACACATTTCACAATGATAAATACAGTAAAAGCTCTTGTCAGAGTATTGGTTTTACTGCATTGTTGTGAAACGATGTGCATGCACAGAGCTGTGAGTTTGATCTTTTTGCGCATTGCATCAGCCATAGTATGGTTGATGCATTTTCTAGAAGAACCTTGGGTGGGTTCTTCCGTCTTTAACAAAGGGGCTACAACTAATTGTTGGATTGTGAGGACATTTTGTATCTTCCATCAAGAAAAGATTCCATCAGAAAAACCTCGAAGAAGATGTGTGGCTTTTATTTATCCTTTTTTGCAAAACACCAAATCAAAGTAAGTAGAGCAACTTTAATATTTTATTTCAATGTCTAGATCTTTCCTTTCCTGTTTGCCTTAATTGATATGTCTTTTGGTTTTACATGTTTTCTAGGTCAGGACATTCCTCATCTGGAAGCTGTTTCTGGAGTATTGGAATCCATTGAAGACATTATTGAATTTAGATCATATTTCAAATGGGTGGTAAGCATTTACTTCACCAATCTATCACATTTTCAAAGCTTTGAATATAGACAATATGCAATCATCATGTGTCAGAAAACTCAGAGGCTTTACATTGAGATTGCATTTTGCATTACTACAAGCTAATCTGTTGTTTTGTTCCAGTTAAACAAAATGAAGAACCTCCTCAATGCAGACGAATTACTCTTTGCAGTGGCTGAAAATTGTTATCCTCAGGTCAATTATGGTAAAAAATTCATGTTCAACTGCTTGGATGTTCCTGTGCAATACCCACAAATTTCACAATGATAAATACAGTAAAAGCTCTTGTCAGAGTATTGGTTTTACTGCATTGTTGTGAAACGATGTGCATGCACAGAGCTGTGAGCTTGATCTTTTTGCGCATTGCATGAGCCATAGTATGGTTGATGCATTTTCTAGAAGAACCTTGGATGGGTTCTTCCATCTTTAACAAAGGGGCCACATCTAATTGTTGGATTGTGAGGACATTTTGGACCTTCCATCAAGAAAAGATTCCATCAGAAAAACCTCGAAGAAGATGTGTGGCTTTTATTTATCCTTTTTTGCAAAACACCAAATCAAAGTAAGTAGAACAACTTTAATATTTTATTTCAATGTCTGGATCTTTCCTTTCCTGTTTGCCTTAACTGATATGTCTTTTGGTTTTACATGTTTTCTAGGTCAGGACATTCCTCATCTGGAAGCTGTTTCTGGAGTATTGGAATCCATTGAAGACATTGTTGAATTTAGATCATATTTCAAATGGGTGGTAAGCATTTACTTCACCATTCAATCACATTTTCAAAGCTTTGAATATAGACAATATGCAATCATCATGTGTCAGAAAACTCAGAGGATTTACATTGAGATTGCATTTTGCATTACTACAAGCTAATCCGTTGTTTTGTTTCAGTTAAACAAAATGAAGAATCTCCTCAATGCAGACAAATTACTCTTTGCAGTGGCTGAAATTTGTTATCCTCAGGCCAATTACGGTAAAAAATTCATATTCAACTGCTTGGATGTTCCTGTGCAATACCCACACATTTCACAATGATAAATACAGTAAAAGCTCTTGTCAGAGTATTGGTTTTACTGCATTGTTGTGAAACGATGTGCATGCACACAGCTGTGAGTTTTATCTTTTTGCGCATTGCATGAGCCATAGTATGGTTGATGCATTTTCTAGAAGAACCTTGGATGGGTTCTTCCATGTTTAACAACGGGGCCACATCTAATTGTTGGATTGTGAGGACATTTTGGACCTTCCATCAAGAAAAGATTCCATGAGAAAAGCCTCGAAGAAGATGTGTGGCTTTTATTTATCCTTTTTTGCAAAACACCAAATCAAAGTAAGTAGAGCAACTTTAATATTTTATTTCAATGTCTGGATCTTTCCTTTCCTGTTTGCCTTAACTGATATGTCTTTTGGTTTTACATGTTTTCTAGGTCAGGACATTCCTCATCTGGAAGCTGTTTCTGGAGTATTTGAATCCATTGAAGACATTGTTGAATTTTTGTCATATTTCAAATAGGTGGTAAGTATTTACTTCACCAATCTATTACATTTTCAAAGCTTTGAATATAGACAATATGCAATCATCATGTGTCAGAAAACTCAGAGGCTTTACATTGAGATTGCATTTTGCATTACTACAAGCTAATCTGTTGTTTTGTTTCAGTTAAACAAAATGAAGAACCTCCTCAATGCAGACGAATTACTCTTTGCAGTGGCTGAAATTTGTTATCCTCAGGATAATTACGGTAAAAAATTCATGTTCAACTGTTTAGATGTTCCTGTGCAATACGCACACATTTCACAATGATAAATACAGCAAAAGCTCTTGTCAGAGTATTGGTTTTACTGCATTGTTGTGAAACGATGTGCATGCACAGAGCTGTGAGTTTGATCTTTTTGCGCATTGCATGAGCCATAATATGGTCGATGCATTTTCTAGAAGAACCTTGGATGGGTTCTTCCATCTTTAACAAAGGGGCCACATCTAATTGTTGGATTGTGAGGACATTTTGGACCTTCCATCAACAAAAGATTCCATCAGAAAAACCTCGAAGAAGATGTGTAGCTTTTATTTATCCTTTTTTGCAAAACAGCAAATCAAAGTAAGTAGAGCAACTTTAATATTTCATTTCAATGTCTGGATCTTTCCTTTCCTGTTTGCCTTAACTGATATGTCTTTTGGTTTTACATGTTTTCTAGGTCAGGACATTCCTCATCTGGAAGCTGTTTCTGGAGTATTTGAATCCATTGAAGACATTGTTGAATTTTTGTCATATTTCAAATAGGTGGTAAGTATTTACTTCACCAATCTATTACATTTTCAAAGCTTTGAATATAGACAATATGCAATCATCATGTGTCAGAAAACTCAGAGGCTTTACATTGAGATTGCATTTTGCATTACTACAAGCTAATCTGTTGTTTTGTTTCAGTTAAACAAAATGAAGAACCTCCTCAATGCAGACGAATTACTCTTTGCAGTGGCTGAAATTTGTTATCCTCAGGCCAATTACGGTAAACAATTCATGTTCAACTGCTTGGATGTCCCTGTGCAATACCCACACATTTCACAAGGATAAATACAGTAAAAGCTCTTGTCAGAGTATTGGTTTTACTGCATTGTTGTGAAACGATGTGCATGCACAGAGCTGTGAGTTTGATCTTTTTGCGCATTGCATGAGCCATAGTATGGTTGATGCATTTTCTAGAAGAACCTTGGATGGGTTCTTCCATCTTTAACAAAGGGGTCACATCTAATTGTTGGATTGTGAGGACACTTTGGACCTTCCATCAAGAAAAGATTCAATCAGAAAAACCTCGAAGAAGATGTGTGGCTTTTATTTATCCTTTTTTTGCAAAACACCAAATCAAAGTAAGTAGAGCAACTTTAATATTTTATTTCAATGTCTGGATCTTTCCTTTCCTGTTTGCCTTAACTGATATGTCTTTTGGTTTTACATGTTTTCTAGGTCAGGACATTCCTCATCTGGAAGCTGTTTCTGGAGTATTGGAATCCATTGAAGACATTGTTGAATTTAGGCTATATTTCAAATGGTTGGTAAGCATTTACTTCACCAATCTATCACATTTTCAAAGCATTGAATATAGACAATATGCAATCATCATGTGTCAGAAAACTCAGAGGCTTTACACTGAGATTGCATTTTGCATTACTACAAGCTAATCTGTTGTTTTGTTTCAGTTAAACAAAATGAAGAACCTCCTCAATGCAGACGAATTACTCTTTGCAGTAGCTGAAATTTGTTATCCTCAGGCCAATTACGGTAAAAAATTCATGTTCAACTGCTTGGATGTTCCTGTGCAATACCCACACATTTCACAATGATAAATACAGTAAAAGCTCTTGTCAGAGTATTGGTTTTGCTGCATTGTTGTGAAACGATGTGCATGCACAGAGCTGTGAGTTTGATCTTTTTGCACATTGCATGAGCCATAGTATGGTTGATGCATTTTCTAGAAGAACCTTGGATGGGTTCTTCCAACTTTAACAAAGGGGCCACATCTAATTGTTGGATTGTGAGGACATTTTGGACCTTCCATCAAGAAAAGATTCCATCAGAAAAACCTCGAAGAAGATGTGTGGCTTTTATTTATCCTTTTTTGCAAAACACCAAATCGAAGTAAGTAGAGCAACTTTAATATTTTATTTCAATGTCTGGATCTTTCCTTTCCTGTTTGCCTTAACTGATATGTCTTTTGGTTTTACATGATTTCTAGGTCAGGACATTCCTCATCTGGAAGCTATTTCTGGAGTATTGGAATCCATTGAAGAAATTGTTGAATTTAGGTCACATTTCAAATGGGTGGTAAGCATTTACTTCACCAATCTATCACATTTTCAAAGCTTTGAATATAGACAATATGCAATCATCATGTGTCAGAAAACTCAGAGGCTTTACATTGAGATTGCATTTTGCATTACTACAAGCTAATATGTTGTTTTGTTTCAGTTAAACAAAATGAAGAACCTCCTCAATGCAGACGAATTACTCTTTGCAGTGGCTGAAATTTTTTATCCTCAGGATAATTACGGTAAAAAATTCATGTTCAACTGTTTAGATGTTCCTTTGCAATACGCACACATTTCACAATGATAAATACAGCAAAAGCTCTTGTCAGAGTATTGGTTTTACTGCATTGTTGTGAAACGATGTGCATGCACAGAGCTGTGAGTTTGATCTTTTTGCACATTGCATGAGCCATAGTATGGTTGATGCATTTTCTAGAAGAACCTTGGATGGGTTCTTCCAACTTTAACAAAGGGGCCACATCTAATTGTTGGATTGTGAGGACATTTTGGACCTTCCATCAAGAAAAGATTCCATCAGAAAAACCTCGAAGAAGATGTGTGGCTTTTATTTATCCTTTTTTGCAAAACACCAAATCAAAGTAAGTAGAGCAACTTTAATATTTTATTTCAATGTCTGGATCTTTCCTTTCCTGTTTGCCTTAACTGATATGTCTTTTGGTTTTACATGTTTTTTAGGTCAGGGCATTCCTCATCTGGAAGCTGTTTCTGGAGTATTGGAATCCATTGAAGACATTGTTGAATTTAGGTCATATTTCAAATGGGTGGTAAGCATTTACTTCACCAATCTATCACATTTTCAAAGCTTTGAATATAGACAATATGCAATCATCATGTGTCAGAAAACTCAGAGGCTTTACATTGACATTGCATTTTGCATTACTACAAGCTAATCTGTTGTTTTGTTTCAGTTAAACAAAATGAAGAACCTCCTCAATGCAGACGAATTACTCTTTGCAGTGGCTGAAATTTGTTATCTTCAGGCCAATTACTGTAAAAAATTCATGTTCAACTGCTTGGATGTTCCTGTGCAATACCCACACATTTCACAATGATAAATACAGTAAAAGCTCTTGTCAGAGTATTGGTTTTACTGCATTGTTGTGAAACGATGTGCATGCACAGAGCTGTGAGTTTGATCTTTTTGAGCATTGTATGAGCCATAGTATGGTTGATGCATTTTCTAGAAGAACCTTGGATGGGTTCTTCCATCTTTAACAAAGGGGCCACATCTAATTGTTGGATTGTGAGAACATTTTGGACCTTCCATCAAGAAAAGATTCCATCAGAAAAACCTTGAAGAAGATGTGTGACTTTTATTTATCCTTTTTTCCAAAACACCAAATCAAAGTAAGTAGAGCAACTTTAATATTTTATTTCAATGTCTGGATCTTTCCTTTCCTGTTTGCCTTAACTGATATGTCTTTTGGTTTTACATGTTTTCTAGGTCAGGACATTCCTCATCTGGAAGCTGTTTCTGGAGTATTGGAATCCATTGAAGATATTGTTGAATTTAGGTCATATTTCAAATGGGTGGTAAGCATTTACTTCACCAATCTATCACATTTTCAAAGCATTGAATATAGACAATATGCAATCATCATGTGTCAGAAAACTCAGAGGCTTTACACTGAGATTGCATTTTGCATTACTACAAGCTAATCTGTTGTTTTGTTTCAGTTAAACAAAATGAAGTACCTCCTCAATGCAGACGAATTACTCTTTGCAGTGGCTGAAATTTGTTATCCTCAGGCCAATTACAGTAAACAATTCACGTTCAACTGCTTGGATGTTCCTGTGCAATACCCACACATTTCACAATGATAAATACAGTAAAAGCTCTTGTCAGAGTATTGGTTTTACTGCATTGTTGTGAAACGATGTGCATGCACAGAGCTGTGAGTTTGATCTTTTTGCACATTGCATGAGCCATAGTATGGTTGATGCATTTTCTAGAAGAACCTTGGATGGGTTCTTCCAACTTTAACAAAGGGGCCACATCTAATTGTTGGATTGTGAAGACATTTTGGACCTTCCATCAAGAAAAGATTCCATCAGAAAAACCTCGAAGAAGATGTGTGGCTTTTATTTATCCTTTTTTGCAAAACACCAAATCAAAGTAAGTAGAGCAACTTTAATATTTTATTTCAATGTCTGGATCTTTCCTTTCCTGTTTGCCTTAACTGATATGTCTTTTGGTTTTACATGTTTTTTAGGTCAGGGCATTCCTCATCTGGAAGCTGTTTCTGGAGTATTGGAATCCATTGAAGACATTGTTGAATTTAGGTCATATTTCAAATGGGTGGTAAGCATTTACTTCACCAATCTATTACATTTTCAAAGCTTTGAATATAGACAATATGCAATCATCATGTGTCAGAAAACTCAGAGGCTTTACATTGACATTGCATTTTGCATTACTACAAGCTAATCTGTTGTTTTGTTTCAGTTAAACAAAATGAAGAACCTCCTCAATGCAGACGAATTACTCTTTGCAGTTGCCGAAATTTGTTATCCTCAGGCCAATTACTGTAAAAAATTCATGTTCAACTGCTTGGATGTTCCTGTGCAATACCCACACATTTCACAATGATAAATACAGTAAAAGCTCTTGTCAGAGTATTGGTTTTACTGCATTGTTGTGAAACGATGTGCATGCACAGAGCTGTGAGTTTGATCTTTTTGCACACTGCATGAGCCATAGTATGGTTGATGCATTTTCTAGAAGAACCTTGGATGTGTTCTTCCATCTTTATCAAAGGTGCCACATCTAATTGTTGGATTGTGAGGACATTTTGGAACTTCCATCAAGAAAAGATTCCATCAGAAAAACCTCGAAGAAGATGTGTGGCTTTTATTTATCCTTTTTTGCAAAACACCAAATCAAAGTAAGTAGATTAACTTTAATATTTCATTTCAATGTCTAGATCTTTCCTTTCCTGTTTGCCTTAACTGATATGTCTTTTGGTTTTACATGTTTTCTAGGTCAGGACATTCCTCATCTGGAAGCTGTTTCTGGAGTATTGGAATCCATTGAAGACATTGTTGAATTTAGGTCATATTTCAAATGGGTGGTAAGCATTTACTTCACCAATCTATCACATTTTCAAAGCTTTGAATATAGACAATATCCAATCATCATGTGTCAGAAAACTTAGAGGCTTTACATTGAGATTGCATTTTGCATTACTACAAGCTAATCTGTTCTTTTGTTTCAGTTAAAAAAAATGAAGAACCTCCACAATGCAGAAAAATTACTCTTTGCAGTGTCTGAAATTTGTTATCCTCAGGCCAAATACAGTAAAAAATTCATGTTCAACTGCTTGGATGTTCCTGTGCAATACCCACACATTGCACAATGATAAATACAGTAAAAGCTCTTGTGAGAGTATTGGTTTTACTGCATTGTTGTGAAACGATGTGCATGCACAGAGCTGTGAGTATGATCTTTTTGCGCATTGAATGAGCCATAGTATGGTTGATGCATTTTCTAGAAGAACCTTGGATGGGTTCTTCCATCTTTAACAAAGGGGTCACATCTAATTGTTGGATTGTGAGGACATTTTGGACCTTCCATCAAGAAAAGATTCCATCAGAAAAACCTTGAAGAAGATGTGTGGCTTTTATTTATCCTTTTTTGCAAAACACCAAATCAAAGTAAGTAGAGCAACTTTAATATTTTATTTCAATGTCTGGATTTTTCATTTCCTGTTTGCCTTAACTGATATGTCTTTTGGTTTTACATGTTTTCTAGATCAGGACATTCCTCATCTGGAAGCTGTTTCTGGAGTATTGGAATCCATTGAAGACATTGTTGAATTTAGGTCATATTTCAAATGGGTGGTAAGCATTTACTTCACCAATCTATCACATTTTCAAAGCTTTGAATATAGACAATATGCAATCATCATGTGTCAGAAAACTCAGAGGCTTTACATTGAGATTGCATTTTGCATTACTACAAGCTAATCTATTGTTTTATTTCAGCTAAACAAAATGAAGAACCTCCTCAATGCAGACGAATTACTCTTTGCAGTGGCTGAATTTGTTATCCTCAGGCCAATTACGGTAAAAAATTCATGTTCAACTGCTTGGATGTTCCTGTGGAATACCCACACATTTCACAATGATAAATACAGTAAAAGCTTTTGTCAGAGTATTGGTTTTACTGCATTGTTGTGAAACGATGTGCATGCACAGAGCTGTGAGTTTGATCTTTTTGCGCATTGCATGAGCCATAGTATGGTTGATGCATTTTCTAGAAGAACCTTGGGTGGGTTCTTCCATCTTTAACAAAGGGGCTACAACTAATTGTTGGATTGTGAAGACATTTTGTATCTTCCATCAAGAAAAGATTCCATCAGAAAAACCTCGAAGAAGATGTGTGGCTTTTATTTATCCTTTTTTGCAAAACACCAAATCAAAGTAAGTAGAGCAACTTTAATATTTGATTTCAATGTCTGGATCTTTCCTTTCCTGTTTGCCTTAATTGATATGTCTTTTGGTTTTACATGTTTTCTAGGTCAGGACATTCCTCATCTGGAAGCTGTTTCTGGAGTATTGGAATCCATTGAAGACATTATTGAATTTAGGTCATATTTCAAATAGGTGGTAAGCATTTACTTCACCAATCTATCACATTTTCAAAGCTTTGAATATAGACAATATGCAATCATCATGTGTCAGAAAACTCAGAGGCTTTACATTGAGATTGCATTTTGCATTACTACAAGCTAATCTGTTGTTTTGTTCCAGTTAAACAAAATGAAGAACTTCCTCAATGCAGACGAATTACTCTTTGCAGTGGCTGAAATTTGTTATCCTCAGGTCAATTATGGTAAAAAATTCATGTTCAACTGCTTGGATGTTCCTGTGCAATACCCACACATTTCACAATGATAAATACAGTAAAAGCTCTTGTCAGAGTATTGGTTTTACTGCATTGTTGTGAAACGATGTGCATGCACAGAGCTGTGAGCTTGATCTTTTTGCGCATTGCATGAGCCATAGTATGGTTGATGCATTTTCTAGAAGAACCTTGGATGGGTTCTTCCATCTTTAACAAAGGGGCCACATCTAATTGTTGGATTGTGAGGACATTTTGGACCTTCCATCAAGAAAAGATTCCATCAGAAAAACCTCGAAGAAAATGTGTGGCTTTTATTTATCCTTTTTTGCAAAACACCAAATCAAAGTAAGTAGAACAACTTTAATATTTTATTTCAATGTCTGGATCTTTCCTTTCCTGTTTGCCTTAACTGATATGTCTTTTGGTTTTACATGTTTTCTAGGTCAGGACATTCCTCATCTGGAAGCTGTATCTGGAGTATTGGAATCCATTGAAGACATTGTTGAATTTAGATCATATTTCAAATGGGTGGTAAGCATTTACTTCACCATTCAATCACATTTTCAAAGCTTTGAATATAGATAATATTCAATCATCATGTGTCAGAAAACTCAGAGGATTTACATTGAGATTGCATTTTGCATTACTACAAGCTAATCCGTTGTTTTGTTTCAGTTAAACAAAATGAAGAATCTCCTCAATGCAGACAAATTACTCTTTGCAGTGGCTGAAATTTGTTATCCTCAGGCCAATTACGGTAAAAAATTCATGTTCAACTGCTTGGATGTTCCTGTGCAATACCCACACATTTCACAATGATAAATACAGTAAAAGCTCTTGTCAGAGTATTGGTTTTACTGCATTGTTGTGAAACGATGTGCATGCACACAGCTGTGAGTTTTATCTTTTTGCGCATTGCATGAGCCATAGTATGGTTGATGCATTTTCTAGAAGAACCTTGGATGGGTTCTTCCATCTTTAACAAAGGGGCCACATCTAATTGTTGGATTGTGAGGACATTTTGGACCTTCCATCAATAAAAGATTCCATCAGAAAAACCTCGAAGAAGATGTGTAGCTTTTATTTATCCTTTTTTGCAAAACAGCAAATCAAAGTAAGTAGAGCAACTTTAATATTTTATTTCAATGTCTGGATCTTTCCTTTCCTGTTTGCCTTAACTGATATGTCTTTTGGTTTTACATGTTTTCTAGGTCAGGACATTCCTCATCTGGAAGCTGTTTCTGGAGTATTGGAATCCATTGAAGACATTGTTGAATTTAGGTCATATTTCAAATGGTTGGTAAGCATTTACTTCACCAATCTATCACATTTTCAAAGCATTGAATATAGACAATATGCAATCATCATGTGTCAGAAAACGCAGAGGCTTTACACTGAGATTGCATTTTGCATTACTACAAGCTAATCTGTTGTTTTGTTTCAGTTAAACAAAATGAAGAACCTCCTCAATGCAGACGAATTACTCTTTGCAGTAGCTGAAATTTGTTATCATCAGGCCAATTACGGTAAAAAATTCATGTTCAACTGCTTGGATGTTCCTGTGCAATTCCCACACATTTCACAATGATAAATACAGTAAAAGCTCTTGTCAGAGTATTGGTTTTGCTGCATTGTTGTGAAACGATGTGCATGCACAGAGCTGTGAGTTTGATTTTTTTGCACATTGCATGAGCCATAGTATGGTTGATGCATTTTCTAGAAGAACCTTGGATGGGTTCTTCCAACTTTAACAAAGGGGCCACATTCAATTGTTGGATTGTGAGGACATTTTAGACCTTCCATCAAGAAAAGATTCCATCAGAAAAACCTCGAAGAAGATGTGTGGCTTTTATTTATCCTTTTTTGCAAAACACCAAATCGAAGTAAGTAGAGCAACTTTAATATTTTATTTCAATGTCTGGATCTTTCCTTTCCTGTTTGCCTTAACTGATATGTCTTTTGGTTTTACATGATTTCTAGGTCAGGACATTCCTCATCTGGAAGCTGTTTCTGGAGTATTGGAATCCATTGAAGACATTGTTGAATTTAGGTCACATTTCAAATGGGTGTTAAGCATTTACTTCACCAATCTATCACATTTTCAAAGCTTTGAATATAGACAATATGCAATCATCATGTGTCAGAAAACTCAGAGGCTTTACATTGAGATTGCATTTTGCATTACTACAAGCTCTGTTGTTTTGTTTCAGTTAAACAAAATGAAGAACCTCCTCAATGCAGACGAATTACTCTTTGCAGTGGCTGAAATTTGTTATCCTCAGGATAATTACGGTAAAAAATTCATGTTCAACTGTTTAGATGTTCCTGTGCAATACGCACACATTTCACAATGATAAATACAGCAAAAGCTCTTGTCAGAGTATTGGTTTTACTGCATTGTTGTGAAACGATGTGCATGCACAGAGCTGTGAGTTTGATCTTTTTGCGCATTGCATGAGCCATAGTATGGTTGATGCATTTTCTAGAAGAACCTTGGATGGGTTCTTCCATCTTTAACAAAGGGGCCACATCTAATTGTTGGATTGTGAGGACATTTTGGACCTTCCATCAAGAAAAGATTCCATCAGAAAAACCTCGAAGAAGATGTGTGGCTTTTATTTATCCTTTTTTGCAAAACACCAAATCAAAGTAAGTAGATTAACTTTAATATTTCATTTCAATGTCTAGATCTTTCCTTTCCTGTTTGCCTTAACTGATATGTCTTTTGGTTTTACATGTTTTCTAGGTCAGGACATTCCTCATCTGGAAGCTGTTTCTGGAGTATTGGAATCCATTGAAGACATTGTTGAATTTAGGTCATATTTCAAATGGGTGGTAAGCATTTACTTCACCAATCTATCACATTTTCAAAGCTTTGAATATAGACAATATGCAATCATCATGTGTCAGAAAACTCAGAGGCTTTACATTGAGATTGCATTTTGCATTACTACAAGCTAATCTGTTGTTTTGTTTCAGTTAAACAAAAATAAGAACCTCCTCAACGCAGACGAATTACTCTTTGCAGTGGCTGAAATTTGTTATCCTCAGACCAATTACGGTAAAAAATTCATCTTCAACTGCTTGGATGTTCCTGTGCAATACCCACACATTTCACAATGATAAATACAGTAAAAGCTCTTGTCAGAGTATTGGTTTTACTGCATTGTTGTGAAACGATGTGCATGCACAGAGCTGTGAGTTTGATCTTTTTGCGCATTGCATGAGCCATAGTATGGTTGATGCATTTTCTAGAAGAACCTTGGATGGGTTCTTCCATCTTTATCAAAGGTGCCACATCTAATTGTTGGATTGTGAGGACATTTTGGACCTTCCATCAAGAAAAGATTCCATCAGAAAAACCTCGAAGAAGATGTGTGGCTTTTATTTATCCTTTTTTGCAAAACACCAAATCAAAGTAAGTAGATTAACTTTAATATTTCATTTCAATGTCTAGATCTTTCCTTTCCTGTTTGCCTTAACTGATATGTCTTTTGGTTTTACATGTTTTCTAGGTCAGGACATTCCTCATCTGGAAGCTGTTTCTGGAGTATTGGAATCCATTGAAGACATTGTTGAATTTAGGTCATATTTCAAATGGGTGGTAAGCATTTACTTCACCAATCTATCACATTTTCAAAGCTTTGAATATAGACAATATGCAATCATCATGTGTCAGAAAACTTAGAGGCTTTACATTGAGATTGCATTTTGCATTACTACAAGCTAATCTGTTGTTTTGTTTCAGTTAAACAAAATGAAGAACCTCCTCAATGCAGACGAATTACTCTTTGCAGTGGCTGAAATTTGTTATCCTCAGGTCAATTACGGTAAAAAATTCATGTTCAACTGCTTGGATGTTCCTGTGCAATACCCACAAATTTCACAATGATAAATACAGTAAAAGCTCTTGTCAGAGTATTGGTTTTACTGCATTGTTGTGAAACGATGTGCATGCACAGAGCTGTGAGCTTGATCTTTTTGCACATTGCATGAGCCATAGTATGGTTGATGCATTTTCTAGAAGAACCTTGGATGGGTTCTTCCATCTTTAACAAAGGGGCCACATCTAATTGTTGGATTGTGAGGACATTTTGGACCTTCCATCAAGAAAAGATTCCATCAGAAAAACCTTGAAGAAGATGTGTGGCTTTTATTTATCCTTTTTTGCAAAACACCAAATCAAAGTAAGTAGAGCAACTTTAATATTTTATTTCAATGTCTGGATCTTTCCTTTCATGTTTGACTTAACTGATATGTCTTTTGGTTTTACATGTTTTCTAGGTCAGGACATTCCTCATCTGGAAGCTGTTTCTGGAGTATTGGAATCAATTGAAGACATTGTTGAATTTAGGTCATATTTCAAATGGGTGGTAAGCATTTACTTCACCAATCTATCACATTTTCAAAGCTTTGAATATAGACAATATGCAATCATCATGTGTCAGAAAACTCAGAGGCTTTACATTGAGATTGCATTTTGCATTACTACAAGCTAATCTGTTGCTTTGCTTCAGTTAAACAAATTGAAGAACCTCCTCAATGCAGACGAATTACTCTTTGCAGTGGCTGAAATTTGTTATCCTCAGGCCAATTACGGTAAAAAAATCATGTTCAACAGCTTGGATGTTCCTGTGCAATACCCACACATTTCACAATGATAAATACAGTAAAAGCTCTTGTCAGAGTATTGGTTTTACTGCATTGTTGTGAAACGATGTGCATGCACAGAGCTGTGAGTTTGATCTTTTTGCGCATTGCATGAGCCATAGTATGGTTGATGCATTTTCTAGAAGAACCTTGGATGGGTTCTTCCATCTTTATCAAAGGGGCCACATCTAATTGTTGGATTGTGAGGACATTTTGTATCTTCCATCAAGAAAAGATTCCATCAGAAAAACCTCGAAGAAGATGTGTGGCTTTTATTTATCCTTTTTTGCAAAACACCAAATCGAAGTAAGTAGAGCAACTTTAATATTTTATTTCAATGTCTGGATCTTTCCTTTCCTGTTTGCCTTAACTGATATGTCTTTTGGTTTTACATGTTTTCTAGGTCAGGACATTCCTCATCTGGAAGCTGTTTCTGGAGTATTGGAATCCATTGAAGACATTGTTGAATTTAGGTCACATTTCAAATGGGTGGTAAGCATTTACTTCACCAATCTATCACATTTTCAAAGCTTTGAATATAGACAATATGCAATCATCATGTGTCAGAAAACTCAGAGGCTTTACATTGAGATTGCATTTTGCATTACTACAAGCTAATCTGTTGTTTTGTTTCAGTTAAACAAAATGAAGAACCTCCTCAATGCAGACGAATTACTCTTTGCAGTGGCTGAAATTTGTTATCCTCAGGATAATTACAGTAAAAAATTCATGTACAACTGTTTAGATGTTCCTGTGCAATACGCACACATTTCACAATGATAAATACAGCAAAAGCTCTTGTCAGAGTATTGGTTTTACTGCATTGTTGTGAAACGATGTGCATGCACAGAGCTGTGAGTTTGATCTTTTTGCGCATTGCATGAGCCATAATATGGTCGATGCATTTTCTAGAAGAACCTTGGATGGGTTCTTCCATCTTTAACAAAGGGGCCACATCTAATTGTTGGATTGTGAGGACATTTTGGACCTTCCATCAAGAAAAGATTCCATCAGAAAAACCTCCAAGAAGATGTGTAGCTTTTATTTATCCTTTTTTGCAAAACAGCAAATCAAAGTAAGTAGAGCAACTTTAATATTTTATTTCAATGTCTGGATCTTTCCTTTCATGTTTGACTTAACTGATATGTCTTTTGGTTTTACATGTTTTCTAGGTCAGGACATTCCTCATCTGGAAGCTGTTTCTGGAGTATTGGAATCCATTGAAGACATTGTTGAATTTAGGTCATATTTCAAATGGGTGGTAAGCATTTACTTCACCAATCTATCACATTTTCAAAGCATTGAATATAGACAATATGCAATCATCATGTGTCAGAAAACGCAGAGGCTTTACACTGAGATTGCATTTTGCATTACTACAAGCTAATCTGTTGTTTTGTTTCAGTTAAACAAAATGAAGAACCTCCTCAATGCAGACGAATTACTCTTTGCAGTAGCAGAAATTTGTTATCATCAGGCCAATTACGGTAAAAAATTCATGTTCAACTGCTTGGATGTTCCTGTGCAATACCCACACATTTCACAATGATAAATACAGTAAAAGCTCTTGTCAGAGTATTGGTTTTGCTGCATTGTTGTGAAACGATGTGCATGCACAGAGCTGTGAGTTTGATTTTTTTGCACATTGCATGAGCCATAGTATGGTTGATGCATTTTCTAGAAGAACCTTGGATGGGTTCTTCCAACTTTAACAAAGGGGCCACATCTAATTGTTGGATTGTGAGGACATTTTAGACCTTCCATCAAGAAAAGATTCCATCAGAAAAACCTCGAAGAAGATGTGTGGCTTTTATTTATCCTTTTTTGCAAAACACCAAATCGAAGTAAGTAGAGCAACTTTAATATTTTATTTCAATGTCTGGATCTTTCCTTTCCTGTTTGCCTTAACTGATATGTCTTTTGGTTTTACATGATTTCTAGGTCAGGACATTCCTCATCTGGAAGCTGTTTCTGGAGTATTGGAATCCATTGAAGACATTGTTGAATTTAGGTCACATTTCAAATGGGTGTTAAGCATTTACTTCACCAATCTATCACATTTTCAAAGCTTTGAATATAGACAATATGCAATCATCATGTGTCAGAAAACTCAGAGGCTTTACATTGAGATTGCATTTTGCATTACTACAAGCTCTGTTGTTTTGTTTCAGTTAAACAAAATGAAGAACCTCCTCAATGCAGACGAATTACTCTTTGCAGTGGCTGAAATTTGTTATCCTCAGGATAATTACGGTAAAAAATTCATGTTCAACTGTTTAGATGTTCCTGTGCAATACGCACACATTTCACAATGATAAATACAGCAAAAGCTCTTGTCAGAGTATTGGTTTTACTGCATTGTTGTGAAACGATGTGCATGCACAGAGCTGTGAGTTTGATCTTTTTGCGCATTGCATGAGCCATAGTATGGTTGATGCATTTTCTAGAAGAACCTTGGATGGGTTCTTCCATCTTTAACAAAGGGGCCACATCTAATTGTTGGATTGTGAGGACATTTTGGACCTTCCATCAAGAAAAGATTCCATCAGAAAAACCTCGAAGAAGATGTGTGGCTTTTATTTATCCTTTTTTGCAAAACACCAAATCAAAGTAAGTAGATTAACTTTAATATTTCATTTCAATGTCTAGATCTTTCCTTTCCTGTTTGCCTTAACTGATATGTCTTTTGGTTTTACATGTTTTCTAGGTCAGGACATTCCTCATCTGGAAGCTGTTTCTGGAGTATTGGAATCCATTGAAGACATTGTTGAATTTAGGTCATATTTCAAATGGGTGGTAAGCATTTACTTCACCAATCTATCACATTTTCAAAGCTTTGAATATAGACAATATGCAATCATCATGTGTCAGAAAACGCAGAGGCTTTACATTGAGATTGCATTTTGCATTACTACAAGCTAATCTGTTGTTTTGTTTCAGTTAAACAAAAATAAGAACCTCCTCAAAGCAGACGAATTACTCTTTGCAGTGGCTGAAATTTGTTATCCTCAGACCAATTACGGTAAAAAATTCATCTTCAACTGCTTGGATGTTCCTGTGCAATACCCACACATTTCACAATGATAAATACAGTAAAAGCTCTTGTCAGAGTATTGGTTTTGCTGCATTGTTGTGAAACGATGTGCATGCACAGAGCTGTGAGTTTGATCTTTTTGCGCATTGCATGAGCCATAGTATGGTTGATGCATTTTCTAGAAGAACCTTGGATGGGTTCTTCCATCTTTATCAAAGGTGCCACATCTAATTGTTGGATTGTGAGGACATTTTGGACCTTCCATCAAGAAAAGATTCCATCAGAAAAACCTCGAAGAAGATGTGTGGCTTTTATTTATCCTTTTTTGCAAAACACCAAATCAAAGTAAGTAGATTAACTTTAATATTTCATTTCAATGTCTAGATCTTTCCTTTCCTGTTTGCCTTAACTGATATGTCTTTTGGTTTTACATGTTTTCTAGGTCAGGACATTCCTCATCTGGAAGCTGTTTCTGGAGTATTGGAATCCATTGAAGACATTGTTGAATTTAGGTCATATTTCAAATGGGTGGTAAGCATTTACTTCACCAATCTATCACATTTTCAAAGCTTTGAATATAGACAATATGCAATCATCATGTGTCAGAAAACTTAGAGGCTTTACATTGAGATTGCATTTTGCATTACTACAAGCTAATCTGTTGTTTTGTTTCAGTTAAACAAAATGAAGAACCTCCTCAATGCAGACGAATTACTCTTTGCAGTGGCTGAAATTTGTTATCCTCAGGTCAATTACGGTAAAAAATTCATGTTCAACTGCTTGGATGTTCCTGTGCAATACCCACAAATTTCACAATGATAAATACAGTAAAAGCTCTTGTCAGAGTATTGGTTTTACTGCATTGTTGTGAAACGATGTGCATGCACAGAGCTGTGAGCTTGATCTTTTTGCACATTGCATGAGCCATAGTATGGTTGATGCATTTTCTAGAAGAACCTTGGATGGGTTCTTCCATCTTTAACAAAGGGGCCACATCTAATTGTTGGATTGTGAGGACATTTTGGACCTTCCATCAAGAAAAGATTCCATCAGAAAAACCTTGAAGAAGATGTGTGGCTTTTATTTATCCTTTTTTGCAAAACACCAAATCAAAGTAAGTAGAGCAACTTTAATATTTTATTTCAATGTCTGGATCTTTCCTTTCATGTTTGACTTAACTGATATGTCTTTTGGTTTTACATGTTTTCTAGGTCAGGACATTCCTCATCTGGAAGCTGTTTCTGGAGTATTGGAATCAATTGAAGACATTGTTGAATTTAGGTCATATTTCAAATGGGTGGTAAGCATTTACTTCACCAATCTATCACATTTTCAAAGCTTTGAATATAGACAATATGCAATCATCATGTGTCAGAAAACTCAGAGGCTTTACATTGAGATTGCATTTTGCATTACTACAAGCTAATCTGTTGCTTTGCTTCAGTTAAACAAATTGAAGAACCTCCTCAATGCAGACGAATTACTCTTTGCAGTGGCTGAAATTTGTTATCCTCAGGCCAATTACGGTAAAAAAATCATGTTCAACAGCTTGGATGTTCCTGTGCAATACCCACACATTTCACAATGATAAATACAGCAAAAGCTCTTGTCAGAGTATTGGTTTTACTGCATTGTTGTGAAACGATGTGCATGCACAGAGCTGTGAGTTTGATCTTTTTGCGCATTGCATGAGCCATAATATGGTCGATGCATTTTCTAGAAGAACCTTGGATGGGTTCTTCCATCTTTAACAAAGGGGCCACATCTAATTGTTGGATTGTGAGGACATTTTGGACCTTCCATCAAGAAAAGATTCCATCAGAAAAACCTCCAAGAAGATGTGTAGCTTTTATTTATCCTTTTTTGCAAAACAGCAAATCAAAGTAAGTAGAGCAACTTTAATATTTTATTTCAATGTCTGGATCTTTCCTTTCATGTTTGACTTAACTGATATGTCTTTTGGTTTTACATGTTTTCTAGGTCAGGACATTCCTCATCTGGAAGCTGTTTCTGGAGTATTGGAATCAATTGAAGACATTGTTGAATTTAGGTCATATTTCAAATGGGTGGTAAGCATTTACTTCACCAATCTATCACATTTTCAAAGCTTTGAATATAGACAATATGCAATCACCATGTGTCAGAAAACTCAGAGGCTTTACATTGAGATTGCATTTTGCATTACTACAAGCTAATCTGTTGCTTTGCTTCAGTTAAACAAATTGAAGAACCTCCTCAATGCAGATGAGTTACTCTTTGCAGTGGCTGAAATTTGTTATCCTCAGGCCAATTACGGTAAAAAAATCATGTTCAACAGCTTGGATGTTCCTGTGCAATACCCACACATTTCACAATGATAAATACAGTAAAAGCTTTTGTCAGAGTATTGGTTTTACTGCATTGTTGTGAAACGATGTGCATGCACAGAGCTGTGAGTTTGATCTTTTTACGCATTGCATGAGCCATAGTATGGTTGATGCATTTTCTAGAAGAACCTTGGATGGGTTCTTCCATCTTTATCAAAGGGGCCACATCTAATTGTTGGATTGTGAGGACATTTTGTATCTTCCATCAAGAAAAGATTCCATCAGAAAAACCTCGAAGAAGATGTGTGGCTTTTATTTATCCTTTTTTGCAAAACACCAAATCGAAGTAAGTAGAGCAACTTTAATATTTTATTTCAATGTCTGGATCTTTCCTTTCCTGTTTGCCTTAACTGATATGTCTTTTGGTTTTACATGATTTCTAGGTCAGGACATTCCTCATCTGGAAGCTGTTTCTGGAGTATTGGAATCCATTGAAGACATTGTTGAATTTAGGTCACATTTCAAATGGGTGGTAAGCATTTACTTCACCAATCTATCACATTTTCAAAGCTTTGAATATAGACAATATGCAATCATCATGTGTCAGAAAACTCAAAGGCTTCACATTGAGATTGCATTTTGCATTACTACAAGCTAATATGTTGTTTTGTTTCAGTTAAACAAAATGAAGAACCTCCTCAATGCAGACGAATTACTCTTTGCAGTGGCTGAAATTTGTTATCCTCAGGATAATTACAGTAAAAAATTCATGTTCAACTGTTTAGATGCTCCTGTGCAATACGCACACATTTCACAATGATAAATACAGCAAAAGCTCTTGTCAGAGTATTGGTTTTACTGCATTGTTGTGAAACGATGTGCATGCACAGAGCTGTGAGTTTGATCTTTTTGCGCATTGCATGAGCCATAGTATGGTTGATGCATTTTCTAGAAGAACCTTGGATGGGTTCTTCCATCTTTAACAAAGGGGCTACAACTAATTGTTGGATTGTGAGGACATTTTGTATCTTCCATCAAGAAAAGATTCCATCAGAAAAACCTCGAAGAAGATGTGTGGCTTTTATTTATCCTTTTTTGCAAAACACCAAATCAAAGTAAGTAGAGCAACTTTAATATTTTATTTCAATGTCTGGATCTTTCCTTTCCTTTTTGCCTTAATTGATATGTCTTTTGGTTTTACATGTTTTCTAGGTCAGGACATTCCTCATCTGGAAGCTGTTTCTGGAGTATTGGAATCCATTGAAGACATTATTGAATTTAGGTCATATTTCAAATGGGTGGTAAGCATTTACTTCACCAATCTATCACATTTTCAAAGCTTTGAATATAGACAATATGCAATCATCATGTGTCAGAAAACTCAGAGGCTTTACATTGAGATTGCATTTTGCATTACTACAAGCTAATCTGTTGTTTTGTTTCAGTTAAACAAAATGAAGAATCTACTCAATGCAGACAAATTACTCTTTGCAGTGGCTGAATTTGTTATCCTCAGGCCAATTACGGTAAAAAATTCATGTTCAACTGCTTGGATGTTCCTGTGGAATACCCACACATTTCACAAGGATAAATACAGTAAAAGCTCTTGTCAGAGTATTGGTTTTACTGCATTGTTGAGAAACGATGTGCATGCACAGAGCTGTGAGTATGATCTTTTTGCGCATTGCATGAGCCATAATATGGTTGATGCATTTTCTAGAAGAACCTTGGATGGGTTCTTCCATCTTTAACAAAGGGGACACATCTAATTGTTGGATTGTGAGAACATTTTGGACCTTCCATCAAGAAAAGATTCTATCATAAAAACCTCGAAGAAGATGGGTGGCTTTTATTTATCCTTTTTGCAAAACACCAAATCAAAGTAAGTAGAGCAACTTTAATATTTGATTTCAATGTCTGGATCTTTCCTTTCCTGTTTGCCTTAACTGATATGTCTTTTGGTTTTACATGTTTTTTAGGTCAGGACATTCCTCATCTGGAAGCTGTTTCTGGAGTATTGGAATCCATTGAAGACATTGTTGAATTTAGGTCATATTTCAAATGGGTGGTAAGCATTTACTTCACCAATCTATCACATTTTCAAAGCTTTGAATATAGACAATATGCAATCATCATGTGTAAGAAAACTTAGAGGCTTTACATTGAGATTGCATTTTGCATTACTACAAGTTAATCTGTTGTTTTGTTTCAGTTAAACAAAATGAAGAACCTCCTCAATGCAGACGAATTACTCTTTGCAGTGTCTGAAATTTGTTATCCTCAGGCCAATTACCGCAAAAAATTCATGTTCAACTGCTTGGATGTTCCTGTGCAATGCCCACACATTTCACAATGATAAATACAGTAAAAGCTCTTGTCAGAGTATTGGTTTTACTGCATTGTTGTGAAACGATGTGCATGCACAGAGCTGTGAGTTTGATCTTTTTGCGCATTGCATGAGCCATAATATGGTTGATGCATTTTCTAGAAGAACCTTGGATGGGTTCTTCCATCTTTAACAAAGGGGCCACATCTAATTGTTGGATTGTGAGGACATTTTGGACTTTCCATCAAGAAAAGATTCCATCAGAAAAACCTTGAAGAAGATGTGTGGCTTTTATTTATCCTTTTTTGCAAAACACCAAATCAAAGTAAGTAGAGCAACTTTAATATTTTATTTCAATGTCTGGATCTTTCCTTTCCTGTTTGCCTTAACTGATATGTCTTTTGGTTTTACATGTTTTCTAGGTCAGGGCATTCCTCATCTGGAAGCTGTTTCTGGAGTATTGGAATCCATTGAAGACATTGTTGAATTTAGGTCATATTTCAAATGGGTGGTAAGCATTTACTTCACCAATCTATCACATTTTCAAAGCTTTGAATATAGACAATATGCAATCATCATGTGTCAGAAAACTTAGAGGCTTTACATTGAGATTGCATTTTGCATTACTACAAGCTAATCTGTTGTTTTGTTTCAGTTAAAAAAAATGAAGAACCTCCACAATGCAGAAAAATTACTCTTTGCAGTGTCTGAAATTTGTTATCCTCAGGCCAATTACAGTAAAAAATTCATGTTCAACTGCTTGGATGTTCCTGTGGAATACCCACACATTTCACAAGGATAAATACAGTAAAAGCTCTTGTCAGAGTATTGGTTTTACTGCATTGTTGTGAAACGATGTGCATGCACAGAGCTGTGAGTTTGATCTTTTTGCGCATTGCATGAGCCATAATATGGTTGATGCATTTTCTAGAAGAACCTTGGATGGGTTCTTCCATCTTTAACAAAGGGGACACATCTAATTGTTGGATTGTGAGAACATTTTGGACCTTCCATCAAGAAAAGATTCTATCATAAAAACCTCGAAGAAGATGGGTGGCTTTTATTTATCCTTTTTGCAAAATACCAAATCAAAGTAAGTAGAGCAACTTTAATATTTGATTTCAATGTCTGGATCTTTCCTTTCCTGTTTGCCTTAACTGATATGTCTTTTGGTTTTACATGTTTTCTAGGTCAGGACATTCCTCATCTGGAAGCTGTTTCTGGACTATTGGAATCCATTGAAGACATTGTTGAATTTAGGTCATATTTCAAATGGGTGGTAAGCATTTACTTCACCAATCTATCACATTTTCAAAGCTTTGAATATAGACAATATGCAATCATCATGTGTAAGAAAACTTAGAGGCTTTACATTGAGATTGCATTTTGCATTACTACAAGTTAATCTGTTGTTTTGTTTCAGTTAAACAAAATGAAGAACCTCCTCAATGCAGACGAATTACTCTTTGCAGTGTCTGAAATTTGTTATCCTCAGGCCAATTACCGTAAAAAATTCATGTTCAACTGCTTGGATGTTCCTGTGCAATGCCCACACATTTCACAATGATAAATACAGTAAAAGCTCTTGTCAGAGTATTGGTTTTACTGCATTGTTGAGAAACGATGTGCATGCACAGAGCTGTGAGTATGATCTTTTTGCGCATTGCATGAGCCATAGTATGGTTGATGCATTTTCTAGAAGAACCTTGGATGGGTTCTTCCATCTTTAACAAAGGGGCCACATCTAATTGTTGGATTGTGAGGACATTTTGGACCTTCCATCAAGAAAAGATTCCATCAGAAAAACCTCGAAGAAGATGTGTGGCTTTTATTTATCCTTTTTTGCAAAACACCAAATCAAATTAAGCAGAGCAACTTTAATATTTTATTTCAATGTATGGATCTTTCATTTCCTGTTTGCCTTAACTGATATGTCTTTTGGTTTTACATGTTTTCTAGGTCAGGACATTCCTCATCTGGAAGCTGTTTCTGGAGTATTGGAATCCATTGAAGACATTGTTGAATTTAGGTCATATTTCAAATGGGTGGTAAGCATTTACTTCACCAATCTATCACATTTTCAAAGCTTTGAATATAGACAATATGCAATTATCATGTGTCAGAAAACTCAGAGGCTTTACATTGAGATTGCATTTTGCATTACTACAAGCTAATCTGTTGTTTTGTTTCAGCTAAACAAAATGAAGAACCTCCTCAATGCAGACGAATTACTCTTTGCAGTGGCTGAATTTGTTATCCTCAGGCCAATTACGGTAAAAAATTCATGTTCAACTGCTTGGATGTTCCTGTGGAATACCCACACATTTCACAATGATAAATACAGTAAAAGCTCTTGTCAGAGTATTGGTTTTACTGCATTGTTGTGAAACGATGTGCATGCACAGAGCTGTGAGTTTGATCTTTTTGCCCATTGCATGAGCCATAGTATGGTTGATGCATTTTCTAGAAGAACCTTGGATGGGTTCTTCCATCTTTAACAAAGGGGCCACATCTAATTGTTGGATTGTGAGGACATTTTGGACCTTCCATCAAGAACAGATTCCATCAGAAATACCTCGAAGAAGATGTGTGGCTTTTATTTATCCTTTTTTGCAAAACAACAAATCAAAGTAAGTAGAGCAACTTTAATATTTTATTTCTATGTCTGGATCTTTCCTTTCCTGTTTGCCTTAACTGATATGTCTTTTGGTTTTACATGTTTTCTAGGTCAGGACATTCCTCATCTGGAAGCTGTTTCTGGAGTATTGGAATCCATTGAAGACATTGTTGAATTTAGGTCATATTTCAAATGGGTGGTAAGCATTTACTTCACCAATCTATCACATTTTCAAAGCTTTGAATATAGACAATATGCAATCATCATGTGTCAGAAAACTCAGAGGCTTTACATTGAGATTGCATTTTGCATTACTACAAGCTAATCTGTTGTTTTGTTTCAGTTAAACAAAATGAAGAACCTCCTCAATGGAGACGAATTACTCTTTGCAGTGGCTGAAATTTGTTATCCTCAGGCCAATTACGGTAAAAAATTCATGTTCAACTGCTTGGATGTTCCTGTGCAATACCCACACATTTCACAATGATAAATACAGTAAAAGCTCTTGTCAGAGTATTGGTTTTACTGCATTGGTGTGAAACGATGTGCATGCACAGAGCTGTGAGTTTGATCTTTTTGCGCATTGCATGAGCCATAGTATGGTTGATGCATTTTCTAGAAGAACCTTGGATGGGTTCTTCCATCTTTAACAAAGGGGACACATCTAATTGTTGGATTGTGAGAACATTTTGGACCTTCCATCAAGAAAAGATTCCATCCGAAAAACCTCGAAGAAGATGTGTGGCTTTTATTTATCCTTTTTTGCAAAACACCAAATCAAAGTAAGTAGAGCAACTTTAATATTTTATTTCAATGTCTGGATCTTTCCTTTCCTGTTTGCCTTAACTGATATGTCTTTTGGTTTTACATGTTTTCTAGGTCAGGACATTCCTCATCTGGTAGCTGTTTCTGGAGTATTGGAATCCATTGAAGACATTGTTGAATTTAGATCATATTTCAAATGGGTGGTAAGCATTTACTTCACCAATCTATCACATTTTCAAAGCTTTGAATATAGACAATATGCAATCATCATGTGACAGAAAACTCAGAGGCTTTACATTGAGATTGCATTTTGCATTACTACAAGCTAATCTGTTGCTTTGCTTCAGTTAAACAAATTGAAGAACCTCCTCAATGCAGACGAATTACTCTTTGCAGTGGCTGAAATTTGTTATCCTCAGGCCAATTACGGTAAAAAAATCATGTTCAACAGCTTGGATGTTCCTGTGCAATACCCACACATTTCACAAGGATAAATACAGTAAAAGCTCTCATCAAAGATTTGTTTTTACTACATTGTTGTGTAATGATATGCATGCACAAAGCTTAGGATATAAACTACTTGCATATTGCATGGGCCTTGGCATGGTTCATGCACATCTTAGAAGAACTGTGGAACAGTTCTTTCATCCCTGAGAAATAGCGTCTGCTAAATGTTGCATTTTGTTGACATTTTGGACTTTCTATCAAGAAAATATTCTACTAGAAGAACCTTGAAAAACATAGGAGGCCTTTATTAATCAATTTTTGGAAAACACCAAATCAAAGAAAGTAAAACAAGTGCAGTTTTTCAATTTTTGTATTCAATTTTCTCCGTTGGTCCTAGCTGACATTTTTTGTTTTGTTTTGTATAGGTAAGAAAATGGTTTGTCTTGAAGCCCTTTCTGGACTCTTGGGTTCAATGGAAGAAATATCAGAATTCACGTTGTACTCCAATTTTGTGGTAAGTGCTTACTCCACCATTCAATTACATGTGCACAGCTTTAAATGTAGTCTATGTGCAATCATCATGTGTCAGAAAGCTGAGAGGCTTTACATTGAGATTGCATTTTTATAACTACAAGCTAAACTGTTGTATTTTAGTTAGAAAAACAAAGGACCATCACGGATCCAGGTATTACCCTATTTTGTTGAACTATGTTATCCTCAGGCCAATTACGGTAAAATATTCATGTTCAACTGCTTGGATGCTCCTGTGCAATACCCACACATTTCACAATGATAAATACAGTAAAAGCTCTTGTCAGAGTATTGGTTTTACTGCATTGTTGTGAAACGATGTGCATACACAGAGCTGTGAGTTTGATCTTTTTGCGCATTGCATGAGCCATAGTATGGTTGATGCATTTTCTAGAAGAACCTTGGATGGGTTCTTCCATCTTTAACAAAGGGGCCACATCTAATTGTTGGATTGTGAGGACATTTTGGACCTTCCATCAAGAAAAGATTCCATCAGAAAAACCTCGAAGAAGATGTGTGGCTTTTATTTATCCTTTTTTGCAAAACACCAAATCAAAATAAGTAGAGCAACTTTAATATTTTATTTCAATGTCTGGATCTTTCCTTTCCTGTTTGCCTTAACTGATATGTCTTTTGGTTTTACATGTTTTCTAGGTCAGGACCAGTGTTGAGCCACCCCCGTAGTGTTCGAGTTCGGTTCGGTTCGTCGAACACCCTTGTGTTCGCCGAACTGTTCGTCGAACTGTTCGTCGAACACCGTTAAAACCAATGGCAGGCAAACAAAAACACATAGAAACACATAGAAAACACCTTCAAAGGTGTCCAAAAGCTGACAAACTGCTCAGAAGACATAACTAACACATGGAAAAGTGACAAGTACATATAGTCATGTGAAAAGAAAAGAGGTGGAGGAGTAAAAGGAGGGGGAGACACAGATATAGGCATGTCATGCCCTTCTAAAATCCAAAAAGTGAGAAGCCGACACGACCAGTCCGTTCCTGCCCGTGCCACCTCCGTTTGTGCCAGAGCCGCGGTGGACCCTGACGGCCAGCCCCCCTCTCCCAATACTGGTGCCTGTCCGCTGGTGGGTCGAGTGAGCCCCCCTGTGGTGGAGGCAGCTCTAAGCTTTTTAATTTAAATTGTCTCTCTAATTTGAATGAATACACTTTAAATCCTTTTACAAGGATCTATTGAAGGGCAAGTCTCATGCCAGCAGCCGCGTAATTCCAGCTCCAGTAGCGTCAACTAAAGCTGCTGCAGTTAAAAAGCTTTTATAAGGATCGAGCTCGGCTGTCCACCGCAAGGCATCCTACCGCCAGTCCCAGCCCCTATGCCTTGGGGTGCCTCCTGATGCTCTTCACTGAGTATCCCGTGGTCCCGAAGCATTTCCTTTGAAAAAATTAAGTGTCCAAACTACAGGTGGTGTAGCTTGCTTAACAGCCGGGATAATCCGCTGACTAGCAGACACTGCTACTAGGCACAAAGTATTTCCTGGGCTAGATGCAGTTAAAAATTTGTAATTAGATACTCTCGTTGGATGCTGAGAAAGCATTCCATAGAGTCTCCTGGCACGCCATATATAATTCTCTTAAAAAGCTTGGGGTAGGGGTCTAGTGGACCCTTTTATAGCCAAAATCACGGCCCTGTATCGCAATGCGTCACCTAGGCTGAAGATAAATGGAACTGTAGCACCCCGAGGGCTCGGTTGCTGCAGAGGTATTGCACCTCACCCAGAGGTGCGATATCTCACTCTCAGGTAAGGATGGAGTGTGGATCAGGACCCCGACACCTGCATGCATTACACCACATTGCCGTGGGGCAGGGCGACCAATATGCCCCTGAGATGGGCACGACAGTCCCTGTCCCTGGCTGGAGTGGGGGGAGGGAACACTGAGGAAGGGGAACGCTGTAGTGCAGGAGCAGGGAGGAAGCAGTTCCTGGGTGCATTGAGAAGGGAGTATAAAAGGTGGGCACCATCTTAGTTCAGTGCAGAGAAGTCTGAGCAGAAGTGACAGGGAGCAGGGGCTCTGCATGAGCTCTGCTCCAGAGGCGGGCCTAATAACAGAGGCCCAGGCCTGGAAGAGGGAGAAGGAAGGAAGAGGAGCGGAGAAGGCTCCAGGAACGAGGAACGAAGGGATCCCAGGGGTGTGGACGGGCGAGTCGCCACCGCACGCCCGAATCCACCTGCGTGGAGGGGTCAGGCCAAAGGGGGAGACCGGTCCCTGAAACTAGTGGAGGCGGGAAACGACCCTCAGCTAGAAACCGGAGGCTGTGACATTTTATGTGGCGCAGCCCCTCGCTACACCCGCTAGGAGGGCAGCACATAGGGTCAGGGAAACTGGCGCCAAGTTTACCAAGAGGAGGCCCGAGGCAGCCGGACAGAAGGGTTGGGAAGAAAGGCCAGACAAAGGACACACAAAGGGGGTCCTGTGAAGCGCTCCAAAGTTATCTGGGAGTTGTCTGAGCCCCTCACCTGGTGAGAACAGTACGACGTGGGCAGCCGTTACCTGCAGAAGTGGTCTGGATAATAAGAACTGTGAGTAAAGGCCCTGGACTGCATCACTGACTCCGTGTCGTTACTGCTGCTGCCCTGCACCATCACCCCCATCCTCCGCATACACTGCCCTGAGGCTATACTCCTCCCGTGGGGAGTTATGCTACGCTCTGCTGCACCCACAACACCAGCCTCAGCGGTCTGCCCTGCAGTGGCGGTTCACTCTGACCGCAATCCACGGGTGGCGTAGTCGGACATTTAAACATCAAAACCACATAAATAGTTCCACCACTGGTTTGACCGCCCTGAGCCATGGAACCGGGTCGCCGCCACGGAGACTACAGCCACCAGCATCCACCAAAAAGGGTCCGGCTCCGGATGTCCCAAGGCCCAGGGGGCGCGTCAGAACATTTTCATCACCTTTCATAATCACCAATGGTACAAGGCAGGGATGTCCTCTGTCCCCTCTCTTATACATCCTAGTGACGGAGCACCTGCTCTCATCAATTCGCCATAACCCCAATATTAGGTGGATTGAGGTGGGAGGCACCGAGTACAAGTGCTCTGCATTTGCTGATGATGTCAATCACATATATCCATCAGCTGGCTGTTATGGCTGAAATAGATCACTTTGTTACATGGTCAAATTTTAAAATCAATACAGCGAAGTCTGAGGCCCTCGATGTCTCCCTCCCCAAATCCATACAGGATTCCATCCAGTCCAACTTTCCCTTTGCCTGGCCCTCACAGGGTATCAAATTCTTAGGAATTCATATTCATAGAGACCTCTCCCATCTATGTTATCTTAATTTTGGGCCCTTTATTGAACAACTCTATACAGACCACGGTTGGAAAGTTAGAACTGTAAGATTCACTACGTGAACCACTGGTGTTTTGTGGAAAAGCACATGTACACTGTGTTCCAAATTATTATGCAAAAAGTGTTTAGGAGTGATAAGGGAAGAATTTGTTTGTTTGTCAGTTAAACTCATTGATGGTGATGTGTGTCAGGGCTCTTTATATCACTGTAAGCAATTGCAGACACCTGTGCTAATTAGTTTGGCAGGTGTGTCCAATGAATGGAAAGACTACTTAAGAAGGCTGTCCCACATTATTAAGCAGCCTACATTTTCTGCCAAAATGGGAAAGAAAAATGATGTGTCGGCTGCTGAGAAGCAACAAATTGTGGAGTGTTTAGGTCAAGGCATGACTACAATCAACATTGCGCGATGATCAGGATGAAGTGTCTTGGCAATCAAGAAGTATGTAGCTGATTCACAGTACACACGTGTGCGTGCTGATAAGGGCAAATTGAGGACTCTTTCCTACAGGCAATTACGTCAGGTTAAAAGAGCAGCGGCAAAAAAGCCTTGTCATAGCAGCAGACAAGTTTTTGAAGCTGCTGGTGCCTCCAACGTCCCCCGAACAACAAGATGCAGGGTCCTTCAGAGGTTTGCAGCTGTGCGTACGCCATCCTGTCGACCTCCTCTATCCACTGCACACAAGCAGAAACGGCTCCAGTGGGCCAAACATTACATGAAGACTGATTTCAAAACGGTTTTGTTCACGGATGAGTGCCGTGCAACGCTCGATTGTCCAGATGGATGGAGTGGAGGATGGCTGGTTGATGGACACCCTACGCAAACATGGCTACAGCGCCAACAAGGAGGAGGTGGAGTAATGTTTTGGGCTGGAATCATGGGGAGAGAGATTGCCAGCCCCTTTAGGATCCCTGAAGGGGTAAAGATGAACTCCATAATGTATGTGGAGTTTCTCAAACAGCACTTCCTGCCATGGTTCAAGAAGAAGAACCGTGTATTCCACAGCAAGATCATTTTCATGCATGATAATGCACCGTCTCATGCTGCACATAACACATCTGCATCTCTGGCTGATATGGGCATAAAAGGGGACAAACTTATGTGACCCCCATGCTCCCCTGACCTCTACCCCATTCAGAACCGCTGGAGCATCATCAAAAGGAGTGTCTATGATGGCGGGAGGCAGTTCACATCTAAGCAATAGCTCTGGGAGGGTATTCTGTCCTCATGCAAAACAATTGAAGCAGAAACCATCCAAAACCTGACAAATTCAATGGACGAGAGAGTTCAGAAGCTCCTTTCGAACAAGGGGTCCTATGTGCAAATGTAACATCACCTAGAATAAAGTTTTGAGTTGAAAACTGTTTGATTTCAGTTTCTAATAACCTGCTAATGCTTATAATTTAAAAAATGACCATTTTTTGGTCTTTATTGAAATGAAAAGGTTGATCGAAGAGTGTGGGGGATCTAAGAGTGTGGCAACCCAGTAGTCAGGATTACTTCGAATTCTGACAATCTGAGGGTCATGTTGCAGGTAGTGCAGCAAGAAGGCACTTATGTGTCTTGCGCATCTCGGAGCCCCAAAATTATTTTCTGGGCTAGATGCAGCTAAAAATTATTATTAATTTTAAATCTGGTGGAGCTTAGTATAGATGGCCTAATAGAATCAGTACTGCACACTGCTACAAAGCCCAAATTATTTTCCAGCCAAGATACAGATAAACATGATTAGTAATTTTAAATCTGGTGGAGCTTAGTATAGATGGCCTAATAGAATCATTACTGCACACTGCTACAAAGCCCAAATAATTTTCCAGCCAAGATACAGATAAACATGATTAGTAATTTGAAAGCTTAAAAAGGTTGGTGAGGTGATTTTAACCAATCATCAAGCTTTTACTCTCCCCAGGATGACACAGGGGTAGAAAAGTCGTTTCGGATCCATGATTTGTTCATCTTTATGAACGTGAGTCTGTCTACATTATCAGTGGAGAGCCGCGTGCGCTTATCTGTCAGCACAACACCAGCAGCGCTGAACACACGTTCAGACAGAACGCTGGCTGCGGGGCATGACAAGATCTCCAAGGCGTGAGTGGCGAGCTCCGGCCATTTATCCAGATTGGAAGCCCAAAAACAGCAAGGGTCCAGTGACACAGTCATGGCTTCAATGTTTACTTGGAGATACTCCTGTACCATCGTCTCTAGGCGTTGACTATGTGTCAGACTTCTTGTCTCCTGTGGCCTTGCAAAGGATGAGCTAAAAAAGTGGTGAAATGATTCCGCAAAAATTGATGTTACCAGCACATACTGTGTTTCTATTATGGTTTGAGTGCTGAACACTCAACGGTCCCACGGTTGGCAAGTTGGAACTGTGAGATTCACTACGTGCACCACTGGTGTTTTGTGGAAAAGCACATGTAAGATTCTGCAACAGTCTCTGCTGATACTCCTGCATGCGTGCATCCCTTTCTATGGCAGGAATTATTTCTGCAAATTTACTTTTGTACCGGGGATCTAACAGTGTGACAACCCAGTAGTCAGGATTATTTCTTCTTCTCCCAATTCGAGGGTCATGTTGCAGGTAGTGCAGCAAGAAGGCACTCATGTGTCTTGCGCATCCAGGAGCACCAAGTCCCTGTTGTGTTGGTGGCGAGGTAACAATCATGCTTCCTTCCTCTGTCCTCTCCCCCCAACCTCGCACAACAGAAATGTGATCAAGGTCTCCCTCATCTGATGAGTCTTCCATCAGTTCGTCCTCCACTTCTTCCTGGGCTACTGCACCTTCCTCACTAGTTTGGCTGCTACCATGCGCCCTGGTAAAACCATCTCCCCCACCCTCACATGCCTGCCGCCTTGGTGCTGCCGACCATCTGGACCTTGCAGATGTTAGCCCTTCCGCATACAACTCCTCCTCCTCTACTTCCTCCACCTCCTCTTGTGCCACCACCTGACTCCGAATTCTGTTAAACATGTGCTCCAGCATGTAAATCACCGGAATAGTCATGCTGATAATGGCATCGTCAGCACTAAACATCTTCGTCGTCATTTCAAAACTGTGCAGAAGGGTGCATAGGTCCCTGATCTGAGACCACTCCTCCAGCGTGATTTGCCCCACCTCTGGATCCCGTTGGCCCAGGCTATACGTCAGAACGTATTGCACCAGGGCTTGTCGGTGCTGCCACAGTCGCTGCAACATGTGCAGAGTTGAATTCCACCGGGTAGGCACATCGCATTTTAGCCGGTGAAGTGGCAGGCCCAACGACTTCTGTAGAGATGTAAGTCGCTGAGCTGCGGGATGCGAATGGCGGAAGTGAGCACACAGCGACCGTGCCCTCTGCAGAAGGCCATCTAGTCCGGGATAGTCGGCTAAAAATTGCTGGACAACCAGGTTCAACACGTGAGCCATACAAGGCACGTGTGTGACATTGCCCAGGCGAAGGGCCGCACCCAGGTTTTCAGCATTGTCGCACACGGCCTTCCCTGGTTTCTGGTCCAGTGGAGACAACCATTCATGAAATTGGTTCTCCAGAGCTGACCACAACTCCTCAGCTGTGTGACTCACATTTCCCAGACATTTCAAAGTAAAAACCGCCTGATGACGTTGATCCCTACTGCCAGCATAGTAAGGAGGTGTGCAGGATCCCTTCTGCCCAGTTAGAAAGCTTGTGGCATGACCAGACAGGCTTTGGGTGCAGGTGGAGGACAGAGAGGAGGTTGAGGAGGCAGAAGCAGTGGAGGAACTTTGACATAAAGAGGATTGATGCACAACTCGTGGGGACGGCAAGACTTGGACAGCAGCACCTTGTCCTGCTGTCACCATAGTTACCCAGTGCCCAGTCAGCGACATGTAACGCCCCTGTCCATGCCTACTCGTCCAAGTGTCTGTGGTGAAATGCACCCTGTCACACACAGAGTTTCTCAAAGAAGCGGTGATGTTGTGTGCGACATGCTGGTGGAGCGCAGGCACACCTTTCTTTGAGAAGTAGTGCCGACTGGGCATCTGGTACTGGGGCACTGCGACGGACATAAAGTCTCGAAAATCCTCTGTGTCCACCAGGCGGAAAGGCAGCATTTCTGTAGCCAAGAGCTTGCAGATGGTGAAATTCAACCTCTTAGCTTTCTCATGGCTAGGAGGAAATGGTCTTTTACTTGTCCACATCTGAGGGACTGAGGGCTGGCTGTTGTGCTTAGATGGGGTTGATAAGGGTGTCCCCGGCAAACTGCCGGTCTGTGAGGAAGATGCAGGCGGACATGTTAGGTTGCCTTGATCCAAAGGTGGTGCTATCGATGTCGGACAGCGCTCAACACCAGCTGGTGTTACCACCTCCAAAGAAAATGATGACCTGCCAATCACGCTGGCTGTTGCGGGTAAAGAGGTGGCAGGTCTGCATCCCAAAACAGGTGTGACTGCTGTCCCCCAAGTCACAGAGGATGAAGAGGCCGCAGATGCACAAGATGGGGCAGACGGTGGTTGGCCCGGCCGGCTAGGCCGCATTGTAGCACAGTGAGCTTCCCACTGCAACTTATGCTTCATGTCCATGTGCCGGTTCATGCATGAAGTACTCAAACTATGTATTTTTTGGCCTCTACTTAGCTTTTGTTGACAAATGTTACAGATAACACGAGTTGGGTCATCTTTATCGATCTGAAAAAATGCCCAGGCTATGCAAGGCTTAGCACCCATGCGACCTGAAGAGCCACCACGACTTGTGGTCAGAGGCAGAGTTGTGTTTGAGTATGCAGTTGTTGACGTGCTTCCAGTACTACGTCTCTGTCCAAGAAGGCGCAACCTGACCTCATCGTCACTAGCATCCTCCTCCACCTCCTCTGCTGACCTCATCTCTTGGCTGACTGTGGGTTGACAGTAAGTGGGATCTCCAACCTCATCATCATCACCCTGTGTGTTATCACACCCGTCGTCCTCAGAGCCAACCTGTTCCTGCCCTGACAAAAAACTAAAGTTGTCGCTCCAATCAGGTATTTGAGTCTTATCATCGTCTTCCTCATTGTCTCCACCAACAGGAGTTACAGTTTGGGAATGAGGGTCTACATTATGGTCAGAACCTTCTGCGTCTGGTCCTGGATCCGACTCAAAGATTCTGGGCATCAGTGCAGATCATTTCCTCGTCTGGATTCACAGAAGCGCTGGAGCCGACCTCTGATTCCCAGGCTATAGTATGAGTAAACAGCTCTGCAGACTCAACCATCTGTTCTACCTCATACTCAGACGGGCAGCTGGAGATTTGGGAGCTGTGAGGAAGCAAGTGCGATTGGGGTGACACCTCTGAGGACTGGAGTATTTGTGATGTTGAAGTTGATGTGGAGGAGAGCCCACTTAAAGGAGCACTTGATATCCGTTGAAGCACCTGCTGTTTTTGTGCCTCATCTGGAATTTGTAGCGATTGGCGTGGCCGTAAGAAAGGGATCTTATCACATTGTCCGCTAAAAGAAGTAGACATCTTAGTTTGGCTGGAAGATGGTCTTTCTTCTGCAGATGTTACTGTTGCTTTAACACCTACTCCACGGACACAACCTTTTTTCCCCTTCCCAACATGCTTATTCCCCTTTCCACCAGCAGTAGGCCTTTTTCCACTCATTTTGGTGGTTAACTAATTCACAACTCTGGAGTTGTTTGCACAAAAAAACAATGGATGGGAACCGAGCAGAGCTGAGTGGCCAAACTGTGGTATTAGGCCAAAACTATTGTCTGGGTTAGATGCAGAAAAAAATTATATTCAGTTTGCAACCTGATGGAGGTCAGTATAGATGGACTAATGGAACAAGTCCCACACACAGCTAGAAGGCCAAATATTTTTTCAGAGCTAGATGCAGAAAAAATTATATTCAATTTGCAACCTGATGGAGGTCAGTATAGATGGACTAATAGAACAAGTCCCACACACTGCTAGAAGGCCAAATATTTTTTCAGAGCTAGATGCAGAAAAAAATTATATTCAATTTGTAACCTGATGGAGGTCAGTATAGATGGACTAATAGAACAAGTCCCACACACTGCTAGAAGGCCAAATATTTTTTCAGAGCTAGATGCAGAAAAAAATTATATTCAATTTGCAACCTGATGGAGGTCAGTATAGATGGACTAATAGAACAAGTCCCACACACTGCTAGAAGCCCAAATATTTTTTCAGAGGTAGATGCAGAAAAAAATTATATTCAGTTTGCAACCTGATGGAGGTCAGTATAGATGGACTAATAGAACAAGTCCCACACACTGCTAGAAGGCCAAATATTTTTTCAGAGCTAGATGCAGATAAAAATTATTTTGAATTTGCAACCTGATGGAGGTCCGTATAGATGGACTAATAGAACAAGTCACACACATTGCTAGAAGGCCAAATATTTTTTCAGAGCTAGATGCAGAAAAAAATTATATTCAATTTGCAACGTGATGGAGGTCAGTATAGATGGACTAATAGAACAAGTCCCACACACTGCTAGAAGCCCAAACATTTTTTTCAGAGGTAGATGCAGAAAAAAATTATATTCAGTTTGCAAACTGATGGAGGTCAGTATAGATGGACTAATAGAACAAGTCCCACACACAGCTAGAAGGCCAAATATTTTTTCAGAGCTAGATCCAGAAAAAAATTATATTCAATTTGCAACCTTATGGAGGTCAGTATAGATGGACTAATAGAATGATGCTATGCCCAAAAGGTTTTACTTCACTAGGTGCAGTAAAAAAATTGGTATTCTATACACAGGTGGTGTAGCTTGCAACACAGATAGGCTACTCCACTGACTAACACACTCTGCAATAGGCCAAAAAGGATTAGCTTTGCTAGATTTAGCCAAATGCTGTGAAAAAAACTTGTACAGCACTGGCACAGACCTGCCTGGCAAAAACTGATAGGAACTGATGTAACTTAGTCCTGAAAAGGACTGCAATTACAATTAGTCTTTACTCCCACAACCTATCTATTTAAGAGCACAGACCTGCCTGATAAAAGTCGTAGGAAATGCTGTAACCTAGTCCTTAAAAGGACTGCAATCACAACTATTCCCTACTACCAAGCTATCTGTAGATTTGTGCGAAAATTGGCTTGAAATTAACAAGGTATAGCGCACACAGCAACAGCGGTGCCGTCTAACACGCAGCTGCAGCAGTGAGAAAATGGTGGCGACGGGGAAAATGGCTGGGTCTTATAGGGCAAGGACATGTGACATACACTGCCAATGACACATGCCCTTGCTTGTGTGAAAAAAAGCACTTCGCTCCGTGTGTGCGCTGCTCATAGGCTGACAGATTGCACCTCCCCACTGTAAATGCGGGAAAGAGAAAAAAAAAATGGAGATCTTCATTATTCCTGCAGAGAGAGATCCATCCCCTGCCCCTCCCCCCGCCCCGCTGTACACTCAAACTGCGTATTAACATTCATTTTCATCATTACTGAGAAAAAATCCAGTTATGATTTTGGTGCACGAACAGTTATCGAACATAACCTCGAACAGCCGAATTTTTTTCAAATTGTTCGTCTTCGCCGACCGGCTCGAACACCGCCCAAAACAGCTCGAATTTGAGATTGGCGAACAGTTCGAGTCGAACAACGCTCATCTCTATTAACTATATAATTCCACATGTGTTAATTCATAGTTTTGATGCCTTCAGTGTGAATGTACAATTTTCAAAGTCATGAAATTACAGAAAAATCTTTAAATGAGAAGATGTGTCCAAACTTTTGGTCTGTACTGTATGTATATGTGTAGGTCATTTTTCTGTATAATGTGTATATGAAATGTATATACGTGCATATATAATGTGTATACGTACAGGTCATGTATTTGTATATATGTCTGTATATGTATAATGTTTATATGTGTATATGTACAGGTCATGTGTCTGTATAATGTGTATAAGTAATGTATATACGTGCATATATAACGTGTATACGTACAGGTAATGAGGATATGTATAATGTGTGTATATATATGTATATGTGTAGGTCATGTGTCTGTATAATGTGCATATGTATATTGTGAAAAAAATAATGTGGCAAAATAGCAAAAAAAAACACAGTTCAGCAATTGTTTTTTTTTTTGTTTTTTTTTCAGTGTTCATTTTACAGTATAACTGACCTGGCAATATGATTCCCCTGGTCAGTACTATTACGCAAATACCAAACATTTATTGTTTTCCTTTTAAGTGGTGAAAAATATTTCTGAAATTTTGGTAAAAAAAATAAAATATTTTGCTTGCGATGCTATTTTTCAAGAGTCGTAACAATTAAAATTTTCAAGATATGGCGCTTTGGAAGGGTTGTTTTTTTGCGCGTCGAGCTGGTGTCCCCGAGGTGGTGTTTTTAATGATATAATATTAGGGTAGATACGTGTTTGGATCACTTTTTATTCCATTTTTTTATGTTGTTGCGGCGACTGCAAAACCGCAATTCTGGCGTTTTGATTTTTTTTCTCGTTATTCTATTTACTGATTGGATTAATTTACTTTATATTTTAATAGATCAGACTTTAACGAACGTAGCGATGCCAAATATGTGTATTAAGGTTTTTTTTTTTACTTCTATATACAGTATATATATATTTTTTTTTTCCTTTTCACTGTATTGGTTAGCCCCTGTAGGAGAGTTGAAACCACGATCATCGGGTCGCTTGTTCTACATACACCAATGCCACAGTATTGCTGTATACCGTATTTTCCGGAGTATAAGACGCACTCTTTTTCCTCCAAAATTTTGGAGGAAAGTGAGGGGTGCGTCTTATCGTCCGAATGTGGCTGTGGATGATGGGGGTGTGTGGGGAGCGGCAATGGCGAAGGAGCGGGGCACAGGAGGCAGGAGCCGCCTGCTGCGCCTTACACTGTGCCCGCTGTTAAAAGAAAATGAATATTCACTGCTCCCCACACCTATGGGCATGTGGAGCACTGAATATTCATTCTCCTTAATAGCACGCACAGTGTCAGCCCAGCCGCCAGCTCCTGCAGTCACGGGTGTGGGGAGTAGTGAATATTCATTCTCTTTAGTAGCGGGCACACGAGATAGCCGAGCCGCTGCATGAGCCGCAGCTTCGGCTGACACTGCACGCTGTTAAGGAGAGTGAATAATCACTTCTTCCCACATCCATAGTCCCGGCGTGGGGAGCAGTGACTATTCCGGCAGCTGATCTCAGCATTTAAGGGCACATGGCAGTGACGTCATGTGCGGCTCACACACTGAGATTAGCTGCTGGCAGCAGAACATGACGCAGCGCTGGAGCAGAAACAAGCAAGGTGAGTAGAAACCTTTTTTTGTGTGCACGTGGATGGGGATGGGGGTGCCATGCATACCAGGATGAGGGTGCCATGCATACCAGGATGGGGGTGCCATGCATACCAAGCTGGGGGTGCCATGTATACCAGGCTGAGGGTGCCAAGCATATCAGGCTGGGGGTGCCATGCATACCAGGATGAGAGGGCCTGCATACCAGGATGAGGGGGCCATGCATACCAGGATGAGGGGGTCATGCATACCAGGATGAAGATGGGGGTGCAATGCATGCCAAGATGAGGGGGCCATGCATACCGCGATGGGGATGCCATGCATTCCAGGATGGGGGTGCCATGCACACCAGGATGGGGTGCCATGCATACCAGGATGAGGGGGCCATGCATACCAGGATGAGGGGGCCATGCATACCAGGATGAGGGGGCCATGCATACCAGGATGGGGGGTCATGCATACCAGGATGGGGGGTCATGCATATCAGGATGGGGGTGCCATGCATACCAGGATGAGGGAGCCATGCATACCAGGATGGGAGTGTCATGCATACCAGGATGAGGGGGTCATGCATACAAGGATGAGAGGGCCATGCATACCAGGATGAGGGGGTCATGCATACAAGGATGGGGGGTCATGCATATCAGGATGGGGGTGCCATGCACAGCAGGATGAGGGGGCCATGCATACCAGAATGGGGGTGCAATGCATACCAGGATGAGGGGGCCATGCATACCAGAATGAGGATGGGGGTGCCATGCATGCCAGGATGGAGGTGCCATGCATTCCAGGATGGTGGTGCCATGCATGCCAGGATGGGGGACCATGTATACTAGGATGGGAATGGGAATGGGGGCAACTTATAACAGGAAGAGGGGACGATATATAACAGGATGGGGGCAAATTTATACCAGGATGGGGGATATAGATATAGAATTGGGGGACATTACCCATATAATAGTGTCAGCAGCTGACCCCCTCCTCCTTAACAGTGCATCATGACCACATTTTTTGCTTTAATTTTTTTTCTATTTTCCTCCTCTAAAACCTAGGTGCGTGTTTTGGTCCGGTGCGTCTTATAGTTTGAAAAATACGGTATATCAAAAATCATGGTCTCCTATGAACGCCAGCCATGGGTTGGTTTTCACAGGAGTACTGTCATGACAGGCACAGTGGTCTTCAGTAGACCCTATTGCCATCATGGATCATGGCAACCCATCTGCACCCTGCGATCTTGTGGCAGAATGACATGCCCTCTTGCCGGTGCTCTCTAAATACGCCTGTCACAGATTGACAGCAGCATTTCACAGGTAGCCGTGGCTGTTAAAGGCAGATAATGGCTGATTATTACAGCTATCATCTGCCAGTAAAGTCAGGGAGCTGGCATATAAGGTATCTAATACGTCATTTGTCAGTAAGGGGTTAAAATTAGAAAAAAAGTTGAAATGCCAGAATAGCCATTCTTCTGTCACATCACTTCCCCAAAAAATACAATAAGTCTACGTTCCCATGATGAGCTTTTAGTGCATTTTTGATGCTGTGTGTTTTTGCTGCATCAAAAATGCAGCGTCTTGCAGTTCCAGCAAAGTGGATGGGATTTATAGAAATCTCCTGCCCACTGTGCTTCTTTGTAACGCCGCGTAAACTGACCTGCAGTGCGTTTTTCATATACGCAGCATGTCAATTTCTCTTGCGGGTACGCTGAATTTTCTGTGCAGATTTTCGCCATAGACTTACATTAGATGCGGAAAATCTGCAGCAAAAAACGCACATGCGTTTTTAGTACATTTCCCAGGCAGAAAAACATCAAAGACGCATGTAATCTGCACGTACATATGCCAAAATAAGTTTTGACAAAGCAAAAAAACAGTAAGCTGCAAAACTTGAAAAAGGAAAAAAAAGTTTGAAGATTTTTTTAACTGGAGGTGCCTTCCCACTTTTATGCCTTTCAAAAAAACAGTATCAAACACAAAGCAGCTTTATTTAAAAAATGTCACACCAAACAGAGACAAAAAATGCAGCATCACAGAACAGAACAGCGCGCAGTCATCCCCGGCCCTGCCTCTTAGTAACGTCACTGCAGCGCGCGATCTGGATGGGAGAAAGCCCACCCCCTGATGTCTAGCGCGGCCATAGTGAACTCATGGCTGCGCCCTTTGGGTAACACCGCCCCATCGCTGCCCCAGCTGCCACAGCCCCCTGCCGCAGCTGCAGCCCCCTCCGCAGCCACAGCGACAGCCCTCTCTGCTGCTACAGCCCCCTGCGCAGCCACAGCCCCTGCCGCAGCGACAGCCCTCTCCGCTGCCACAGCCCCTCGCAACAGGCCCCTCCGCAGCCACAGCCCCCTCCGCAGCCACAGCCCCCTCCGCAACCACAGCCCCCTCCGCAACCACAGCCCCCTCTGCAACCACAGCCCCCTCCGCAACCACAGCCCCCTCCGCAACCACAGCCCCCGCTGCAGTGCAGCCACAGCCCCCTCCGCAGCCACAGCCCCCTCCGCAGCTATAGCCCCCTCTGCAGTCACAGCCAACCGCTGCAGGCCCCTCCGCAGCCACAGCCCACTCCGCAGCCACAGCCCCCTCCGCAGCCACAGCCCCCTCCGCAGCCACAGCCCCCTCCACAGACACATCCCCCGCCGCAGCCACAGCTCTCTCCTCAGCCACAGCCCCCTCCGCAACCACAGCCGCCTCCGCAGACACAGCCCCCGCCGCAGCCACAGCTCTCTCCACAGCCACAGCCCCCTCTGCAACCACAGCCCCCTCCACAGCCACCTCCGCTACCACAGCCCCCTCCGCAGCCACAGACCCCGCCACAGGACCCTCCGCAGCCACAGCCCCCTCTGCAGCCACAGCCCCCTCTGCAGCCACAGCCCCCTCCGCAACCCACGCCGCAGCCACAGCCCCCTCCGCAGCCACAGCCGCAGCCACAGCCCCCTCCACAGCCACAGCCGCAGCCACAGCCCCTTTTTGCAGCCACAGCCCTCTCCACAGCCACTGCCCCCTCCGCTGCCACAGCTGCCTTCGCTGCCGCAGCCCCCAGCCAGTGACCCCGCTCCTTTCCTATCCAGAATGAGAGGCAAGCATTATAAGGTAGAAGTAAAGTATAAAGTAAAGTGAAAAAACACATGTCATTTAACACTGTACCACTCCTGTGGTGAACTATAACTCCCAGCATGACATAAGAGCTGAAGGACGTGCTGGGAGTTATAGTTCTCCTCAGAGCAACCACATGACAAATGTGTGGTGAACTATAACTCCCAGCATGGCATAAGAGCTGAAGGACATGCAGGGAGTTATAATTCTCAGGGCAAACACATGTCATAAATGTGGGGAACTATAACTCCCAGCATGCCATAGGAGCTTTTTTTCCCCCTATTTTCCTCCTCTAAAACCTGTGTGCGTCTTATAGTCCGAAAAATATGGTAAATCAATAGATCTTGGAATAATAGTAAGCTCCACAATTGGATGTGCTTAAATAAAATGTCTCTGTGCCGAGATAATCTTATAAATGTGCCCCTGCTGTGTACTGTGTAATGGCTGTGTCTGACTGTACAGGGACATGGTCTGATCATACCACATCTCCTGGGCAGGGGAGGAAGCAAAAGAGTATACAGACATTACAGCAGGGGATCACAGATGATTCTTTTTGCGAGGTAAAACATTTCCCTGCCTGTTTTTAAACAATGTTTTACTTCAAATAAAGAATCAGCTGTGATCCTGTGCTGTAATGTCTATATACTCTTTTGCGTCCTCCCTGCCCAGGAGATGTGGTATGATCAGACCATGTTCCTGCACGGTCAGACACAGCCATTATGACGCGCCCCCTGGGCCAGTGCTGTAGTGCGGCGCGCGTGCGCGCGGGGAATACCCGGAGCCGGATCCGACGGGGGTAGTAGTCTTCGTGTGGCGGTGACCCGGTCCGTGCCCAGGGTGGTCAAACTAAGTGGCAGTTACTGTTATGATGGTATTAGTGTCCGACTACGCCACCCGTTGAATGCGGCTATGAAGCCGCCGCTGCAGGGCAGTCCGCTGAGGCCGGTGGTACGGATGTGCAGCGTGGATGGTATAACCCCCAACAGGAGGGGTATGGCCTCAGGGCAGAGGATGAGGTTGATGTTGGGAGTGATGGTGTGGATGTCCCAGCACTAATGGTGCGACAAGGAAGCACGGAGACGCGAGGGTACAGTTCAGGGTCTTTACTGATGGTACAAGGCAAATTCCCCCGGGAGTACTGGCTAGTAGTTGGGGCCTGGTTAGTCTGCGAGTAAGCCGGAGTTCCCCTGGCCAGGTGGAGCTGTAGGCCTTCCCGTTAGTCTGTACCCTTCCTGGCTACCCTGCTTTCGGCGGTTACAAGTAGCCCACGTCCCTGGGTATACCGTGTGGTGCTCACCCGTATGGCTGGTGACCTGGGGCCTCCTGTTAGCCTCCGCTCCGGGATGGCGGTGCTGGTCCCTTCGTTGTGACTGAGCCTCCGGACTTTTATGGCCAGAGGACCTGGAATCCCCTGCCGGATGGATTCTGCTGCTGGGTATATCTTAGTCCCCACAGCCTCGGACTCCTGTGTCCGGTTTTAGTACCTTCTCCCAGGGCGAGCTCTGCACAGCTCCAGCCCCTGGCGCTTCTCCTTGGCTCCTACAGAGCTCCTGATGTCTATCTGTCCCTGTTTCTGCGTGTCCAGACCAGACTCCGTCTCTGTCTGGAACTCCTCTCTCTAACCCTGCCTCAGCCCCAGTTTATGTAGGGGAAGTTCTTCCCCTCCCAGGACTGGGCAGGAGGTGTGGTATGCTTAGGATTCCTGCCCAGGAGACCTCCCACCTGCTCACAGACGTAATACTGCTATTACTGTGGAAACCAGACCCCTGGGGTGCCACATTCCCCCCTAGTGAAATTTAGTACTCCCGGACTAAACATAACAGGGTATAAACAATAACAATTAAATACATGAGATGGTCACGGCGTGTCCGTAACCGGGAAGCAATAAGGGTGTCCATTTCACCAAAGAACAGGGAGCCGTAACCAGGTAGGGGTCTGTCCTGCCCCGAGTCTTTAACAGTCTGTAGTCCATTCCTGGGTTACGCTCCAAACATATTTACAACAGAGTTCCGGTTACTCACTGTCCATAACCTGTCAGTCCATATAAAGAAATCTGTAACTGAAAAACATAATTAGCAACGGCTACAACAAAACAGGTAAACATAAAATAGTTAAAGCAATTAGCCAACTTAGATTCTCCAACGTACGGGCATCTGGCCTCTGGTAACCCTAGTGGACCTACGGAGCTCACTCACTGGTCCTGCACTACAGGGTGTAGGAGGTGTTATGGGCAAGCTGGGCAGCTTTCTGCGCACTCTTTGGCTCACTAGGGGCACGGCAGGCTCACTACTAGCAGAGGGTTGATCCTCCTGTACTGCTGGTGTGGACTCTTCTGCCTCTTGGGCCGGCTGCTCTTCCAGCTCTTCCGGTTCCTCCGTAGGCACTTGCGGGGCTGGTTGGAGAAAGGTGAGGACGGGTACCACGACAGCACCGTTTACTTGTGTCCAAGACCGGGGGAAGTCTCCGAATACAGTCCTGATCATTTCTTCCCTTTCCTCTGCGGGTCGAGGGTTTTCTTGATCTTCTTCTTCAGGGTTTTGCAGCTGCTCGGGACACTTCTTCAGGTGGTCTCTGGAGACAACGGCTGTGGTTTCTCCTCCATCCTTACTGATCACGCAAATCTTTGGGTTCTCATGGCTTGATGGCAGTACGGTGTACGGGTCCTTCTCCCACTGGTCGTCCAACTTGTGGAGCCGTCTTTTCCTCTTCAAGACCTGCTCTCCAGGTACCAGGGGAACAGCGGGAGCATACTGATTATAAGCCCTCTCTTGCCTTTCTCTAGCTTGAGACAGACTTCGCTCGACGCTCTCCTGTACTTTCCGATACTGCTGCTGCCGTTCTGTATCCCAGTCTGCCTCTGGCGAGGTGTCCTCGGGCGTCAGGACTCCCATATCCAGGTCGATAGGCAGCTTACCAGGTCTAGCTCTCATTAGGTAAGCCGGGGTACAGTTGGTAGAACCTACAGGGATGTGGTTGTATAGGTCCACCAGATCAGGCAGCTTCTCAGGCCACATACTGCGTTCTTCCAGGGGCAATGTTTTCAGGAGGTCTATTACCACCTGGTTCATCTTCTCGCAGAGTCCATTGGTTTGAGGGTGATAGGGCGTTGTTCTTATCTTCGTGCAGCCATACAGGTTGCAGAACTCCTGGAAGACTTCCGCTTCGAAGGCTGGCCCTTGTTCTGTCAGCACTTGGTCCGGGTACCCGTGTGGACGGCAGAAGTGCTGCTGGAAGGCTCTAGCTGCTGTTTGAGCCGTTAAGTCCTTGACCGGGACCACCACCAGGAACCGGGAGTAATGATCTACGATTGTGAGGGCGTAGACATACCCAGATCTGCTTGGAGCCAGTTTCACATGGTCCAGGGCTACCAGTTCCAGTGGCTGTCGGGTGATGATGGGCTGCAAGGGAGTCTTCTGGCTGGCACGGTCCTTCCTTCTTAGGTGGCACGGTCCACAGTCTCTGCACCACCTCTCGATGGCTCCTCTCATGCCTACCCAGTAGAACCGTTCACGCAACAAGAACTCCAGCTTCTTCCACCCGAAATGTCCTGCTCCGTTGTGGTACGCCTCCAGAATCATAGCCGCGTCTCGTCTGGGGACCACTACCTGCCAGGTCAACTCATGTGTTCGAGAGTTAACCATTCTCCGGCACAACTTCTCCCTGTAGAGGAACAGCCTACTTTTCTCCTTCCACAGTTGCTTAGTCTCCTCTGGGGCGTCTGGGTCCAGACTGGCATCGGCTTGGGTCAGCATTTCCTTCACCAGACGGACTGCGGGATCACTGTCTTGCGTCTCCGCCCAGTTGTAGTGGGGCAAGGGATTGAACGTCGCGGAGCGCCTGTCCTTCACACGGTGGGAATACAGGGTAATCCCATGACGGTGGAACGCAGGGAGCTCAACTTCTTCCAGATCTTCTGGATCTTCCCCTACGTCCGGTAAGTTCGGCATTCTAGACAGGGCATCTGCGTTGGCATTGGAGCGTCCTGCCCGGTATTTGATGGTGAATTCAAAGTTGGACAGGCGAGCCATCCATCTCTCTTCCAGAGCACCGAGCCTTGCAGTGTCCAGGTGTGTCAACGGGTTGTTATCCGTGTACACGATGAATTTGGAGGAGGCAAGGTAATGCTTGAAACGTTCGGTCACTGCCCACACTACTGCCAGGAACTCCAGCTTGAATGAGCTATAATTCTCAGGGTTCCTCTCGGTGGGTCGTAGCTTTCGGCTAGCGTAAGCGATTACCCGTTCTTTTCCTTGCTGGATCTGGGACAGCACGGCTCCTAGCTCGATGTTGCTTGCGTCCGTGTGGAGGATAAAGGGCTGGCTGTAGTCTGGATATGCCAGGATTTCATCCCCCGTGAGGGCCATCTTCAGCTGGCAAAAGGACTCCTCTTCCAGCTTTTCCCACCTGAAGGGCGGCTTCTGGTTTTTGGCTTTTCGAGATTGACCTATCAGGAGGTCCTGCATAGGGGCTGCCATTTTGGTGAAACTGGGAATGAATCTTCGGTAGTAGCCTACCAACCCGAGGAACTGCCGCACTTCCTTTATGCTGGAGGGTCTTGGCCAGTCCTTAATCACGGTGATCTTAGGGTCAGGAGCCACTCCGTCAGCACTCACCACGTGTCCCAGGTATTGCACCTTTGGTTTCAGGAGGTGACACTTGGAGGGTTTCACCTTTAGGCCGTAGTTTGCCAGAGCTTCAAAAACTTCTGCCAGGTGTTTCAGGTGGTCCTCGTAGGTCTTGGAATAGACGATGACATCGTCCAGGTATAACAGGACCGTCTCGAAGTTCCGGTGTCCCAGACAGCATTCCATCAACCGTTGGAAGGTTCCTGGTGCGTTGCAGAGCCCGAACGGCATACAGTTAAATTCGCTGAGACCCATCGGGGTGGTGAATGCGGTCTTCTCCCGGTCCGCCTCTGCTACAGGAACCTGCCAGTACCCGCTAGTGAGATCCAAAGTAGAGAAGAAGTTAGCAGATTTTAATGCAGCTAAGGACTCTTCTATCCTTGGTAACGGGTACGCATCTTTGTGTGTGATACGGTTGACCTTCCTGTAGTCTACACACATTCTCATAGTGTTGTCCTTCTTTTTCACTAAGACTAGTGGAGCTGCCCAGGGGCTACAGCTGTCCCTGATTACCCCAGCCTCCTTCATGTCTCTAAGCATCCCCTTGGCGTGTTGGTAGTGTGCAGGGGGTACGGGTCGGTATCTCTCCTTTATGGGAGGATGGTCTCCCGTGGGGATGTGGTGTTCTAACCCCTTTACTCGCCCGAAGTCTAACGGGTGTTTACTAAACACTCTCTCGTACTCTTGAACCACCCGATAGACTCCTGTTTCTGGTGTGAGGGAGTGGAGTCAGTACCCAGATGTAGTTGCTGACACCAGTCCTCCATTGGTTTCTTAGAGCCGTTACCTTCCTCTGGTTGAGATGGAGGCAAGGGTTCCACGGCCTGTACAGAATTCTGGTTTATGGTGAACAATTTAGCTAGCGTGGCATACCAGGGCAGGTGTACTTCTCTCTCACCGATATTTATGATGCGAACAGGCACCCTCCCATGGCGTACATCGACCACCCCCCGTGCTGTCAAAATGGTGGGCCTACTGTCTGAGTAGACGGGTTCTACCATTGCTTGGTAGTCTCTACCTCTTAGACCAATAGCTGCCCGGCACCAAATCATCATCTCACTTTTTGGGGGCATGGCAATAGGGAACGGGTCACACATTCTCACGCTACCTATCTCACCACCAGATAGTTCCACCTGTTGCCGCTTCATCAGTGCCCGGATCTCTTTTTGGAGCACACGCTGCTGGCCAGAACTGGCGTTCTTGGCAACCTGCTGTAAAATGAGAATCACCTCTGCAAGACAATTTTCAATTACATTGGTTCCCAGGGTGATTCTACGGTGACTCTCATGACGGTCGATGTCCGCTATAATCAGTCCTTGTGCCGCTAGTTCGACTTTACCGATTTTAATGGTCACCTCCTTGAATCCCACCTGCGGCACGGGCTGACCATTGCTGGCGATGATACTCAGGTCGTCGTCTGGGTAGCGGGTTATGTCCGAATCATTCCAGTACTGCTTGAAGAGCACGTACGGGATGGTGGTGACCTGTGACCCAGTGTCTAGTAGGGCACTCATAGGAATGCCATCCAGTACCACAGGCAAGATTGGACGTCCCCCTACGTATTTATCACGCCAGTTTGATGGGCCTGATGGTCTTATGCCTGGGGGTTGGCCCTCTACCACAGGTTGTGCCCGTTTAAATGACAGTACCTTGCCACATGTCCGGGTTGATTGCAGCGGCGGCAAATAGGTCGTCCGTCCTCGTTGTATCGATCGCTGGGTCTTCCTCTGGCCGGTGGGGTCCTCCTTGGTCGGCGCCACGGGATGTCCTCCGGTCCGGATGCCAGCTCGATCTTCCCTGCAGTAGAAACCTGTAAAGACTGCACAGTTCGGGTTAGCGCGGCAACGCTTTTAGTTAGCTCTTGGACCTGATGGTGCAGGTCTGTAGCTGGGTCATTGTTTAAAGCCTGCGCATCAGCTCCCACAGGCCCTGCAGACAAGGGCGCCGTCTCCTGGTGATAAGTGATAGCAGGGCGCCTGTGGGTCACAGCGCCACCTGGTGCCGGTTCTCGGAGTACCCGGATGGCTCTGTCCTTGAACTGTGCAAAGTCCAGGTCAGGGTCCTGTAAGGCCATTGCCCGCAACTGGGTTCGGTGGGCATTGCACAGTAGACCCTCAATGAATTGTTCAGTCAACAGCTTATCTTCATTTCCCACGCTGTCAGGGTCTGCCTGCTTAATGGCTCTCAGGGCCTCTTGTAGGTTTAGAGCATAGTCTCTTATACTCTCATGTGCCCGTTGTTTGCACCCATAAAATCTTAGTTTTATTTCGGCTGAGGTGCGGGTGTCAAATGTGTCTTTCAGCCGGGTTAGTATGTCTCTGACAGTCCTCTTCCTCCCAGGTGGCCAGGACTTTACCTCCCTTTGGGCTGCCCCGATTAATTGGGCCACCAGGATGCTCACTTTTTGCGCCTCCGTGAGGGGATACACCTGGAAGAGGCTATCCAGCCTTTCTCTGAAGTCATTTAGGGTATGTGACTCCCCTGAGTACTGGGGTAGCCAGGCTGCCCCCGGGATATAGGGCATGGTGAAAGGCATGACCGCAGCAGCGGTGGCGCTGGCGGCGGTTGTGGCGGTGAAGCTCTCCTCCGTATCCGACATCCTCCTCCCCCCTAGTGGACCGTAACCTACCTTGCGATGATCCTCTTCCGTAGGCCGCGGCTCCGCAGTGGATCGTCAGGGTTGAGGACCTTACGTCGCGCTCCTGTGACGTCGGCGTCTGCTGGGCTCCTTCCAGGACCTTACGCAACGTCCGGACGTGAGGCGGGGCTTCAGTTCTCGCGGGCTTTCGGAGTCCACGCCCCTCTTCTTCCCGTGCGGCGTCCCGAAGATGGCGTCCGAAGGCGGGAAGCAGCTGCGGATGGCGGGAAGAAGGCAGAAGACGGCGGGAAACGGTCCAAGATGGCGTCTGATGGCGGGAATCGGCTCCGGATGGCGGGAAACGACTCCGGACGGCGGGAAACTTCACCACAGGTAAGTATAAAAGTCTCTTTTCAGGCACGCAGTACCCGGTGGTTGCGGGCACGTAATCCTGCCGACTACGCCAAAGTTGACGCGCCCCCTGGGCCAGTGCTGTAGTGCGGCGCGCGTGCGCGCGGGGAATACCCGGAGCCGGATCCGACGGGGGTAGTAGTCTTCGTGTGGCGGTGACCCGGTCCGTGCCCAGGGTGGTCAAACTAAGTGGCAGTTACTGGTATGATGGTATTAGTGTCCGACTACGCCACCCGTTGAATGCGGCTATGAAGCCGCCGCTGCAGGGCAGTCCGCTGAGGCCGGTGGTACGGATGTGCAGCGTGGATGGTATAACCCCCAACGGGAGGGGTATGGCCTCAGGGCAGAGGATGAGGTTGATGTTGGGAGTGATGGTGTGGATGTCCCAGCACTAATGGTGCGACAAGGAAGCACGGAGACGCGAGGGTACAGTTCAGGGTCTTTACTGATGGTACAAGGCAAATTCCCCCAGGAGTACTGGCTAGTAGTTGGGGCCTGGTTAGTCTGCGAGTAAGCCGGAGTTCCCCTGGCCAGGTGGAGTTGTAGGCCTTCCCGTTAGTCTGTACCCTTCCTGGCTACCCTGCTTTCGGCGGTTACAAGTAGCCCACGTCCCTGGGTATACCGTGTGGTGCTCACCCGTATGGCTGGTGACCTGGGGCCTCCTGTTAGCCTCCGCTCCGGGATGGCGGTGCTGGTCCCTTCGTTGTGACTGAGCCTCCGGGCTTTTATGGCCAGAGGACCTGGAATCCCCTGCCGGATGGATTCTGCTGCTGGGTATATCTTAGTCCCCACAGCCTCGGACTCCTGAGTCCGGTTTTAGTACCTTCTCCCAGGGCGAGCTCTGCACAGCTCCAGCCCCTGGCGCTTCTCCTTGGCTCCTACAGAGCTCCTGATGTCTATCTGTCCCTGTTTCTGCGTGTCCAGACCAGACTCCGTCTCTGTCTGGAACTCCTCTCTCTAACCCTGCCTCAGCCCCAGTTTATGTAGGGGAAGTTCTTCCCCTCCCAGGACTGGGCAGGAGGTGTGGTATGCTTAGGATTCCTGCCCAGGAGACCTCCCACCTGCTCACAGACGTAATACTGCTATTACTGTGGAAACCAGACCCCTGGGGTGCCACAATTACACAGTACACAGCAGGGACACATTTATAAGATTATCTCAGCACAGGAACATTTTATTTAAACACATCCAATTGTGGAAGTTATTATTATTCCAAGATCTATTGATTAAAATCAACTTTTGTTCTTGGGAAAACCCCTTCAAGACATCCTGTTTGTTTCTGAATGTAGATATGCATATGGGAACATGGTCTTACTGTGATTATACATCTCTTACATTCATAGTTTTTACCAACATGATTCACAGATATGTGGAAACAGGGGCGGACCTACCGCCCGTGCAGCCCGTTCATTGAACGGGGGCCCCGAGTGAGAGGGGGCCCCTCCAGCCTCCAGCAGGGCTGCCATCAGGGCATGACTGTCCTGACTCCAGTATAGGGCCCGGCCGGTCGGAGTCCCGTTGGGGCCCCCCTCTTGTGCGTCTCCTCATGGGGCCCCTGCTGGCAGGGCTGGCGTCAGCGCCCGGCGCACCCGGGCACTTGCCGGGACCCTGAGCAGGCGGGGGGGGGGCCCTCACCGTCGGGCACCCCGCGCATTATGGGACCCGAGAGCCGAGGAGAGCAGTGTCAGCGCTCGCTCCCCCCCCACTTGCTCAGGACCCCGGCACCCGGCACAATACTTACCCCTCCCCGTGCCACCGTAGCAGCTCCTGCATCCTCCGCGGCTGCTGCACTGTGACGTCTCAGGTCAGACGGCGCGGTGACGTCTTTATACCGCGCTCTCTCCTGAGCCATCACAGCGCAGAGCGGGATGAGGCCAGCGACGCTGGAGTCCGGAGCAGTGGCAGCAGGTGAGACGTGAGGTGAGTATTTGATTGATTTTTTTTTATTGTATGGAGGCCTGTGGCAGTATAAGGGAGGGGGGTGAGGTGGGGGTGTGTGACATCCTGCATGGGGCATTATAAGGGAGGGGGGTGTGTGTGACATCCTGCATGGGGCATTATAAGGGGGGGGTGACATCCTGCATGGGGCATTATAAGGGAGGGGGGGTGACATTCTGCATGGGGCATTATAAGGGAGGGGGGTGTGTGACATCCTGCATGGGGCATTATAAGGAAGGGGGGTATGTGTCATCCTTCATGGGGCATTATAAGGGGGGGTGACATCCTGCATGGGGCATTATAAGGGGGGGTGACATCCTGCATGGGGCATAAGGGAGGGGGGGTGACATCCTGCATGGGGTATTATAAGGGAGGGGGGTGTGTGTGACATCCTACATGGGGCATTATAAGGGAGGGGGGTGTGTGACATCCTGCATGGGGCATTATAAGGGAGGGGGGTGTGTGACATCCTGCATGGGGCATAATAAGGGAGGGGGGTGTGTGACATCCTGCATGGGGCATTATAAGGGAAGGGGATGTGACATCCTGCATGGGGCATTATAAGGGAGGGGGGTGTGTGACATCCTGCATGGGGCATTATAAGGAAGGGGGATGTCATCCTGCATGGGGCATTATAAGGGGGGGTGACATCCTATATGGGGGGGGGAACAGCCTGCATGGGGCATTATGAGGGGGGAACAGCCTGCGTGGGGCATTATGTGGGGGGAACAGCCTGCGTGGGGCATTATGTGGGGGGAACAACCTGCGTGGGGCATTATGTGTGGGGAACAGCCTGCATGGAGCATTATATAGGGGCCAGTATTCTGTATGGAGCGTTATATGGAGGCAAGTATCCTGCATGGAGCGTTATATGGGGGCCAGTATCCTGCATGGAGCGTTATATGGGGGCCAGTATTCTGTATGGAGCGTTATATGGGGGCCAGTATCCTGTATGGAGTGTTATATGCGGGCCAGTATTCCGTATGGAGCATTTTATGGGGGCCAATATTCTGTATGGAGCATTTTATGGGGGCCAGTATTCTGTATGGAGCATTATATGGGGGCCAATATCCTGTATGGAGCGTTATATGGGGGCCAGTATTCTGTATGGAGCAGTATATGGGGGCCAGTATTCTGTATGGAGCATTATATGGGGGCCAATATCCTGTATGGAGCGTTATATGGGGGCCAGTATTCTGTATGGAGCAGTATATGGGGGCCAGTATTCTGTATAGAGCATTATATGGGGGCCAGTATCCTGTATGGAGCGTTATATGGGGGCCAGTATCCTGCATGGAGCATTATATGGGGACCAGTATCCTGTATGGAGCATTTTATGGGGGCCAGTATACTGTGTGGAGCGATTCGCTGGTTTCTGAGCTATTGTGGAATTTGCAATAGATATCACTCATGTAATGTAAGAAGTGAAATCTTTGCATTGCACTATATATATATTTCTCTGCGGTAACTGTGCATCATGAATCGTGGTACGTGTTAAAGGGGCCCACTGAGATTTTTTCGCCCAGGGCCCACAAAAACCTGGAGCCGGCCTGGGCCCCCGGCCCCATGCTGAGCGCTAAGCGCCGGGACATCTCAGCGCTGCTTTCCTCTGTGTAGCAGTGCAGCGCTGCTGCGGCAGCGCCTTCATGATTCCCTTGACTTCTGGTCATGTGACGGCGCCGTCACATGGCCGGAAGTCAGGAGAACCTGGAGGCAGTGACGTGGACAAGCGCCAGGATTCTGCAGGGATCGCATGGGGGTAAGCATAACAAGTTTTATTTTTTTTAAATACAATTAATTAACTAGGAGTGGGGGGAATCAGAGATGCACGGGAGGATGAGAGATGCACGGGGGGGGATGAGAGATGCACGGGGGGGGATGAGAGATGCACGGGGGGGGATGAGAGATGCACGGGGGGGGACGAGATGTATGGGGGAGGGGATGAGATGCACGGGGGGATGAGAGCTGCACATGGGGGGGGGTGAGAGCTGCACATGGGGGGGGGTTATGTTTACATAACTTTGTTGCTCTATGAAGCGCAGGGGGGGAGGGCAAAAAATTTCTTGCACAGGGGCCCACTACAGTTTGTGTCCGCCCCTGCGTGGAAAGGAGTTTCAATGTAACGCACTTTTTTTCCAACATGTTGCATGTATCTTTGCACTTTGGTTTGGTTCTGTTGCCACATATAATCACTGTGTTAATTGTGGCGTTACATGGGACTGTAGGTTTCATTTACATTATCTTTACTCAGAGAGCTATAACTATGTTACATAGTGACATAGTAGTGGTGTTACATTTCTGTTTGAGGGTGGTTGCCTGCAAAGCTTATGTTTCAGGGCTTGGGCCTCTGATCTTTTCTATACTGTATGCAAGCAATTATACAATGTGAAGGTTTGTGTGGGTCCATCATACTGTGTGGAGGCCATTATACTGTTTGAGGACTAGTGCGGGCCATTATACTGTATGTAGGCCCATTGATGTGCATGGACAGCTATGTGGGGGTCACAGTTGAGGGATCATACTATGTTGGGGTCACCATACTTTGCATTGGGAGTTGAGGTGGGGTACAGTAGGGTCATTATACTGTCCATGTGGGGGAATTCTCTGTCGGGGTAGCATACTTTGTTTGGGAGGCACTTTTTGTGTGCATAAAATTTTATGGGGGCAATGAAAGAGGATTCTCGGACTTCAGCAGGAGGAAAATTACTATGCAAAGGCTGGAAAGTTGTGAGATATTCTCTATTTAAGTGATAAATTTACTGTAGCACAGATTCATCTCAGCTAAAAGTCTAGACAAGTGCTGGCAAACCTATGGCACGCGTGCCAGAGGGGGCACGCAGAGCTCTCCCGATGGGCACGCGCGCCACAGCACTAGTGCTACTGGATCGGGCCCGACGGGTGCGAACTCTGAGCCCGCCAAGTGCCAACGCCAGCCCCGCTACTTCAGCTAGATGTGCGTTCTTGGACGAACTAGCCAGGCCCGTGCGCTGCAATACACGCTGCTGGCCAATCAGAGGCCAGTAAGCTAGCAGCTGACGTCAGTGTACAAGCGACTGGGCGCATGGCAGTGACGTCATGTGGCCCCCGTCGCTAGGACGCTGGAGTCAGCTGCTGGCTACAGGAGAGGATGCTGCGTGGGAGAAGAAGGAAGGTGAGTACGAGTGTTCATTATGTTTTTTTTTCTTTTTATATGCGATGAACAGCGGCGCTAGCAGGCTGGGGGGAGCATATATACATGGACTGGGGGGGAGCATATATACATGGACTGGGGGGGGAGCATATATACATGGACTGGGGGGGAGCATATATACATGGACTGGGGGGAGCATATATACATGGACTGGGGGGGAGGGAGCATATATACATGGACTGGGGGGAGGGAGCATATATACATGGACTGGGGGAGGGAGCATATATACATGGACTGGGGGGGCATATATACATGGACTCGGGGGAGGGAGCATATATACATGGACTGAGGGAGGGAAAATATATACATGGACTGGGGGGGAGAATATATACATGGACTGGGAGAGGGAGCATATATACTTGGACTGGGGGAGGGAGCATATATACTTGGACTGGGGGAGGGAGCATATATATATGGACTGGGGGAGCATATATACATGGTTTGGGGGAGGGCAGCATATATACATGGATTGGGGGGCATATATACATGGATTGGGGGAGGGCAGCATATATACAAGAATGAGGGGAGGGCAGCATATATACAGGGATGGGGGCAGGGCAGCATATATACAAGGATGGGAGCAGGGCAGCATATATACAAGGGTGAGGGTAGAGCAGCATATATACAAGGATGGGGGAGGGCAGCATATATACAAGGATGAGGGGAGGGCAGCATATATAGAAGGATGGGGGAAGAGAAGCATATATACAAGGATGGGTGAGGGAAGCATATATACAAGGATGGGGGGAGGCCAGCATATATACAAGGATGGGGGCATATACAAAGATGGGGGTGAGCACATTCTTTATTTCTGCAGTCTCAGACCCCTGCTCCTTCCTGTGGCTGCTCTATACTGCGCTCACCTGCTCTTTGTATCAGTTGTTTTTTCTAAACTAAAACCTCAATATTTAGGGTAAATTGCCGTGTTGGCACTTGGCGATAAATAAGTGGGTTTTGGATTGCAGTTTGGGCACTCGGTCTCTAAAAGGTTCGCCATCACTGGTCTAGACCTTTAGATCAGGAATAGGACAGACATTTCTAGGACATTTCATAACTTTCCCAAATTCCTATGAAAAAAATATTTCCCACAAACTGCATTGTACCCTACTGTACACAATTTATTTATATATTTTAGGAGTTGGAGTCGGTCCATTTTATACCGACTCCGACTCCACCAAAATGGACACCGACTACGACTCCGACTCCACAGCCCTGGTGACCATAGTGTATAGGGGGCTGTGGGGATATTATACTGGGGGCGGTTGTGGTGACCATACTGTATAAGAAACTACGGGGGACATTATACTGTTTGGGGGCTATGCTGACCATTCTGTCTGGGGGCCTGTGAGAGACATTATACTGTATGAGAGGATTGTGGGGAACATCATACTGAATGAAGGGCTGTCAGGGACATCATACTGTGTGGGAGCTGTGGGGACCATACTGGATGGGGTGCTGTAGTGCTTATCATGCTGTGTATAGGGGGCTGTGGTGGACATCATACTGTTTGTGGGTGTCTGTTGTAGACATACTGTATATGGGTGGTGTGGTGGACACCATAATTCGTGTGGTGGCTGTGGTGACCATCATACTGTGTGGGGAGCAGTGTGTGGAGGAAGCACAGTTTGGAGTGCTAGAACCATCATCAATACATGAATACAGCATAATAGCCATCATCTGTACATGAATACAGCACCATAACCATCATTAGTACATTAATTCAGCACCAGAACCACCATCAGTTCACAGTTCATGAATGCAGCATCACAACCACTATCAGAACATGTATACCGCACCAGAGCTATCATCAGTACATGAATATAACAGCAGAACCATCTTCTCTACATAAGTACAGTTTAATAAAAATATCATTATAGTGCCCCTTTCAATAAAAATATCTGGCAATGATGCCCCTGACTTAATAATTACCCTGCACTGTGCTCTTTGCACAAAATATGACCTATATACTCTCTATCCTTTGATACATGGCCTTCACGCTATAATCTTAAATAAAATATTGCCTTCACACTTTCCCCTCCAAGAATTATGACCTTCACACCATCCTGCCTTGTAAACTATAACCGTTACTCCATCCCCACTTATGAACACCATACTATCCTCCATTTTGAACTGTAACAATAACACCATACTATAATATGAGCAATAACTGCCTCACCATGTCCCCTTATGAACTATGACCACCAGACTATCTCCCTTATGAATTATATGACCATCACACCATTGCCCTTATGAACCATAACCACAATACTGTCCTCTCTTGTAAACTATGACCACCACACTGTCTCTGTTTATCAACTATAACCAACACATTGAATTATATTATGGTTTCTACATTGTCTCTTCCTGTGAATATGGTCTTCATGCTGTCCCATCTCCACTCTACTCCCTTTTACATTCTCCTCCCCATGCTTCCCCTTTTCACACTGCCCCTTCTCTACTAAGTACCCTCTACTTTGCCCCTTGCCACAGTGCCCCCCTCCAAAGTGTCCCCTCTCCACATATGCATAGTGAAACCAATACATGTCCCTCTCTATTCTGCCACTGTCACTCTGCCCCCAACTCCACTCTGCCCCCCTCCAGAATGAAAGATAGCAATAAAAATGGCAGTGTCTGCTTCTCCAATAAGGAGCGCTCACCTTCTCTGCTTTCCTCACTGCCTGTGAGCTCCAGGTAAGCGTGATGACGTGACCTAGCTAGAGCTCCTTAGCCCTTGCAGTGCCGACCTGCATATATCTTCGTTTGTATCCATGCCATACAGACATAAATACAATTTAATCCAGTAAAAGGGTAGCCAGTTAAGATTTTGTGGAAACCCAGGGTAGCTGAATTGACTATTATATTAACAACTGATTCTGAAAAACTGGGGAAAACTGGCAAAATCGCACCCCTGAATACATCATTTTTGTAGCACAAAAAATAGAAATGATCTATAACTCTGTCTACCAAGCTAACAACACCTACTAACATGACACATAGTCAAAAGACCATAAAAGATAACATTTAATTGAAGAATTTAAAATTAACAACTAAAAAGAAGAGAAATGCCCAAATGATCAGACACCAAGGGATCAGCTTGTACTAAACCATGACAAGGATAGAAAGAACAGATCGCAGCATACAAAGTGCATCATAGAACTCACAGATCCAACACTGCCCGTATAAAGTGTAATAAGACTCAAGTCGGAAAGGATAATATCATGTAAAGTGCTTAGTGCAACAAATATACCCCAACTGGGTATTTAGAAAAGCAGCCTCAAATATATAACATTAATAAATTATAAAAGTGCTGAGTGTCAGAGTGCTTATAGTAAACATAGTGAAGCACATAATCAAAATCAAATCAGAGAGCATGACTGCTGAAAAGATTTTAGAGGGCAAGCATAAGCCTGTGTATATTAGTATTCAGAACAGATCCGTATCTCATAATGTGAGAGATAGTAGTAAAGCAAAGTACCTGCCAATCCCACAGTCTTCCGCAGGGTACCGACGCGCGTTTTCGCTGAAAGGCTTTCACGAGGATGCGGACACTGTGGGATTGGCAGGTACTTTACTAATATCTCTCACATTATGAGATACAGTCACAAAAGACCATATCTCACAACTTTACAGCCATAACATAGTAATTTTCCTCCTGCTTAAGTCCTAGATTCCTTTTTCATTGCCCCCATAAAGTGTTATGCAAACAAAAGTGCCCCCCCCTAACAGAGTAGGATACCCTCAGTGAATTGCTCCACAGTACCCTCCACATGCACAGTATAATGGCCCTATTGCACCCCACCTCAACTCCCAAGGCAAAGTATAGTGACCCAAACATAGTATGGTCCCTTAACTGTGACACTCACACAGTCCTCCATGCACATTAATGGGCCTACATACAGGATAATAGCCTGCACTAGCCCTCTAAACACTATAATGGCTCGCACACAGTATGATGAACCCACACAAAACTTCACACTGTATAATTGTTTGCATACAGTATAATTTACCACCACTTATTGCAATGGCCCAACATAGTTCCATAGAGTATTGTGTCCCTCATAATCATCCATAGAGTATAATGCACCCCACTGTGGTCCTCCATAGAATAAAATGGTCTCCCCATGGTCCTTCATACAATATAATGCACCCCCCATGGTCCTCCATATAGTATAATTCACCCACATGGTCCTCCACTCAATATAATGCACCCCCATGGTCCTCCATACAGTATAATGCACCCCCCCATAGTCATCTATAAAGTATAATACACTCTCCATGGTCCTCCATAGAATATAATACACCCCATGGTCCTCCACACAATATAATGCACCCCCATGGTCTTCCATACAGTATAATGCACTCCCCATGGCCCTTCATACAGTATAATGCACTCCCCCCATTGTCTTTCATACAATATAATGCACACCGCATGGTCCTCCATACAATATAATGCACTCCCATGGTCCTCCATAGAGCATAATGTACCCGCATGGTCCTTCATACAGCATAATGCACCCCCATGGTCATCCATACAGTATAATGCACTCCCCATGGTCCTCCACACAATATAATGCAACCCCCATACTGTATTATGGCCACCAGTCACTGATTTTAAAAAAAATAAATACAGTACTCACCTCTGCTGGTTCCACCCAATGCTCCGGTCTTCTCAGCGTGCGGTGTGAAGCCCTGGACATCTCAGAGCAGCGGGCACCCTTCAATGACGTCATCATGCTCGCTGCTCTGACACATCTGACGCCGAGGAAGAATGATGGGGGTGGAAGCGTCTGCTGACTCTCCCTCCTCCATCATCATTGCTCGCACTGGACCCCCCCCTCCGGCCGTCAGCGCGAGCAATGATGATGGAGGAGGGAGCGTTAGCAGATGCTCCCCCCTTCATTCTGTGAGGGTGGCCGAGCAGTGCAGATGATGATGAGTGGATGCGGGGCCACCAGGCTCACGAGCCCCATAGCAGTGGTGTGTCTTGCCGCCATTGGCGGTATGCCACTGCTCCCCATTATAATGTCTCTCATAGTCCTGGGGGTCTCAGGCTCTCTACAGTTGGTGATTTATTTCTTTTTTTCAAATTGAGTCCTCCAGGGGCGTACATAGAAACCATGAGACCCCATAGCAAAAGTCCTACATGGGTCCCCCATTCCCTCTCGATGGAGTAGGCTGGGTCACAGCATCACAAAGCCCAGTAAAACAAGGGGGGTGCGTGCGACTGGGTCACGTCTGGGTGAATCAAGGAAATCTGGAAGTTGACGTGACATCAACGGACATCAGCTGTGGCTGCAGATGGGGTCACGTGGTGCGGACTGAGCGAGCAGCGATAGCTCCGCTCACAGGCACATATGGCAACCAGAGGTGTTTACGGGCCGCAGTATGTTAATTTATGTAGCAAAGATGCTTGTCTCCGCTGTGTAGTTTGACCCATAGCCAGTAGTGATGAGTGAGCACTAAAATGCTCGGGTGCTCGAAGCTCGGGTCGAGCACATTGGAATACTCGGGTGCTCGACCCGAGCAACGAGCCCAATGTAAGTCTTTGGAAAACTCGAGCATTTTTCTGGCGGTCCCCCCCGGTGGTCTGCAGAAGGTCAAACATTGATCAAATCAATGGGAACAGTGCTCAATTAAACGTCAGGCAGGCAGAATATATAGGCAGACCGGCAGGCAGGGTATATAGGAGGGTGCATGAAAAACATAGCAGGGCACTTGGAACACACTAGTGCCCTCCGATTTTCATGCACCCGTCTCTTTAAAAAAGCCAGCCGGCAATTCATCAGTGGCATACACCGGTACCCGACAATTTAGAACAGGAAGAATAGAGCATCACACATAGATTAAATAGATAGAAACATGTCAGTCACATATATAATAAGTACAGTGACAGTGTTAGTTACTGTACTTGTTATTTAGTGTTAAAATAAAGGATTTATTAAAAAAAAATAATAGTGTTTTTGTCTCTTTAAAAAAGCCAGCCGGCAATTCATCAGCAGCATACATTGGTACCCGACAATTTATAGAAACTTGTCAGTCACATATATAATGAGTACAGTGACAGTGTTGGTTACTGTACTTGTCATTTAGTGTTAAAATAAAGGATTTATTAAAGAAAAAATTGGCGTGGGGTTCCCCGTAATTTTAGTCTCTAGCGGAGGTTAAGCAGACGGCTGGGGCAGATATTTGAAGCCTGGGAAGGGGGTAATACCCACGGAGCTTCCCAGGCTACTAATATCAGCCCCCAGCTGAATACCTAGCCTTTACTAGCTATTAAAATGGGAGACCCCAAAAAAAACATGACGTGGGGTCCCCCCTATTTTAATAGCTAGCAAAGGCTAGGCAGACAGCTGGGGGCTGATATTAATAGCCCAGAAAGGGTGCCATGAATATTGGCCCCCTCCCAGGCTAGAAACACCAGCCGTCAGCCGCCCCAGAAATGGATCATCCATAGGATGCGCCAATTCTGGCACTTAGCCTCGTTCTTCCCACTGCCCTGTAGCGGTGGCCGTGGGGTAATAGGGCTGGGGTTGATGTCAGCTTCTAATGCCAGCTGACATCAAGCCCAGGTTAGTAATGGAGAGGCTTCTATAAGACACCCCCATTACTAACCCCATAGTGAAAGTTAAAAAAAAAACACAAACACCCAGAATAAAGTCACAATTCTTTAATGTTCTAAATTAAACTCTACTTACCGTCACGCCCATTCCAGCTGAAGCCAATGATCTCCTGCAATAAAAGTAAAATAATAAACTAACTTCATCCTTACCTTTCCATGGTTCCCAGGACGGCTTCAGCTCTGCGACATTGACATGACAGGCTGGATCGCAGCAGAACGCTGCCATCCAGCTTGCCATGCCGCAGACACTGAGAAGCTCCTCAGTGAAGCTCCTCAGTGTCTGGCTGTGACGGCATCCAGGTGAGCCGAGTTCATGCCCAATGAACTCAGCTCACTTCATGCAGGTCACTGACAGCGTGGGAGAATTCTCCTGCGCGTGCGGTGCCGGCAAATGACGTCACCATGTGAGCAGGAGAATTCTCCCACGCTGGGACGGCATTGAGATGGCAGGCTGGATGGTAGCATAACGCTGCCATCCAGCATGCCATCCTTCAGAGACACTGAGGAGCGCAGGCATGCTTGCGCACTGCATCCAGCATGCTATCCTTCAGAGACACTGAGGAGCGCAGGCATGCTTGCTATCATTTGATTTGGCATTACAGACAAGTTCTTAGAAGCTGTCTCTCTAGGACCCAGCGGCTACCTTCCTCTGGCTAATAACACCTTGGCCTGGGTGTATAAATACCTGCTGTTTGCAGAGGGAGATGCCAGCGATACTCACATTACCGCTTATGAAGGTTCAGAGCAAGTGCATTACTTCTTTCTCTCTGGTGCTTTGAGGACGGGTGTTCATCTCTCTGAAGTTGACTAAAAGCTAAGCTATCTTACCTTGTTTGTTCTCCCTTTGTTGTCCTTAGTTGTCAGTGGGGATCGACTAGCGCTCATCCCCTTCCTTAGCCAGAGCCAAACGCCAGGGAAAGACAGGGCGAGGTTCACGTGCGACGATTGGTGAAGAACCAATATAGGTACGTTAATGGAGACAGGGTGATATCCGATCAGCCAAGGAGGTCTCCACTCACACATTTCCCTAGAGTCTGGGCTCTCTTTTCCCCTTCCCTCTGTGTTGCACAAAATCTTTCCCACACCTTACGTGACATTATCGTTGGCTGTGCACGTATTTGAAAAGAAAAAAAAAACTTTCACTTTGTTTTTTTTTTGTGTTTGTGTTGTTTGGTCATGGACTTTTTTTTCTTTTCTCCCTTGGTAAGAGTTCAGATGCAGAGCTCGCAGAGTGGCTGCACAGTCTGTCTCTGGAAGTGAACGATCTCCGCTGTGAGGTTCAGCAACAGCATCAGTCGCTAATGTGGGGGTCTCTGCAGGTAGGCCTGCCCAGCCTGAACCCAAGATTGCCTTCCCAAACAGGTTTTCAGGAGGTAGGGACAGGTTTTTTGCACTCAAGGAGGCCTGGAAACATCGTCCCTACATCTCCGGAAATGAGGCACGACGGTTTAGAATTGAGATCTCTCTACTTCAGGGAGACCCTCAAACGTGGGCGTTTTCTTTACTGCAGGATTCGGTTTCTCTCTAAGATGACCCTGACCGAGTCGCCTTGGCTGAGTCTAGGCTACGTCGCCTTCAGCAGGGGAATCGGTCAGTGGAGACGTACAGTTCTGAATTCCGTAGATGGGCAACGTATTCTAAATGGAATGACTCAGCCCTTAGAAGCCAATTTTGTGAGAGTCTTTCTGAAAGGTTGAAAGATGTCATGGCAGTATATCTAATAGTTGCTGAATGCTTTTAAAGCAACAGCACTACTTCTGCATGTCACATCAGTGTGAACCTGCTCTTATTCGTGAAGGGCACAGGGTGCTAATGTGGAATCTGCCAATCTTGGTGTTCTCTGGCAAATGTCAATCGCCCACATCCATTTGTGGATGTTGGGCCCTCATACCATCCTCATGGAGTCTGTTTCTGAAAGTTTGAGCAGACAATTGGATGTTAGTGACTTGCTGTAGGTCATTTTGCTGAAGCATACTGCCAAAATGGTAACAAAGTGGCTTAAGGATAACAAAGTCTGTTTTGCAGTGGCGATCAGAAAGCCCTTATCTCAGTCCTATTGAAAATGTATGGGCAAAGCTGAAAAGGCAGGTGCGAGCAAGGCGACATACAAACCAGGATCAGTTACACCAGTTTTGTCATGAGGAATGGGCCCAAATTCCGACTAACTATTGTGAGAAGCTTGTAGAAGGATATCCCAAACGTTTGACCGAAGTCATTCAGTTTAAGGGCGATGGGCAATGGTACCAAATACTAATGAAATGTATGTAAACTTTTGACTTTGCAGTAAGTAATAAAAATGCCTTAAAACATTCTCTCTCTCTCATTATTCTGGCATTTGGCAAATATTAAAAATTATGGTAATCCTAATTGACCTAAAACGGGATCGGTTTATTCTCATTTCATATGAGATATTGAGAAAAACATACATATGTTTCTTTTTATATAGTGTATGTAAACTTCTGGTTTCAACTCTAGGTGGAGGCTGCTGAAAGTATACTCAGTGTGGACAACAATACCCCCAAAGGGAGAGAAGGAAAAAAGAGTGTAGAAGACTTACCAGAGGGAGCACTTTCTTCTTTGCATGTGTAATATTCTACCCCCCCCCCCCCCACACACACACACACACACACACACACACACACACACACACACACACCTCTTCTGATTCCCTTTTTCTTTCCTCTCTTTGGGGTCTTCTCCAGACAAGAATATTCCTTTTAGAGTTACCTGGATACATTCAGGGAGCTATACCCATGTGCTGGCCTGTATACGCAGCTACTAGCTGTTTCTATTTTCTTCTATTTAGCTCTTTGTCATATATATATCAGGACTGTGCAAGTTGCATCCCACAAACAGAGACAAACAGAATCAAAGGCATGGGAGCTAATGCAAGAGGCCATTATACAGCGTTGGTCCTAATTCAGGGGCCATTATAAGGTGTGGAAGCTAATGCAGTGGCCAATATACAGTGTGGGAGCTAATTTAGGGATCATTAAACAGCATAGGAGCTAATGCAGAGGGCCATTATACAGCATGAGACCTAATGCGGAGGCCATTATACAGTACTAGATGGTGGCCCGATTCTAACGCATCGGGTATTCTAGAATATGTATGCGGCCGACCGGGCGCAATCAGCAGTAAGTTGTTTAAATTTGGCGACAAAATCGCTGATTGGTCGCTGCCGGCAACCGCGACTAATCAGCAAAACGGTGTTTAAATTTGGCGGCAATATCGGTGATTGGTCACGGGTGGCGGCCGCGACCAATCAGCGAACTGTGTTAGTGAGGACCGGAGAGCTTGTTTAAATTTGGCGATAAAATCGACCAATCAGCAGAGCGTTGTTTACATTTGGCGGCAATCTCGCTGATTGGTCTCGGCCGGCCGGCGGCCGGGACCAATGAGCAGAGCATTGTTTATGTGTCACCCTGGCCTGGATGCCACAAATATAATAAAGCTGTGTCTGAGAGCAAGGGGGAGGTTCTCTGGTCAGGGGAACATTAGCATGCAATACCTCCTGTCTCAGGCCAGTAGGGGGAGCAGGCTGCCCCTATAAAAGCTGGAACTGGGGGCAGGGTTAGGGAGAACTGGACCACCTGTCTCTGGATTTAGAGGTGTCCCAGAGCAGTGAGGGACAGTTGTATTGCACCCTAAGAGGACGTGTGGCAGTAGGAGAGCCACAAGCCAGGGGCAAGAGGTGAAGTACGCCTGTCCTGTCAGATAAAGAACCAAATTTACCAGACTTTGGTGTCTGAGGCTGTGAGGATTCCACGTCCTACAGCAGATAACCAGTCCGCAGGGGACTGTACGTTCCTTGGCCTAAGAAGCCCGGAGGTTCCGCCACACCAGAAGGGACCAGCAAAGCCGTACCAGGCCGGGAGTAGAAAGGAACCCACGTTGCAAACCATACGGGCGAGAGGACACGGTGAGCTCGGGACCGTGGGCTGTTACCCTACCAGGAGGAGATAGCCAGAAGGAGCGCAGAGAGCATGGTAGGCCTACACCCTCACCCTGACCAGGGCCAATTTCCCAATTGCTCTCAGACATCCAGGTCCCCTCCTAGCCGGGACTGTTTATGGGTCAGTTCACCTGTTCTAGTAAAGACCCTGGACTGCAACCTGTTGTCTGTGTGCTCCTTGCTCCTCCAGCACTAACGGTACGGGGACGCCCTACACCATCACCCCCATCTTCCATTATACTGCCCTGGGGCCGCACTCTTCCCGTGATGAGTCACACTATCCCAGCTGCATACATCATCAGCCCCAGTGGTCTACATGGCAGCGGCGGTCCGCACTGACCGCAATCCACGGGTGGCATAGTCGGACACACCAACATCGCGTCGCAGACTACCACTGGCCTGACCACCCTGAGCCACGGAACCGGGTAGCCACTACTACCCCCATCGTTCCCCTATTGCCCGGATCCGAGTGCCCCACGGCCCAGGGGGCGAGTCAGCTTTGGCGTAGTCGGCAGGATAGTAACCAACCCGCCACAAACGGGTATTGCGTGCCTGAAAAAGACTGTACAAGTACCTGAAGAAGAGGTTTCCCGCCGTCCGGAGCCGTTTCCCGCCATTTCCAGCCGTCTCCCGCCATCTTCCGTCGGTTCCCGCCATCTTCAGCCGCTTTCCCGCCATCGGACGCCATCTTCAGGATGCGGCGCGGGAAGAAGAGGGGCGTGGACGTCCAAACCCGAAGCTCCGCCCCACGCACCGACGCTGCGCAAGATCCTGGAAGGGAGAGAGAGCGACGCTGACGTCACCAGGACGCGACGCAAGGTCCTCATCCGGAGCAGCACCAGCGGAGCCGCAGCCTACAGAAGAGGATCGTCGGAAGGTAGGCCACGCTTAACTAGGGGGGAGGAAGATGTCAGACACGGAGGCGCCCACTACCACCAGCGCAGCTGCAGCAGCGGTAATGCCATTTTCCCTTCCCTACATCCCTGGAGCGGCCTGGCTGCCTAAGTATTCAGGGGAGCCCCATGCCCTAACTGACTTTAAGGAAAGGCTGTACAGTTTATTCCAAGTTTACCCCCTGACAGAGGAACAGAAGATTAGCATACTGACAGGGCAGTTAACTGGCGCAGCCCAGCGGGAGGTAAAGTCATGGCCCGCTGAGGAGAAAAGAACTGTGAAGGGTATTCTGGCCCGGCTGCGGGGTACCTTTGACACACGTACCTCCGCTGAAATTAAAATGAGGTTCTATGGATGTAAGCAGCGGACACAGGACAGCATCAGAGACTATGCCCTAAATTTGCAGGAAGCCTTGAGGGCCATCCAACAAACTGACCCTGGCAGCGTAAGCTATTAATGGAACAGTTTATAGAAGGCCTGCTGTCTAGCGCCCACAGGACCCAGCTGCGCCTCATGTCCTTTCAGAACCCTGGTCTGACCTTTGCCCAATTCAAGGACAGGGCCATAAGGGTGCTAAGTGAACCCGCAACCAGTGGCGCTATAAACTCCCGGCGCCCTGCTGTCACCTACCACCAGGAGGCAGCGCCCTCCCCTATGGACTCCGTGGGAGCTGACGCACAGGCCCTAAACCAAGCCCCGTCGAAAGATCTGCATCACCAAGTCCAGGAGCTGACCTGGAGCGTCGCGGCGTTGACCAGGACCGTCCAGGCGTTACAAGTGGACCCGTCAAGACCCATCGAGCTGGCTTCATGTCCGGAGGATGTCCCGTGGCGTCGACAGAGGAGGATCCCGTCGTTCCGAGGGAGGCCCACAGACCGCTACGCAGAGGATGGACAGCCCATTTGCCGTCGATGCAACCAGCCCGGACACATTTCCAGGTACTGTAATTTAAACAGGTCCAACCTGGGGCAGAGGGCCAACCCCCAGGCATAAGATCACCAGGCCCTTACAATTGGCGTAATAAGTACATTGGGGGGCGCCCGGTTTTACCCGTGGTGCTGGACGGTATCCCCATGAGCGCCTTGCTGGATACTGGGTCGCAAGTAACCACTATCCCTTATGTACTTTTTAAGCAGTATTGGACTGATGCTGATATAACACGGTATCCAGACAGTGACTTGAGCATCATCGCCAGTAATGGCTTGCCCGTGCCGCAGATGGGGTTCAAGGAGATGACCATTAAAATTGGTAAAGGTGAACTACCGGCACAGGGAGTGATTATTGTGGACATTGACCGTCGTGAAAGTCACCCTAAAATAACTGTGGGTACTAACGTGATTGAAAATTGTCTTTCTGAGGTAATTGTAATTCTACAACAGGTGGCGGTGAATGCTAGTTCCAGTCAACAGAGAGTCCTCAACAAGGAGATAAAAGCCCTGAAGAGACGGCAGCAGGTAGAACTGTCTGGTGGTGAGATCGGTAGCGTAAGACTGAGTGACCCATTCCCCATTTCCATGCCTCCCAAAAGTGAAATGATGATCTGGTGTCGGACTGCAATCGGGTTGAGAGGTAGAGACTACCAAGCCATGGTAGAACCCGTGTACTCGGACAGCAGGCCCACCATTTTGACAGCCCGGGGGGTGGTTGATGTCCATCATGGGAGGGTGCCCGTTCGCATTCTCAACATTGGGGAGAGAGAGGTACACTTACCCAGGTACGCTACACTTGCCAAACTGTTGTCTAACACAAAGCTATCAGGGCCGTGGAGCCTTTGCCTCCATCTCCACAGGCGGAGGGTAATGGCTCCCAGAAAAAAAAGGAGGACTGGTGCCAGAAACTCCATGTGGGTGCTGACTCCACTCACCTGCACCAAAAACAAGGAGTCTACTGGGTGGTACAGGAGTACGAGAGAGTCTTTAGTAAGCACCCGCTGGACTTCGGCAGAGTAAAAGGGATAGAACACCACATCCCCACAGGGAGCCACCCACCAATAAAAGAGAGACACAGGCCTGTACCCCCTGCACATTATCAGAACGCCAAGGGTATGCTGAGAGAAATGAAAGAAGCTGGGGTCATTAGAGATAGCTGTAGCCCCTGGGCAGCTCCCTTGGTTTTGGTAAAAAAGAAAGACGGCACCATGAATAGAAGAGTCTTTAGCCGCACTAAAATCAGCTAACTACTTTTCTACTTTGGACCTTACTAGCGGGTACTGGCAGGTTCCTGTGGCAGAGGCTGACAAGGAGAAGACCGCCTTCACCACCCCGATGGGACTGAGTGAGTTCAACTGTATGCCCTTCGAGCTCTGCAATGCACCAGGGACCTTCCAGAGGCTGATGGAATGCTGTCTAGGGCACCGAAACTTCGAGACGGTCCTCTTTTACCTGGACGACGTGATCGTTTATTCGAAGACTTACGAGGACCATCTAAAGCACCTGGCCGAGGTGTTCGAAGCCCTGGCAGGCTACGGCCTGAAGGTGAAACCATCAAAGTGTCACCTGTTGAAACCGAAGATCCAGTACCTAGGGCACGTGGTAAGTGCGGAAGGAGTAGCCCCCGACCCTGACAAGGTCTCGGCAATCAAGAGCTGGCCAAGCCCTTCGAACATCAAGGAAGTGAGACAATTCCTCGGGTTGGTAGGCTACTACCGAAGGTTCATCCCTGGGTTCACTAAGATGGCAGCTCCTATGCAGGACCTCCTGATAGGGCAGTCTAAGTCCAGAAGCCATAAGCCACCCTTCTAGTGGGATAAACCGGAAGAGGAGTCCTTCCGCCAGTTGAAGATGGCCCTCACAGGGGATGAGATCCTGGCCTACCCTGATTATGGCCAGCCTTTTATTCTCCACACAGACTCCAGTAATGTGGGACTGGGAGCCGTACTGTCACAAAACCAACAGGGCAGAGAAAGGGTGATCACGTACGCCAGCCGGAAGCTGAGGCCCACCGAGAGGAACCCGGAGAAATACAGCTCCTTCCAGCTAGAATTCTTGGCGGTGGTAAAGGAACGCTTCAAGCAATACCTGGCCTCCGCAAAGTTCACTGTGTATACGGATAACAACCCGTTAACACACCTAGACAGTGCAAGACTTGGTGCCCTGGAACAGCGGTGGATGGCCCATCTCTCCAATTATGACTTCGTGATCAAGTACCAGGCAGGCAAAACCAATGCCAACGCTGATGCCCTATCGAGAATGCCTCACTTACCTGAAGGGGACGAAGACCCAGAAGAGCTGGAGGAGGTAGAACTCCCCGCGTTTCACCGGTACAGAGCCGCTCAATACTCCCACCGTGTGAAGGAAGAGGATTTAACAACCGTTATGATCAATCCCCTACCTCACCACAGCTGAGCCGAGACCCAAGATAGTGACCCTGCAATCCGCCTGGTGAAAGATCTGCTGACCCAGGAAGACGCCCGCTTAGGTCCGGATGCTCCAGAGAAAGCCAAGCAGCTATGGAAAGAGAAGAGCAAGCTGTTCCTCTATGAAGGCAAGCTGTGCAGACGACTTGTCAACCACCGGACACAAGAGCTGACCTGACAAGTCGTGGTCCCAAGGCGGGATGCAGCTATGGTCCTGGGGACTTACCATGACAGAGCGGGACACTTTGGTTGGAAGAAACTGGAGTTCCTGCTAAGAGGACGGTTCTTTTGGGTCGGCATGAGAGGGGCTGTAGAGAAGTGGTGCAGGGACTGTGGCCCTTGTAACTTAAGGAGAAAAGACGGCACCAGCCAGAAGGCGCCCTTGAAGCCCATCGTCACCCAGCAGCCTATTGAGCTGGTAGCCCTGGACCACGTCAAATTGGCTCCAAGCCGGTCAGGATACATCTACGCCCTGACAATCGTGGACCACTATTCCCGTTTTCTAGTGGTGGTCCCGGTAAAAGACTTGACAGCCCAAACGGCGGCCAGAGCCTTCCAGCAATACTTCTGCCGTCCACACGGGTATCCGGAACAGGTCCTGACGGACCAGGGTCCAGCGTTCGAAGCTGAAATCTTCCAAGAATTCTGCAACCTCTATGGCTGTAAGAAGATTCGGACAACGCCTTACCACCCACAAACCAACGGGATGTGTGAGAAAATGAACAATATAGTCATTGATCTCCTGAAGACGTTGCCCCTGGAGGAACGCAGCCTGTGGCCAGAAAAACTGCCGGATCTAATAGACTTATACAACCATATCCCGGTGAATGCTACAAACTGCACTCCGGCTTACCTGATGCGAGCTAGACCAGGTAAGCTGCCCGTAGACCTGGAGATGGGAGTCCTAACACCTGAGGACACCTCCCCGGATGCGGAATGGGATACGGAAAGGCAACTGCAGTACAAGAAGGTACAGGAGAGTGTGGAGAAGAGCCTGGCCCAGGTGAGAGAGAGGCAAGAAAAACTCTTCAACCAACACGCCCCTGCTGGTCCCCTAGAACCTGGTGAGCAGGTCCTGAAGCGAAAGAGAAGGCTTCACAAGTTGGACGACCAGTGGGAAAGGGAGCCTACACCGTACTGCAGTCTGATCACGACAACCCGAAGGTGTGCGTGATCACCAAGGACGGAGGAGAAACCACTAGCACAGTCTCCAGAGACCACCTCAAAAGATGCCCCGAGCAACTCCGTAGTGCAGAAGAGGATCAAAGTGACCTTGAACCCGCAGAGGACAAGGAAGACATGATCAGCACCGTTCTCGGCGAGTTCCCTCAGTCCTGGACTCGAATAAACGATGCCATAGTGGTACCCGTCCTGCATTTCCTGCAACCGGCTCAGCAACAACCTACACCAGAGCCGGAAGGTGAAGAGGAGCAAGCGGTTCCAGAGGCAGAAGAGCCTGTACCAGCAGCCCAGGAGAGTCAACCCTCTGCTGACAGTGAGCCTGCCATGCCTGCGGTAAGCCAAAGGACCCGCAGACAGCTGCCTGCCCTGCCTGTAAGTCCAGCTGGTAGCTGTACCCCTAACGCTAGTGGGGAAAGCCAGGTCGGTCCACCACCAGACAGTGGGTTATGCAGGTCAACCAAGAGCACAAAGGGGCAGATACCCACTCGCTGGAGAATATAGGGTGCACTAAAATTGTAAATAACCCTGTTGCCAAGTGTTGAAATGTTTGCAAAGTTACATGCAAGATTGGTAATTCTGTGTTTCAGTTTCTTACAGTTACCGTACGGACTCAAAGGTTATGGACTTTTAATAACCGGGACTTTGTATGGACTGCGTTCGGAGCCTGACCAAGGAATGAACTAAGACTGTGAAGGACTTGGGGTAGGACAGACCCCCACCTGGTTAAGGCTCCCCATTGTGCTGGTGATATGGACACCCGGTCACAGACCACACTGTGACCTTAAGAACTCAATCTGTGCGTCGTTTGTCTACTAATGTTTTATATTCATGTATATTATCTTTGTTTACTGTTTAGTCCCGGAGTACTAAATTCTACTAGGGGGGAATGTGTCACCCTGGCCAGGATGCCACAAATATAATAAAGCTGTGTCTGAGAGCAAGGGGGAGGTTCTCTGGTCAAGGGAACATTAGCATGCAATACCTCCTTTCTCAGGCCAGTAGGGGGAGCAGGCTGCCCCTATAAAAGCTGGAACTGGGGGCAGGGTTAGGGAGAACTGGGCGACCTGTCTCTGGATTGAGAGGTGTCCCAGAGCAGTGAGGGACTGTTGTATTGCACCCTAAGAGGACGTGTGGCAGTAGGAGAGCCACAAGCCAGGGACAAGAGGTGAAGTACCCCTGTCCAGGCAGATAAAGAACCAAATTTACCAGACTTTGGTGTCTGAGGCTGTGAGGATACCACGTCCTACAGCAGATAACCAGTCCGCAGGGGACTGTACATTCCTTGGCCTAAGAAGCCCGGAGGTTCCGCCACACCAGAAGGGACCAGCAAAGCCGTACCAGGCCGGGAGTAGAAAGGAACCCACGTTGCAAACCATACGGGTGAGAGGACACGGTGAGCTCGGGACCGTGGGCTGTTACCCTACCAGGAGGAGATAGCCAGAAGGAGCGCAGAGAGCACGGTAGGCCTACACCCTCACCCTGACCAGGGCCAATTTCCCAATTGCTCTCAGACATCCAGGTCCCCTCCTAGCCGAGACTGTTTGTGGGTCAGTTCACCTGTTCTAGTAAAGACCCTGGACTGCAACCTGTTGTCTGTGTGCTCCTTGCTCCTCCAGCACTAACTGTACGGGGACGCCCTACACCATCACCCCCATCTTCCATTATACTGCCCTGGGGCCGCACTCTTCCCGTGTGGAGTCACACTATCCCAGCTGCATACATCATCAGCCCCAGCGGTCTACCTGGCAGCGGCGGTTCGCACTGACCGCAATCCACGGGTGGCGTAGTCGGACACACCAACAGCGCGTCGCAGACTACCACTGGCCTGACCACCCTGAGCCACAGAACCGGGTAGCCACTACTACCCCCATCGTTCCCCTATTGCCCGGATCCGAGTGCCCCACGGCCCAGGGGGCGAGTCATTTACATTTGGCGCCAGTCTCGCTGATTGGTCGCGGTCGGCCGGCGGCTGCGACCAATCAGCAGAGCGGTGTTTAAATTTAGCGCCAATCTCGCTGATTGGTTGCGGTGGCCGACCGCAACCAATCAGCAGAGCGGCGTTTAGATGTGCCGCGCATCTCGCTGATTGGTCGCGGTGGCCGGCCGCGACCAATCAGCACAGCGGCGTTTAAATTTGCCGCCCATCTCGCTGATTGGTCGCAGCCGCCGCGATTAATCAGCAGAGCGGCGTTTAAATTTGCCGCCCATCTCGCTGATTAATCGCGGCCGGCCACCGCGACCAATCAGCGAGATGTCCGGCAAATTTAAACGCCGCTCTGCTGATTAATCGCGGCCGGCCACCGCGACCAATCAGCGAGATGGGCGGCAAATTTAAACGCCGCTCTGCTGATTAATCGCGGCCGGCCACCGCGACCAATCAGCAGAGCGGCGTTTAAATTTGCCGACCATCTCGCTGATTGGTCGCGGCCGGCCACCGCGACCAATGAGCAGAGCGGCGTTTAAATTTGCCGCCCATCTCGCTGATTGGTCGCGGTGGCCGACCGCGACCAATGAGCAGAGCGGCGTTTAAATTTGCCGCCCATCTCGCTGATTGGTCGCGGTCGGCCACCGCGACCAATCAGCAGAGCGGCGTTTAAATTTGCAGCCTTTATCGCTGATTGGTCGCGGTGGCCGGCCGCGACCAATCAGCAGAGCGGCGTTTAAATTTGCCGCCTATCTCGCTGATTGGTCGCGGTGGCCGGCCGCGATTAATCAGCAGAGCGGCGTTTAAATTTGTCGGACATCTCGCTGATTGGTCGCGGTAGCCGGCCGTGACCAATCAGCAGAGCGGCGTTTAAATTTGCCGCCCATCTCGCTGTTTGGTCGCGGCCGGCCACCGCAACCAATCAGCACAGCGGCGTTTAAATTTGCCGCCCATCTTGCTGATTGGTCGCGGTGGCCGGCCGCGATTAATCAGCAGAGCGGCGTTTAAATTTGCCGCCCATCTCGCTGATTGGTCGCGGTGGCCGGCCGCGATTAATCAGCAGAGCGGAATTTCATTTTGCCGCCCATCTCGATCATTGGTCGCGGCCGGCCACCGTGACCAATCAGCAGAGCGGCGTTTAAATTTGCCGCCCATCTCGCTGATTGGTCGCAGTGGCCGGCCGCGACCAATCAGCAGAGCGGCGTTTAAATTTGCCGCCCATCTCGCTGATTGGTTGCGGCCGGCCACCGCGACCAATCAGCACATCGGCGTTTAAATTTGCCGCCCATCTCGCTGATTGGTCGCGGTCGGCCACCGCGACCAATCAGCAGAGCGGCGTTTAAATTTGCCGCCCATCTCGCTGATTGGTCGCGGCCAGCCACCGCGACCAATCAGCGTCGTATTAGTGTGGGCCATGGAGCGGCGCTGCTTGTGCGGCTCCGTATTAGCGAGGACTGGGGAGCGGCGCTGCCTGTGCGGCTCCTTCTGCTGCGAGAAGCCGGGAGATGAGCGGCTACTCGCAGCAGAAGCATTCCGACCGGCGGCGCCGCTCCCCGGTCCTCCGTTCACACTTGCTGTCGGGAGATCAGCGGGCCAAGCCGCTGATCTTCCGACGTTAGCCGCATGGAGGTCAGCAGCGCTGGTCGGGGTAGTTGTGCTGCTAGCGCCGCTCATCTCCCGGCTGCATCGCCGCTGACCTCCGTCCGCCAGATGAGCCGCTAACGGCCGCCATCTTTTTTCAGAAATCCCGCGGCGCTGATTGGCCGCTGCCGGACCAATGAGCGACGTGGGATTTCCAAGACAGACAGACAGACAGACAGACAGACAGACAGACGGGATAAGACAATTATATAGTAGATGGGAGCTAATGCATGGTCCATTATACAGCAGGGGGCCATTATACAGCATGGGACCTAATGTGGAGGCCATTATACAGCAAATGCAGGGGCCATTATACAGTTTGAAGGCCACAGTAGGGACCATCATATAGTGTGGGGGGCTTATTATTCACAGTGTGAAGACTACTGTGGGGGTCTTTATACAGTGTTGGAGCTACTATGGGAACCATTAAAGAGTGTATGGGCTACTGTGAGGGCACAAAAGAGACAGTTTACTATGTAAGGAGCACTGCAGTGGCATTAGTATGCAAAGCAGTAAGAATATCCCACCTTTTGTACCACACAGTAGGTGCAGTAATAGGGACAGAGTCGGACTGGGGTGTCTGGGGCCCACAGGGGGAATTGACTCTAGGGGCCCACATACAGCAATATGCAAATATGTGTTATCCGTTATCCCTGTTATAGTGGAGCATTGACTGGCGGCTCCTGCAATCTACTGTGCACATAGTATAACTGGGATGTACAATTACTGTAGTTTGCAGTAAAGGGGTTCTTTGGTTAAAACAAGTTATCACCGATCCATGGGATCCAAAGGATAGGAAACTGCACTGATTGGAAGAATGAGGAAGTTTTATTCTTGACAGGACACTTTTATCCCCATTTTAAAGTGCAGCAAAAGGTGGGACGTCTGCTCCATTTATTCTCTTGGGGGCTTCCAAAAAAGAGCAGCGCTCGCAATGAGGGAATGATGAATGGATCAGTGGTCGAGTCGCACATGAGCTCCAGTCTAATGGGGATAAAAGCTTCACATTCTGCCGATTGTGTGCCAGCAGTCAGACCCCCACTAATCAATAAGTTATCACTGATCCTGTGGAGAGGTGATTACTTGTTTTCACCGGAGACCTTTGTAAGTGTATCTCTGACGCACTGGTAAAATATTTAATCTCTAAGGCCACGGCCCCACTGTCAGTATTTGGTCAGTATTTTTTCTCTGGAGTGGGAGCCAAAACCAGGTGAGGAACAATCAGAGAAAAGGTATAATAGAAACAAGTCACCAATTCTGCATTTATCATTCACACCTGGCTTTGGCTGCCACTCCTGAGAAAAAATACTGACCAAATATTGATAGTGGGGCTGTGTCCTAATGGAAAAAAATATTTTCCTAGATAATATCAGCGAGAACAAATGACCGCCATACACAACACAATCCACTATACCAACACCAATAATACCACATACAAAAGGGACAAATATCGCCACACCATGACCAGACCATATATTACTACCACAAAGTGACCGAATAATACTAGATACAAGGAACAAATACAGCCACACTATGGCCGGACCACATATTACCACCACAAAGTGACCAAATACTACAATACTGATCATGAATACAAACCACAATACTAACAACACTGTTATTACCACCAGCGACATTATTCACAGAAGCTCTGTATATACAGTCATGGCCAAAAGTATTGAGAATGAGACAAATAGTAATTTTTCCAAAGTTTACTGCTTCATTTTTTGTAATGGCAATTTGCATATACTCCTGAATGTCAAAGAGTGATCAGCTTAACAGCAATTACTGTACTTGCAAAGTCAATATTTGCCCAGAAAATGAACTTTAACCCCCAAAACACATTTCAACATCATTGCAGTCCAGCCTTAAAAGGAGCAGCTAACATCGTTTTAGTGATTGATCCATTAACACAGGTGAGGGTGTTGATGAGGACAGGGCTGGCGATCAATCAGTCATGATTAAGTAAGAATGACATCACTGGACACTTTAAAAGGAGGCTGGTTCTTGGTATCATTGTTTCTCTTCAGTTAACCATGGTTATCTCTAAAGAAACACGTGCAGCCATCATTGCACTGCACAAAAATGGCCTAACAGGGAAGAGTATCGCAGCTACAAAGATTGCACCTCAGTCAACAATCTATCGCATCATCAAGAACTTCAAGGAGAGAGCTTCCATTGTTGTCAAAAAGGCTCCAGGGCGCCCAAGAAAAACCAGCAAGCGCCAGGACCGTATCTTAAAACTGTTTCAGCTGCGGGATCGGACTACCAGCAGTGCCGAGCTTGCTCAGGAATGGCAGCAGGCTGATGTGAGTGCTTCTGCACGCACTGTGAGGCGGAGACTCTTTGAGCAAGGGCATGTTTCAAGGAAGGCAGCAAAGAAGCCACTTCTCTCCAGAAAAAACATCAGGGACCGACTGATATTCTGCAAAAGGTACAGGGAGTGGACTGCTGAGGACTGGGGCAAAGTCATTTTCTCTGATGAATCCCCTTTTCGATTGTTTGGGACATCTGGAAAACAGCTTATTCGGAGAAGAAGAGGTGAGCGCTACCACCAGTCTTGTCTCATGCCAACTGTAAAGCATCCTGAAACCATTCATGTGTGGGGTTGCTTCTCAGCCAAGGGAATCGGCTCACTCACAGTCTTGCCTAAAAACACAGCCATGAATAAAGAATGGTACCAGAATGTCCTCCAAGATCAACTTCTCCCAACCGTCCAAGAGCAGTTTGGCGCCCAACAATGCCTTTTCCAGCATGATGGAGCACCTTGCCATAAAGCAAAGGTGATAACTAAATGGCGCATGGAACAAAACATAGAGATTTTGGGTCCATGGCCTGGAGACTCCCCAGATCTTAATCCCATTGAGAACTTGTGGTCAATCATCAAGAGACGGGTGGACAAACAAAAACCAACAAATCCTGGCAAAATGCAAGCATTGATTATGCAAGAATGGACAGCTATCAGTCAGGATTTGGTCCAAAAGTTGATTGAGAGCATGCCAGGGAGAATTACAGAGGTCTTGAAGAAGAAGGGGCAACACTGCAAATATTGACTTGCTGCATTAACTCATTCTAACTGTCAATATAACCTATTGGTACTCATAATATGATTGCAATTATATTTCTGTATGTGATATAAACATCAGACAAACACTAATAAAAACCAGAGGCCAGCAGATCATGTGAAAATATAATTTTGGTGTCATTCTCAAAACTTTTGGCCATGACTGTAATGACAGTGTACAGGTAATACAGGGATCACCAGTGACATTATACACAGGAGCTCTGTATACAGTGTACAGGTAATACAATGATCACCAGTGACATTATATACAGGAGCTCAGTATATAGTTTATAGGTAATACAGTGGTCACCAGTGACATACACAGGAGCTCTGTATATATTATATAGTGTAAGTGTACATGTAATACACTGACTCACCAGTGACGTTTCTAGGTAAAGTTCTTCATCTTCGTTTTTCTTCTTCATCTGGCACAGGCCGCCATCACTTCTGCCAGCCAAGACTCGTCTCTGCAGAAAACAACACACAGTTATCAATAACTGATCTCTTCTAGAGCACATTCCCACTTTTTCCCCCAACTTCTACACTACAGCAGTTGAAGAAACAAAGCGACATAGTGCCGCCCTGCACAGCAAGGCTACGTTCACACACGTTGTGTTTTTTTCTGCTGCAAATCTGCTGTTAACTTTTCTCTGGCAGGAAAACAGCTGTGTAAAAAACACGCATCTTTGCTGCGTATTTTTGACCCATTACTTCCTATGGATAAAAAAACACAGCAAAATACGCAGCAAATACGCCCGTTTCTGCAGCAGAAACGCTGAAAGAAGTGACATGTTCTATTTTCCAAATACGCAAGCAAGGCAGAAAATACGCAGCAAACAAACAGCAACATGTGTGAACAGAGAACCCTGGTTTCTCATATAATTTGCTGGTACTGCTAGACGCAGCTGAAAATTTGCATAAAAATCTGCCTCACAATACGCAGCAAAACACAACGTGTGTGAACATAGGCTAACAGGATCCCCCTTTTGTCCCCTCCCATGGAAAACAGTTTCCTAAAAAGTAAATTATATTACAGAAGTAATAATGTCCCTAATTGGACTCTAAAGTAATAATGTTCCCCACTCGCCACCATAAACTAATAAAGTATGTTCCTCAATCTGGCCCCCAAACAATAATTAATTGAGTTTGACTCTAGTTTCCATCCTAGCCCCCATGTGTCCAACCTGCCCCCCCATATATCTATCCAGGCCTCCATGTGTTCATCCTGCTCCCCATATTTCCTTACTGGTCCTATATGTCCAGCCTGCTCCCCCATATACGTTCAGTCAGGCCCCCCATATACTCACCCTGCCCCCCCTTATGTGTCCAATCAGGCCCCCCCGCTTGTGTGTCCAGCCAGCCCCCACCTTGCGTATCCGGTCAGCAGGCCCGGAGTCAGCACCCGGCGCACCTGGGCAAGTGCGGGGCCCTGAGCAGGCGGGGAGGCCCACTCACCGTCGGGCAACCCGGCGCGCTAAGGGACTCGTGAGCAGAGGAGAACGGTGCCAGCGCCCCCCCCCTAACCCCGCTTGCTAAGGGCCCCAGCACAATATTTACCTCTCCCCGTGCCTCCGCAGCAGGTCCTGCATCTTCCGCGGCTGCTGCACTGTGACGTCTCAGGTCAGAGGGCAAGATGACGTCTTTTTCCCCACGACCCCTACTGAGCAGTCACAGCGCAGAGCGGGAACACGCTGACGACGCTGAGGAGTCTGGAGCTGGGCAGCAGCAGCAGGTGAGGAGAAGTGGGGGGAGGTGACATCTTGCATGGGGCATTATATGGGAGGAGGTGACATCCTGCATGAGGCATTATATGGGGGGGGGTGACATCCTGCATGGGGTATTATATGGGGGGAGCTGACATCTTGCATGGGGCATTATATGGGGAGTGACATCCTGCATGGGGCACTATATGGGGGGGGCGACATACTGCATGGGGCATTATATGGGGGGAGGTGATATCCTGAATGGGCCATTATATGGGGGGAGGTGACATCCTGCTTGGGGCATTATATGGGGGAGGTGACATCCTGCATGGGGCATTATATGGGGGAGGTGACATCCTGCATGGGGCATTATATGGGGGGAGGTGACATCCTGCATGGGGCATTATATGGGGGGAGGTGACACCCTGCATGGGGCATTATATGGGGGGAGGTGACATCCTGCATGGGGCATTATATGGGGGGAGGTGACATCCTGCATGGAGCATTATATGGGGGGTGACATCCTGCATGGAGCATTAAATGGGGGGGAGGTGACATCCTGCATGGGGCATTATATGGGAGGTGACATCTTGCATGGGGCATTATATGGGGGGCAAAGTGACATCCTGCATGAGGCATTATATGGGGGGGTGACATCCTGCATGGGGCATTATATGGGGGGAGGTGACATCTTGCATGGGGCATTATATGGGGGGTGACATCCTGCAAGGGGCATTATATGGGGGAGGTGATATCCTGAATGGGGCATTATATGGGGGGAGGTGACATCCTGCATGGGGCATTATATGGGGGGAGGTGACATCCTGCATGGGGCATTATATCGGGGGAGGTGACATCCTGCATGGGGCATTATATGGGGGGGAGGTGACATCCTGCATGGGGCATTATATGGGGGGGAGGTGACATCCTGCATGGGGCATTATATGGGGGGTGACTTCCTGCATGGAGCATTATATGGGGGGGTGACATCCTGCATGGGGCATTATATGGGAGGTGACATCCTTCATGGGGCATTATATGGGGGGCAAAGTGACATCCTGCATGGGGCATTATATGGGGGGGGGTGACATCCTGCATGGGGCATTATATGGGGAGGTGAAATCGTGCATGGGGCATTATTTGAGGGGGAGGTGACATCCTGCATGGGGCATTATATGGGAGGTTACATCCTGCATGGGGCATTATATGGGGGGTTGACATAATGCATGGGGCATTATATGGGGATGAGGTGACATCCTGAATGGGGCATTAAATGGGGGGTGACTTCCTGCATGGAGCATTATATGGGGGGGGTGACATCCTGCATGGGGCATTATATGGGAGGTGACATCCTGCATGGGGCATTATATGGGGGGCAAAGTGACATCCTGCATGGGGCATTATATGGGGAGGGTGACATCCTGCATGGGGCATTATATGGGGGGGTGACATCCTGCATGGGGCATTATATGGGGGGGTGACATCCTGCATGGGGCATTATATGGGGAGGTGAAATCGTGCATGGGGCATTATTTGAGGGGGAGGTGACATCCTGCATGGGGCATTATATGGGAGGTTACATCCTGCATGGGGCATTATATGGGGGGGTGACATCCTGCATGGGGCATTATATGGGGATGAGGTGACATCCTGAATGGGGCATTATATGGGGGCAGGTGACATCCTGCATGGGGCATTATATGGGAGGAGGTGACATCCTGCATGGGGCATTATATGGGGGGAGGTGATATCCTGCATGGGGCATTATATGGGGGGGAGGTGACATCCTGCATGGGGCATTATATGGGGGGTGAAATCCTGCATGGGGCATTATATGGGGGAGGTGACATCCTGCATGGGGCATTATATGGGGGGAGGTGACATCCTGCATGGGGCATTATATGGGGGGAGGTGACAACCTGCATGGGGCATTATATGGGGGGGGAGTGACATCCTGCATGGGTCATTATCTGGGGGGGTGGTGACATCCTGCATGGGGCATTATATGGGGGGTGACATCCTGCATGGAGCATTATATGGGGGGGGAGGTGACATCCTGCATGGAGCATTATATGGGAGGTGACATCCTGCATGGGGCATTATATGGGGGGCAAAGTGACATCCTGCATGGGGCATTATATGGGGGAGGTGACATCCTGCATGGGGCATTATATGGGGGGGAGGTGACATCCTACATGGGGCATTATATGGGGGGAGGTGACATACTGCATGGGGCATTATATGGGGGGTGACATCCTGCATGGGGCATTATATGGTGGGGGTGACATCCTGCATTGTGCATTATATGGGGGGCAAAGTGACATCCTGCATGAGGCATTATATGGGGGGGTGACATCCTGCATGGGGCATTATATGGGGGGAGGTGACATCTTGCATGGGGCATTATATGGGGGGGTGACATCCTGCATGGGGCATTATATGGGGGGTGACCTCCTGCATGGGGCATTATATGGGGGAGGTGATATCTTGAATGGGGCATTATATGGGGGGAGGTGACATCCTGCATGGGGCATTATATGGGGGGAGGTGACATCCTGCATGGGGCATTATATGGGGGGAGGTGACATCCTGCATGGAGCATTATATGGGAGGTTACATCCTGCATGGGGCATTATATGGGGGGGTAACATCCTGCATAGGGCATTATATGGGGGGTGACGTAATGCATGGGGCATTATATGGGGACGAGGTGACATCCTGAATGGGGCATTATATGGGGGCAGGTGACATCCTGCATGGAGCATTATATGGGGGGAGGTGACATCCTGCATGGAGCATTATATGGGGGGAGGTGACATCCTGCATGGGGCATTATATGGGGGGGAGGTGATATCCTGCATGGGGCATTATATGGGGGGGTGACATCCTGCATGGAGCATTATATGGGGGGGAGGTGACATCCTGCATGGGGCATTATATGGGGGGAGGTGATATCCTGCATGGGGCATTATATGGGGGGAGGTGACATCCTGCATGGGGCATTATATGGGGGGAGGTGACATCCTGCATGGGGCATTATATGGGGGGAGGTGACATCCTGCATGGGGCATTATATGGGGGGAGGTGACATCCTGCATGGGGCATTATATGGGGGGATGACATCCTGCATGGGGTATTATATGGGGGGGGGAGGTGACATCCTGCATGGGGCATTATATGGGGGCCAGTATTCTGTATGGCGCATTATATGGGGGCCAGTATACTGTTTGGTGCATTTTATGGGGGCCAGTATTCTGTATGGAGCGTTATATAGGGACCAGTATTCTGCATGGAGCATTTTATGGGGTCCATTATTCTGTATGGAGCATTGTATAGGGGCCAGTATTCTGCATGGAGCATTATATGTGGGCCACTATTCTGTATGGAACATTATATGGGGGCCAATATTCTGCATGGAGCATTATATGGGGTCCAGTATTCTGTATTGAGCAATATATGGGGTCCATCATTCTGTATGGAGCATTATATGGGGACCATTATTCAGTATGGAGCAATATATGAGGCCCATAATACTGTATAGAAGACTATGTGGGGTCCATAATACTGTATGGAGGACTATACTGTCGGGTCTGCACTGTGCACTGTGAGGATTCGCCGGTTTCTGAGCTATTGTAGAATTTACAATAGATATCACTCATATAATGTAAGAAGTGAAATCTTCGGCATTGCACTATATACAGGGTCGGACTGGGGTGCCTAGGGCCCACCAGGGGAACTAACTCTAGGGGCCCACACTACAGCCCACCATAAACGGCTTTATTACTTGTTATGCTTTTCTATAATGTACTTTAATTACATGATTGGCCGCGCTGTGGAGCACCAAGCGGCAGGACTTTTTTCGAACAGTCATTCCGTACTGCCAGAGTCCCTTTAATGGTAACTTGTCACCTTGAGAAACGCTATTTATTTGCAGATATAGGGGTAATCTGCAGGTTAATAGGGTTTAAAGCCTGGTTAGACGGCTTATTGGAAAAGCGTTGGCTACACGGAGAAAATTACATTTTATTCTCCCTGCCGCCACTCGCTTCCCGTTATTGGGTCGGTGCAAGGAGGGAGACATTACAGTCACCGCGAACTACAAAGTGAGCGTGCTGCAATAACGTCCAGCACCTTGATTGTGACATCTTCCATGGAACCCAACCTCAGGCTGAGCTTCACTGAATGACTAACATGGCAGCAGCAGCACCTGGCAATTAGTGCTGAGCCAGCGTGGTCGGATAAGGTGTGATCCCAGCATGTTCGGGTGGTATCTGAGTATCTTGTAGTGCTCTGCTAGTATAGTATGCTCGAGCCCCCGGGGTAGCATGTTTTGCAGCGGTAGACAGATGCAACACATGCAGGAATTGCTTGTTTGTTACGTAATCCCTGCATATGTTGCTTCTGTCTACCGCAGCAAAACATGCTACCCCGGGGACTCGAGCATATTAGCAGAGCACTACAAGATACTCAGATAACATCCATGCTGGGATCACACCGTATCAGACCACATTCACTCATCACTAGTTGCCAGGTGCTGCTGCCATCTTAGTCATTCAATGAAGCTCAGCCTCAGGTTGGGCTCCATGGAAGTGTCACAATCAAGGTGCCGGACGTTATTGCAGCACGCTCACTTTGTAGTTCGCGGTGACTGTAATGTCTCTTATCCGACCACGCTCACTCAGCACCACTGGTGTGGCGCCCCTGAGGGTTCAGTCGCCACAGGGGTACTGCACCTCAGATAGAGGTGTGGTATCTCCTCTTCCAGGTAAGGATGGAGCATCACCCAGGACCCCACTTCACACTCAACACTACACCACTCCGGTCCTGTAGGGGGTCTAAATGCACCAGGGTGCTGCCCCGGCCCGGGATAGAGGAGATGGGGGGAACCAGAGATAGGGGGAACCAAGTAGTGGGTGAGGGTGGAGGACACACTTACAGGGAGCACATACAGTATAATATATAACCTACGGCTATCTTAATTTCAAGGTCTTTTGATTGTGGTCTTCTGTCAGGGTCCAGCAAGAGTCTATAGCTGGCTGAAGATACACGGTCCTTGTACTCTGACCTTGAGATGAGGAGCGGGTCAGAGTTAACCAGTGTCTCGACCCGGGCAGGGTCCTGTTCTAAGAAGGCCTTGGAGGGGAGCAGAGGAGATAGGCTCCACAGGCAAAAGGATCCCAGGGGATACGGACGGAGCGGAGTCGCCACCTGTATTCTTCACTCTGGCTTAGCCAGAGGGATTCCTGCTGCAAGAGGGGTAACCGGCCCCCGATATCTGACTTTGACACTTCAAGTCTCAGTCAGAAAAGCCCGGAGGCTTAGTGGATCCCAGGGGGATACGGACGGAGCGCAGTCGCCACCTGTATCTCTCAAACCTGCGTTTATCCAGTGGGACCCGGACTTACACCACGTTCATACCACACACCGTCAGGAGAAGACTCAGTGGGAGAACTTACAAAGGAGAGGAACACACCAGCGGGGTCTTGACAGGTGCTTCTGATCTACCTGGGAAGTGCTGAACCCCCTACCCGGTGGCTCCAGTACGCCGTGTGTAGCAGAGAGAAGCTTTGCGGCTGAAGTTCATCTAACGTGAGTAAAGTTCCTGGATGACTTCATTCACCGCCTCCGCTTGTTTATTCCTGCGCGGCACTGCACCCACCACACCTCCACTCAGTTCATCAATCACTGCCCTGAGGCTTACTCCGCCTGTGGGGAGTAGTACCAACCAAGCTGCCAGAACACCAGCCTCAGAGGACTGTAGCAGCGCTGGTGGCCTTCACCAGAAACCACAGATGGCGTAGTCGAACAACCACTCATCTAAAAGCCCATTTATTTTATGTGACAGCCCTGGGCACGGAACGGGTCTAGGCCACGACTGCATCCCCGCAACATCCGCAAGGCCTGGCTCCGAGTATCCCCCAATTCGCTCAGGGAGGGCGTCACACTGGCAACTCATCAGCAACCTGCAACTGCGTCACAGGGAGCTGAAGGGAACAGGTGAGTGCATGCACCGGTCATTGTGCTATCTAAATGCCGCTGTCAGTGATTGTCAGGGGCACTTAAATACTCAAAACAGCAGCAATTAAGGCGAGCTCTGATCACTGCTGTTACAGGCAGACGCCGGCTATGTAACACAGCCGACATCTGCCCGGTATGGAGCAGGCTCAGCTCCTGAACCCGCTCCATACAAGCACATCCCAATGGTGACAGTTATGACAAGGTTAGCAAATTTCACTTCTCCGTTCCTAAATGTGGAAAGACAAATGGAATTCCCTAACACATGTGAAAGAGACCTAATAGATTTAGTAAAGGTGCCTCAAGCATATGAATGTTATTATACACCACAATGCACTATTACATACACTCATCTTACAAAAATACATATTATTCCAGATACGCAGACGCGCACAAACACGCAGACGTGCACAAACACATCAGTACATGAATACATCATCTGAATCATCATCAATTGTAATGTCAGGTCAGCCCCATATATCTTCGTATCGCACACAAACCTACAACTCCCAGTATGTAATTAATAATAGAGATAATGGGAGTTGTTATCAGTCATCATCAGACTGCGGACCATACAGGAACCACAGTACTGATGAGACGTAGTCAGTATCATAAATAAACATTTACATCCAGGTATCTTACCTGAGACGTCTTCTCTGATTAGAGTCATTCTCTTTCTTTTCTTCCTCTTGTCCAGACTCCATGATGACTTTTGTGATCCACAGCTCATCTCTGCAGACTTCCATCTTCTCCGGTCTTCTGCAGCAAATCCCGACAAGATGCCCTTAAAGATAGCAGAATTATTATAATGCTCCTGAATAAAAATATCTACACTGAGCCCCTGAATAAACCTAACTCTTACAATGCTCCCTGCACAAAACATGACATACACTCTACCCCTCTTATGGTACCTGCTCTCCACACTGTCCTCTCCTTACCATACTGGGCCCCCTCTTCACACTGTCCTCTCACACTGTGTCCCCCCTATACTGCACAGTCTCTATACTGTGCCCCTTCATCACACTCCCCCTCCTCAGCATACTGTTCCCTCCTTTCTGTGCCCTCACACTGTTTCCCCTATACTGCCGCATCTCTATACCTTCCCCCTCACTACCTAGTCTCTGTGCTGTGTCACCTCACACTTTTCTCCCTCCATACTGTCTCCTCACACTATTCCCCCACTCTCCATACTGTTTCCTTATACATCCCCCTTCCCCATTCTGTTCCTGCAATCATTCTCACCCCTCCTCTAGTTCACCATACTGTTTCTTCACACATCTCCCCATTCTGTCTCCTAAAATTTCTCTCCCATCTCTCCCCAAATATAACAAATCTTCGGAAGACCACACAGAAAAGCAGAAGCACGCTTACACACACGAAAACAAGCGCACACAGACACATACTAAGGGCTCTTTCACACGTCAGTACGTGCGGTGACAGTTTCCACACGTACCAGAGACATTGGTACACGTAGACCCATTCAAATTAATGTGCATACGTCAGTGTGTTTCCACAAACCATGTGGTGTCCGTGGGGAAAAACACGCTGACATGTCTGTTTTTTACCTGCTGCACCTCCCGCAAAACGTCTCGCACACTGATGACAGCGCTCTTCCCAAGCACCGGGTGCTGAGCGCTGCTCTCATCATAGATCCCAACCAGCGCTGCGATCAGCAGCAGCAGGGTCAATGATGAGAGTAGTAGTCTACTCCCGCCGTGTCCAACTGTAAAAATAGGAATAAAATAAAAAAAATCCTTATACTCACCTCTCCTAAGTGTCACTCGCTGTAATCCGTGCGAGCGCTCATGCCGAGGAGAATGACTCCTGCAGCGAGTGGACCCCGGAGCTGCGCTCAACAAGCGGTGCTCTGTCAATCACTGAGTGCAGCTCCGGGGCCCACTCTATGCAGGAGTCATTCCCCTCGGCGTGAGCGTTCACACGGATTACAGCGGGTGACACTTAGGAGAGGTGAGTAGAAGGATTTTTTTATTTTATTCCTATTTTTACAGTTGGACACGGCGGGAGTAGACTACTACTCTCATCATTGACCCTGCTGCTGCTGATCGCAGCACCGGCAGGGATCTATGATGGGGGCAGCACTCAGCACCCGGCTCTTGGGAACAGCGCTGTACACTGATTCCCAAGCTCCAGTATGTGTCACACAGATGACACACAGGTGGACACGGATATCTCCAGTCCCGTAAATATCAGGACATGTGAAAGAGCCCTAATATACACACGCAGATACACACTCACAGAAATGGGGACACGTACACACACAGCAAGCACACACGGAATGCACACGCAGTCATGCACAGACACACTCAGACAATCACACACAAAAATGCAGACACACAGGGAAGCACGCACACACGTGTGAAGACACATATACACACGTAGACATGCAGGCACTCAAATACATACACACAGACACACACACCCATGCAGGCATATACACACACACACGCATGCAGGCATATACACACACATACAGGCATAGACACACACACATATGCAGGCATAGACACACACACATATGCAGGCATAGACACACACACATATGCAGGCATAGACACACACACATATGCAGGCATAGACACACACACATATGCAGGCATAGACACACACACATACACACACACACACACACTGTACACACATGCAGGCATATACACACATGCATGGAAAACAAAAACAGTAGGAGCGCCAATGGTGAAGAGCCTGAGGTTTGGGGGGGGGAAATGAAGGGGGAGATGTTGTGACCACTCACCTGGTCCTGTTGTGCAAAGGAGCCCCTCACAGCAAGGGAAAACGCTTCCAGGTGGGAGTCTGTAAGATGATCACAACTTAGCAGGAACTGTTGTAGGGAGCTTCTGTCTGCTTCAGCGGTCACATGACCAGGACCGTGTGACCGAAGTGGGCATTCCACAATGACATCATGGCAGGTCCTGTAGTAAGCTAGTTGTAAACAGAGCAGCTTCCACCGCTCTCCACAGGGGAGATTAGCAATCAAGAAAGAAGGAATTCTGCGGTGTTAGTGAAGCGTTAGAACAACTAGACAGTGGATTAGGTTATAACACACAAACCTTTTATTGTTTAGTACGCTCTCTAACGCCACAACGCGTTTCGATAGCAGACGCTATCTTCCTCAGGTAGATTAGAGAGCAAATGAAAGAGCAACCATTATATAGGGTAGGTGCACCAATCAAAGGACACTAACAATTATGACAACACAGGAAATACAAAACAGGAAGTTAAAAAAAAAAAAAGGTAAGTAAAAGAAATGAATATCATATAAATATGAATATAAATACTACATTAGATCAGCAGGTTAAAAGAGAGGTTAAAAGATGCCACAGTATACCCAATAATGTCATGATGTACTAAAAGCAGGGATTATGAATAAAATCTAAAATTAATAAAAAAAATGAAATAAAAACTAGTAATGCATGAATAAGAACCAAGAGAGAAATAGGGTTAATGAATCGCATTCTCAATTGTTAAATTAAGGCCCTCAGGGGACAGAGTGCCCAATCTAAAAATCCAATAACTCTCACGATTAATTAAACGACCCAAGCGGTCAGTCGTGGTTTCAGCAATCTGATCAATAATTTTAAGCCTTAAGTCAGTAGGATCCTTATTATGCGCCACAGAAAAATGTTTAGAAACACTATGTAGAAGGAAACCACTACGAATATTAGACCTATGCTTATTCATCCGTGCATGCATGGCCTGTATTGTACGGCCCACGTATTGTAGGCCGCACGTACATTCAAGAAGATATACCACAAACATGGAGTGACAGTTTAAAAATTGTCTAATGGTATATGTTTTGCCAGTGGTATTCGAGGAGAAAGTCTTTGAACCACTAAAGATGCTCTGGCAACACATGCATTTTGGGGACCCACAAGAGAAACAACCACTGATCGAATTGCCCATGCTGGTAGATTGGGTTGGAGAGGATTCACATAGCGTATTGCTAGGAGCCACCATATTGCGGAGGTTCTTACCCCTTCTGAACACCACCCTTGGTTTATCAGGAAGGTGCCTAGAGAGGACCGGATCGCTCTTAAGGATAAACCAGAATTTGTCTAGTAACTTCTGGATGTTCCTGTGAGACTGGTTATAAGTAGTCACCAGGCTCCAGTTACTCAACTCAGTAGCGTCATCAGGGTTTATATCACTGGCCGAAGTCACGCTCTTAACAATACTGTCTTGGGAACGGAGCTGGAGTTTTTTGATACAGGACTCTTGAGATAATGCTCTACATTTCTGAAAGGCATCACTCAGTAATTTCCGTGGATATCCTTTTCGCCTGAACCGTTTGTTGAGGATTTTGGCCTCCAGGGCAAAATCAGAATTATTAGTGCAGTTTTTTCTGATCCTCCAGTATTGGCCATATGGTACGTTTCTGACCCATCTAGGGAGGTGTCCACTGTCAAAGCAAAGGTAGCTGTTAACATCAACCTGTTTAAAATGGGTAGACGTGGACAACCTCCCCGACGGGTCAACCCGCACCAAAAGGTCCAAATAATAGAGGGCTGTTTCTGACACAGTTGCTGTAAGACATGGGGTCTTACCTTTACAGCAACTGTGTCAGAAAGCCCTGAGTGCCCTGGACCGTACCTGCATCACCACCAGTAAAGGTATTGAAGTTTGCCCTTGTGTGTGTGTGCCTGTACTTCCTCTGGGACCGTCCTGCCGTCTCTCTCCTGCTTCCACCATCTTTCTACACCTCTACACTGCCCTGAGGCCTGCTCCACCTGTGGGGAGCCGTTCCATCATAGCTGCCCCTAACATTAGCCTCAGTGGACTGTCGCAGCGCTGGTAACCTCTTACCAGAATCCACAGGTGGCGTCACGAATTATTCTAAAACCCCTATAAATATAATCATTCCCCATTTTTGTTGACCGCCGTGGGCCACGGACCGGGCCAGCCACCGTGATTTCCCCCAAGCATCTGAAGGCCCGGCTGCCGAGTACCCCAGGGCCCAGGGGGCGCGTCACAGGCATATACACACACACAGGCATATACACACACACAGGCATCTATATACACACACAGGCATATATATACACACAGGCATATACACATACACAGGCATATACACACACATGCAGGCAGCATATACATAAAAATTCATACAAACACACACAAATATTACACTACCTGTACAGTACAGACGCGCTCCTAAGGCAGGAGATTGCAGTGCAGGGCGTGCTGTGACGTCACTTTCAGAAGACGTGCGGCCCTGTCTGCTAAGTGTGACGCTGCAGTGCAGCCCCTGCTCTGCTCTTCGGCTCTCCTGCTCCCAGGCCCCTCCCGCTACTGTCTTGGGCATCGCGGCGGTGAGAGTGCGTGCGCGCGCACTTAAAGGGCCTGCGACCACTTTTTTTTCCTTTTTTTTTTAAATTCTCCTCTGTCTTCTCTTCAGGGGGCCCGGGGCCCACCGGGAAATTTCCCGGCACCCCGCCAGGCCAGTCTGAGCCTGACTATATATATATTTTTCTGCGGTATCTGTGCATCATGAATCGTGGTATGTGTTAAAGGGGCCCACTGAGACTCTTTCACCCAGGGCCCACAAAAACTTGGAGCCGGCCCTGGGCGGAGGTGACATCCTGCATGGGGCATTATCTGGGGGGGAGGTGACATCCTGCATGGGGCATTATATGGGGAGGATGTGACATCCTGCATGGAGCATTATATGGGGGGGTGACATCCTGCATGAGGCATTATGTGGGGGGCACAGCCTGCTTGGGGCATTATGTAGGGGGAACAACCTGCATGGGGCATTATATGGGGGTACAGCCTGCACGGGGCATTATGTGGGGGCACAGCCCGCATGGGGCATTATGTGGGGGCACAGCCTGCATGGAGTATTACATGGGGGCCAGTATTCTGTATGGAGTGTTAAATGGGGGCCAGTATTCTGTATGGAGTGTTAAATGGGGGCCAGTATCCTGTATGGAGCCTTATATGGAGGCCAATATCCTGTATGGAGCGTTCTAAGGGGGCCAGTATCCTGTATGGAACATTTTATGGGGGCCAGCATTCTGTGTGGAGCATTGTATGGGGGACAGTATTCTGTATGGAACATTATATGAGGACCAGTATTCTGTATGGAGCATTATATGGGGGCCAGTATTCTGTATGGAGCAATATATGGGGTCCATTATTCTATATGGAGCATTAAATGGGGTCCATTATTCTGTATGGAGCAATATATGGTGCCCATAATACTGTACGGAGGACTATGTAGTGCCCATAATACTGTATAGAAGACTATGTGGTGCCCATAATACTGTATGGAGGACTATACTGTCCAGTCTGCACTGTGCGTGGAGAGAATTCGCCGGTTTCTGATCTATCGTAGAGTTTACAATAGATATCGCTCATGTAATGTAAGAAGTGAAATCTTTGGCATTGTACTATATATATATATATTTCTCTGCATCATGAATCATATGTGTTGAATCGTATGTGTTAAAGGAGCCCACTGAGACTCTTTCGCCCAGGGCCCACAAAAACCTGGAGCAGGCCCTGCCAGCCAGGCCCCCATCCAATTCTACATTCACACACACACACACACACACACAAAATTCCTCTTACCTTCCTGCGCTCCAGTGTCCTCCTCCTCTGCTGAGGCCGGCGGCTGAGTTGCTCGCTTCCTTTGCAGCAGGCGCATGACAATGACGTCATACGCCAGCCGGCAAAGGGAGACGCACAACTTCAGCTGCTTCACAGGAACGTGCGCCGCTGCGGTTCAGGCAATGAATGCTGCATGTGCGCGTCCCTGCATACACTGTGCCTGCGCTTTTAAAGGACCCATGCCCCTTAAAACCGCAGGTTTTTTTTTTCCCTCTTCTCTTCTTCCCACTCTCCTCTGCAGCAGGGGCGGGGCCCACCGGGGAAATCCCTGGTACCCCGCCAGCCCAGTCCGACCCTGAATAGGGACACATACGGCAGCAGCAGCGGCTCCGTATTGGGGTATCAGCAGGATGAGGAGTTTGTGCAGATTGGGGATAGATGGGGACGGAGATGGAAATGTGAAAAGTTAAATGTGTCTTTGTTGTAATATCTGCAGACGAGTTGTGGCTGGAAGAAGTTGCCATCTCGGTCTGAGAAACATGGAAAAATGAACATTGAAGCTAAATAGGAACGGGTTCTTTACAGTTAGAGCAGTCAGACTGTGGAATGCCTGACCAGAAGCCAGAAACATACATAGAAAACATAGGGCCCCATAGCAGAAGCTCTAATTGGGCCCCCCCCCAAAAAAAATATATATATATATTTGTCTGTGTCACAGAAGAGCAGATCTCACAACTTTCCAGCCTTTACATAGTAATTCTCCTCCTGCTGAAGTCCTAGATTCCTCTTTCATTGCCCCATAAAGTATGATGCCAACAAAAGTGCCCCCCAAACACAGTATGATACCCCTATGGTGCATTCCTCCACATTAGCCTCCACATGCACAGTATAATGACCCTATTGTACCCCACTTCAACTCCCAAGGCAGAGTATGGTGACCCTAACACAGTATAATCCCCCAACTGTGACCCCCACAGAGCCCTACATACACTATAATGTGCCTACATACAGTATAATGGCCCACATTAGCCCTCCAAACATTATAATGGCCCCCACACAGCCCTCCAAACAGTATGATGGACCGCACACAAATCTTCACACTGTATAATTGCTTTCTTACAGTATAATGGCCACACACATAGCCCTCAAAATATTATAATGGCCCCACATAGCCTTCCATATAGTATAATACACCACCAATAATCCTCCATATAGTATAATGGGCCCCCATAATCCTCCATATAGTATAATGCGCCCCCCCCATAATCCTCTGTATAGTATAATGAACTTCCCATGGTCCTCCATAGAATATAATGCACTCCCCATAGTCCTCCATACAGTATATTACACACCCTATAGGGTAAAATGCAGCCCCCACATAGTATAATGCACCCCACAGTCCTGCAGTATTATGGGCACCGTGTACTCACTGATTTTAAAATACCGTATATTTTAAATAAGCCGACCCGAATATAAGCCGAGGCCCCTAATTTTACAACAAAAAACTGGGAAAACTTATTGACTTGAGTATAAGTCTAGGGTGGGAAATGCAGCAGCTACTGGTAAATTTCCCCATCCTGGTATGTGTGCCCCCTCAATCCCCCAATCCTGGTATGTGTGGCCCCCTCAATCCCCCAATCCTGGTATGTGTGGCCCCCTCAATCCCCCATTGCTGGTATGTGTGGCCCCCTCCATCCCACAATCCTGGTATGTGTAGCCTCCTCAATCCCCCAATCCTGGTATGTGTGGCCTCCTCAATCCCCCAATCCTGGAATGTGTGGCCTCCTCAATCCCCCAATCCTGGTATGTTTGGCCTCCTCAATCCCCCAATCCTGGTATGTGTGGCCTCCTCAATCCCCCAATCCTGGTATGTGTGGCCTCCTCAATCCCCCAATCCTGGTATGTGTGGCCTCCTCAATCCCCCAATCCTGGTATGTGTGGCCTCCTCAATCCCCCAATCACTGCACACATAAAACAATAAACACTTATACTCACCTTCCTTCCTCCCCTTCTGCTCCAGCGCTGCTATGTCCTGTCTGCCAGCAGCTCATGTCGGCATCAGAGCAGTGCGCGCTCTCAGATGCCGAGGTGAGCTGCTGCTGCTGCTGCCGGCACATTTACTCCTCTCCACGCCGGGACTATGGGCGTGGAGAAGTGTGAATATACATTCTCTTTAGCAGCGGGCACTGTCAGCAGGAGCCGCGGCTCAGCGCTCCCCCGTGCACGCTACTAAAGAGAATGAATATTCTCTCTTCTCCATGCCCATGGGAGTGGAGAAGAGGGAATATTAATTTCCCTTTAGCAGTGGGCATACGTGGTAGCTGCAGCAGTGGCTACTGTGTGTGCCCCACTCCTCCACCGCCGCAACCTCCTACTCACCTATCCTCCTCATTCCCATGCTGCTTGGGGCCCTCCTGGCTCATGGGCCCCCTCTGGTCACGGGCCCCATAGCAGTGGCGTGGCCTGCTGCCATTGGCGGTACGCCACTGCCACAAGAAGTAGTAATGGCAGACACTATGACAACTTTTACAAAAGGGCTGGATGATTTCCTTGATACACATAACATTGTGGGTTATAGTTAAATTACCGATACCAAGAGATAAATTTTGCAATAAATTCACGGGCCAAGTAATAAAATAGCAAAACACTTTATTTAAATATTAATAAAATCAGAATTACATACAGTATGTTAAAAATAGAGAGACACCACAGATAGAAATATGCGAGTGAACCTGGACAGAAAGAAAGCATATATATCTGGAGATACTACACATATGTACAATGTAAGGATCTCAAATAACCTAGGGGTAATAGCCTTTGAGACATTTAGAAGTAATAAACAAATCTCAGTAACATAAAAAGCAAGTACATATCATTAGATCCATAAGGTACACATAGCAGACACAATAAATATGTGTTCAAGATATGAAGAAGTCAGAGGCATCATCAATAGATGAGACACTAGCACCCCAGAAAGTAGTGAGGCGCAGAATAAATATGCATAAAAGATGACAAGATCAAATGGGATGTAAGGTCAAATATGCCCCCACTAAAGATCTATAATAAATGCACATCTATCAAAGCATATCATAAAGGACCCATACATGCTCATATGGACAGAAGTGTGCTTAAAACATGATACAATATTACCTCAAGGAGTAGACTATCCAAGTACCCACCACACCCGACGCGCGATTCACATTTGAAATGCTTCGTCCACTAGTGACTCCTTATGGATCTAATGATGTGTACATGGTCTTCATGTTAGAGATTTGTTTAATACTTCTAAATATCTCAAAGATTATTACTCCTAGGCTATTTCAGGTTTTTACATTGTACATATGTGTAGCATCTCCAGATATATATGCTTTCTTTCTGTCCAGGTTCACTCGCCTATTTCTATCTGTGATGTCTCTCTATTTTTAACATATGTAATTCTGATTTTATTAATATTTAAATAAAGTGTTTTGCTATTTTATTACTTGGCCTGTGAATTTATTGCAAAATTCATCTTTTGGTATCGGTATTCTTTTCATGGCCTGGATTATTGAAAAATTTATATAGGTGTATTTATAGTTAAATTAGTGACAAAATGTACAGTTTTAGGAGGAAGGTTGAACTTGATGGACCTACATCTTTATTCAACCTACGTAACTATATAACTAACTGTCACGGGTGTATCAGATGTGACAGTCGCCCTGCAGGAGATCTCTTCGTTTGGCATTACAGACACCTTCTTAAATCTGTCTCACTCTAGGACCCAGCGGCTACCTTTCTTTTGCTAATTAACACCCTGGCCTGTGTGTATAAATACCTTCACTTTGCAATAGGGAGGCGCCGGTGATATTCACATGACCCCTTGTGAAGGCTTGGAGCAAGGGCAGTTTTTACATCTTCTTTGATGCTAATAAGCCATGTGTTTAATCTCTCTGAAGTCGGCTCAAGCTAAGCTACTTCCCCCGTGTCTGTCTCCCCTTGCTGTCTTTAGTGTTAGTGGGGACTGACTAGTGCTCACCCCCCCCCCCCATTCCCTAGCCAGACCCTAGCTTTAGGGAGAGACAGGGTTTTAGGTTCCTGCTCAGCGATTGGTGAGCAACCAATATAGGGACAGTAGGGAAGACAGGGTTATATCAGATCAGCCTAGGAGGTCATCACCCCCTCTGTCCTTAGTGTCTGGGCTCTCTTCCCCTCATCCCTTCTTGTTGCACTTTGTCTTTCCTAAACTGTGTGTGACACTAACTATGTAACAACTATCAGAAAGAACGTCACCTGCAAGTCACTATATGTAACCAGGGTCGGACTGGCCTGGCAGGGTACTGGTGAAATGCCTGGTGGGCCCCAGAGGAAGAAGAAGGAAAGGAAAGGAGAAAAACAAATAAATATATTTTTTTAAGGCAAGGGCCCTTTAAAAGCGCAGGAGCGCGTGTACGCAGACCTGACCCACCGCGATGATCATGGCCGGCGTCACCACCCGGTGCACCCAGGCAAGTGCTAGGGCCCTAGAGGGTGGGACACTAGCACACCATGGAGTCTGTGAGTCAGGGCGAGTGGTGGGGGGTTCAGAGGCTCTCCTCCTCATCAAATACTTACCTCTTTTTGTTCACCGCAGCTCCAGTGTCTTCAGCGTCTTCTGATTCTGACGTCTCAGGGCAGAGGGCGAGATGACATCACTACCGTGCGCCCTCTATGCCCTCCTGAGCACTGCAGAGTCAGATAGCGCACTGTGTACACCGGACTTGCGGGGAACGTGAGAGGTGAGTATTTTATTTGATTTTTTTATGTATGCAGCATTATATGGGGCCCATTATATACTATATGCAGCATTATATAGGGCCCAATATAACTGTATGCAGTATTATATGGGGCCCATTATGTACTGTATGCAGCATTATATGAGGCCCATTATATACTGTATGGAGCATTATATGGGGCCTATTATTCTGTATGAAGCATTATATGGGGCCCATTATATACTGCATGGCGCAATATATGGGGGCCATTATATACTGTATGGAGCATTATATGAGGCCCATTATATTCTGTATGGAGCATTATATCGGGTCCATTATATACTGTATGGAGCAATTTTTGGGGCCCATTATATACTGCATGCAACATTATATGGGCCCGTTATATACTGTAAAGAGCATTATATGAGGCCCATTATATACAGTATGGAGCAATATTTGGTGCCCATTATATACTATATGGAACATTATATGGGGTCCATTGTATACTATATGGAGCATTATATGGGGCCCATTATATACTGTATGACACAATATATGGGGCCCATTATTCTGTATGGTGCATTATATGGGCGCCATTATATACTGTTTGGAGCACTGTGTGTGGCCCATTATACTATATGGTGAAATATATGGGACCCATTACACTGTATGGTGCACTGTGTGGGGCCCATTATAATGTATGGTGCACTGTGTGGGTCCCATTACACTGTATGTAGCACTATGTGGGGCCATTATACTGTATGGGGCACTATGTGGGGCCCAGTATACTGTACAGTGCAATATATGAGGCCCATTATACTGTATGGAGCACTATGTGGAGCCCTTTACACTGTATGGTGCACTGTGTGGGGCCCATTACACTGTATGGTGCACTGTGTGGGGCCCATTGCACAGCATGGTGTACTGTGTGGGGTCTATTACACTGTATGGTTCGCTGTAAGGGGGTATTACACTGTGTGGGGCCCATTACAATGTATGGTGCATTATGTGGAGCCCATTACCCTGTATGGAGCATTATATGGGGCCTATGATACTGTATGGAGCATTATATGGGGCCAATATACTGTATAGAACATTATATGGGGCCTATTAATCTGTATGGTGCATTATATGGGACCCATAATACTGTATGGAGCAATATATGGGGCCCATAATACTGTATGGAGCAATATATGGGGCCCGTAATACTGTATGGAGCAATATATGGGGCTTAGTATACTGTATGGAGCACTATGTGGTGCCCATTATACTGTATGGAGCAATATATGGGGCCCATTATACTGTATGGAGGTCTATGTGGTGCCCATAATTCTGTATGGATGTCTATGTGGTGCCTATCATTCTGTATGGAGGTCTATGGGGTGCCCATAATTCTGTTTGGAGGACTATGAGGTGCCCATAATTCTATATGGAGCACTATGTGGTGGCCATAATTCTGTATGGAGGACTATGTGGTGCCCATAATTCAGTATGGAGGACTATGTGGTGCCCGTAATACTGTATGGAAGACTATAGGGTCCAGTCTAAAATGAAAACTTTTGAATCCCACCAGGGTCTGCACTGTGCACTGCAAGGATTCGCTGGTTTCTGAGCTATTTTAGAATTTACAATAGATACCACTTATGTAATGAAAAAGTAATTGAAATATTTGGCATTTTACTACATATATATTTCTCTGCCGTATCTGTGCATCATGAATCGTGACATGTGTTAAAGGGGCCCACTGAGACTTTTTCGCCCGGGGCCCACAAAAACCTGGAGCCGGCCCTGGCGACAACGCACATCAAGATGAATTTTAGCTGCAGCTGTGACTGGGCGATCTGCTCTGTGACAGGCCTCGTGCTGACATCACATAGCAGTTACGTTAAATGGCTGCCGGCTGTGTATAATGTCACCGGTGGTCACTGTATTACCTGTACACTATATACAGAGCTCCTGTGTATATTGTCACAGATGGTCACTGTATTACCTGTACACTGACACTATATACAGCGTTCCTGTGTTTAATGTCACTGGTGATCACTTTATTACCTGTAGACTTATACTATATACAAAGCTCCTGAGTATAATGTCACCAGTTGTAATATTAGTGTTATTAATATTGTGGTGCTTATTAATGATCAGTATTGTATTATTCGGTCATTATGAGGTGGTAATACAGTCATATGAAAAAGTTTGGGCACCCCTATTAATCTTAAGCTTAATGTTTTATAAAAATTGGTGTTTTTGCAACAGCTATTTCAGTTTGATATATGTAATAACTGTTGGACACAGTAATGTTTCTGCCTTGAAATGAGGTTTATTGTGCTAACAGAAAATGTGCAATCTGCATTCAAACAAAATTTCACAGGTGCATAAGTATGGGCACCCTTATCATTTTCTTGTTTTAAATACTCCTACCTAGTTTTTACTGACTTACTAAAGCACATTTTTTTGGTTTTGTAACCTCATTGAGCTTTGAACTTCATAGCCAGGTGTATGCAATCATGAGAAAAGCTACTTAAAGTGGCCACTTGCAAGTTGTTCTCCTGTTTGAATCTCCTCTGAAGAGTGGCATGATGGGCTCCTCAAAACAACTGTCAAATGATCTGAAAACAAAGATTATTCAACATAGTTGTTCAGGGGAAGGATACAAAAAGCTGTCTCAGAGATTTAACCTGTCAGTTTCCACTGTGAGGAACATAGTAAGGAAATGGAAGAACACAGGGACAGTTCTTGTTAAGGCCAGAAGTGGCAGGCCAAGAAAAACATCAGAAAGGTAGAGAAGAAGAATGGTGAGATCAGTCAAGGACAATCCTCAGACCACCTCCAGAGAGCTGCAGCATCAACTTGCTGCAGATGGTGTCACTGTGCATCGGTCAACTATACAACGCACTTTGCACAAGGAGAAGCTGTATGGGAGAGTGATGCGAAAGAAGCCGTTTCTGCAAGCACGCCACAAACAGAGTCGGCTGAGGTATGCAAAAGCACATTTGGAGAAGCCAATTTATTTTTGGAAGAAGGTCCTGTGTACTGATGAAACCAAGATTGAGTTGTTTGGTCATACAAAAAGGCGTTATGCATGGCGGCAAAAAAACACAGCATTCCAAGAAAAACACTTGCTACCCACAGTAAAATTTGGTGGAGGTTCCATCATGCTTTGGGGCTGTGTGGCCAATGCCGGCACTGGGAATCTTGTTAAAGTTGAGGAACGCATGGATTCCACTCAGTATCAGCAGATTCTTGACAATAATGTTCAAGAATCAGTGATAAAGTTGAAGTTACGCAGGGGATGGATCTTTCAGCAAGACAATGATCCAAAACACCGCTCCAAATCTACTCAGGCATTCATGCAGAGGAACAATTACAATGTTCTGGAATGGCCATCCCAGTCCCCAGACCTGAATATCATTGAACATCTGTGGGATCATTTGAAGAGGGCTGTCCATGCTCGGCGACCATCAAACTTTACTGAACTGGAATTATTTTGTAAAGAGGAATGGTCAAAAATACCTTCATCCTTCATCCAGGAATTCATTAAAAGCTACAGGAAGCGACTAGAGGCTGTTATTTTTGCAAAAGGAGGATCTACTAAATATTAATGTCATTTTTCTGGTGCGGTGCCCATACTTATGCACCTGTCAAATTTTGTTTGAATGCAGATTGCACATTTTCTGTTAGTACAATAAACCTCATTTCAAGGCAGAAACATTACTGTGTCTAACAGTTATTACATATATCAAACTGAAATAGCTGTTGCAAAAACACCAATTTTTATAAAACATTAAGCTTAGGATTAATAGGGGTGCCCAAACTTTTTCATATGACTGTATATGAGCTGGTCATGGTATGGTGGTATGTAGTATTATTCGGTCACTATGTGGACTCGGACTCTCTGTGGGCTCGGACTGGCCCACCAGGATATCTGTGAATCCTCCAGTGGGCCCTGCTGCTGGCTGACACTGGCAAGCGATGGATGCACTTTACCTTAAAGTCAGACTAACCCCTTTGCAAAAGAGGTGTAACTAAGTGACACCTCTTCTGCACAGATTTCAATAAACTCACCTCTTCTGCCACTGTAGAATCAGATTAGCTGAGCTGTGCATAGCTGTGCTATGGACATTTCCCCTGCAGAGCTATCAATCCGACCAGCTCCCATCAGCCACCTGCAATGCTTTCACAAGGAGCCGATGGATCTCCTGGGCTTCCATAACACCTCAGTAGTGATAGGTGAGCACTAAAATGCTCGGGTGCTCGATGCTCGGGTCGAGCAAATTGGAATGCTTGGGTGCTCGACCCGAGCAACGAGACCAATGTAAGTCTATGGGAAACTCGAGCATTTTTCAGACGGCTCCCCCTGGCGGTCTGCAGAGGTCTAAAAATTGCCCAAATCGATGGGAACAGTGCTCAAATGACATGGGAACAGCATGGGGAAGACCCCTGGAAGCATTTCTGACTCCCAGGTCACTGCTGTCAGCAACGTGGTCAGAGTATTACGCCACTTTTATGGACTCACAATAAAGCATACAAAAACGAAACAAAAATGGATTTTCCTGGGAAATATGTTAAGGAACATCCTTTCCAGGGTAATGACTTGTATCTAAGGCAAAATAAATAACCAAAACCAAAAATACTCCTCCACACCTTGGGCTATGTTCACATGTAGCGTTTTTGATGCGTTTTTGCACCTTTGCATTGCTTTCAATCATGACAAATGCATTCACCGGGGATGTCATTTTAACATTTTACAACCTTATCTGGCCATGTGGTGTGTGACACATCATCAGACACATCCTGTTTCATTTATGAAGGAGGGTGTCACGGGTGTGTCAGAGGTGACAGACAGTCGCCCTGCAATGGTTTGCAGGAGATCTCCACGTTTAGCAAAGCAGACAGCTGCCTAGATAGGAGGCTGTGTTTAGGACACAGCGACTACCTCCCTTTAGTCTAGGTGTATATATACCTGGTGTGTCTAGGTGGGCGTTGCCGGTTATACTAATTTCTACTTGGAACTTGGCAGAAGCAGCATCACATCCTCTCTGGAATCTTTAGGCCGTGTGGCCTGTTGGAGTTCTTCTAAAGCTGAGTTGTTGTTCCCCTGTGTTGTCTTCCCCTTTTGTCTTTAGAGTGTTAGCGGAGGTTGATTAGCGCTCATCTCCTTCCTCCCCCAGCTATAGCCTTATGCCAGGGATAGTAGGGCGAGGCACGTGATCGGCGACAGCTGCGGAGGCTGTATAGGGATGTTAGGGAGAGACAGGGTGACGCTAGTCCAGATTAGGAGGTCACCCCTTTCCCTAGTGTCTGGGCTCCCTTTCCCCTCTGTGTTGCACTCACACCTGGCATGACTTAATAACCGGCCGAGAACGTTTTGGGAAAAAAAAAAAAAAGAGAAAGAAAAACAACACAAGATTGACATTTTTTTTTGTGTGTTTTTGGGCGTGCACCTTTTATTTCCTTACACCCTTTAGTATGGGATCAGTTGCAGAGCAGTTCCGCTGTCTATCTCTGGAGGTGAATGACCTCCGCTGTGAAGTTCAGCAGCGGTTACAGGCCGCCAATGTGGGGGTCTCTACAGGTAGGCCTGTCCAGTCTCTTCAGAGAGTCACCGGTGATAACTATTTTCCGCTATCCAGGCTTGAAATACTAGTAGTCGGCTAGTGTCTTCTTGGCGTTCCCTTAGTAGGCGTGATCTCTCTGGTGTCTCCTCAAGCTAAGTGTTTCCCTTGTCTGTTGACCTGTTTGTCTTTAGTTGCAGTGGGGACTGCTCACCCTGTCCCCTCCCTATCTAGGGCCTATCACTAGGGGCAGTCAGGGATTAGGTTTCCTGCTCAACGATAGGTGTGGAACCTATTTAGGGACATTAGGGGAGTCAGGGTGTTGTCAGATCTGCCTAGGGGTCTCCACTCCCCCTTTCCCTAGTGTGGGCTTCCTCCACCTCTTCCCGTTGTTGTGCACTTAGTTGTTCCCTCACCTTGCATGACATTATCAGCTCCAGTTGGCAGACACTCCCAAAAACGATGCACAACAGAACTCACGTTCGGTCTATCAGCACCATTATAGTCTATGGCCCCGTCTGCTCATGCGCCGAATCCAGTTTTGCAGATTTAGACGTAAGCCCCAACGGAGCCACTGAACGGGTGCCAGGACGCAGTGTGAAAGCACCATAACTGTTGTGTCCTGTGATTGATTTTGGGGGAAAGGTGGGAGAGAAGAATAGACATATGACTAGAATTGATCAAATTGATTAAAATGTAACTTTTATTCTGATTATTTATATATTATATGTTGTAAATTATCCTACACCTGTCCAAGAATATTATTGGGATAGAAAGAGAATAAATTCCCTAATTAATTCCGGTTTAATGATAGGATATAATTTACCCTTCGTGATTAGGGGCAGTGTTACACTGTGTGCAGAATTATTAGGCAAATGAGTATTTTGATCACATGATACTTTTTATACATGTTGTCCTACTCCAAGCTGCATAGGCTTGCTTGAGAGCCAACTACCAATTAAAAGTAAATCTGGTGATGTACATCTCTGTAATGAGGAGGGGTGTTGACTAATGACATCAACACCCTATATAAGGTGTGCTTAATTATTAGGCAACTTCCTTTCCTTTGGCAAAATGGGTCAGAAGAGATTTGACGGGCTCTGAAAAGTCCAAAATTGTGAGATGTCTTGCAGAGGGATGCAGCAGTCTTGAAATTTCCAAACTTTTGAAGCGTGATCACCGAACAATCAAGCGTTTCATGGCAAATAGCCAACAGGGTCGCAAGAAGCGTGTTGGCCAAAAAAGGGCCAAAATAACTGCCCATGAATTGAGGAAAATCAAGCGTGAAGCTGCCAAGATGCCATTCGCCACCAGTTTCGCCATATTTCAGAGCTACAACGTTACTGGAGTATCAAAAAGCACAAGGTGTGCGATACTCAGGGACATGGCCAAGGTAAGGAAGGCTGAAAAACGACCACCTTTGAACAAGAAACATAAGATAAAACGTCAAGAATAGGCCAAGAAATATCTTAAGTCTGATTTTTCAAAGGTTTTATGGACTGATGAAATGAGAGTGACTCTTGATGGGCCAGATGGATGGGCCAGAGGCTGGATCAGTAAAGGGCAGAGAGCTCCACTCCGACTCAGACGCCAGCAAGGTGGAGGTGGGGTACTGGTATGGGCTGGTATCATCAAAGATGAACTTGTGGGACCTTTTCGGGTTGAGGATGGAGTGAAGCTCAACTCCCAGACCTACTGCCAGTTTCTGGAAGACAACTTCTTCAAGCAGTGGTACAGGAAGAAGTCGGTATCGTTCAAGAAAAACATGATTTTCATGCAGGACAATGCTCCATCACATGCATCCAACTACTCCACAGCGTGGCTGGCCAGAAAAGGTCTAAAAGAAGAAAAAATAATGACATGGCCCCCTTGTTCAGCTGATCTGAACCCCATAGAGAACCTGTGGTCCATCATAAAATGTGAGATCTACAGGGAGGGAAAACAGTACACCTCTCGAAACAGTGTCTGGGAGGCTGTGGTGGCAGCTGCATGCAATGTTGATCGAAAACAGATCAAGCAACTGACAGAATCTATGGATGGAAGGCTGTTGAGTGTCCTCATAAAGAAAGGTGGCTTTATTGATCACTATTTTTTTGGGTTTTTGTTTTGGCATGTCAGAAATGTTTATTTCTAAATTTTGTGCACTGATATTGATTTACCTGGTGAAAATAAACAAGTGAGATGGGATTATATTTGGGTTTTTATTAAGTTGCCTAATAATTCTGCACAGTAATAGTTACCTGCACAAACAGATATCCTCCTAAAATAGCCAAATCTAAAAAAATCCCACTCCAACTTCCAAAAATATTAAGCTTGGATATTTATGAGTCTTTTGGGTTGATTGAGAACATAGTTGTTGATCAATAATAAAAATAATCCTCTAAAATACAACTTGCCTAATAATTCTGCACACAGTGCATTCTTCTCTCCTCCATAATCAGTTATTTTGGTGGTGTACATTAGATGTGAATGCAGATAAGGGAGGGCGGCATATGTGCGTCCTGTGATTGGCGATGTGACTGTCCGGTGGCTAGGAGAATAGTGACATCACCGATCCAGAGGGCACGTTTTTTTTAGGATAAACTGTAATTTTAGTTGATATAACTTTTGGCCTTGCAACTTTTTGATTGCTTTTTTTATTCAATTGAAGAAAATTAGCTTTTTTTAATTTATTAATTTTAATGATAATCACTGGAAGGGTTAAGTGACAAGCTAGTTTTATAGTTCAGGTTGTTACAGATATGGGGATGTCAAATATGTTTAGGTGTTTTTTTGTTTTCCCCAACAATAAAGTCTTAAAAGAAAAAAAGAGCCATTTACCGGTATATTTTTATACGATTTTTTTTCTGAACCTTTTGTTTTTATCTTGTTTGTGTTATACACAGAAGATCACACATAATCTCTCTCCTGTCCCTGCAGCCTGTCTGCTCTCCTGTTCTCCTTCACACTGGCTGAAGTTAGGGGTGAGGGACATTTTAGCAGGCTGTAGGTCAGTCTGTATCTCAGATACAACAGTGATCCAAGAATCATTTTGAAGTGGAGACTCTGAGATCATAATCGCTGCTGTAGTTGTGACCCAAAGCGAGACCTTACAGGCTAAGGCTCATTCTTACGTCCGTTCCATTTGATCCGAGCATGGATAGCTAATGTGTGGACTGGCCATGGCTGTCCCGAGTAGGACATCTTCATACATTTTTATGAAGCGGTCACGCTCAGGTCGTGAGACCCGTGGCCAGTCTGTGCATTGCGGTCCAATCTCAGACCGATTTGCATGGATGTCTGAATAAGCCCTTAAAGTGAGAGTTTGGAGTGACAGCTGCAGACCCTCGTAGCTCTCACTTTAACCCCTGATATCTCAGGCTGGGTCACAACTACAGCGGGATTCTGGCCTCATCCTGAAACGGAGAATCTCAGGTAGTGCAGGTATGACCATCAGTAGCCAGGACCTATCTCATACGTCCTCGGCTACCAAGTTTCCACCCTGCAATGACATATGAGGTACGTCCATGCGAGGGAAAAGATTAAATAAGTACTAAATCTTAAATGATGGCAAACAATGATGGCAGTAAAACTGTGTAAGAGTATTCAAACAAACAGGTTAGCGTAGTCTTGGGGAAAAATGAGCAGCTATAGTGAATGCTAGGGGAGAGAAGGGAAATTTAATTTCATTGCCAGAATTAAGGTTAAAATCAAAGTTAACATCCTTCTTCATTTTTAGGAATTTCTATCTGTAATTTTCAATTTCTGATAATAATAGGGCTAGATAATTGAATGGTAATATGCTTATATGCAGCCAGGTTTACAGAATACTAGCGGAGTATATACAGCCAGGTGTACAGCATACCATCGGAGTATATACAGCCAGCAGTACAGCATACCATCGGAGTATATACAGTCAGGTGTACAGCATACCAGCGGAGTATATACAGCATGACCTGGGAGTGACTATCTGCAGACAGAAGGCTGTGTATAAACTATTAGACTGAGAGCACCCGTCCTGAAAGTGATTGTTATAGGGGTTAGTAGTACTCTGTGTATCACACTTCATGCCGCTGTGTTGCTTCATTCCTTTCCTTTACTAATGCCGTCTCAGGATAACGGTCTGCAACAAGTGAAACAGTAGTGATCCAAATGTTGGATGAGCAGTCTTTATTGTACATGTGGTTGTTTCCCTCAATATGAGGGCTGAAGATAAAGCCGATAATGGGATTCATTCATAGTTCATGCAGGGTCCTGACAATCTGTGCTTCCTGCTCCTTCCGTATGAGCTTGGGTTTCGGTCGTCTCTCCTGGGTCGTCCTGACCTTGCTCCATGCAGAATGTCTCTACAGAACCAACTTCAACTAAAATCAATGGAAAAAAAGACAAATAAGACTATTATCCATCCATCTGTCTATAAATGTTTTCGTTTCCACATTATATTATTATTAACAGCCTTCAGATTGATCTCGAGCCATGGCGACCTGATGGATGAGATATCTGTAGGAAGATCGATCTTGTGCAAGCCCAGATAGGTCCACCAGGGTCCACATTACATTGCCAACACCTCCCTATTACGGTGTCAGATTTCTTCCTATGCACAGTAATAGGGAGAAAGCTCTCAGGCAGTGTCGGATGGGACTAGTCCACATTGCTCACAGGATCCTAACTAATAAACTGCAAGCTTAAAAAAACCTTGACACCATTGAAGTCATTAGACTCACCGTTCACACACACAGGCTAACAATGCCATTCAGTGCGAGCACAGAACGCTGTGTGCTGAATTCTATATATTGCACATAGAATCGAGAATGTGGCTCAACAACCATTGATGTAGGATCTCTTCATCTGCATTATTTAGGTAATATGTTACAGTCCCCATGCAGTTGATGTATTGGAGGTTATTTCAGCTATATGACGTAGGTGAACATTTACATATGCACTTACCAATGGTCGGCTGCTGGTCTAGAATCCTAATAGGAATAGGGTGCAGTTCCCCAAGCAGAATCTGGTGCACTTCTCCCGGCATCCCGGATGTGGGACCTTCCACAGTCACCAGCTGCCCCATGCTGACGAGATGATTGTGACCGGAGACTGCTGACAAAGAGGACTCGTTCTGTTGGGTCTGCAAGTGACCAAGCACCAGCGGCTGACTACTTGTTCCAGCATTTAACAGACCTGGTTGTCTGACTGTAATAAGAGAGGTTGTCCCATCAGAAGTTGTGAATGATGGGGACTCATGATTCACTGCAATTAGAGCAGTTGTGCCATCCGAGGAAGCGAAGGATGGAGTTTGCGAGTTCACAGTAATTAATGCTGCCGTTTCATCAGGAGATGTGAATGGAGAAGATGGCTGGTTCACTGCAATAAGGGCAGTGGTTCCATCCGGTGATGTAAAGGATGACTGCAACTGTAGACTCTGGGGAAAATACAGAAATACATAATGGAGAGGGTTTCAATTGTGAACATTAGTACGTGAGAAGCTCCTCAATATATGGGACAACAGTAGAACTTACTGTCAGATGATTGTTGTCAACGCCACCAAAGATGTGGATCCTGTTCTGTCCACACATTAACGGGAACTTGTCATTAGATTCATGCTGCTGGAATCACGAGCAGCATGAAACAGGCATTGGCTGCCCGATTCCAGTTAGGTATGAAACACTGCAGCTTTTCGGAGAAAACATACTTTACAAACCCGGCCAGGGACTATAGGAAGTCACCTGACTAATCCAGTGCGGCCCCGGATGGATTTTCCCCTCCCCGCTACAGTTGACTGACAGATTTTTCCCCATGTACACACAAGGGAGAGACCCATCAATCATCTGAAGAGGGGTGGGGCGAAAGTCAAGGCCTCACCGGACTATAGGGAAAGACCTAAATAGTTGATGACGACTCTGGATGGCTTTTCACACTAAGTTTTCTCAATCGGGTTGCCCGGCTCTGAGCAATGCTGCACGTGGTCTGGGCAGCATAAATCTAATGACAGGTTCCCTTTAAACGTTTATGGCTGCTAACAACTATTTTTTATTTTTTTTGCAGAATCACTGTCATTCCAAAATGATCAATATCTTATTCATGTTCATCCCCTTCACAATGATAACAAGGTCTAAGCAACATTTCAGAGGTGCAGTCCATTTTTTCACATCTTTTATTTAGCTTTATGCAAAGTGGTATTGTAAGGGACATGACGACTTTTTCTAAGTGTTATTGCACCAATACATCTACAAAACTGAAGCAAGTTAGTAATCAGGCTTGTGGGATAAATTGTTTGTGCAGCGTCTATGCAGAGCCATGTATCTCCATGGTAACAGACTATAAACAAAGTCTTGTGTAGTCTGATCCTGCCGCCAAGTCTTACCTACATCCTGGTAACATTTTGCTTGTTTACAGCATAATGAATCAATTATACATTTTTACTCTTCACAGATTATCAGTGAGGAAACATAATATAATGATTCTCCTCCAGTTTTTAGGAATAAATTAAATGCTTTACATATTCCTGTGAAGAATATTGGAGATATAATTCCATGTCAATCATTTGTATCCTATTTGGCATGGGATTATAAAACCCCTTTCACCTTGCAGTGGTAACAGAACACCTAGCAGTAGCTAGGTGTTCTGTTACCACTGTACAGTGAGAGTCAAAGGGCTGTGACAGATCTCACACTTTGACCAGTTCAGAGCAGAACATAAGGATTGCTTGCCATGTGGATATTGTGAGGTCTAAATTTGTTTAGGCAGCTATGGTTTCATAAGGCGTTATGGAGATACTATATATACTAGATGTATATTGTGTATATTTCCGAGATCCCCAGACCAGACTGGACGCCTTCCAGGGTCTTGATCCCTTCTGGCCTCACAGGGTGGGGAAATATGTAGAATAGCTAGTAGGAAACAGATAGCAAAGCTGTTTTCGGTCTTAACACATAGCAGGGGCCCGGCTGGATCCAATGGCACCAGAACCACCTCCCTAGGACCTTCCATTAAGGAGTTATGACCCACCTGGAGTTTTAGAGTTTCTAGCTTCTAGAGGCATGCAGAGGGGGCTTAGGTTCAGTCCAGAGGGCTGGAGTGGAGTGACCCAAAAGGGGATAAATGCTAGAGTAAGGCCATGTGCTCTCTCTGATGCATGAGGTCCCCTTCGAACTGGGGATCACGTCGAGTAACGTGCTGTGAAGGACCCAAGACCCAGCTGGAAGCAGATGCCCCCTGAGGCCCAGCGCACACATGGCTGGAAGTCACATCAGTAAATGACGCGATCCATCCGCTTGTATCTTTTGTACTATACCCTGTATTTACATATCTGACCATTGTATATGAATAATCATTGTGTATATAGTGTATTGTCTAGTGCCCTTAAGGCAATTAATTACCTTGAGCTGTTCATTTATCTCGATCCAACTTTAACTTTCCATGCTACCAGGGCTGTATTTTGGCCTGATATAACCCTGTTAAACAGACCAGTCGTATATCGAACGAGGAACTGGTGGCAGTCCAACCGGGCTGACCAGGCGCTGTTTCACTGGTGCTAGTGAAAGAGACCTCTCAGCCTGTTGGAGTTGTGGGCGAGTGTGGTGCCACGGCAGTGACATCTTCTCACTCCCCGTGCCTCCCTGGGCCCATGTGGACAGGAGTATTTCTGTGTAAAACTATACCAATCTGACCTTATATGTCCCCCAGGGGGTGTGGAACGTCTTGTTGGTAAAAGTGGGGAGACCGCATTACGTGATCCGTCTGACGTAATAGTGACGACCGGCAGGGTGGTGAGGTGCGGATCCTTCACAATTCCATTAAACAAATAAAGGGATAATCCCATCACAAAGAGTTATGGAATTTCTACACAATTGACCATAAATCATTGAGAGGTGTATTCAGTTCTTTCATAAATGGGCCATCTCATTTACGGTATGTGCCGATAGAAGATATCTGGTTTGTTTTGCCAAAATCTATGTTTAGTTTTGCTCTATTATCTGACTATCTCCATAGCAATTTTTCATTGTTACACCTTGCTGTCAAGGAAACCGGCCACTGCTGCCAGGTAAGAGCAATGGCAGAGCTTGCACAGTCCTGCCCATTTCTATTCTATTGAGGCTGACCTGATCTCTGGGGCATGTGTGCATTCCCTCCTTACCTACCGCCATCTTATGAGGGCTATTCAGCTGTATAGACCAGGAACTATTCTACAACACTCCTAACCTCACCCCTCCCTGCTGGTCTGATCTGTCACTCAAAACACATACTGCCCCCGAAAAGAGATCGGGGAGACAACAATAAGTGAGACAGAAAAAGTGCTTACAAATGCTGTGTGGACATAAGAAATAGCACCATTTCTGGCTGTTTTATGACTTCTATGTGGCATTTTCACCAGTTTTCCCCTCTGCAGGCTCTACCTCCAATTCTCATTTTGATCTGAGCTTAGCTCCTGTGTGGGTGAAGAGTGGCAATCATGTCTCTCTCTGTGTCTGTCCGCCTTTCTTGCTCATCTCAGTATCTGCTCCCATCCCCTTCCTTAGATTTCTGAGGGCAGCATGCAACCTGATCTCTCAGTGAGCCGTCTTGTTTGTCAAGACGGACTATCAGTTTCTGACAATGAATGATCAGTGTAGAAGGTGAGAGCTGTGCAAACGGCATTCTTTCATTTATTTTCAGACAACCTAATACACAGTTTGTAACCTGCACCTACTTTTACTTGGCTCATGGGGCAGTTTCCCTCTGAAAATGTGAGGTCTTTGTGTCCAGAGTGCTACGGCCATCACTAGCTCTTATGAGCCAGCACAGCTTATTTATTTTATTCACTTATATAGCGCCATTAATTCCACAGCGCTTCACAGACATTATCGGCACTGTCCCCATTGGGGGCTCATAATTTACATTCCCTATCAGTATGTCTTTGGAGTGTGGGAGGAAACCGGAGAACCCAGAGGAAACCCACACAAACACGGGGAGAACATACAAACTCCTTGCAGATGTTGTCCTTGGTGAGATTTGAACACAGGACCCCGGCGCTGCAAGGCTGCAGTGATAACCACTGAGCCACCGTGCTGCCCACAGCTTCATTCCTGTACAGATTTGCTCATTTAGGAATATCAGAAAACTGACCAGCACCTCCAAACAGAAAAAGGCAAGTGTCATGACTATTCAATTTAACCAAAAAAATACAGCTGTACTCTGAAATGCTATGATGTGCAATCATTGAATATATGAAATTGTAACTACGTTACTGCTAGAGAAAATATGTTTAAAAAATTAAAGGTACTTGGAGCACAAAGTGGCCAGTTCATGAGTGATCACCAGCCTCGACAAGGTGTACCCCTTTGATGGGACCCCAACCTAAAATACCTCTACTGGGCTGAAAGCCTAGAACTTTGTGGGTGGGCAGGCAGGATCTAGCACCTCCTTACGGTATACTTGGCTCATGTGGCAGTTTCTCTCCCAGAAATACATTCTGAAATGTGAGGTCTGTGTGCTCAGAATGCTGCTGCTATCACTAGCGTTTATGAGCCAGCACAGCTTCATTCCTGTACGGATTTACTCATTTTATCCATCTACTGTGTGATCTCATATCTCCTATGTAGATGAAGATCACTATTTAGAAAGTTGCTTATTTTCACATACAATATTCAAATTAGCTACGACAAACAATCAAAGAGGGAAAATGTGCCACACAAAAGCAGATCCACATATTTACTGACTTCTATAGGAATAGTGACCAACCTATCAGTCAGAAATGTATACTGCAGAAATAACCCTTATACGTTAGTTAAGTAGAAGCCAAAGAAATCACCAACCTGCAGCTGTGCAAAGATTTTGGGTTGCAAAGAGGATAATGAAGAGATGAGCTGAGCGGTATCCTGACAATCATCTTCATTAGAGGAGTTCCGGACTTTTATTATCGAATCATGCTCTAAGAAACAAAACATGGACATCAGTTGTATTAATAAAGATTGGGTTCATCAAATTGTTAATCCATTCCTCCAATGACATAACACAGTAATACTTCAGAGCTTGTGCACAGTCTATACATTGATTAATGAAATCTACTCTTCCCAGAGTCCAGAGTCTCTCATCTAGCCAAATCAGATCTCATACTTTGCACTGACGATGGCCAATAGCCCGAAACACCGTGTCTGCAAATTGAGATTCTGATTTGGCTTTTATTCTAAGTCATATTGCACGACTCGTTAAAGGGTTGATTGTGACTTGTAGGATTGCTGCTTCCAATAGGTGGCGCTATACAGTTCTAGTCCTCTTTCTCTCTGAAGAGGCAATTAGCACATCTACTCTTCCCAGCATTCACATGTATGTTATTCACACAACTGCAATGTGTAAATGTAGGATGTCCCAACAACTGCTGGGCTTGGGTAGGCAGCTGGAAATGTGGCTCGCTCTGTGATAGAGTGAATCCTGATTTGGGTGCATTGTTGTGGGGCAATCCGGACTAGCACACTGGAAATCTCCTACCAAACTCAAGAAGAGCCATATAATGGTGAGTACACAATGCTTATTAAAACAGCATTCCTATCAAAGTTATTATCCTCTTAATATATCGCAGTCATATTATATAGCACTGTGTAGCTACAATTTGTCAGTTCGCCCTTCTACCGAGCTAAATCTTCTATTTTCCATAAGGTCTATGGCATCACTTTATTAAAAACTGACTAGCTGAATCCTTCTAAGCTCTATGTAGAAACAGGAGGCCAATTTTCCTTGTATGAGTCATGAGTCACTGCAAAAGTCACTGGCAGGGGGAAGGAGGGAGCAGCGGAGTCAATTATTGAATATGGGACTGATAAATTCAGAGACAATAGATTTCTTGTTTCTACATAAAGCAGAGAAAAGAGAAAAATTAGCTGGGTAGAAAGGCAAAATGAGCAATTGTAAGTGCATAGTACTATATAATTGCAATATATTTAGAGAATAAAAACTTTTATGAGAGTGCTTCTTTCAGAGCAGAAGAATCAGAGGTGCATATCACCTCCTGATAAAATATATAAAGAATAGCCTAATGTATTGTCTTCTGTGCAGATATTAAATATTACTAGAATAAACTGAAGGTTAATTAAAATAAAAATTAGAACTACAGTAATTGGTAAGGGGGCCTGAACCTAGTTGACCAGTGCTCATTCTTAGTCATCCTGTGATTTCCCAATTATGCTAAACATCATAAAACCTTTCCTATTATATGCAGTATAGAAAACTGCAACCAAATAATAAAAACTAAGGCATACCTTCCTGAGAGGAGGATTCAAATGTCACCGTAACCATTTCATTGAGGACACTCCCGCTGTCAGAACTCCACTGAAGCTTTAAGAATATGATTGTGTAGATTAATAAATATATAACATATAAAATACATCACATCTGAAAAGAAAGGATAAAGGAGACGCCACCCCAGCCAGGTCACTAAAGAAGTGGGGTATTGTGTCCCCTAACCTATATACAGTACAGACCAAAAGTTTGGACACACCTTCTCATTTAAAGATTTTTCTGTATCTTCATGACTATGAAAATTGTACATTCACACTGAAGGCATCAAAACTAGTGATGAGCGAGTATATTCTGTTAACCCTTTCGGCGAGTATGCTAGGGCCGAGCACCGAGTATTTATAGCTGCTCGGTGATATGGTTGAATCACTCCCGTGTGCATGATTTACGACTGTTTGACAGCTTTATTACATGTGAGGAATGTCTATTTCTTACACATTCCTCACATGTAATAAAGCTGTCAAACAGTTGCAAATCATGCACACGGGAGCGATTCAAACATATCACCGAGCAGCTGTAACTACTCGGAGCTCAGCCCGAGCATACTCGGACAGAACATACTCGCTCAGCACTAATCAAAACTATGAATTAACACATGTGGAATTATATGCCTAACAAAAAAGTGTGAAACAACTGAAAATATGTCTTATATTCTAGGTTCTTCAAAGTAGCCACCTTTTGCTTTGATGACTGCTTTGCACACTCTTGGCATTCTCTTGATGAGCTTCAAGAGGTAGTCACCGGAAATGGTTTTCAATTCACAGGTGTGCCCTGTCAGGTTTAATAAGTGGGATTTCTTGCCTTACAAATGGGGTTGGGACCATCAGTTGTGTTGTGCAGAAGTCAGGTGGATACACAGCTGATAGTCCTACTGAATAGATTGTGCAAGGGCTATTTGACCAAGAAGGAGAGTGATGGGGTGCTACACCAGATGACCTGGCCTCCACAGTCACCAGACCTGAACCCAATCGAGATGGTTTGGGGTGAGCTGGAAAGCAGAGTGAAGGCAAAAGAGCCAACAAGTGCTAAGCATCTCTGGGAACTCCTTCAAGATTGTTGGAAGACCATTTCCGGTGACTACCTCTTGAAGCTCATCAAGAGAATGCTAAGAGTGTGCAAAGCAGTCATCAAAGCAAAAGGTGGCTACTTTGAAGAACCTAGAATATAAAACATATTTTCAGTTGTTTCACACTTTTTTGTTAAGTATATAATTCCACATGTGTTAATTCATAGTTTTGATGCCTTCAGTGTGAATGTACAATTTTCATAGTCATGAAAATACAGAAAAATCTTTAAATGAGAAGGTGTGTCCAAACTTTTGGTCTGTACTGTACGTGGATTTATCTCTAGTCTTAAAGGGAATCTGTCACCAGGTTTTTGCCACCTAATCTGAGAGAAACATGATGTAGAGACAGAGACACCAATTCCAGCGATGTATCACTTACAGGGCTGCCTAGTGTAATTTTGATCAAAATCACAGGTTTATCAGCAGGAGATTATCACTAGAGGACTAGTAAGCCTACTGCCATGTACTACTGCCAAGTAATAAACTTGCGGTCATGTTGTCCTCTTTATTCATGAGCTCTGTATAACCCCGCCCCTACCAATGATTGGCAGCTTTCTGCCTATACACAGTGCACACATAAAGCAGCCAATCAGTGGTGTGGGCGGGGTTATACAGAGCTCAGCATTCAGAGAACTGGTAGATCTGCAGCAGAGAAAATAGTGATTTTATAACAAAAAAATACAGCAAGTAGCTCAGTAAATAACACATCGCAGGAATAAGGGTTTCTGCCCTAATATCATGCTGCTCTCAGATGGCGGTCGCAAAAACCTAGTGGCAGATTCCCTTTAAAGACTTTATTCATCTTATATTGGCTTTTCTAAGTCAAGTTAAAATAAAAGCAGCAAGAGCCAAACGGGCACAGCGCTCTCCAGAGTGTAGCTCCACCACGCTAGTAATCATCTAACGTTAAAGCTTAGACTTTAGTTCACAAACATGCACATAAAAGAAATTAAAATGAAATTAAAAAAAATGTTTGTTAGGACATTACTTTTTAAAAAAGAAACAATTCTATTTTAACATGGCCCCACACATATTTTTGAAGCTTTTATATTTCTTACATAAGCTGAGCCATTCAGCAATAGGCAGCACAGTTTTCCCACTGTCTATATTTTTGCACGTGGTTTGGCTGTACTTACGCAATTATCTTCCTTATTACATATAAAATTACTTTTTTAGTATATGCATATAAAATCTATTCATGTATTAATTCTAGTAATCTCACGTACTGATCTTGGAATAGTCTCCTGGTCATAGATGAGTTCTCCATTTCCCAGGGCTTTTTGTGCTTCATGGATGTGGTTCTTCAGGTCATTTACAGTCGGGAAGTAGGACAAATTATGTCTTTCTGGGATTTCATCTGGTTTGAAGAGTTCTCGTTCCACAAATTTCCTAAAGTGATGAAAGAGAATAATAGGAATTAATGGGACATATTCTTAGACAGTGCAAACTTAGACTAGACTGGCTTCAGGTGCACCCATTCTATCAGAGTGGTTCTGCCTAATTGTAAGATTGTCTAGGCCTAGTTTCCACCACCTATTAGTTGGCTTACTGTGTGCCACAATTTTGACACATTGTGTAGCACGTTAAGTCACACGCTTTCCTTGATAAACTACACCCCTTTTCAGCAATGTCACACCCCCTTGTTGACAAGTCATAAAGAAAAAGTGTCTAAAAGACATCATAAATGTAGACAGTTCAAGTCATGGAATCCCGTTCCCTTCAGCTTTCCATAATATTGCCAAGTATCCCAAAGTAAAGATATCAAAGGCACCGGATGTCTTCCCTAGTAAACTTCTTTATTAGTTACAGCACATGGAGAAAAAAACCTGTGCCGTTTCGGGTACAGAAGGCCTTTATCAAGTCATGTGTGATATGTAATATCTCTCTTGATATGGCTTAAAGGGAATCTGTGAGCAAATGTTTGCTATGTAACCTGAATACAGCATGCTGTAGGGGCTAAAACACAAATTTTTAGCGATGCCTCACGTATCAAGCTCAGTGGTTTTGTTTGCTTGCAATGATTGTTTTAGTACTTGTAACTTATTGCTGTGACTATCTGGTCATGGTGAGCCCTGGTCCGACACGCTCCTTCTGTGATGGGAAGCTCACCGTCTATGGACATTGTACACTGCTCAAAAAAATAAATGGAACAATAAAATACCACATCCTAGATATCACTGAATGAAATATTGCAGTTGCAAGTCTTTATTCATTACATAGTGGAATGTGTTGAGAATAATAAAACATAAAAATTATCAATGTAAATCAAAATTAATATCCCATGGAGGTCTGGATTTGGAATGTTACTCCATGTTTTCTCCAGCGCTGTTCAAAGTGTGCAGAGCGTCTGTGGAGAAAATCACTTTCGGCAGAAAACGTCATCCACTAATAAGTTCATGCTCAAAACTTATAACTCTGCTCTCCATCTGGCTAAACAAGTCTACTTTACCACTCTCATCACAACTCTAGCCCACAATCCAAAACATCTCTTTGAAACCTTCCACTCCCTCCTGAGCCCTAAAGAACAGACCCCCGTCACCAACCTAAGTGCTGATGATCTGGCCACTTATTTCCTACAAAAATCAATCATATCCGTCAAGACATTCTTGCACAAGCCCCTCAGAGTCTGAATCCCCTTCCCTCCCGCACCTCAAGTTCATTTTCCATCTTCGAGCCGGTCACAGAAGAAGAAGTGACCAAACTCCTTGCTTATTCTCGCCCTACACCCTGCAACAGTGACCCTATTCCCTCAAATCTCCTTCTTTCCCCAGCTGTCACTACCCACTTAACTAAAATATTTAACCTCTCTCTTCGGGTATCTTTCTCTCTTCATTCAAACATACCATCATAACCCCTTTACCTAAAAAGCCATCCCTGGATGAGGACTGCACTGCTAACTACGGACCGGTCTCTAATCTTCCCTTCATCTCTAAAACGCCTGGAACGCTTGGTCCACTCCAGTCAAATCCGCTATCTCTCAGATAACTCTCTTCTCGACCCTTTACAATCCGGTTTCCGCTCCTCACACTCTACCGAAACTCCCCTCACTAAAGTCTCTAATGATGTACTAACAGCTAGATCTAATGGTCACTACTCCCTGCTGATTCTCCTGGATCTCTCTGCCGCTTTTTACACTGTGGATCACCAGTTCCTCCTCACTATGCTCCGCTCTATAGGCCTCAAGGACACAGCTCTCTCCTGGTTCTCCTCCTATCTCTCTGACCGCTTTTTCACGGTATCTTTTGCCGGCTCTTCTTCCTCTACTATTCCCCTTACTATTGGGGTTCCACAAGGGTCAGTCCTTGGTCCCCTCCTTTTCTCCTTGTATACTACCCCTATTGGGCAAACCATTAGCAGATTTGGGTTCCAGTAACATCTCTATGCTGATGACACCCAACTATACACCTCTTCACCTGACATCACCCCCACTCTAATACAAAATACTAGTGATTGTCTGTCCGCTGTCTCTAACATCATGTCCTCCCTCTATCTGAAACTGAATCTCTCCAAAACTGAACTCCTTGTTTTTCCTCTCTCTACTAGCCTACCTATACCTGACTTTTCAATTTCCTTGGATAGCACCACCATAACTCCCAAGCAGCAAGCTTTCTGTATTGGAGTCATATTTGACACACAACTTTCCTTTATTCCCCATATTCAACTCTTACTGTCGCTCTTATTCACTCTCGCCTGGACTACTGCAACTCTCTTCTGATTGGCCTCCCTCTAAACAAACTTTCTCCTCTCCAATCCATTATGAATGCAGCAGCCAGGGTTGTATTTCTATCAGGCCGCTTCACCGACGCCTCTACCCTGTGTCAGTCATTGCACTGGATACCCATTCACCACAGAATACAATACAAACTCATCTCTCTCACCCACAAAGCTCTCCACAGTTCTGCACGGTCCTATATCTCATACCTCATTTCTGTCTATCGCCCCTCCCGTGCCCTCCGTTCTGCAACTGATCTAAGACTGACATCCTCCTTAATCCGAACCTCACTCCTCTGTCTCCAAGACTTCTCTCATGCCGCGCCAGTTTTCTGGAATGCACTGCCCCAAACGATCTGACTGATATCTAGCCCCCATGTCTTCAAACGTACTTTAAAAACACATCTGTTTAGACAAGCCTACCACCTCAACTCACCAACCTAACTCTCCTCTGTTCCCTCTTAAATATTAATCTTAATCTGCCCTTGCGTATTCATCTGTCTCCACATTCTCCATGCACCAAATACCACACGGTAACTGCCCTTAGACAGCTACTGGCTGATGACAATGTTCTTCCTATTGTGTCCCCCCATTTCTATATAGATTGTAAGCTTGCGAGCAGGGCCCTCAATCCTCCTGTAACAGTTGAAATAAGATGCATTGTATTGTTTATATTGTCTGTATATGTCCCTACTTAATTGTAAAGTGCTGCGGAATATGTTGGCGCTATATAAAATAAAAATTATTATTATTATACTCAAAATCAAAGTGGAAAATCAAATTACAGGCTGATCCAACTTCAGTGGAAATGCTTCATGACAAGGAAATCATGCTCAGTCGAGTGTATGGCCTCCACGAGCCGGTATGACCTCCCTACAATGCCTGGGCATGCTCCTGATGAGGCACCAGATGTTCTCCTGAGGGATCTCCTCCCAGACCTGGACTAAAGCATTAGTCAACTCCTGGACAGTCTGTGGTGCAACATGGCGTTGGGGGATGGAAAGAGACATGATGTCCCAGATGTTCTCGATTTGGATTCAGGTCTGGGGAACAGGCAGGCCAGTCCAAAGCATCAATGCCTTCATCATGCAGGAACTGTAGACACATTTCAGCCCCATGAAGCTTAACATTGTCATGCATCAGAAGGAACCCAGGGTCCACTGCACCTGCATATGGTCTCACTATTGGTACCTAGTGGCAGTTAGGGTACCTCTGGCTAGCACATGGAGGGCTGTGTAGTCCTCCAAAGAAATGCCTCTCCACACCATTAATGACACATTGCCGGACCGGTCATGCTGGAGGATGTTGCAGGCAGCAGAAACTCTGTCACGTCTGTCATGTGCTCAGTGTGAACCTCTCCAAACTCTGTCACGTCTGTCACGTGCTCAGTGTGAACCTGCTCTCATCTGTGAAGAGCACAGGGCACCAATGTCGAGTCTGCCAATCTCTGGCAAATGCCAAACACCCTGCACGGTCTTTGTAAGCACAACACGCACTTGTGGACATCGGGCCCTCATACCACCCTCATGGAGTCTGTTTCTGACAGTTTGAGCAGACACTGTGGATGTTATTGGTTGGCTGGAGGTCATTTTGCAGGGCTTTGGCACTGCTCCTCCTGTTCCTCCTTGCACAAAGGAGGTAGCGGTCCTGCTTCTGGGTTGTTGCCCTCCAACGGCCCCCTACATGTCTCCTGGTATCTGCTCCATGCTCTGGACACTGTGCTCACAGACACAGCTACCCTTCCTGCCACAGCTCGCATTGATGTGCCATCCTGGATGAGCTGCACTACCTGAGCAACTTCTGTTGGTTGTACTGTAGACAACGCCACATATTACTGTACTTCTAGGGGTTGAGAGCAATGACAAAATACAAAAGTGGCTAAAACAACAGCCAAAATGGATGAGAACAGAGAAATGGTCTGTGGTCACCATCTGCAGAACCACTCCTTTATAGGGGTGTCTTGCTAATTGCTGATGATTTCTACCTGTTGTCTGTTCCATTTGCAGAACAGCAGGAGAAATTGATTTACAATCAGTGATGATTCATAACTGGACAGGTTGATTTCATAGTAGTGTAATTGACTTGTAGGTACATTGTGTTGTTTAAGTGTTCCCTTTATTTCTTGAGCCGTGTATATACACAGCCTGATGTGGGCGGGGTTAGCTGTGGTGTGGGCGTGGTTAGCTTTCTTAGCTCTGCTTCATGCTAAATCTGATTGCGTGAGAACGGCTGCACCCAGTAATCTAAGTGATACATTGTTGGATTCAGCTTCTCTTTGCCTACATCTAGCTGCTTTCAGATGAGGTAGCAAAAGCCTACTGACAGATTCCCTTTAAGAAAGGCCGACTGTGGCCAAAAGGTTGCATTTTTTTTCTATGTGATGTAAGTAATAAAGAAGTTTACTGAGGAACACATCCAGTGCCTTGCATCTAAATATAGTGCAAGTCGTGAAAGTTTTTTGGTGCATTTTGCTTGATTAATATGTCCAAATATGATTACTATAGTATCAAAGTATGGAAAATTATACTGTTTGGTCCACTGTGGATAAATATCAGGTACCCGATATAAAAACTATGGTGTGATTACTCTGTAGAAATATAAAATCAATTTCAAGTAACAGTATAATAAACTCTAAGAAACACAAGTGGAATAATATTGTAATGAACTCAAAAAATTCTTAATCTATGTCCAATGTTCTGGCGTCCCGCACATCAGTATTAGCGGTTTCTATACCTCAGCTGCTTCCTGACAGCATAAACCTCGTCAACGCCTCTGGCCACCAATTCCCGGATTTTTTCTGCTACACAAGGATGCAGACGAGAGGACAGGCCAGAGTCATCACAAATCATCTCATCATCTTCCTCACTAGGTGGCTGAAATGGGCTAGGTGAAGAAGAGAAACAACCAGCGTCCAGATTGTGATACTGATGCGCCTCCTGATCGGGAAGCTGGACGTACCATCTGCGAAAGAAAAGCTGTCAGTTCTCTCCTATATACCACAATGCAAAAATGGTTATATCACTGATTAATGAAGGCAGGATTGCTACTCATGAAATGTGACTTTTTTATTTAACAGAAGAATTTTTATTTGGCAAGAGAGTATATTCAGCTTAATTATTACATCCAGAGAAAAGGACAATGTTTCAACTCAGTACAGCATTTTTCAAGCTTGACTAAGGCTTTGCTGGGCCAAAACATTGTCCATCAGTTTACATGGGCCAATAAATCTTGATTTGGAGTTTTTGAGTGACGTCCATTTTCCTGGATGTACCGTATACAACTTCTGAGGTTGTTGTGTTGCAACCTATGGACGGGCACCAGATTTAATTTACTCCACTAGTTGGTGCTTCTTCAAGTTTTCAGTTTTTCAGGTTAATTTAGATAATTCATCTCCAAGGCCAATGATAAAGTGATGCAAGGAGTTAAAGATCAATCTCTCTGACGTGATACCCTCCATATGCAAGGATTTTCTTGTCCCAATTCATTGATGGATTTCTTACAGGGTCACTTACTTCCCTGCAGTTCAGCCTCATATTTGCATCTCATTCTTCTCCAACTTGATTCCCAGTTTTCATCCTACATTTTACCCCTTAGTGCTTTACCAATAATCATAGGAGTACAGCATTACAAGGTAAGCTAGAGCCAGTCTGAATGCTCAGTTGACAGTGTTACAATCCTTTCGTCTATATTTTCTTAATTAAGCTAATAAATTACAAGTACGGTATATAGTCAAGGAGACTGAATTGTGATCTACATTATTACACCCGTATATCAGGAGCTGTCTAATCATCATCAGTAACTGTGATAGGAGGTTCCAATAGTTGCAGCTGTCAAAATCATCACCAGTAACTATGATAGGAGGTGCCAATAGTCAAGACTCTTAGTGTTCTAATATTGATGGCTTATCCTTGGGATAAGCCAATCAATCAATTTTAAAAGGTTCGATAAACCTGTGAAAATCTTTTTTTACATCTAGTACTGTGACAATAGAAAAAGTCAGTATAGTAAAAAAGACATTTACACTTTTGATATTTTAACATTCCACATCATCATTCTGTGCACAAATTCACAAGTACCTTCATTACATTTGTTACATTAAAGGGGTTGACTTTAACATTGACGGCCAATCCTTAGAATAGGTCATCAATGTCTGATTGGTGGGGGTGTGATACCCGGCCCACCGCCAGTCAGCTGTTCCCGTTGTCGGCGGCCAGAACTGCTCAGTTATGGAGTTGCACAGCTCCGTCGACTGTATAGTGGCTAGGGCCAGGTACTGCACATCCACCTCCTATTGATTTGATTAAAGGGCATATGTACAATGCCAGACCGCAACCGCTATACAGTCAAGTGAGCTGTGCAGCTTCATAACTGAGCAGTTCTGGCCACCGCCGACACCTGGGAACAGCTGATTGGTGGTGGTGCCTGGTGGTGGTGCCAGGTGTCGTACTCCCAACGATCAGACATTGTGTCCTATTCTAAGGACATGCCATCAATGTTAAAGTTCCGGACAATCGCTTTACTACTGCAGCCCAGTAGTATTTTACATTGTTGTCAGTATGTACAGAATATATAATGTGGGACGTTGGTGTGTAGAGACGAGGGAGGGTTAGCATACCTTAGAACACCCTCGTTTGTTTCCAAATCCTTTTTTAATAAGTTAAATGCTTTCTCTTGTTCCAGTTTAATCAATTTCTTGTCAATCTTTGGATCTGTTGGAACTCGATAAGCAGGGAATTTCTTCACTTTTTTTATATATATCCTAATAAAAAAGAAGATTTGTGTGAGTAACTTTACTTTCTATCACAAATGAAACATATGCTACGAGCTAAATCTCTTGGTCTTATAAACAAGGCAGAGATATTAACACATCAAGCATCATGATTAACTACTGTGCCATATTACTCCTTCTAATTGATGCAGCACCCCCACCAGTCCAGCATCCATGGACATTAAAGAATGAATGATAGTGACACCTAAAATAACATAAAATATCTTCAAATATCATTCTTTGTTACACTCTTTGATATAGCTGATCTGCAGTTCTTATAAATAGATCATTCCTATTCACATTGTGAATTACACCATTGGCTATTTTAGAACCTTAGACTATGTTCACACGTGGGTTTTTTTCCCATGTTTTTTCCATTAGTTATTTGCAGTGCAATATTTTACTGTCCCAGTAAAGTGAATGACATTTCTGAAATCTCATGCACATGTTGCTTATTTTTTCCTTGCAGATTTGGAGCAGTTTCAGATTTGCAGCATGTCATTTCTTTAAGCGTTTTGATGAGTTTTAATGAATGGGGAAAAAACTCAGAAATAAAAGAGTGCATGCAAAAACGCGTCTAAGACTTTCATATTTTACACAGTGTTTTTCCTGCCAACAGATCTGTATTTGCAGCAGATTTTTCTGCTGCAAACACTTGCCGTGTGCATATAGCCTTAAGAGCATTACTACTAGAATACTGATGTTACAGATCAGTGTGGTCCTGAAAAACTGCACCACCACAATCAGATATCAGCTCCGGCAGTGTCGGGATGTAACCTGCGTATGGAGTGGAACATCACAACTATCACTGCTCAATGGGCAAACCTTAAATGAATGGATGCTTCCCAAGTGAGGGGAGTACCCACCTTGCTGGACATGTTGCTTTATACAATTGCCCAGCAGGGATTTCACTCTCTCCACTCTTCTTGGGCTGTGATCCTTTTCTTCTTGGTCCATACTGGCACTCCATTACAATTGCTCTGCTTCCTACAAGGAAACAAATTGGCAACAGATTTATTTATACCTCCTCCATATCTCCTGCTGGGGCACATGACCATCATACAGGGGGCTCTAGCTTAGAACTAGGAGAACCTTGTGCTCTGGCAGATGCGGCTAGTCCATACATTAAATAGTCACTGCAAGAAAAAAATGTTTGGCCATCCACATCTTTCTTGGTCATATCAGCTAATCACCAGGCCTCCCACTATTTACAAAGGGGTTGTGTATGTGAGACATTATCTTTAGCCCCTTCCTTGGCCGTACATCATCGGTCGTGTCTCTGCATCTGATGCGGGCTCCGATGCTGAGCCTGCATCTTTCCCTGCACATGACAGCTGGTCTGATCAGCTGTCATGTGCCTCTAACAGCCGCAGGTGGAACCGAGATCCACCCACAGCTGTTAACCAGTAAAATGCCACTGTCAATCACTGACAGCAGCATTTAACACACGCAGACAAGAAGCGCGTCACAAGACCCGCCCATCAGCGCCCCAGTCACGTGATTGTAGTGCGCTAATGGATTGTCATGACAGCCAGGGGTCTGCAGAACACCCCCGCTTGTCATTGTGAATCTCCTATGAACACTGGCTCGTGGCCGGCGTTCATAGGAGTTCGTGATTTTTGCTATACATAGCAGTGCTCCAGCCCTGCTATGTGTAGCATAGGCAATTGCATGATCGCAGTTTCAAGTCTCCCAAGGGGACTATTAAAGTAAAAAGTGGGAAAAAAACTTTAAAAGAAAAATAAAAAAACCTAAAAAGTTTAAATGAATATTTAGTGATCATGGTAAATCTAAAACCCAAAACCTTATTGTGGAATTGCACTTTTTTTTTTTGCAATTTCATCATACTTGGATTATTTTCCCCGTTTTCCAGTACATTATGTGGTAAAATCAATGGTGTTGTTCAAAAGTACAACTCATCCCGCAAAAAACAAGCCCTCATATGGTCATATTGACGAAAAAATAAAAAAATTAAGGCTCTGGGAAGAAAGGGAACAAAAAACGAAAGCGCAGAAACAGAAAATCACAAGGCGGTGAAGGAGTTAAAGAGGGGGCCTAATTTGGCCTTATTGACCAACCATTCATTTTTCTTATCGTCACATTGCAGGAGCCATAATGTATTTATGTTGGACGAGTTGTATTTGTCATTGGCACAACTTTCAGGTACATAAAACTTATTACTTAACTTTTATTAATCCTTTATGGGAAGAAAGAAAAAAAACAGAAATTCTGTCCCAATTGTAAAACACCTTACATAGGAAAGCTGCTTTTCTATTGTAGGAGACTGATGGACCAATCTGGTCACAGATCCTCAACCAGCAGCCATTGTATGGACAGGAGAGCTGGTCACCCCTCCTCCACCAGCAGACATTGTATGGACAGGAGAGCTGGTTACAGCTCCCCCACCAGCAGACAATGTATGGACAGGATAGCAGGTCACACCTCCTCCAGCAGCAGACATTGTATGGACAGGAGAGCTGGTCACAGCTCCTCCACCAGCAGACATTGTATGGACAGGAGAACTGGTCACACCTCCTCCACCAGCATACATTGTATGGACAGGAGAGCTGGTCACAGCTCCTCCACCAGCAGACATTGTATGGACAGGAGAGCTGGTCACCCCTCCTCCACCAGCAGACATTGTATGGACAGGAGAGCTGGTCACAGCTCCTCCACCAGCAGACATTGTATGGACAGGAGAACTGGTCACACCTCCTCCACCAGCATACATTGTATGGACAGGAGAGCTGGTCACAGCTCCTCCACCAGCAGACATTGTATGGACAGGAGAGCTGGTCACCCCTCCTCCACCAGCAGACATTGTATGGACAGGAGAGCTGGTCACAGCTCCTCCACGAGCAGACATTGTATGGACAGGAGAACTGGTCACACCTCCTCCACCAGCATACATTGTATGGACAGGAGAGCTGGTCACAGCTCCTCCACCAGCAGACATTGTATGGACAGGAGAGCTGGTCACCCCTCCTCCACCAGCAGACATTGTATGGACAGGAGAGCTGGTCACAACTCCTCCACCAGCAGACATTGTATGGACAGGAGAACTGGTCACACCTCCTCCACCAGCAGACATTGTATGGACAGGAGAGCTGGTCACAGCTCCTCCGCCAGCAGACATTGTATGGACAGGAGAGCTGGTCACACCTCCTCCACCAGCATACATTGTATGGACAGGAGAGCTGGTCACAGCTCCTCCACCAGCAGACATTGTATGGACAGGAGAACTGGTCACACCTCCTCCACCAGCATACATTGTATGGACAGGAGAGCTGGTCACAGCTCCTCCACCAGCAGACATTGTATGGACAGGAGAGCTGGTCACCCCTCCTCCACCAGCAGACATTGTATGGACAGGAGAGCTGGTCACAGCTCCTCCACCAGCAGACATTGTATGGACAGGAGAACTGGTCACAGCTCCTCCACCAGCATACATTGTATGGACAGGAGAGCTGGTCACAGCTCCTCCACCAGCAGACATTGTATGGACAGGAGAGCTGGTCACAGCTCCTCCACCAGCAGATATTGTATGGACAGGAGAGCTGGTCACAGCTCCTCCACCAGCAGATATTGTATGGACAGGAGAGTTGGTCACAGCTCCTCCACCAGCAGATATTGTATGGACAGGAGAGCTGGTCACAGCTCCTCTACCAGCAGATATTGTATGGACAGGAGAGCTGGTCACACCTCCTCCACCAGCAGACATTGTATGGACAGGAGAGCTGGTCACACCTCCTCCACCAGCAGACATTGTATGGACAGGAGAGCTGGTTACAGCTCCCCCAGCAGCAGACATTGTATGGACAGGAGAGCTGGTCACAGCTCCTCCACCAGCAACATTGTATGGACAGGAGAGCTGGTCACAGCTCCTCCACCAGCAGATATTGTATGGACAGGAGAGCTGGTCACAGCTCCTCCACCAGCAGATATTGTATGGACAGGAGAGCTGGTCACAGCTCCTCCACCAGCAGATATTGTATGGACAGGAGAGCTGGTCACAGCTCCTCCACCAGCAGACATTGTATGGACAGGAGAGCAGGTCACAGCTCCTCTACCAGCAGATATTGTATGGACAGGAGAGCTGGTCACACCTCCTCCACCAGCAGATATTGTATGGACAGGAGAGCTGGTCACACCTCCTCCACCAGCAGACATTGTATGGACAGGAGAGCTGGTCACAACTCCTCCACCAGCAGACATTGTATGGACAGAAGAGCTGGTCACAACTCCTCCACCAGCAGACATTGTATGGACAGAAGAGCTGGTCACAGCTCCTCCACCAGCAGATATTGTATGGACAGGAGAGCTGGTCACACCTCCTCCACCAGCAGATATTGTATGGACAGGAGAGCTGCTCACAGCTCCCCCACCAGCAGATATTGTATGGACAGGAGAGCTGGTCACAGCTCTTCCACCAGCAGATATTGTATGGACAGGAGAGCTGGTCACAGCTCCTCCACCAGCAGACATTGTATGGACAGGAGAGCTGGTCACAGCTCCTCCACCAGCAGACATTGTATGGACAGAAGAGCTGGTCACCCCTCCTCCACCAGCAGACATTGTATGGACAGAAGAGCTGGTCACAGCTCCTCCACCAGCAGATATTGTATGGACAGGAGAGCTGGTCACAGCTCCTCCACTAGCAGATATTGTATGGAGAGGAGAGCTGGTCACACCTCCTCCACCAGCAGATATTGTATGGACAGGAGAGCTGGTCACAGCTCCTCCACCAGCAGATATTGTATGGACAGGAGAGCTGGTCACAGCTCCTCCACCAGCAGATATTGTATGGAGAGGAGAGCTGGTCACACCTCCTCCACCAGCAGATATTGTATGGACAGGAGAGCTGGTCACACCTCCTCCACCAGCAGACATTGTATGGACAGGAGAGCTGGTCACAGCTCCTCCACCAGCAGACATTGTATGGACAGGAGAGCTGGTCACAGCTCCTCCACCAGCAGACATTGTATGGACAGGAGAGCTGGTCACACCTCCTCCACCAGCAGATATTGTATGGACAGGAGAGCTGGTCACAGCTCCTCCACCAGCAGACATTGTATGGACAGGAGAGCTGGTCACAGCTCCTCCACCAGCAGACATTGTATGGACAGGAGAGCTTGTCACAGCTCCTCCACCAGCAGATATCGTATGGACAGGAGAGCTGGTTACACCTCCTCCACCAGCAGATATTGTATGGACAGGAGAGCTGGTCACAGCTCCTCCACCAGCAGATATTGTATGGACAGGAGAGCTGGTTACACCTCCTCCACCAGCAGACATTGTATGGACAGGAGAGCTGGTCAGTGAGTGAAGAAAACTGCACTAATAAGATAAAGTGTAGATACAATTGCAATAATGGCGCTAATAGGCTAATCGCTATAACAGCTGCGAATTAAAGACAATTACCACGTTGTCAAAAATAGGAGTGAACCCCCGATAAAAATTAATAAATAAATTAATTTGCGCTAGTATAGTGAAGGGAACTCAACCCGGTAGATTAAAAATATTTGATTTAATTCAATATTTCATTAAAAGATAATATTAACACTGATAAAAATTATATAAAATGACATAAGTTAGTCACTTGTAACTGACGTGGGTAGTAGGCGAACCAGTGAGCCCTGGAATGAAGAACCTGTAGGGGAACAGGAGAATCAATTTATTAGGCCCGGCTGGAAGGTACTGGTACTACAATAATGAATATACTTATACCTGGTTCAGTGGCAAGTAGGATACCAGGTACAATGAACAAAGCGCCCCTAGATGGTTCTATGCGGAGATTGGGCTATAAGTGAATGAAATACACAATTAAAATGCAAAATTAGTATGATAGGGGTTTGAGAGAACTACCAAGGCAAAAAACCTTTTATATGCTTATTCCAGCGCAGGAACAATTTTAAATATATATATATATATAAAAATGAATGAATATGTGTAGCTTGCACAAACTAATGGACCACACACTACCTGTGTATAATGGTTCCGCCTTGGGGTTCACATAAGATCCAAGAAAAGGATAAGATGGTCCTAAGGGATCCTCCTTACGGCTGATGGTTAGGACTGACATAAACCTATAAATATTAAAGTATATTCAGATAGTGCCAATAAGGAGTCTATGCATAGTTTAGCCGGGCGATCAATTTGTATTGATACCTGGTGATAGGTTGGTGTTGCTGAGAAGGTCCAAGGAGTGTTTGGTGAAGATTTCAGTTGTACTCACATAAGCAGAGGAGAGGGGTGTCTAGCCGCCGAAGCGAGAGAGGAGTCCCGGCCAGTGACTGCCACTACTCGCGTACTTCCGGGTTAGTGCGCGTGCTGCTCGGTGAGAGTCTGCTAGGACCTGTGTGACATGGCGGCACGTGACACACACGTGATCCGGACAATATAGCAGATGGATTGGACAAAGTTTTAGCTGGATTTAGGAACGGTTCCAACGCGTTTCGGAAGCTCCTGCTTCCTTCCTCAGGGATGGTCCTATCCAGCTATGAGGTGCCTTTATATACCACATAGTGGTAGGAGGTATCAGTTCATTATTTAATTGGCGACCCTTTACAGTAGGTGCTATGATACTACCCAAATTTCGGGCTTTTTTAAAAATAAATTTTGGCCTACTAGACATCTGGTCACCAATCACTTTATCGTCCTTTAATATGTGCCAATGTTTTTCTACTATTTTTCTAATAAGATACGTGTTTGAACAATATGGAGTAATAATGGGAACACCCAAAGTATATGTGTTGCATTCTGATTTAATGTTAGCAGATTTGCTCAAAAGTTTTTCCCGTGGTATACCGGCCACCCTGTTCATGGCATTATTCAAAAATCGTGCATCATATCCTTTTTCCAGGAATTTTTTAGAGAGGTCATTTGCTTCCTGTTTAAAATCCTGGTCTTTAGAGCAGTTTCTATGTAGTCTTAAATATTGGCTACGAGGTACATTTAAAAACCAATTCGGGAGATGGCAACTGTTAATAGAAATATAACTATTGGCATCTGTGGGTTTACAGTATGTACGAGTCCGAATAAGATTATTTTCAATATAAATATTGAGGTCAAGAAAATTGACTGCTTTAGTGCTACTAGTGGAGGTAAAAGTTAGCTAAAAAGTATTATTGTTTATTTCCTGGAGGAATTCTTGTAAGGACAATTGGTCTCATGACCAAATAAACAGGATGTCATCAATAAATCTACGCCATAGGACCAGGCCCGCGCGCAGAACGCCACCCGGGTGAATAGTTGTGGCCTCCCACTCACCCACATATACTGTAGGCTAGCGTAACTGGGTGCGAACCTGGTCCCCATGGCGGTCTCCCATTGCTGGGAGTAGTAGTCCTCCTCATAGAGAAAATAATTATGAGTAGGAATAAAATGCATACATTCTGTGATGAATGTACTTTGTTCTGGAGACATTTTTTGTTGAAGGAAGTGATTGGAGGCTTCACATCCTTTTTCGTGTTGGACATTAGTATATAGAGAGGTTATATCCAAAGTACCCAAGATATAGTGGTCCTGCCACGAGATCTCATTTAGTATCTGGATGACGCGTTTACTGTCTTTTAAATGAGAAAGGCAGTAAAGAGTATGTCGGCTAAGGTGAAAAATGGACCGCTTCTCATTTATCTTTTGCGGTTTGTTCTTCTTCTTTTGGGCGAGTTTCCCTCCCCTACTGCCGCTTTGGCGTTTTTTCTTGCAACTACACGAAAAAAATCCGAGTTACTAGTACGTTTGCGTACCAATGGACGCAAATTTATAGATTCAGGGGGGGGGGGGGGTTCTCTCTATTTGGTGTGGAGGGGTTTGTTGGTTCTCTGGTGTTTCTACAATAGTACTTAATGGTACAAACCTATTTTAGAAAATGACTGGCGTTTGTTCCGAATTTTCCTGCTGGGAAGAATTGGGAATTTGTCTTTGATTATTATGATTATCTACAGACAGATTATGGATTGAGGGGGATTCTATATCCGAAGTTAAATGGACCGAAAATCTGTCTTCTGAGTGTGTTGGAGTTGTAGGACTACCCACCACTTCGTCCAAAATTTCAAAGAAAGTGGGTTGTTCATTATCACGATGCTGTTCTGGGAGAGGAACAGCATCTCTGCCACATTTATTCCGTTTCTTTTGGACTATTTCTAGTTCTTTTTGGTTGATTCTATTTTTTATACTATTTATGAGGCCAACAATCTCTGGGTGATCTTGGTGAGGTTTGATCTCATTGAATAATTTATTAATCTTACTTTTATTTTCCAAAAGTTGCCTCTTTCTCTTATCTATTATAAATTGGACAGCTGGTTTGGAAAATTCTTTAAACATTAAGTCCCATTCCTCTAGGGTGGCTGGGTCGCCAATATCTCCTGACAGGGATTTTGAGACTACTTAGCCAGAGGGAATAATATTGAAGGCCAAATAATGTTCAAGGGTGGCAACTTCCCATAAATCCCTCATTTCCTTCAGAAATAATTGTTCCAAAGTTCTAAGGGATTCTTTTGTGGATTTATTTTTTTCTGGATTCAGCTTGGAGGGTTTTTGATGGGTAATATTGAAAAAATGTTGGATATTCTCAATACGCTCCTTTCTATCATGCCAAAGATCTCCCATATTTTTAGACCAGTAGAACCAGCATGGCTACCACAGCATCTTGCAGCGGCATGCTATTCCATCCGGTTTGCGTTTAGTTGGACCATCATTTATTTTTCAATAGGACAATGACCCCAAACACACCTCCAGACTGTGTAAGGGCTATTTGACCAAGAATGAGAGTGATGGGGTGCTACGCCAGATGACCTGGCCTCCACAGTCACCAGACCTGAACCCAATCGAGATGGTTTGGGGTGAGCTGGACTGCAGAGTGAAGGCAAAAGGGCCAACAAGTGCTAAGCATCTCTGGGACACACTTTCTCATTTAAAGATTTTTCTGTATCTTCATGACTATGAAAATTGTACATTCACACTGAAGGCATCAAAACTAGTGATGAGCGAGTATATTCTGTTAACCCTTTCGGCGAGTATGCTAGGGCCGAGCACCGAGTATTTATAGCTGCTCGGTGATATGGTTGAATCACTCCCGTGTGCATGATTTACGACTGTTTGACAGCTTTATTACATGTGAGGAATGTCTATTTCTTACACATTCCTCACATGTAATAAAGCTGTCAAACAGTTGCAAATCATGCACACGGGAGCGATTCAAACATATCACCGAGCAGCTGTAACTACTCGGAGCTCAGCCCGAGCATACTCGGACAGAACATACTCGCTCAGCACTAATCAAAACTATGAATTAACACATGTGGAATTATATGCCTAACAAAAAAGTGTGAAACAACTGAAAATATGTCTTATATTCTAGGTTCTTCAAAGTAGCCACCTTTTGCTTTGATGACTGCTTTGCACACTCTTGGCATTCTCTTGATGAGCTTCAAGAGGTAGTCACCGGAAATGGTTTTCACTTCACAGGTGTGCCCTGTCAGGTTTAACAAGTGGGATTTCTTGCCTTACAAATGGGGTTGGGACCATCAGTTGTGATGTGCAGAAGTCAGGTGGATACACAGCTGATAGTCCTACTGAATAGATTGTGCAAGGGCTATTTGACCAAGAAGGAGAGTGATGGGGTGCTACGCCAGATGACCTGGCCTCTACAGTCACCAGACCTGAACCCAATCGAGATGGTTTGGGGTGAGCTGGAAAGCAGAGTGAAGGCAAAAGAGCCAACAAGTGCTAAGCATCTCTGGGAACTCCTTCAAGATTGTTGGAAGACCATTTCCGGTGACTACCTCTTGAAGCTCATCAAGAGAATGCTAAGAGTGGGCAAAGCAGTCATGAAAGCAAAAGGTGGCTACTTTGAAGAGCCTAGAATATAAGACATATTTTCAGTTGTTTCACACTTTTTTGTTAAGTATATAATTCCACATGTGTTAATTCATAGTTTTGATGCCTTCAGTGTGAATGTACAATTTTCAAAGTCATGAAAATATAGAAAAATCTTTAAATGAGAAGGTGTGTCCAAACTTTTGGTCTGTACTGTATATATTTCAAATTGTTCCTGCGCTGGAATAAGCATATAAAAGGTTTTTTCCCCTGGCAGTTCTCTCAAACCCCTATCATACTAATTTTGCATTTTAATTGTGTATTTTACTCACTTATAGCCCAATCTCCGCATAGAACCATCTAGGGGCGCTTTGTTCATTGTACCTGGTATCCTACTTGCCACTGAACCAGGTATAAGTATATTCATTATTGTAGTACCAGTACCTTCCAGCCGGGCCTAATAAATTGATTCTCCTGTTCCCCTACAGGTTCTTCATTCCAGAGCTCACTGTTTCACCTACTACCCACGTCAGTTACAAGTGACTAACTTATGTCATTTTATATCATTTTTATCAGTGTTAATATTATTATCTTTTAATGAAATATTTAATTAAATCAAATATTTTTAATCTACCGGGTTGAGTTCTTTTCACTATACTAGCGCAAATTAATTTATTTATTAATAAAATAAAGTGACCGACCTCCTTCAGGGATTAAACAAAACTGTTCACAATATATGTCTAAGGGCACAGTCAGACGGTTGTATAAATCGAAGCAAAGATTGGAACGCAGTGCACGGACCGGCTGGCGGCTCTCCTAACTCGAGCTTGATGACAGCATAGAAATACTCTCACGCTTGGGTCGGAGGAGCCGCTGCCCAGTCTGTGCACGGTGTTCCGATCTTGTTCTGAGTAATACAGCCACCTGACTGTGCCCTACTAGTGTATTACTGCCATCACTATGGGGATATACTTCAAGCATTCCAGTGATGACCGACTGCCAGAAAAACAAAGATTATGGTCTTAGGGGCATTTATTTTTTTACTGAAATGCATGCATATTTGTCTCTAAATAATTTATTTTTAACTGGATTTCATTTTCAAACATTGATTTCTGCAGCATGCATATTCGCCCCCCCTCAAAGATGTCCGTAGCCTTTCGGAGAGAAAACGTGAACTATCAAATTAAAAAAACAAAAACAGATTGCGTACCTGCATTTATAAAGGGGATTCCATCATACGGGACATACTGGGACTTCCACATTAGCCGAGTGGCCGGCTTGGCTGGGCTCGGTGATTGTCGGGTCCCCCACACACTCATCGTGTGCTGCTTGTGGAGACCTAAAATGTTCATCAGCTCGGCCTCACTCAGACAGTAACCGCGGTAAGAGTCTCCAATTTTCTAAAATATGGAAAGTCAAGAAATCTGACCAGTCACTGATATTATCAAACAGTTGTAGAGGTTTACAGAAGAAGCATTGGCAGTGTTACTCCATCTAAGAGAATTAGGCTGAGCTGCAATTCTAATTACAACCATAGACAAGAGTGGCGCTTCTTCTAGAAAGACCTCACAGGGGAAGATGGATCAAAACTGGTGAAGAGGAGGGTGCATGGCCGGAAGTCTAGGAAACCAGACGCGTCTGACTGAGCTCTGAGCCCCAGACACTCAATCTTAAATAATCCACACGAATTAGCAGCCATTCAGAGCCCTGTCTCAAGCCCCAAGCCTCCATTAAAAATCCCCTGTGCAGCAATAATAGAGGGTCCCCTAGCCTCTTGACCCCTCCTGCTATAACAAGCCAAGATGCCCCCTAACATTCTCAGAGTTCTAAAGGCTTTGGTTATATCTCCTTTTTCAAGTTTCATCATCAGAGACATCAGTATTCCACTGACATCTAGTGGCTACCTTATAGAAATGGAAACTAACACAAGACTAATTATATTTATTATTATAGCGCCATTTATTCCATGGCACTTTACATGTGAAAAAGGGGTATACATACATGAACTATTACAAAGATCTTTAACAAAACGTGATGACTGGTACAAGAGGAGCGAGGACCCTGCCCACGAGTGCTCACAATCTACGAGGGATGGGTGAGGATACAGTAGGTGAGGGTAGAGCTGGTTGTGTAGCGGTATGGTGGAGCAATGGTTACTGCAGGTTGTAGGCTTGTCGGAAGAGGTGAGTCTTCAGGTTCCTTTTGAAGGTTTCCATGGTAGGCGAGAGTCTGATATGTTGGCGTAGAGAGTTCCAGAGTAGGGGCGATGCACGGGAGAAATCTTGTATGCGATTGTGGGAACAGGAAATAAGAGGGGAGTAGAGAAGGAGATCTTGTGAGGATCGGAGGTTGCGTGCAGGTATGTACCGGGAGACTAGGTCACAGATGCATGGAGGAGACAGGTTGTGGATGGCTTTGTATGTCATGGTTAGGGATTTGAACTGGATTCTCTGGGCAATGGGTAGCCAGTGAAGAGATTGACAGAGAGGAGAGGCCGGGGAATAGCATGGGGACAGGTGGATTAGTCAGGCAGCAGAGTTTAGGATAGATTGGAGGGGTGCGAGAGTGTTGGAGGGGAGGCCACAGAGCAGGAGGTTGCAATAGTTGAGGCGAGAGATGATGAGGGCATGCACTATTGTTTTTGCAGATTCGTGGTTGAGGAATGTGCGGATCCGGGAGATATTTTTGAGTTGGAGTCGGCAGGAAGTAGAAAGGGCTTGGATATGTGGTTTGAAGGAGAGATCAGAGTCCAGGGTTACCCCAAGGCAGCAAGCTTGAGGGACTGGGGAGAGTAGACAGCCATTGACAGGTCAGGTGGGGGGGGTGAATGAGATGGTGAAAAGACAATGAATTCTGTTTAGAAATCTGTCAGAGAAGAAGGATGAGATAGCAGACAGACATTGTGGGATTCTGGTTAGTAAGGAGGAGATATCGGGTCCAGAGAGGTAGAGCTGTGTGTCATCAGCATAGAGGTGATAATGAAAGCCATGGGACTCTATGAGCTGTCCCAGGCCAAAGGTGTAGATGGAAAAGAGCAGGGGTCCTAGGACTGAACCTTGGGGGACACCGACAGATAGGGGGTGAGATGAGGAGATGATGTGTGAGTGGGAGACACTGAATGTCTGTCAGTTAGGTATGAGGAGATCCAAGATACGGCCAAGTCTTTGAAGCCAAGAGATGAGAGAATCTGTAGTAAGAGGGAATGGTCCACTGTGTCGAAGGCAGATGACAGGTCTAGGAGGAGGACATAGTAGTGTTGCTTGGATTTGGGGGTTAGTAGGTTGTTGGTGACTTTAGTCAGGGCAGTCTCAGTAGAATGGTGTGGTCGGAAGCCAGATTGGAGGCGGTTAAAGAGAGAGCAGGAGGAGAGGTGAGAAGACAGTTCAGAATGCATGTGTTATTCCAGTAGTTTTGAGGCGTAAGGGAGAAGTGATATGGGGCGATATCTAGTCAGAGAGTATGGGTCAAGGGAGGGATTTTTGAGGATGGGTGTGATCGAGGCATGTTTGAAGCATGAGGGGAAGATACCAGCTGTTAGTGACAGGTGGAAAAAGTGGGTAAGGGTTGGGATGAAGACTGTGGTAAGGTTGGGGATGAGATGGGACGGGATTGGGTCAAGTTCACAGGTGGTGAGGTGTGATTTGGAAAGTAAAGAGGAAACTTGATCTTCTGTAATGGTGGAGAAGCTGGTTTTGGAGGAGAAAGATTGAGTAGGTGTAAGGAGGGTCTGGGGGGACTTTAGGCAAAAGCTTTGTCTGATGGTGTCAATCTTCTGCTTGAAGAATAAGGCAAAGTCTTCTGGTGAGATGAGAGGAGAAGGGGGAGGCCCTGGGAGACGTAGGAGAGAATTGAAGGAGTTGAATAATTGTTTAAGGTTGTGAGACAAGGAGGATATGAGAGATGAGAAGTATGTTTGTTTTGCAGCAGTGAGTGTGGATTTGAAGGTAATGAGTGACTGTTTGAATGCGATGAAGTGCTCATTAGAGTGGGACCTTTTCCATCTACGCTCAGCAACCCTGGAGGCGCGTCGCAGCTCTTTGGTTAGGCTGGTATGCCAGGGTTGCCTATTGATTGTGAAAGCTTTGGTATGTGTGAGGGGGATGACTGAATTGAGAGCTGCAGCTGTTGTGGCGTTATAGAGAGCGGCAGCAACATCCGCGTCATGTAAGCAACGGACGTCTGCAAGAGGGAGGAGGCATTCAGAGAGTGAGTGTAGGTCAAGATATTTAAGATTTCTGCAAGGGTATGCGAGTTTTTGGAGTGGGGATTGTTGCCCTGGAGAGGAGAGGGTAGAAAATGTAAGTAGGTTAGGGACAGATTGTGGGAGAGGTGAATTAGAGAGGTTAGATAGGGAACAGAGGCGGGTGAAGATGAGGTCCAGTGTGTGGCCATCTTTGTGAGTGGGAGCAGAAGATCATTGAGCAAGGCCGAAGGAGGAAATGAAAGATATAAGCTTAGAGGCAGCCGAGAGAGAAATGTCAATGGGGATGTTGAAGTCACCCATGATGATGGTGGGGATGTCAGCGGAAAGGAAGTGAAGTAGCCAGGTGGTGAAATGGTCTAAGAAGCTGGTGGCAGGTTCAGGAGAACGGTAGATGACGGCCAGTTGGAGGTTGGGGGGGGGTGGGGGGGGGAGTAGATGAGCACACAGTGCACCTCAAAAGAGGAGAGAGTAACGGAGGGTGGCAGTAGGATTTGGGTGAAGGAGCAGTTGTCTGACAGGAGAAAGCCTACTCCTCCGCCATGCTTGCCATTGGGGCGGGGGGTGTGGGAAAGGTGGAATCCACCGTATGAAAGTGCAGCTGTAGAGACTGTGTCAGAGGGGGTGAGCCAGGTTTCAGTGATGCCGATGAAGGAAAGTTTGTTATTGGTGAAAAGATAATGGATGTAGGAAAGTTTGTTACAAAGGGAGCGAGCATTCCATAGAGCTCCTGTTAGTGGGGCTGGGTGGATGTGTATGAGGTTAGAAGGGTTGTGAGAGTTTGTGATGAATCGTGGATAGGAGGTGGAAGTGACTGTGGGGATGTGGTGAGGAGGGCCAGGATTAGGGGAGATGTCACCAGCAGTGGGAGGAGAAGAGAAAGTGTTAGTAGGTGGATCACGTACCAAGTGTATATAGAAGTAGAGGAAGGGAGAGGTCAGCATGGGAAAGCTGGATCATGTACCAAGTGTATATAGATGCAGAGGAAGGGAGAGGTCAGCATGGGAAAGCTGGAACACATACCAAGAAAATATATAGAAGCAGAGGAAGGGAGAGGTCAGCATGGGAAAGCTGGATCACGTACCAAGTGTATATACAGTGGTGGCCAAAAGTATTGGCACCCCTGCAATTCTGTCAGATAATACTCAGTTTCTTCCTGAAAATGATTACAATCACAAATTCTTTGGTATTATTATCTTCATTTAATTTGTCTTCAATGAAAAAACACAAAGAATTGTCCTAAAGCCAAATTGGATACAATTCCACACCAAACCTAAAAAAGGGAGTGGACAAAAGTATTGGCACTGTATGAAAAATCATGTGATGCTTCTCTAATTCGTGTAATTAACAGCACCTGTAACTTACCTGTGGCACCTAACAGGTGTTGGCAATAACTAAATCACACTTGCAGCCAGTTAACATGGATTAAAGTTTACTCAACCTCTGTCCTGTGTCCTTGTGTGTACCACATTGAGCATGGAGAAAAGAAAGAAGACCAAAGAACTGTCTGAGGACTTGAGAAACCAAATTGTGAGGAAGCATGAGCAATCTCAAGGCTACAAGTCCATCTCCAAAGACCTGAATGTTCCTGTGTCTTCCGTGCGCAGTGTCATCAAGAAGTTTAAAGCCCATGGCACAGTGGCTAACCTCCCTAGATGTGGACGGAAAAGAAAAATTGACCAGAGATTTCAACGCAAGATTGTGCGGATGGTGGATAAAGAACCTTGACTAACATCCAAACAAGTTCAAGCTGCCCTGCAGTCCGAGGGTACAACAGTGTCAACCCGTACTATCCGTCGGCGTCTGAATGAAAAGGGACTGTATGGTAGGATACCCAGGAAGACCCCACTTCTTACCCCGAGACATAAAAAGCCAGGCTGGAGTTTGCCAAAACTTACCTGAGAAAGCCTAAAACATTTTGGAAGAATGTTCTCTGGTCAGATGAGACAAAAGTAGAGCTTTTTGGCAAAAAGCATCAACATAGAGTGTACAGGAAAAAAAAAGAGGCATTCAAAGAAAAGAACACGGTCCCTACAGTCAAACATGGTGGAGGTTCCCTGATGTTTTGGAGTTGCTTTGCTGCCTCTGGCACTGGACTGCTTGACAGTGTGCATGGCATTATGAAGTCTGAAGACTACCAACAAATTTTGCAGCATAATGTAGGGCCCAGTGTGAGAAAACTGGGTCTCCCTCAGAGGTCATGGGTTTTCCAGCAGGACAATGACCCAAAACACACTTCCAAAAGCACTATAAAATGGTTTGAGAGAAAGCACTGGAGACTTCTAAGGTGGCCAGCAATGAGTCCAGACCTGAATCCCATAGAACACCTGTGGAGAGATCTCAAAATGGCAGTTTGGAGAAGGCACCCTTCAAATATCAGGGACCTGGAGCAGTTTGCCAAAGAAGAATGGTCTACAATTCCAGCAGAGCATTGTAAGAAACTCATTGATGGTTACCGGAAGCGGTTGTTCGCAGTTATTTTGGCTAAAGGTGGTGCAACCAAGTATTAGGCTGAGGTTGCCAATACTTTTGTCTGGCCCATTTTTGGAGTTTTGTGTGAAATGATCAATGATTTGATTTTTGCTTCATTCTCTTTTGTGTTTTTTCCTTGCAAGCAAATTAAATGAAGATAATAATACCAAAGAATTTGTGATTGCAATCATTTTCAGGAAGAAATTGAGTATTATCTGACAGAATTGCAGGGGTGCCAATACTTTTGGCCACCATTGTAGAAGCAGAGACAATTTGTTATTATTAATACTGCTTTGTGTCTGTATAAACCAACCTGCTATTCTGACCTGAAGCTATGTCTGCCTAACCACGCAAATTCTGGCAGGTTACAACTTAGGACTTCCGTGATGACTTAACCTCCGCCTTTTCATACCCTGCAGTGTTCAATGAGTAATATGCCTCCCCCCGATTCCATGGTCCTTGAGCTGGTTACTCTATATATCTCAGATGTCCTTATGCCGAGACCATGCAGAACTACCTCAGCGCACACCAACCATAAGACCCCATCGTCAACTGACCTAGGCAACAATATGTCCTCCGCTCCACACTCTCCCGCTGAATCACTCTGCTCCTCTTTACCGAACAGTGCTGACCCAGAATTAGTCCCAGCATCCACAACCAGAGCTATGTGCACCACTACCCCAGATCAAACAGCACTTCTCTCGCAGTTCCAATTAATCCTTCACTCAGAACTATCTAAAATGTCTCAAAAATTGACAAAGGAACTTTTTAAGGAAATCAGAGAGCGGGGTTCTAGAACTTCCAACCTAGGGGATTGAATGGATTCCAATTCTGCAGGCCTCGCTGCTCATGAGAAAGAGCTGAAAATACTTCATGAAGAAATTCATTCTCTAAATAACAGGTTGGAAGATTTCGAAAACCGCACCCGCAGGGGCAATATTCGTATTAGAGGTTTGCACGAGACGATTACAGATCTTCAATCCACAACTACAGACCTTTTTTAAAAACTTCTGCCAGGAATCTCTATAGAACCTCTGGAGATGGATTGCATCCACAGAGCCCTGACTAAGAGCAGACCTAATGGGCCATCACGGGATATTGTTCTCAAAATGCACTTCTACAAAACGAAGGAGCAAATTCTACAAGCGGTAAGAACTCCTCACCCTTGAGATTTCAGGGCAATTCCTACGAACTTTTCCCAGATCTGGCCCCCTCTACAATTGCTAAAAGAAGGCAATGAAGACATATTTGGAAGCTCTGCGTGCTAAAAATATTAAGTATTGTTGGGGGTTTCCCTTCAAGCTGTCTTTTACCCACCTCGACATGGTACTCACGATCCTCTCTCCTGAGGGGGCAAAAGGCTGCCTCGCTAAATTATGGCTTGTGGATCAGGAGCTTTCACCTCCAACCTGTACTCCTTCACAGCAAGCTAAAAACGCCACTCCAGGCCATCGGATCCACCTACTCCTCCGTGAACTGAAGACTATAATTCTGGACCTTACTTATACTTAAGATGCTCTTTGAGTTTGTTCAATAGCTATTTTGGTTACTTATTTTAGCAATCACTAGCCTGTTAGTATAATCCGTTAAAATCTGTTGACTAATTCAATAGTCTTCATACCTCTGTGATGCTTAAGCTGATTTATTTGATTAGGTGTCTGTACACCGTTATACAGTTTTTCTCATTCCAGATACTTTCCAAGTGTATTGGTCGGGATACTATACACTCAAGACTGCAAGGCTATTCCAACTTTACCTTACAACCACGGTTACTATCCACATCCCAGTAGTACGTCCAAGAAGGATAAGTGACTTTTAATGGTTGTATTGCTGAACAAGGACTTTGCAGCTTTATACCAGTGATTTTGTTTAGAATTTTAATATTTTTCTAGCCTGATAATTGATAAGTTACGACAAAATCCCTGGTTAATGTTTACCTATTTAACGACTGTTGGTCCTCAATCCTGTTATTTGTTTCTCATGGTTTTGCTTTTAACTTACCCTGGCTATTCCCCCTTTTCCTCCTTAGCCAGACCTAACGTTTGACCACCTCTATTTCAATGCCTTATCTACTTGTTGGTCCCCTAATCTAAGAGACCTCCAACATTAAATAGGCTAACCTGGTATATCGAATTTAAATTATTAGGCTCTCTGCCTGCTAAATATCCCCAGCTCACCCTGATTCCCACTTTCCTAAATACAATAATTATCAGTAATGTCCCCAAACGCGTTGCTCCCTGCATTCCTTTATGTCCCTCCAGTGTTACTACACACTGCTGGTCTGCACAATGTGCGCAGCCAATTTCAACACTTGCCACGTCGTTCCCCCCCTTTCCTCTCAGTTTCCCACACCTCGCCCAAGATGTGTTAGTTTCTTTACCCATTTCAACCCCTACATCCTTTGTCGGCCCAAGTGCAATCGTAATATTCTACGATTCTCAGCATGATGCCCTCATCACCATTTTAAGGTCAAATGTGGAGTTTTTATATGCGTTGCTAATACCCCTAATATTATGCTATTAACGGTTTTCTCTCACAATTTGCTCAGTCTTAATTCCCCGCACAAGCGTACCAAAGCCTTCCATTATTACAGATGCCAGCAAGCAGACATGATCAGCCTTTAAGAGACACGTTTCTCCACTACATCAAACCCGTTCTTATTTCCTTCATTGTAAGAAGGGGACAAGTATTTGATCCCTTGCTGTTTTTGTAAGTTTGCCCAGTGACAAAGACATAAACAGTCTATAGTTTTAAGGGTAGGTTAATTTTAACATTGAGAGATAGAATATCCAAAAAAATATACGTATACTATATACACTTGGTACGTGATCTAGCTTTCCCATGCTGACCTCTCCCTTGCTCTGTTTCTATATACGCTTGGTACGTGTTCCAACTTTCCCATGCTGACCTCTCCCTTCCTCTGCTTCTATATACACTTGGTACGTTCTTCAACTAACAACTGCCCCCCACTTTTTTATGACCTTGTTTACTTGGCCCTTGAATATCCAGCATCTGGCTTAGCCTTAATCAGCTGATCAAGTTGACCACAGACCACTCCCCTCTGGTTCACACCTGAATGCATTCTGTAGCCCATATACTGTGAGCAAGGAGTCTGCTATAGACGTGTCTGCAGTGCATTGCCTTAAGTGTGAGATCTGAATTATCCCTGAATTGAACCTGAAGGGAACTGAAGGTAACTGGATACTTGGACACTGTAAAACAATGTTTGTCTTTGTTTTCACTATCTCTTCTATAATCCTTCACTTTTTACAACCACCCGTAATCCCTACACCCAGCAACAAACTCTTCATATCTCTCTCCATCCTCCCCATTCATCTCACCTCCTCCTCTGAACTATTCCTCAACATTCAATCCTCTGTCTCTAAGCACAGACAGCCACCTCATGCTCTCTCCTGCTCCCACCTACTAACACTTTCTCTTCTCCTCCTCACTGCTGGTGACATCACCCCTAATCCTGGCCCTCCTCACCACATCCCCAGTCACTTCCACCTCCTATCCACGATTCATCACAAACTCTCACAATCTCACCTCGTGGGGTATCCTTGATCATGAGAAAGGTGAGAGATCAGCCTAAAACTACACGGGGGGAACTTGTTAATGATCTCCAGGCAGCTGGGTTCACAGTCACAAAGAAAACCATTCGTAACACATTACGCCTTAAAGGTTTAAAATCCTGCAGTGCCCGCAAGGTCCCTCTGCTCAAGAAGGCACATGTGCAGGCCCGTCTGAAGTTTGCCAATGAACACCTGGATGACCCAAAACATACAGCCAAGGCAACAAAGGAGTGGCTCAAAAAGAAGCACATTAAGGTCATTGAGTGGCCTAGCCAGTTTCCAGACCTTAATCCCATAGAAAACTTATGGAGGGAGTTGAAGCTCCGAGTTGCCAAGCGACAGCCTCAAAATCTGAATGATTTAGAGATGATCTGCAAAGAGTAGTGGACCAAAATTCCTCCTGATTTGTGCGCAAACCTCATCATCAACTACAAAAAACGCCTGACTGCTGAGCTTACCAACAAGAGTTTTACCACCAAGTATTAAGTGCAAAATGCAAATAAATGTATCTCATTTATACAATGTGATTTTCTTGATTTTTTTTGGATATTCTATCTCTCAATGTTAAAATGAACCTACCCTTAAAATTATAGATTGTTCATGTCTTTGTCAGTAGGCAAAACTTACAAAAACAGCAAGGTATCAAATAATTATTTCTTTCACTGTATCCACTTTTCTATACAGTTAATGCCCCAAACAAAACCAAAGGGGTTGCCATTTGCTTTAAGATGTCTGTCCCTTTCACTTTCAAATCTTTAGTTGCAGATAGGGAAGGTCGTTACTTACTGGTGACAGGTTCATTTTCTGATGAGATGATTACAATAGTTTCTTATTATGCTCCCAAAAATCATCAATCTGCCTTTTTTCCCCCCAATCTATTTGGCGAGCACACTACTCTATGGAGACTCCAACTGTATATTAAACGTTACCCTTGACAAACCTACAGACCCTCAACTCCCAGCTCCCTCGTCTTCCTCTCTCTCTACAGATTCTACTGCTCTCAACAAACTCTTTTCACAGAACAATTGGGTGGACCTATGGAGAGAAACGATACCCCTCAGTTAAAGATTTTACATACTTCTCCCCACGTCGCCAGGTTTATACTGGAATAGATCACATATCTGTCCACCCAACGTTCATACCTAATATCACAAATGTCTCTATCCTATCCACTCCCTGATCGGATCACTCCCCAGTCACCCTCTCCTGTTCTACTCCATATCCACGTCCCCGCTCATTCAACTGGACTCTAAATGACTCCTTACTCTCCTACCCTGAGATTGCTCAGAGACTGAAGAGTCATCTGGACGATTATTTCTCTATAAATACCCAGACAGCCTCTTAACCAATTTCCCTTTGGGAGGCTCACAAGTTAGTACTGAGGGGATTCTGTATTGAAGAAGCCTTTCGTAAAAAAAAAGATAGATAGAAGTGCTAAAATAGCTGCTCTTGAGAGTGGGGTGTCAGTTTTGGAGTCCCAGATGAAGAGCTTACCCTCCCCTTCGACATACCATGCCCTCACACACACACGAGCTGAACTCGACCTCTGCCTCTCCGAAAATGCGGACCGAACTATTCGCTGGTCCCAACAACCCCCCAGAAATAGAAACAGCCATTAAAAGTCAACAAAATCGCAGGCCCAGATGGATTCACAGCTCTTTATTATAAGAAGTATGCTTCTATCCTAATCCCCTATCTTACTAACTACTTTAAAGCACACCTGTCAGCAGGATTGTGCTCAGTAAACTACATGCACTGCCAGGTGGGCGGCATTACATTGATTAAAATGATACCTTGGTTGATTAAATCCGTCCTGTGGTATCATTATAATCAGTGTAATGTTACCCACCTGATGGTGTATGTGGTTTACTGAGCACAATCCTGCTGACAGATGCGCTTTAATTCTCTGAGAGACAGACATAGATCAGGGCATCATCCCTATTTGCATCAATATCCAGGATACCCAAGCCAAACTCTGATCATACATTATGGTCAAACTACAGACCAATATCCTTGATTAATATATACCTCAAACTTTTTTAGCAAAAATCCTATCCCAACGCCTAAACTCAGGTCTTGGTTCCCTTACACACAAAGATCAGGTTGGCTTTGTACCCCAAAAACAAGCGTCAGATAATATACGGAGGATTGCCCACCTTCTGCATCATTGCAAACAACGTAATATAGCTAATATGCTATTATCACTTAACATTAAAAAAGCCTTTGATTTTATATCATGGCCAGATTTGTTTGTGGTCTTGCGGAAATGGAAATTCCCTGATCAATTCCTCCTTTGTACCCCAAAAACAAGCGTCAGATAATATACGGAGGATTGCCCACCTTCTGCATCATTGCAAACAACGTAATATAGCTAATATGCTATTATCACTTAACATTAAAAAAGCCTTTGATTTTATATCATGGCCAGATTTGTTTGTGGTCTTGCGGAAATGGAAATTCCCTGATCAATTCCTCTCATGGATTTATGCCTTACATAGTTCCCCTTTGGCCTGCGTCGCTACAATGGCTTTTCCTCAGATTTTTTTCCCATCAAAAGAGGCCAAGGATGTCCCTTATCACCGTTATCATTTCTCCTCACCATCGAACAGTTAGCCATCTACCTCTGCTCCCACCCGAACATACAAGGGATAAAAATTGCATCAGTCTCCCATGAACTTTTTATGTTTGCGGATGATATTCTGCTCCTCCTAACTGCTCTGCAATCTCCTTTGTCTGCCCTACTTCAAACTTTTAACAACTTTGAACAAATTTCAGCCTTACAGATAAGTCAAACAAAATCGCATGCCATGAACATCTCCCTCTCCGCCGCCATCGTCTCCCAGCTTAAACAAGATTTTCGGTTTCAATGGGCCACTAACCATCTTGAATACCTAGGGGTGAAACTAACAGCCAATTTGGATTCCCTTTTTTCAGCAACCTACCCCCAAATATTTCATAAACTTCACTCGCTTCTTCAGACTTGGGAGAAGCTGCACCTCTCTTGGCTAGGTCATATAAGGGCGCTTAAAATGACTTTTCTCCCCAAAATATTCTACCTTTTTTGAGTTCAGCCGATCCCTGTTCCATCACATTACTTTAAAAAAATGCAACGACTAGTAGACACCTTTGTTTGGAAGGGGGGGGGGGGGGGTCTTCCAAGAGTTAATATAGCAACTCTATAATATCGTCACCACCTGAAAGGAGGTTTGTGAGTCCCTAACCTTTCTAAATATTACCAAGCAGCCCAGCTAGCCCAATTAGCTCTGTATCATGCCTATTCAGAACCCCAACTGTGGCTTTGCTTGGAAGCTCCTGAATGCCATCCACTGACTCTACAAACCTTATTATGTTCCCTCCCAACCCAATGCAAACATATTACGAATCCTGTTATATCGCATTTGCTTAAAATTTGGGACTCCTTAAAATATTCTTCTAATTTCTCTCCTTTTTTGCCTCTAACCCACAGTTTCCACCAGGCAACGAGACCCTCTCAAATTTCCAATTATGGATTATAGCCGGGATTAAAAGAATCCACCACTTATTTCACTTTGACGGCATCATCCCATTCCCAGCTCTCGAAGACAAATATAAACTCCCCCCCTAAAGAAATATTTCGCTACCTACAATTTAAGAATTTCATCATCTCACTGCTGAGAAACTCTACCCTGCCGTACACATTTACTCCTTTTGAACAAAGGTGCCGTCAAAATCCACACGCCCCAAGTAAAGTTTCTCTCCTTTCCTCCCATATCAATCATACCTCACATAGAAGTAATCTAACTTATACTTTTCGCTGGGAATCTGACATCGGCTCCAAATGTTCACAACAGGAGGTATATTAAATACTTTAATGCTGGAAACAAACTATAAAGTGCTAACTAGATGGTACCGGACCCCAGCCAGAGTGGCTAAAGTGGTCCCTAACTACTCTCCCAGCTGTTTTAGGGGTTGTAGATCCTCCGGGGATATCTACCATATTTGGTGGCTATGCCCAATAGTGCGTAGATTCTGGATTAGAATATAACAACTTATTTTTGCAGTCACAAATAGTAACCTTAAGAAAAAACCCTGGAAAGCCTTACTCAACAAACGTATTCCTAACACCCCTAAACACACCCAAACCCTCATTTTCTTTATATTTCTAGCTGCTAAGCAAACTATAGCAATGGCTTGGAAAAAATCAAGTTTAGAATTATTCGGAGTTAAGAGGCGCCTTACTTTGTATATGGTTAACGAAAAACTCAGCCATACTCTCAGATAAAGTCCTAAAATATGAGAAAATCTGGCTTCCTTGGGTGGAATATGCTAACCTCACCCCCTTCGTGACACCTTCATTTCGCCTGCATGCTCCTGACTCCCCCGACTCGTCTTGAGTTGTCAGACTGGAATTAGAATTGATACACTCTCTCTTCTCGGACCTCTCCCCTTTCCTCCCATACCCTCTTGCCCTTTATGTTCGTTTTCTCCGTTGTACCCCATCTAAACATATGTTTGTTACAAAGTTTTAATTTGTACCTTTTTGGCTAAATTTCTAATCTATCAATAAAAATGTATTGTTCAAAAAAAAAAAAAAAACTGGTGAAGAGGAAAAGAGGCATATTTAACACCTTTTATTTTTCAATGGCCATTAGCAAAATGAAAGCAGTGACCATATTGCAAGAAACAAGGTCACCAAGGAAGTTGCTAGATAGGACAGTGCACATAACTGAATAATGACCATCCAAATATACTGGGGAAGCAGATTACACAGCCAACTATATACATGAATGTCAGTAATTGTCATGCTGCAATCTTACAAAATTCAGCTTACCTCACAATTCCTAAGGCGGCGTGCCCAAACGGGAATGTTGGGAGGAAGTGGTTGAAGAGGTTTGGGAAACTGTTCTACAGACAACCTAAAAACATGTGTTAGAAAGTTTCGAACACTTTTCTGTGCACTAAAGAATATCAAGCTTTGATTAGACAATAGCTGTGAGCACACGCTGATGGACTATGCTGATCAATATCAGATCTGGAGGGTCCGACATCTCTCACTCCCCAGCGCTCCCGATATGCCCAGATGTAGTGTGTATGGAGCCAGAACATCACAGCTTTGTACGCTAGTGGTCGTTCTCAGTTACTGCAGCTCAGCTTCCATTCACTTCAATAAGAGCTAAACTGCAGTAAAAGAACACTATACCTGGCCAAAGCGCGAGCTGCAAACAGCTGATGGATGGGGGTGCCTGGTGTCGGACCACCATAGACCTTTTATAAAGATAGGCCATCAATATACAAGTCATGAACAACTCATATAATGTGGCTGTACATCTACATAGTGTTTGGCTGACAGCTATGCCTCTCTACTCCAGTATGAATATGTATAGTTGGCTCAGCCTAGTTATTTCAATGGGGAGAGGGGAACAAGCTGCTGCCAGACCTTTCTGGCACCTAATTATCCTGGGCAAGAACAAATCCAAAAAGCAAGATCCTTCTTTCACCCATCATCTGCCATCGTGGAGGGTCGGGAGACACCATATAGATTAGATAATCTTATTATCCCAGGGAAGTCATTGGGTTTCTCTCATGTGTATGGCCACTGGGGTCATTTATCTATTCTTCCCCATCACTATAGTGATCTGTCGCTTATTATTCAGTCTATGCAGCATCCCAGACACATATTTTTGCAATGTGGACATTAATGATCAGGATTCTGGCTGAAAGGACAGAAATCATACTAATTGCCAAATAAAGTATAAAAGAAGTGTAGCTGCGATGGCGGTATGATCATGACGTGACAAGACAACATTGCAGTATACATGACGTGACTAGTTATTACCTGACAGGTGATTTCTTGGATACATCAAGTGTAGTGTTGGAGTGAATCAGTAAGCTGCCGGGGGGGTCCGGCACAGCATTTCCTGGGGCACTCGGCACGGTCGGCATATTCTCTCTTGGCTGGTTGTGTTCGGCAGGATCTTCATTAATAAAAGACAGATTGTACATTACCATTACAGTAACATTCGCTGGCCTTACAATAACACCCGTCTCTTTAGTCATTTTTTACTTTACCTTTAGATGAATACACCTTTATTACATAGCTTGGTACATTTCTGTGTACTGAGGAGAGGTCTAACTGGCTGAAGAAAGAATATTCTATATAGGATCATGCCTGGTTCAGGGCTCCCAGGAGGGGTGCATTACCCAGATATGCAAAGTGCACCAAGGGGGCAATCCCCAAGTCATGCATCACCCGTCATACCCTGAACCATGCAGAACACAGTGTAATAGTTTTTCCTGGAGTTTTCCTTTAACACCATCTTCATTGTGATAGTTTAATACATGCATTGCCTACACAACACAAATATTACATATACACACGTCAATATGGCTCCTTCAATGCTCACGTGCTTAGGAAACTGTTTAGGCTTGAGATTAGAAAACAAAGGCAATTTTTTTTTCTAGGAACAGCTATACCAATATGATTAATTACTCCTTTATTGTAGAGCACATAGGCAAAAACAATTGTTGTGTTTCACAATGAGGCAGTAATCAATCATATTGGCCGTGCCGTGGACTCTTCTGCACTAGTGATTTCTAGGGTGGGCTAAGGTGCAATCTCCTCCCAAGACAGCGTGCCATCCTCAAATATCATGTACATGATATCACTTGAATAAATGGTTTTCCAGATACAGCTGCACTCTTCTCCATGGTCAGCGTCGGATGTTTCAGCCTATTCCTATAAGGGTAGGGTCACACAACCGTGTTCTCTCCATCCAAAAAAAAACGTCCAATTATTCTGATCAGAGTCTGATCACAGTTTGATCAAAGTGGCATCAGTTTTTCTCAGACACAGAGAGAAAAAGAAAAAAGTTTCGACATCTCCTCCACTCTGACAGTCCATCAAGATCAACCTGCACTCAGATGTCATCTGCTTGCAGTCTCAATTTTTTCATGCTTTTTGCATTGCCGATTTTGACATGTCTCCGATCTTTTCCTCTAATCACTTGGTCAGGGGAAAAATTTTTTTTTAAAAAATCAGACATGTGCACAGCCCCATAGAATATCATGGTTATGAGTGCTGTATGTGAATAACCATAGATAGCACTCGTCCAAGAAAAAAAATAAATAAACAGTCGTGTGCACGAGCCCTGAAAGTGAACAGAACTGCAACACAACACAAAGAGAAAGTGCGGCTGTTGTGGTAAATAACATCCATTATCTAAACTTTACCTGTAGTTACCAGAACTTTTCTATATCAGCAGCAGGTTTAGGACGAATTTAAAAATCTTAGCAGTATCCCTGAAAATCTGTGAGCAGGGTACCAGTCACCAGCTAAAGGGAATCTGTCAGCAGTTTTTTTCCTATGTAATCAAGACAGCAGCATGATGTAGGGGCAGAGACCCTGATTCCAGCGATGTGTCCCTTAGTTTTCTAGGTGCAGCAGTTATGACAGGATGACCGTTTTCTCTGCTGCAGATCTAGCAGAGCTCAGTTGTTGAGCTGTGTATAATCCCGCCCACACTACAGCTTTCTGTGTACATTGTATAGTGACAGAGAGCTGCCAATCAGTGCGGGTGGCGAGGTTGGACTAGGAGACATGAGCACAGTTGTCCTGTAGTGATAATCTCCTTATTATAAAACACTGATTATTGAAACAGCAATGCACAGCCCAGTAAGTGACAGATCGCTGGAATCAGGGTCTCTGCATCTACATTATGGTGCTCTCACATTACATAGCAAAAACCTGGTGACAGATTCCCTTTAAGACTGATCATTTTAATGGACTTTAATAGATCCGTGTCCTGAGTGGCAGATGCCATCTCAGCAACCTATTCTGACAGCTCACTGGCCGTTACCTTGAGGAATTAGAAGCTGGGCTGTGGTCTGGTTGGAGGGAATGACGTTGACATGGTACACCTGTCCATTCTCTGATTCACTGGCCAATATCATCTGCATCAAAGAGGAAAATAGATTATCTGATGACTGATCAGTATTACACAGCAATGTGTACATGTATACCTAACACATAATCACACAGCAGAGAACATATTCTGGTCTGTGCACATTTTCTCTGATATTTCTGAATTCTAACATTATACACTTATATGGATTATTATGCCCTAACATGTTATTTTTCATGTTACCACTCCATGATTATACAGTATTTAATGACATATGGATGACTTACCATCTGTGGACTAGTCCCAGACAGAGCCTGAATCTCATACCGGATGGAGTTCCCATCTTGATCTATGAAGTGGTACTGTTCAGTAAGCGCTGAGATCTGCTGCTGCGAGTCCTCCTGAGGGCCACATATATACCGTATATAGAGTGAAGGACAAGTAACTGGTGAGCGATGAGGAGCACATTAATGTGTGTGCTGGTATCATGGCATCTCTTACTACCGTAGTGGATGAGAAACGTGATTTCACACTATAGTTCAGCTCACTGAAGGGTAAACAGTATTTTAAGATCCATTCTCTCTGATGTCAGATAGGCGTAATGGATATTGCTCCAAAATCGAACCATGGACACGACCACCTGTAGATAAGACTGGATGGAGGACTTTATACTATATGATGCAGATACGTGCTCCAATGGAGATACCCTTACCTTGGTCAACAGCCTCATAGACATTTATGAGGTTGTTGAGTTCAGGCCTGGAGAACCACAGCCATCTTCACTTCTTCACTCAGACTGAATGTCGGATGTGTGAGTTTGGCCTTAACCTGTTGACCACATTGGGGAAATGCATCTGCGATGTCTAAAGCGGTGTGCCCACGATCCGGAGTCGCTGCGGGTCTGACGCGGTGGACTTTTTCAGCATGAAACCCGCAGCAGCCGGATGTTACAGCATAGTGGATGGATTTCTAGAAATCACATGTCCACTATGCGTCTGCGGCTCACCTGCAGAAACAGAAATGCGGCACGTCTTTCCAGACCGCAGCATGTCAATTTCTCCGTCAGGTCCGCATGCAGGCTATCCCCATAGACCTAACCTCTTTGAGCAAAGTCCACAGGTGAAAAAAAAAATGGTGCCGCTCATTTGTATAGTTGAGCGGAAGTCGCCGCCGGCTCTTCTGCAGCGTCTGGGCCGCCGGCCTGGACACATCGTGGACACATACCCTTAAAGGACTCTGTCAGCACAAAATGACTGTTCAAACTAAGTCCCGCCACTTGCTGCTTCATGGCGGAGGCAATCATTACATACACCTTCCTACCTGCTTGCTTTCCGTCTATCTCCACCCCCTCTTCTTTGATTGACAGCTTTGGCTTCATAGAGCCAGAGAAAGGCGGAGATAGATGGAAAACAAGCAGCTAGGAAGGTGTATATAAATGATTAGCTCTGCCATGGAGCACTGAGCGCCTGTACTTGGTTTGAACAGTCATTCTGTGCTGACAGAGTCCCTTTAAACCACGGAGAACTTGAAGGATCAACAGGGAATAGTTCCAGAGGGTCACCCTTTTTGGGGTCGTGACTCTGCAAGGTGGCACTGATATAGAGAGACTATGCACGTCCTATAATAAGCCTTAAAGGGAATCTGTACGTCGCCTGATATAGGCTAAATCCAACGATGTATCACTTAGCTTGCTGGGTGCAGCCATTCTGACACAGAGTTTTTAGATTTAGCAATGCAGCAAAGCTGAGGAAGCTAACCCCGCCCACACCAGGCTCTGCATATACAATGCCCATAGACAGTGAGGGGGGTGTCGGACTAGCATGCAGGTGCTGCTGTGTCCCAGCAATGATAAGCTCCTGGTGCTAAAACAATCATTGCAAGCAAACAAAAACAAAGAGCTTTATAAGAGAGGCATGGCTACAATTTGTGTTTTAACCCCTGCCTTATGCTGTATTCAGATTTCATAGTAAAAACCTGCTGACAGATTCTCTTTAAGTATTATAACAAGCAAACTCACAGATACAATCCCACCTGGACTCACTGGCATTATTGAGTCCTGTTGCTGTATTGTCTCTATTGTCTGTTAGTTAGTAGATCTGGGATTGAGACTCTAAAAAAATGACCCTTGTTAGACTAAAAGTTAGATTTTTTCAGTGTTTTTTAGTGATCAGCAGAGACGTCATTTACATTAGATGACACTGGGTCTCTGGGCATCATGTGGCATCGTGTTCAGCAGGAAACAAAGCATCTGCTGTTACTAACAGAAGAATCTTTCAGGAAAATTTTTCAATAAATTTCAGCAACAAGAGAAAAAAAAAGCTCAGACAAAGCCGTGACAGTGACCTTTAAACAAATAAATCCCAGTGGATTCTAACAGGCCCCAATATTAAGTGGAATGGAAGAAGAAACCCCCTGATGTCATTGAGGAGAGCCTTAGACAACGTTCACAAGTTCAATATTTGATGAGTTTTTACCTCGGTATTTATAAGCCAAAGCCAGGAGTGGAACAATCAGAGGTAAAGTATAATAGAAACACGTCACCACTTCTGTATTTATCACCCACTCCTGGTTTTGGCTTACAAATACTGAGGTAAAATACTGACCAAATACTGAACGTGTGAACGTGGCCTTAAAGGGATCCTGTTAGATGGTCTCTCTCTCAATGACTTGTTGTTCACAGCCTTAGGACTCGTAGATGGAAGCACAATCTATTAGCAGCACATCTCTCCCCTATCCTGAGAGCTGGACATCACCATACAGTCCAGGCTATTTAGGGGACACAAGGATGGTTCAGTATTGGACACCATTCCTGAAAGTCTTACTGACCTCGAGGTCCAGGTCTGGCTCTCCCATGCTGTCCGCATTGGTACAAGCGATTAGCAGTTCTGTGGGATGTGTCATTGTGTCACATTGTAGCCCACTGCTCTCCATTTCTGTGAGTCCTGTAGATATAGAAAAGGACATGATCATCATGTTCTGCCCAATAATGATCTTAAAGGGGTTGTCCAGTGGTCACGAGCTGACTTGTCTCACCCGGATACTCACAATAGAAAAAAAAAAAAATTGAGAGAAGTGAATGAAATCACATACATGCGGTCTGGGACCACCCACCCAAATGTGGAATTGTGACAGTGTGAGAGTTGCACACCGTTACAATTCAGCAGTCTGCAGTAAGAAAGAAGAAATGTCTGCAGTCACTCGGAGACTAGAAAACGCCTTTCACAGTCCTTTAAAAAAAATGTGCATTACTCCATATACACACGTGGTCAAAATTGTCGATACCCCTCGTTTAATGAAAGAAAAACCCACAATGGTCACAGAAATAACTTAAATCTGACAAAAGTAATAATAAATTAAAAATCTATGAAAATGAACAAACGAAAGTCAGTCATTGCTTTTCAACCCTGCTTCTACTAAATTTTTAAAAAAATTAAACTCATGAAATAGGCCTGGACAGAAATGATGGTACTCTTAACTTAATAATTTGTTGAACAACCTTTTGAGGCAATCACTGCAATCAAACGATTCCTGTAACTGTCAATGAGACTTCTGCACCTCTCCACAGGTATTTTGGCCCACTCATCATGAGCAACCTGCTCCAGTTGTCTCGTGTTTGAAGGTTGCCTTTTCCAGCTCTTTCCAAAGATGCTCAATAGGATTTAGGTCAGGGCTCATAGAAGGCCACTTCAGAATAGTCCAATGTTTTCCTCTTAGCCATGTAAAGGAGCAATGGGCAATCCTTCTGCTGTAAACTGCAGTGTGTGAACAGCAACAGAAATAATCCAAGCACCAAGTGTTAGAACCATGCTGTCGGCTGGGACCATGCTCCTGACATCTCATACTGAGATTTGTGTGTGAACACTGTCATCTTTTAATCATAAAGAATACATGAAGGTTTCTAAGTGAGCGGTGGACAGCACTTGGATTACTTTTGTCGCTGTTCAATTACCTGCTGAGCCGGCTGGCGCCCTAAGCCCTCAGATGGACACGAAGATCCAATTTAAATGAAGAGATCAGTTCAAGGTAAGCTGTTCAACAGTCTGATTTGTCGACGAATCCATTTTTTAGCAAAGTTTTGTTTATGATTATATATATTATTATAGAGATGCGGCTAATGAAAATGTCACAACGTTAGTTTAGTGCTTGTTCTTCAGTCTATAGCTTATGCGCTCAGTTGTATCTTCAGCTTTGCACAGTCATTGCGAAAAGTTTTGAGACGGACACAAATTCTGGTTTTCACAAGGTGTGCTGCTTCAGTGTTATTAGATCTTTTAGTCAGATTTTTCTATGGTTACTAAAATATAATGATAAATATTTCATAAGTTTCTAAACTTTTATTGATAAATACATCACATTTATACAGTTTCAATATTTAAAATGTTGATCCTTTGGCAGCTGGATATCAGCTTCTGGGCCAAATCCTGACTGATGACAACACACTACTACCTAAGAAATGCTTAGAGATTATCACAACTTCTGTGTTTTTGTTTGTCCACAGGTTCTCAGTCGGATTGAGATCTGAAGAGTTTCTTGGTCATGAACCTAAAATTTCAATGTTTTGTTCACCGAGCCATTTTGATATGACTTTTGTCTTGTGACATGGTCTCCATCATGCTGGAAAAAGCATTGTTGATCACCAAATTGCCCCGGGATCGTTGGGAGAAGTTGCTCTTGAAGGGCGTTTAGATACCATTCTTTATTCATGGCAGTGATCTTAGGGAAAATTATGAGTGAGCTACCTCCATGGATGAGAAGCAACCCACACATAAATGGTCTCAGGATCCTTTAATGCTGGCATGATACAGGACTCAAAAACAACCATTCTATCAGATTTCATAAACAGTCTGTGAAGGACTGTTTTCATCCAAAGGAGTAGAGTACATGTGACAACAATCTCCCAAATTCTTCATCTGTCTGGCCATCCAAACTCGGCTATGTTTTGCCAAAACCTACATCAAGTCTGCCAAAAGCACGTGGGAAAACATGTTATGGTCTGATGAGACTAAGGTTGAACTTTTTGACCATAATTCCAAAGCGTATGTGTGCACAAAGCCAACATTCTGCTTCACCAAAAGAACACCATACCCAAAGTGAAGCATGGTGAAGACAACATTATGCTTTAGAGCTGTTATCTGGCAGCTGGAACTTTGGCTTTAATTAAGGTGGAGTGAATTATGAACAGTTCAAAATATCAGCCAGTCTATTTTGCAACAAAACCGTCATCCTTTTGCTAAAAAGCTGAAGATGAATTTCAACTTTCAGCATGACAACGACACTATGCATACCGCCAAATTAACAAAAGAATGGCTTTACCAAAATATGATCAACATTTTGGAATGGCCCAACCAGGGACCAGACCTGAATCTAACTGAAAACCTGTGAGTTGACCAAAGAGGGTGCTGTACACAAGAGATGCACTAGCAATCTGACAGATTTGGAGCTACTGCAAGGGAGAGTATGGAAAGATTGCCAATTCTAGATATGTCATGCTAAGACAGACTTCTACCCAAAAAGACAGAATGCTGTCATAAATTCAAGAATGTATATTTTTGCAACCACATTATTTTAGTTCTTTCTCTGTCCAAAAAGATTTAAATTTGTTTCTCAAGGGAGTTGTACAGATTATGGGCGACATTAAAAGTTCTAAAATGCTCTGAAATTATTCTTCTTGGTAGGATATTTTTAAATGGCAAAAACCTGGCATTATTACAGGGGTGTGTAGACTTTATTTCCACTGTAATGGAGGTTTATCTTCAGACAGCACTCACTTTAACATAGAAGCCGTAATCCAAATAAGTGGGATTACCAAGACATTCAGCCACGCCAAGGGTGCAATGAACCCCTACATTTGCATTCTGCAATAAAGTTCTCTTTTGGGGCAATGGAGGAACAGATTTAAAAATGAAAAGAACGATTTTATCGTCACGTCATCTCTTACAGGGCTATGTGATTAGTATAAAGGTGTGAATTTGGGGTGACAGACTCCTTTTAGAATGGTTTGTCCATTACTCAACCTATTCTCAATTACTATATTACACCATGTAAAATAACAACCTGTACTCCCCTCTGATCGACAGCTACCTGTGTACACTGTGCATAGGCAGAAAGTTTCCAATCAGTGGTGGGGGCGGGTCTATACAGAGCATCTAAATATGGAGGACTACACGGCAGCAGGATTACTAGTCCTCTAGGGACAATCTCCTGCTGATAAAATCGTACTTTTATAAAAAATTACAGCCAGCAGCCCAATCAATGACACATCACTCAAATCAGGGTCTCTGTCTCACTACTTTAAGATTAGGTAGAAAAACCCTGGTGACAGATTTCCTTTAATTTTACATGCTGGACACAATAATGAAATGTAAAAAAAATAAAAGTTTAAATACTCTTTAAGGGGTTTACAGGGGTCTTCTATAAAAAAAAATCCCTTTCCCTTGGCCAGAGGAGAAATAGATTACCTGCAATACACAGAAAATCCATTCATATGAATGGCCACTTTGTAATGCCTCAGGTACAGCCTAGTGTTTAGTCTTCAGTCTGCCCCTGAGCCATGGTACCTTGTTCCGTTATATTCTTAAATCCTTTTTATTGTGAATGTATTTTAACCGCATCCTGTGCTTCATGTATCCTCTCATTCACTATTCTGTCCTTTTTTTCCATTACAGCAGCCTAAATTTAGTAATGGTTTTCCTTTAATATTCTCTGCAATATATTTTACAATGGGTGCTGCAGCGTCGGTACTCAGGACACAAAGGGAAGCAGAGATGTATCCTTCCTTTACTATGACAATGTACAAGGGTGTACCCTTCAAATTTCATGAAACATTTGTCATGCAGAACACTTCCAGCATGTTTGACATTTTGATATCATGTATTATATTTACACCTGATATAACAGAATACGTATTACATCAGGGGTGGGGAGCCTTTAGGTCATTTTCTGACGACACATTCCCTTAAAGTGAATAGAACTGAGCTGGAATACCAGACAGAGGCACTACAAAATGTACAGAGTTGTACTTGGTAAGCATTAAATGGGGCCTTCAGTCAGTAACACCTTCAATCAGCACATTGATGAAGGTGCCAGCTCCCCACTGATCTAATATTGGGTGGCTTGTTCCAGGGGTGGTGAACCTCCAGCCCCCCGGGCAGATTCCCGAGGACCACAGTGCTCAGGAAGCCGGCCCCGTTTTCCCAGCATTGGTCCTTAAATTCGTCTTTACACTGAGAGTATGCACACGCAGCATTCACTGCTGAACGTGCGGCACATGAAATGAAGAATTACATCCTGACTCTGGCCAGTGCCTGAATCAGGACGTTCTTTGTGGGCATAGTCTGATGACGACAGCAGTCACACTGTATCCTATGTGATGTATAGGCTCCAACCCCAGTGTCCCTATGTGATATATACAGTTGTGCTCAAAAGTTTACATACCCCGGCAGAATTCTTCCTTTCTTGGCCTTGTTTCAGAGAATATAAACGATAACAAAAAAACTTTTTCTCCACTCATGGTTATTGGTTGGGTGAAGCCATTTATTATCAAACTACTGTGTTTTCTCTTTTTAAATCTTACTAACAACCAAAAACATCCAAATGACCCTGATCAACAGTTCACATACCCTGGTGATTTTGGCCTGATAATATCCACAGAATTGGATAGAAATGGTTTTGAATGGCTACTAAAGGTAACATCCTCACTTGTGACCTGTTTGCTTGTAATCGGTGTGTGTGTGTGTAAGGTGCCCCAGCGAGGTAGTCGTGGGCGAGCTGTAGCCCCCTCTCGCTCTGGCACCCTACAGACAATTCGTGTCCTCCCTCTGAAGTGTGGCTGTGTATGTGGGGTTCTCCACTTACTTCAAACCATCCAATCGCGGCTGTCTCCAGGCATTTCTCTTCTGGGACCAGGGCAGCAATAAATTAAGAGGACACAAGGTTCTTAACCAGAACTTGGAATTTACTTGGGGACGAGGAATATGTATAGTATTTACAGGCAGATATAATGGATAAGGCCCGACAGGTTATTATCTCTCTCACAGGCACTGGCAACATCTTCAGCCCTGGTTCCCTCTTTAAAGGCCCCGTCACACATAACGAGATCGCTAGCGAGATCGCTGATGAGTCACGTTTTGGTGACGCAATAGCGATCTCGCTAGCGATCTCGTTATGTCTGACAGGTAGCAACGATCAGGCCCCTGCTGTGAGATCGCTGATCGTTACAAAGCTTCCTGGACCATTCCTGGGTCGTTGCGCTCCCGCTGGGCAGTGTGCATCGCTGTATTTGACACCTTGTCAACGACCTCGCTAGCGATTCAGAACTGAGACACGTAGAGGTGCATAAATTGGACTTTTCTGCGTTCATCGTCCGCGATTGGTGGTCGCTACTGCGTCCTTGTTTTTCAGATCCCACCAGCGTTCTCCGGCTGTGACTCCACTTTGAACAAATTAGACATCTTTAGCGAAGTAGGTATTGTTTGGGGTCTTAAATGAGTTTCCATTTTTAATTCATTTATAGGACATCTACCAATTATCTGCTATCATTGCTCTTCAGGGAGGGAGGGCTTGGCTTCTATCTGTATATATATGCTTTTGCATGGGCAGATATTTTAGGGGTCTCATGCACACACACCCACACAGCACGTTTTCTGACACGCTGTCGTGGCCAACCGCTTCAGAGTTTTTCATACGCCAATTAACATGAAGCTTAAATCAATAGACTCTGTTCTTTTGGCCTGTTGCACGCTTCAAAACTTTCTTCGTCGACGTGATGCAATTACGTACTGTCCGCCTGGCTTTGTGGACTCTGTGGACCGAGCCAATGGGGAAGTGGAGCTCGGTGTATAGCGTGCAAACGATCCTGCAATTGCAGGCCTTCAACCAGTGGGACATGGCAGAAACACCCATGATGCGAAGACCTGCTGCGACAACTGCTGCCAGTATTTTAACGGTCCTGGTGCCCCGTCACACATAACGAGATCGCTAACGAGATCGCTATTGAAGCCAAGCCCTCACTCCCTGAAGAGCAATGATAGCAGATAATTGGTAGATGTCCTATAAATGAATTAAAAATGGAAACTCATTTGAGACCCCAAACAATACCTACTTCGCTAAAGATGTCTGATTTGTTCAAAGTGGAGTCACAGCCGGAGAACGCTGGTGGGATCTGAAAAAACAAGGACGCAGTAGCGACCACCAATCGGGGACGATGAACGTAGAAAAGTCCAATTTATGCACCTCTACGTGTCTCAGTTCTGAATCGCTAGCGAGGTCGTTGACAAGGTGTCAAATACAGCGATGCACACTGCCCAGCGGGAGCGCAACGACCCAGGAATGGTCCAGGAAGCTTTGTAACGATCAGCGATCTAACAGCAGGGGCCTGATCGTTGCTACATGTCAGACATAACGAGATCGCTAGCGAGATCGCTATTGCGTCACCAAAACGTGACTCATCAGCGATCTCGCTAGCGATCTCGTTATGTGTGACGGGGCCTTTACAATACATGTATGCCCCCATTTTTCCCAGACCGGATTCCCAATTGAGATCTTGTGGGATATTACACATCTGACACCCCAAGTAGCACCGCAGGCTGTCCAGGAGCCACTGATGCCCAAATCCAGGTCTGGAAGGAGAACCCTGGACAACATGAGCAGCCTTGTTAGGAGTGAATACAGACACATGGGGGTTATACCCACTACAGAACCACAGTAGGAGTTACTGTAATACATGAAACATCCCTTCACCAAGGTCCAATGTGTGATTTAAGTGTTCCCATAAAAGGAACCAGTCACCTTGGAAAACAAGATTAAGCTGACTGTTAATTGTGTTACAATGGTGTCGGGCCTCCTTACAGAAAGTGCGGCTACTAGGAGAAAATGAATATGAGTGGTGGCTGTGGGCACATCCCAGCACCTCGATTCTCAGCTCACTTTGCAGCGCATCTGTGTAGAGCTGTCAATCAAAGTGCCCAGCAAGCTTACAGTACAGCAGTGGTGCTGTGAGTGATGACTAATTGCTCCCTGCACCGCCCCCATGACTGAAAGCCAGCGCCTCCCAGTAGCCACACTTGCAGATTAACCCTATATTTGCAGGTAAATAGAATTTTCCAAAGTGACATGTTCCTATTAATTTTTTTTTAAGTGGTGTATTATACCTATTAGGTCAACTGCATCACCTTACAAGCTGGAGTTATTAGAGTTATTCACACACTGCAATCATTAGGCTTTTTTTTGTTGGGATTAGACAAAATTTGCAGAAAAAGCAATATGACAGCACTGGGGGGTGAAGGAGGCCTTTGTACTGGGACTCGTAGTATTATGCACAGGGAAAAACTGTGGTTTAGCTAAAATAAATAAAGGGAACATTTAAACAATGTAACTCCACTTCTGTGATATCTACCTGTCCTGTTATGAAGCAACACTGATTGTAGATCAATTTCTCCTGCTGTTGTGCAAATGGAACAGACAACAGGTAGAAATGATAGGAAATTAGCAAGATACCCCCTATAAAGGAGTGGTTCTGCAGGTGGTGACCCCAGACCATTTCTCTGTTCTCATCCTTTTTGGCTGTTCTTTTGGTCACTTCTGCATTTTGTCATTGCTCTCACCCCTAGAGGTTCAGTAGCATAAGGCGGTGTCTACAACCCACAGAAGTTGCTCAGGTAGTGCAGCTCATCTAGGACGGTACATCAATGCGAGCTGTGGTAAAAAGCGTAGCTGTGTCTGTCAGCACAGTGTCCAGAGCATGGAGTAGATACCAGGAGACAGGCCAGTACACCAGGAGACATGGAGGGGGCCGCAGGAGGGCAACAACCAAGCACCAAGACCACTACCCTCCTCCTCTGTGCAAGAAGGAGCAGTGCCAGAGCCCTGGAAAATGACCTCCAGCAGGCCACTAACATCCATGTGTCTGCTCAAACTGTCAGAAATCGACTCCATGAGGGAGGTATGAGGGCCCGATGTCCATATGTGGGTGTTGTGCTTACAGCCCAACACCGTGCAGGGCGATTGGCATTTGCCTAAGAACACAAAGATTGGCAGATTCCTTATTGGAGCCCTGTGCTCTTCACAGATGAGAGAAGGTTCACACTGAGCACATGTGACAGAGTCTGGAGACGCCATGGAGAGCGATCTGCTGTCTGCAACATCCTCCAGCATGACCAGTGGGTCAGTAATGGTGTGGGAATGTATTTCTTTGGAGGGCTGCACAGCCCTCCATGTGCTAGCCAGAGGTACCCTGACTGCCATTAGGTACAGACATGAGATCCTCAGACCCATTGTGAGACCATATGAAGGTGCAGTGGGCCCTGGGTTCCTTCTGATAAAGGACAATGCCAGACCTCATGTGGCTGGAGTGTATTGGCAGTTCCTGCATGATGAAGGCACTGATGCTTTGGACTGGCCTGCTAATCTGATAGCAAAAGGAAAGACTTCTAAATTAATCAAGGAGTTAAATGAAAACTCTTGAGAGTTAGCTTTCACTGCACAGACCTCTGGTGAAAAAAGTGTTCCTTGATCTTGGATTATTCTCCTTGGATGATTCTACAGTATTAGAAGTAGGACATATTTTAAATCTGTGGATGCCAATGGCTATTTGGAGTGTTCCAGCTCACATCCAAAGTGGAAGAACATACAGTACTGTTCAAAAGTTTGGGGTCACCCAGACAATTTTGTGTTTTCCATGAAAACTCATACTTTTTCTAATCATTTTGTAACTCATTTGATAAATATAGTCCAGACATTGACAAAGGTTAGAAATAATGATTTTTATTTGAAAGAATAATTTTCTCCTTCAAACTTTGCTTTCGTCAAAGAATGCTCCCTTTTCAGCAATTACAGCATTGTAGACCTATGGCATTCAAGCTGTTAATTTGCTGAGGTAATCTTGAGAAATTTCCCCCCAATGCTTCCTGAAGCCCCTCCTACAAGTTGGATTGGCTTGATGGGCACTTTTTGCGTACCATACGGTCAAGCTGCTCCCACAACAGCTCAATGGGGTTGAGATCTGGTGACTGCACTGGCCACTCCATTACAGATAGAATACCAGCTGCCTGCTTCTTCCCTAAATAGTTCATACATGATTTGGAGGTGTGCTTTGGGTCATTGTCCTGTTGTAGGATGAAATTGGCTCCAATCAAGCGCTGTCCACAGGGTATGGCATGGCATTGCAAAATGGAGTGACAGCCTTCCTTATTCAAAATCCCATTTACCTTGTACAAATCTCCCACTTTATCAGCACCAAAGCAACCCCAGACCATCACATTACCTCCACCATGCTTGACAGATAGCGTCAGGCACTCTTCCAGCATCTTTTCAGTTGTTCTGCGTCTCACCTCAAACTTTGATTCATCTGTCCATAAAACTTTTTCCAATCTTCCTCTGTCCAATGTCTGCGTTCTTTTGCCCATATTAATCTTTTCCTTTTATTAGCTGGTCTCAGATATGGCTTTTTCTTTGCCACTTTGCCCTGAAGGCCAGCATCCCGGAGTCGCCTCTTCACTGTAGACGTTGACACTGGCGTTTTGCGTGTACTATTTAATGAAGCTGCCAGTTGAGGAGCTGTGAGGCGTCGATTTCTCAAACTAGAGACTCTAATGTACTTGTCTTGTTGCTCAGTTGTGCAATGGGCCTCCACTTCTCTTTCTACTCTGGTTAGAGCCTGTTTATGCTCTCCTCTGAAGGGAGTAGTACACACCGTTGTAGGAAATCTTCAGTTGCTTGGAAACTTCTCGCATGGAATAGCCTTCATTTCTAAGAACAAGAATAGACAGTCGAGTTTCACATGAAAGTTCTCTTTTTTTTCTGGCCATTTTGAGAGTTTCATAGAACAAACAAATGTAATGCTCCAGATTCTCAACTAGCTCAAAGGAAGGTCAATTTTATAGCTTCTCAAATCAGCCAAACCGTTTTCAGCTGGGCTAACATACTTGTGCAAGGGTTTTCTAAACATCCACTAGCCTTCTTACACAGTTAGCAAACACAATGTACCATTAAAACACTGGAGTGGTGGTTGTTGGAAATGGGCCTCTATACACCTATGTAGATATTGCAATAAAAACAAGACATTTGCAGCTAGAATAGTCATTTACCACATTAACAATGTATAGAGTGTATTTCTGATTCATTTAATGTTCGCTTCATTGAAAAAAAATTTGCTTTTCTTTCAAAAATAATGAAATTTCTAAATGACCCCAAACTTTTGAACGGTAGTGTACCTACAAGACAATTTAGGCACATCAGACGCAATTGTACATCTACTACTGATCAGGTTTCACAATCACAGATCTTATATACCAGATTTAAAGAAAAGGGTTACCCTAGAACACTTGTTGAAAATGCTTATGTGAACAATCTCAACCTCACTCAGAAAGAATGTCTTCTTGGTTCCTTGAAAAACAATAAAAATAATACTTCCAATATTAATAGAGAAATATCGAGATGGAAATATAGTTTCATAACAGGGGTAACCAATTTATTAGAAGTATATTGAACAAGTATTGGTACCTCCTCCAAAAAGATCCCATATTAAAGAAAATCATTCCCCAAAAACCGACTATAACATTTCGGAGAGGTATAACAGTAAAGAACTGTGTTGCACCCAGTTGTTTAAGAAATGATGAAAATAATAAAAACAAGAGCAAGGTTAGTCCCTCAGAAATGATTACAGTAGAAATAAGGGAAAACACCGAGATCAAAAATGGGGCATTTAAATGTGGAAAAAACCTTGCCAATGTTGCAAAATCATTGTTCAAAAAACTAGATCCATTTAAGTAAAAAAAAAAAAAACATCAAACACTATCTCAATCAAAAATGAACATGTAATTCAGATTTTGCTATTTATGCTCTTACATATGTGGGTCGTACTACACAGACATTAAGAACCCGAATGAATGGACATCGATATAATGTTAGGAGATGTACTTAAAACAGAGTTTGTCAAAACATACACAGTTCTGGCAAAAATTAAGAGACCACTGCAAAATTTTCATTTTCTCTGATTTTTCTCTTTATAGGTATATATTTTAGTAAAATGTACATTGTTGTTTTAGTCTATAAACTACTGACAACATGTATCTGAAATTCAAAGCTAAAAATTTTGTATTTATTTGCAGCAAATGAGAAATCGTAAAAATAATAAAAAATAAACCGTGCTTTCAGACCTCAAATAATGAACAGAAAACAAGTTCTTATTCATTTAGAAACAACAATACTCATGTTTTAACGCCGGAAGAGTTCATAAATCAATATTTGGTGGAATAACCATGATTTTTAATCACAGCTTTCATGCGTCTTGGCTGCTTTCCACCAGTCTTTCACACTGCTTTTGGGTGACCTTATGCCACTCCTGGCACAAAAATGTAAGCAGTTCTTCTTTGATGGCTTGTGACTATCCATCTTCCTCTTGATTACATTCCAGAGGTTTTCAATGGGGTTCAGGTCTGGAGATTGGGCTGGCCATGACAGGGTCTTGATGTGGTGCTCCTTCATCCACACATTGATTGACCTCGCTGTGTGGCATGGGGCATTGTCCTGCTGGAAAAAAACTGTCCTCAGAGTTGGGGAACATTGCCTGAGCAGAAGGAAGTGTTTTTCAAGGATAACCTTGTATGCGGCTTGATTCATACATCCTTCGCAAAGATTAACCTGCCCAATTCCAGCCTTGCTGAAGCATCCCCAGATCGTCACCGATCCTCCACCAAATTTCACAGTGGGTGCAAGACACTGTGGCTTGTATGCGTCTCCAGTTCTCCGTCTAACCATTAGAAGACCAGGTGTTGGGCAAAGCTGAAAATTAGACTCATCAGAGAAGATTACCTTACTCCAGTCCTCTATGGTCCAATCCTTATGGTCTTTGGCAAACTTCAGCCTGGCTCTCCTTTGCTTCTCATTGAAAAGGCTTTTTTCTAGCTTTACATGACTTGAGCCCTGCCTCTAGGAGCCTGTTACCAACTGTTCTTGCCATGCACTTCACCCCAGCTGCCATTCCTTTTGTAGGTCACTTGATGTCATCCTGCGGTTGCTGAGTGACATTAGAATAAGATGACGGTCATACCGGTCAGTGGAGAGTCGCTTTCGCCCTCTGCTGGTCTGTAGCTTTGTTGTCCCCAATGTCTGCTGCTTGACCTTGTTGTATCCCTCTGCTAGTAAAGCCAGAATTGAGCCCTTCTTTTCCTCACTGAAGACTTTTCTTTTCAACTCCTTTGGCATGGTTATTTTTCAAATTACCTTTGGGCCATTCCTAGCACTTGTTTTGCCATCCAGCTTGTCCTATTGCAAGAGGACTGTGAAGTCCACAGCAGTGTTTTTTATACTTTCCCTCATTACATAAGATTTGGTTCAGGTGATCACCTAATCAGAAGCACATTAAGTAGAATGAGGTGGACTTTGGTTGGAATTCAACTGACACTGGAATGGAATGGCTGTCAGACATGTAGAGATGGTGATTTTTAGAAAACTGTGCAGTGGTCTCTTCATTTTTGCCAGAGCTGTATTTTTAAAACATGAAAAAAAAATTCAGCTCCGTAAGAGTACTTCCATTAGAGCAGGTACCCATTCACTAGAAATAGAACAATATTAAATAGGAAAGAGTCTCATTGGATATATAAACTGCACAGTTTATATCCAAATGGGCTCAATGAAGTTTTGGAACACATTTAAATACTCAAATTCCAATCCACCAGGTTTATGTAAGAATTGTAGTTGTATCACTTGGGTGGGGTTTCCACTTCTGTTTTGCCTTTCAGCCATTACATATTAGCAATATAGATATATGTTCAAGTATATACATACACTCAGTTGTGTCCACTTTGGAGTGGGGTGCACTCTGGATGGGTAATAGGGGATTCATGCCATCAAGCGGGATGGAGAATGGTGGGGCCCGCGCTGCTGCCTGCCGAGTGTGGGGTCATCAGCCTCCAATTGGAGTACATTTTTGGTGGTTGGAAGATAGGGATTTAGTGATTTGGTGGCCAAAAGGAGACTTAATATCTACTCCCCTTATTTTTTTAATTTAAATATGAGCGCCGACTGTTATAGATAGAAATTTGATGGGGTTTTTAAGTTGGAATAGAGGTCACTTCATTATAAATGGGGGAATTCTGTAATTAATATATATATATATATATATATAATAATCATGATTAACAAGAGGATGTAGAAAAAGGGGAAATCCACAATATATAATATAGGAAAAATAATGTACATATATCTTTCCCCTATTTTTAATAGTAATGCATTTTTAGCTTTGTGATGCATATAATATACATATGTATTTAAATAGCGATATTAGATCAGATTCTGTGATTAATCAAGTTTAAAATATGATCCTAAAGCAAACATAGAAAAAGGGTATATATATCCATGCATTGACTAATTAGAGACGGAGATAGGGAGTGGGAGTTTTCCTTTTTTTTTTGATGGGTCACTCTGTATGAAGTGCCCCACTCATAAAAATGAGGAAAGACATACACTTCCAGACAGCTGATGAAGGCTCTGAACATATAAAAATATTTTTAATTTTAATAAATTCCTACTTTTTAAAAAAGATTTAATAATTGTCATCAATAATGAAGACATCCTGTTGGACCATTGCAATTCATCTTGGAGATTCCTCTTAAAACAGGAGTGCCTGCCAGAATTCTCTCTTTTCGTAACTTTTTTTTTGTCGTGGTAAGGAATTACCTAGGAAGGAGTACGTACAAGTACCTGCAGGATATACTGGAATGGCAGCACACCCATGAAGGATCCCATCTGGCATTCACACATTCTCTATTGTGCCTATTAGCACAACTGATATAGGAATGTGTGAAAATATAAGCATTTATCTTTTTCAACACCTGTACACACTCCCTGTGCTTAGATAGCACTTTCTGCTTTTTTTCCCTATTATTTCATTCCTTTCAGAATTTTAGTGATTAATCCAAACGTGCTCTTTTTGGAAAGTTTCTTCCAAAAGTTCAGCAAAAAACTTGGCGTGAACACACACTAAGGACAAACATAGCCACCATTCAGGAAAAAAAATATCAAGGTTTCCAAATGAGGTTTGTGCAGTTAAACAGCAGTGACGAGCATTAAAGACTGAAGAAAAATTATGGATCACTGGGATTTTTACCCCAATAAAAGTGGAATTGGGGAGACAAAAAGGGGCAGCAGAACACCACTGCACATGGTGCGGCGGCATCTGATGGCTGGATCAGTCATATGTGACATAACGGCATCTCTGCCTGGTATAACTGGAGACATAGTGGTCCACAGGCACTGGGTATCCCAGAGCGCAGCATTACATCAGAAGTGACACGGATAACAATGGCATCAGCAATGTGAAGGGACAACCTCATATAGGCACAGGTCAGTGCAAAGCCCCTTTAATAAGACACAATGTATAGCAATAACCCCTTATGGCAGATCAGTGCACAACCCCTTTAATAAGACACGATGGATAGCAATAACCCCTTATGGCAGATCAGTGCACAACCCCTTTAATAAGACACGATGGATAGCAATAACCACATATGGCAGATCAGTGCACAACCCCTTTAATAAGACACGATGGATAGCAATAACCCCTTATGGCAGATCAGTGCACAACCTCTTTAATAAGACACGATGGATAGCAATAACCACATATGGCAGATCAGTGCACAACCCCTTTAATAAGACACGATGGATAGCAATAACCACATATGGCAGATCAGTGCACCACCCCTTTAATAAGAAGATCTATAGTATTATGTCACACACCGCCCCTTTTCATGCCGCCTGCAGAACATATAGGACAGTCCTGTCCCGTTACTTGTCGCAGCCCGTGTCACATCTGCGCCAGATGCCAGTGAGCAGTCAGCACCGCCATATTAGAAGGCTGCCGCCCGGCGCAGACACCCCATGTGCGGCTCCGCCATCCCCCGCGTGACCGCACCGCTCCCCGGAGCTCTCCCCCGCTCTCTGCCCTGCACGCGGCTCTATAAAGGGGGAGGGGTGAGACCCTGCCACCCAAGAAGAGAAAATTCAAAACGAGTCTACTCAACCTCGTCTTGGCTTTTCCAGGCACCACCATGGAGACCGGGACACTCGCGCATGCGCCCACGAACAAAAGGCCTCCACCATTGGTCCTTTTACGGCTTCCGTAGGCTCGTGGAACGCAACCCGGACATGGAGAAACAAAGTCACCACAGAAAGCATCGCGATTACAGTGCGGTTGACTTGTGTATAGATATTTCTTATGTAAAATCTGCCCTGAGCTAAACCGGCGTGACCACATCAATAAAGCTGACACACTTTGTGGAAGGGGTACGGTGAGCCGTGTACATGTACGGTATTAGCAAGCGACATATGTAACCGTGAGAGACTAAATGACCATTACAGAGGTGAACAGTGGCCTTACGTCGGCCTGTACGCTGAGAATAGGCGGGCCGTCTATGTGAGCACTGTCACTTTAACAGCAGACCTGACGAATCGATAGCCGACGCGCTCGGTCTGCAGGCGTGCTCCGTGTAACACGTGGTTAGCCGCTCACAGCGCTCAGCCCTGCTGCACCGAGGAGACCCCACCATGGCGCAGATCCAGGCCCGGTTCTTTACTAGGAATAAGAGGTGAGTTCCCCCTTGTGCCGGCACTAGTGGTCTACCTAGCAGGGCCTGACACCCCTTGCTGCAAGCTGCTGTTCTCTCTTATCAGCCACTGCAGACTAGGGTGAGCTAGACTGTTGTATTATTATTAGTGATGTGGAGCCTGGACCATCTCTGCCCCCATAGGACAGTGACTTGTGTGTGACATTGCTTTCTCCACCATGGCATCCTCTGTGTATGATGCCAGGGAAAGCCTTGTGTGGGCGACCCCCCGCTGCCGGAGCGTGACACGGCGATCCCCCCGCTGCCGGAGCGTGACACGGCGACCCTCCCCCCGCTGCCGGAGCGTGACACGGCGACCCCCCCCCCCGCGCTGCCGGAGCGTGACACGGCGACCCCCCCCCCCTCCCGCTGCCGGAGCGTGACACGGCGACCCCCCCCCCCCTCCCGCTGCCGGAGCGTGACACGGCGACCCTCCCGCTGCCGGAGCGTGACACGGCGACCCCCCCCCCCCGCGCTGCCGGAACGTGACACGGCGACCCCCCCCCCCCCCCCCGCGCTGCCGGAACGTGACACGGCGACCCCCCCCCCCCCCCCGCGCTGCCGGAGCGTGACACGGCGACCCCCCCGCGCTGCCGGAGCGTGACACGGCGACCCCCCGCGCTGCCGGAGCGTGACACGGCGACCCCCCCGCGCTGCCGGAGCGTGACACGGCGACCCCCCCGCGCTGCCGGAGCGTGACACGGCGACCCCCCCGCGCTGCCTGCCGGAGCGTGACACGGCGACCCCCCCGCGCTGCCTGCCGGAGCGTGACACGGCGACCCCCCCCCAGCTGTCTGCCGGAGCGTGACACGGCGACCCCCCCCCAGCTGTCTGCCGGAGCGTGACACGGCGACCCCCCCCCAGCTGTCTGCCGGAGCGTGACACGGCGACCCCCCCCCAGCTGTCTGCCGGAGCGTGACACGGCGACCCCCCCCCCAGCTGTCTGCCGGAGCGTGACACGGCGACCCCCCCCCCCCCCCCCCCCGATGTCTGCCGGAGCGTGACACGGCGACCCCCCCCCCCGCTGTCTGCCGGAGCGTGACACGGCGACCCCCCCCCCCGCTGTCTGCCGGAGCGTGACACGGCGACCCCCCCCCCCCCCCCCCCCCGGCGCTGCCGGAGCGTGACACGGCGACCCCCCGGCGCTGCCGGAGCGTGACACGGCGACCCCCCGGCGCTGCCGGAGCGTGACACGGCGACCCCCCCCGCGCTGCCGGAGCGTGACACGGCGACCCCCCCCGCGCTGCCGGAGCGTGACACGGCGACCCCCCCCGCGCTGCCGGAGCGTGACACGGCGACCCCCCCCCCCCCCGCGCTGCCGGAGCGTGACACGGCGACACCCCCCCCCCCCCCCCCCCGCTGCCGGAGCGTGACACGGCGACCCCCCCCCCCCCCCGCGCTGCCGGAGCGTGACACGGCGACCCCCCCCCCGCGCTGCCGGAGCGTGACACGGTGACCCCCCCCCCCCCCCCCGCTGCCGGAGCGTGACACGGTGACCCCCCCCCCGCTGCCGGAGCGTGACACGGCGACCACTCTAGTGAGCTCCAGCGGTGGGCACTACACTCGGGCTAAATCCACACTGGACTGAATTGCTGCCGATGTTTTGCATGTGGAAATTGACTTTCACGGCGGATCCAACCCCTTTCCATGTGGCAGCTGTGGGTTTATGGTGGAGACATCTTCCTCCAGTACTTGTGCTTCTATGGACTGTGGATAGGAGTGCTGTCACCGTCGGGCCTCATTCACTGTCAATTTTTCATGTCCTTGTTCTGTCTGTGTTGCTCATGGATAGGACTCGGACCTGTTATAGTCTATGGTGCTGTTCACACTCTTCTGTAGTTTTGCAGATTGAGTTACATGCACAAAATGACAGGGACTTCACCTCTTCATGGATCCGTGTGCTGTCTGATCTTCACCGACTCGTAAATAATCTAATAGGAGAAGCTGGAGAAACATCCATCAGTTTTGTTTTTTTTTATTCAAGAAAAATTGGTGAAGCTCTGAGGGTATGTGCCCACGACGAGGAGCTGCTGCTAGAGGTTAGGTCTATAGGGAAAGGACACATGCGGACCCGCCGGAGAAATTGACATACTGTGGGTCTGAAAGACGCACCACAAGTCCGTGTCCGCGTGTGATCCGCAGACGCATAGTGGACATGGGATTTTTAGAAATCCATCCACTATGCTGTAACATCTGTCTGCTGCGGCTTTGACGCTACATAACGCAGCATTTCCTGATCATGTGCACATAGCCCGATGGTAAAAACTGATCCAAAACCGATGAAAATTGAATCTTTTTGTGTACTGGAATAATCCCTAAAACCTGTACGACTCCTTTAACAGCCTCTTCCAGTTTTCTTTTTCAATGTATTATCAGGATCTTTAGAGGCACAAGTTAAAGAAGCCATCCCTATCATCTCCTATGAAGATAACTTTTTACATAAATTTTGTCTTAATCACCTATCTCCGCCTTCTTTGGAACCCAGCGCTGTTCTGCTCCTCTTCTCAGTGACGTCACCACTCATCAGACTCTCTGGGTTACTATGTGTGAGTCTGATGTCTGTTACAATGTAAGTAATTAGAGCCTTTGCCCTGTCGCTCCATAGACTTACATTGTAAAAGCTACTTCCAGGTCATGCAGAGCACAATGTGACCCAGAGAGTCTGCAGAGCGGTGACGTCACTGAGAAGAGAAGATCGGTACTGGACACCGGAGAGAGCAGAGGTAGGCGAGTATATTAATACACTCACACTACATGCACATATACACAGGGCTGTGGAGTCGGTATAAAATGGACCGACTCCAACTCCTAAAATATATAATAAATTGGGTACAGTAGTTCAATGCAGTTTGTGGGGAATATTTTTTCATAAGAATTTGGGAAAGTTATTAAATGTCTGTCCTATTCCTGATCTAAGGGTCTAGACTTTTAGCTGAGATGAATCTGTGCTACAGAAAACTTATCACTTAGACATGAGCCATGTATGAGGGAGTCGGAGTCATGGAAATTGAGGAGTCGGAGGTTTGGCTTACTGACTCCACAGCCCTGCATATACACACAATTAGTGAAAATACACCATGAGAGGGCTTCTTTAAAGTGGTTCTCTTGGAAAATAATATGGTTAAGTCCATTAATGTCAGGTTTGTAGGGGTCCAAACCCAGAACTCAATCAGCTGTAATCAGGAGCTGTTATTCAACACATCAACACCAGCCGTATGTTGCTCCTGCTACTGTGAGCAGCCTGCCAGGCCTAAACATGCTACCATGGCCTGCTGTGTCTCCAGACTTGTCTCCCACCGAGCACATCTGGGTCATCATTGGTCCGCAACAGCAAAGGGAGCTGCCAGCAGTGGAACGTGATGATTTGCTGCCCAAGTGCATTCAGTGTAGCAGAACATTCCTCAGACAACCATTAGTAACCTCAGTGATAGCAGCCGAAGCTGTAAGTTTGAGTATTTCTGTGTGTGACGCTCATACTCCACACTAAATATAGAGATGTCTTAATTTTGTTTCCATTTTTTCATCATTTGTCATCAGTAACATGTCTCCATCCTGCGATTTCCATAACTCCACAACTTTTCCATCTTGGTGTTGAAATTTCAATGTTGAGTCCATTACTTTATCCTGCAGCCCCCTAGTATACACTCCAGTGCAGCAATCTGATAGGAAACAAGCTGTCCCACAGCGTCTTGTGTCTTTTAGTGACTGTTTTTGTTCTTTCATTCCATGTAATAAAGTCTTACATTAAATTCCATTTTCCTGCGTGTAGCCTTATTTTATGACTTAACAACTGTAATATTTTTTCAGGTATGAGATCGATGATTTTCCTTTCTCCATTCCAGCAACATCTGAAATTACAGATCTCAGTAATATCATCAACAAGGTGCTCGAAACCAAAAATGGTGAGTTCATGGGTTGGGTTACTTTATTATTTGGGATCTTAAAAGGGTGTCTTACATAAACAAAACCCAGAAAATAAAAGATAATCTTTATTAAAGGGAATCTCTCACCCCTGGCACTTATTTGACCTCTAATATGGGCATACAGGTGATAGAAATGTAAATCTATTCCTACCTGTATGCCTCATATTCGAGGTCTTATTGCTGTGAAATGTCTTTTTATTCTTTCAGGTTTCTGATGCTTGCAGGCCAGGGGATTGGAATAAATCCCCACCTCCTGTGGTGATTACAATGTTTCCCCCCTCTCCTGCACGTCACAGTGCCTGGATTTGGCCGCAGCAACTGCACATCACAGAGCACTGTGACATGCAGGGGAGGGGGGATTTCTTCAGGGCCCTCAACCTGCAAGCATCAGAAACCTGATTGAATAAAAAGACATTTCACAGCAATAAGACCTCTAATATGAGGCATACAGGTAGGTATAAATTCACATTTCTATCACCTGTATGTCCATATTAGAGGTCAGATAAGGGCCAGGGGGTGACAGATTCCCTTTAATAGTAAATAAAATTAAAACAAGTTTGTCCCAGACAAAAAAGTGGTGAATCCACTAAAAGGTATAGAGAAACAAATCAGAGGGATAAGGGTAAGGGAAACTCTCCCTAAATCAGTGTACCCTATGAGAACCCTACCTGACCGCAGATGTTGGCACCCTATAAAGCCACTCAAGATTGGTGCCCTCGCTGAACATAGTCTTAATCTGGGTAACCCTAGGGAACCCTGTACCCACAAGCCCCTTGCGTAGACAAATCCCTCATACAGTTGAAACCATAAGTTTACATACACTATATAAAAAGACACATCTGCATGTTTTTCTCAATATCTGACATGAAATCAGAATAAACCTTTCCCGTTTTAGGTCAGTTAAAATTGCGATCATTTTTTAATATTTGCCAAATGCCAGAATAATGAGAGAAAGAGAATGTTTTAAGGCTTTTATATTACTTACTGCAAAGTCAAACGTTTACATACACTAAGATTACTATGCCGTTAAACAATTCTGGACTGCCCTTATGATGATGTCATATGTTTGGAAGCTCCTGATAGTTGTTTTTTTTTTGGCAACATTAATTAGTTAATTAGAGACACACCTGTGTATGTATTTTAATGCACACCTGAAACACACTGCTTACTTGTGGAGCATCATGGGAAAGTCTAAAGAAGTCAGCCAAGATATCAGGAAGAGAACTGTGGACTTGCACAAGTCTGGTTCATCCTTGGGTACAATTTCAAGATACCTGAAGGTGCCTCGTTCATCTGTACAAACAATTATACGCAAGTACAAACACGTTGGAAATGTCCAGCCATCTTACCGCTCAGAAAGGAGATGGGTTCTGTGTATCAAAGATGAACGTGCTTTGGTCTGACATGCTTATCAACCCAAGGACAAAAGTAAAAGGCCTTGTGAAGATGGTGGAAGCTGGTAAGATTGTGTCAATAACCACAGTGAAACGAGGACTGTGTCAACATGGGCTGAAAGGCCACTGTGCCAGGAAGAAGCCATTACTCCAAAAGAAACGCAAAAAAAGCCAGATTCATGTTTGCAAATGCACACAGGAACAAAGACCTTAATTTTTGGAGACATGTCCGGTGGTCTGATGAAACTAAAATTGAACTTTTTGAGCATAATAACCATCGTTACTTTTGGAGGAGCTTGGGCGGAAATGGGTCTTCCAAATGGGCAATAACTCGACGCATACTGCCAAAATGGTAACAAAGTGGCTTAAGGATAACAAAGTCAATGTGGAGTGGCCATCACAAAGCCCTGATCTCAATCCTATTGAAAATTTATGGGCAAAGCTGAAAAGGCAGGTGCGAGCAAGGCGACATACAAACCTGGATCAGTTACACCAGTTTTGTCAGGAGGAATGGGCCCAAATTCCAACCAACTATTGGGAGAAGCTTGTGGAAGGATATCCCAAATGTTTGACCCAAGTCATTCAGTTTAAGGGTAATGGTACCAAATACTAATGAAATGTATGTAAATTTTTGACTTTGCAGTAAGTAAAAATGCCTTAAAACCACGACTGTGGAGTCAGTAAGCCAAACCTCCGACTCCTCAATTTCCGCGACTCCCTCATACATGGGTCATGTTTAAGTGATAAATTTACTGTAGCTTAGACCAGGAATAGGACAGACATTTATAGGACACTTCATAACTTTCCCAAATTCCTATGAAAAAAATATTCCCCACAAAGTGCATTGAACTACTGTACCCAATTTTATTATACATTTTAGGAGTTGGAGTCGGTCCATTTTATACCGACTCCACAGCCCTGCTTAAAACTGTGTCTCTCTCTGTGTCTCTCTGTCTCGTGCAATAGTTGCCACTAGATATAAAGTGCTGACCGTGTTTATACAAGGGACCTTATCCATATACAGGGTATCTGGCCTATACATGGCAGGCAATGGGTTAAGAGATATCACATGTGTATGAAATCCCATATGACTGTCCTTTCCTACAGTTTTGGCGAATCTGGCAATCAGAGAATAAATCAAAAGAAAAAACATATAGCTACCAATTCATCATGACCTTGATACATTTCCCCATTAAGGTTCTGGTTCATCAGGAGGTATGTAACAGGTCTGTGTGTTTTTTCTTCGATTATCCCAGAATTGTCCTTTCCTATGGTTTTAGCAATGGTCTGGTAGCCATGTGGGATTTCATACACATGTGATATCTCTTAACCCAATGCTTGCTGTGTATGGGCCAGATACCTTTTATATTGTAAATAATCTTGTAGAATTCAGAATGATATAAATGTGGTAAATAGTGGTGAGCGCAAGTGCCCCTTACTGGAGTTTGCCTAGGATGCTTGAGTGACATGTTTGTGTCCCCGCAGCCGCATGTTTTGCAGCTGTTAAAAAGCCACAAAACATGCAGAATTGCCTGCCTAACACAGGCAATCTCCCCCCTCAATGTCACCCGAGCACCCTAGGCAAACTCCAGTAACGAGCACTTGCTCTCATCATTAGTGGTAATATAAAGAGCTCACACTACGCCAGACTTGGTGAAGTACAATGTGTCTAATTCATTTCCGCTCCACATATTTTACTCTTGTTGAGGACTGGAAAAGTGTTTCTGGTGTACAAAATGCCAGCAATTTTAATGAATTGGGCCTTGTCCTGGCTCTTCCCATTTTGGTAGAGCAGATTCAAATTGGCATGAAAATACAAAGGGTCACACATTTTTTGCAAAACTTAATGTTGCACAAAAATGTTCCGAGTTTTCACAGCTTTTACTATATATATAATATATATATATATATATATATATATATATATATATATATATATATATATATATATATATATATATATATATATATATATATATATATTATAATATATAATATTTTTTTTTTAAAGCTTTTACTAAAATACATGCCTATAATTAAACTTGTATGTCTTCTAATATATAAAATGTGTAAATATACATGCATACATACTAGTTCTCTTGTCGTACTTTAACCTGCATCATATACGACACATTTGATCCCACATAAATTCATTTGTATCGACAGCTAATAGATATTTTCCCACATTGCAGATGACCACACTCGCTTGGAGTTTGACTTCCTCGTCAGGAGCCAGTTCCTGCGGCTGCCGCTTATTAAGCACATGGAAGCAGAAGGCATATCCACAGTAGGTGATTCCACTGTTCTGACGCCTATATAAAGGGATTTTCCCATTCTTATATTACTAGGATAGCCATCACTTTGGTCACGGTCTGATCGCCGTCTCCCGATGCTTAGAATTAGGGCCGCAGTGCTGGTTTAGTGCGGTGTCTCTTCACCACTTCAGGTGATAAAGGGGCTGATTTGTTATTAGCCACATATTCTGCAGTCATTGAATGAAGTCTTAGTTGATGTTTATTCCTCCATCACCAGGAATCCACTGCTGTTTTGCCCCTGGGGAAGCCTGTACGAGTTGTGATATCACACAAATAAGTCCATTCCCTTACAGACTATTACTGCGCTCATAATAAGACTACAATGTTTCAGGGGGAATATGATTTATTTATTTTTTAAATTGGGGAATGAAGCTTTGCCTGGAGAAGCCGGATGCAGGATCTGCATGACCCGTACCAGGCACTTCTCTCGTGCAGCTCATCACAAGTGCCTAATCCAACCTGAGAGATGGGGAAGAGGGAGGGAATTGACCGCCACATGCCTTGCACATAAGATGGTGGAGTAGGACCAAGTATAGCTGTGATGAACCTGATAGACGGAGCTCCATCAGTCACTATCACCATTATGGCTGACCAGTAAAAAACAATCATGTAAATGATGGGTATGACTTAAAGCTTCTGTGTGAGCCGTCTGTGCCGTGAGTCCCCATACACATTAGACTAATATCGGTCAAACCTGCCAATAGTGACTGGTTCGGCCGACGCGCTGATGGGTATGGGGGTCGGTATGGCATGTCCGATTTTTGGACTGCTGCTCCTTTTGTTGTGGAGATAAGCCGCCAGCAGAGACGTCTCTCCGTGGTTCTCTCATAGAGAACACAGGAGCGCTGGCCGAAGAAGCACTCCTGTGTATTGAGGAGCTAGCCGAGATGGCTGACAGCAGAATGATCAGCCAAAGCAGCGTTCGTCTGACAGCTGTCTACTGTGTATGGTCGTCTCTGTATGTGTTTGTTAGGTTACGTTCCCACAATGCGTATTTGGTGCTTTTTTTTTTCCAAATTCCGCAGCGTAAAAAAACTCAAGTAAACTATCTTACTTAATGGGTGCAGAAAATCTGCAACATCACAAAACTCATCATGGGAATGTAGGCTTACTGTCGTGTGAGGATTTTCCATAGAATCACACCCTGTATGGGGCGGGATCCGAAAGTCAAAACTGTTATGGTAGGTTACGTTTGATATTGAATGGGTGACTCAGAATAATAATCTTTTTATTTATATAGCGCCAACATATTCCGCAGCGCTTTACAATTCAGACAATTTACAGACATCATTATCACTGTCCCCATTGGGGCTCACAATCTAAATTCCCTAACAGTATGTTTTTGGAGTGTGGGAGGAAACTGGAGAACCCTGAGGAAACCCACGTAAACACAGGGAGAACATACAAACTCCTTGCAGATGTTGTCCTTGGTGGGATTTGAACCCAGGACCCCAGCGCTGCTAACCACTGAGCCACCCTGCTGCACTCAGAAGCTGGATAGGGCAACCTTTTGGAACAAGGACATCATTTTTTATATGCTCTGACACATGGGTCCCGGTTCATGGATTTTCTTATTTTTTGTGTCTAGTGTTTGCTTTTCCAGCCTGTATTACATTTACCCTTAATTCTGGTTTTAATTTGTGCCTTTTTAAAAGTGAGTTGTGTTCACCACCTCTGGTGCGGGATTTATGTGCTGAATATTATTTTTTCACTGTATTGGTAAATTTTGCGCAAAAAAATTAATAGTGAATTACTCAAGATAAAAAAAGACAGTTGGCCCATACAGGGAAGAATTTGCATTTACACGGAGCGGTTGTTCTGCTGTAGATATTGGATTAGGAACTGCTTCCCAATCTGCCCATCAGTTTCCAATAGTGGGAACGCTTATTGTAGCATACACCACTCCTACAGATGAATTCTGAAACATCCAGCCTCTCGTCTTCCCATATGTTATTTTAGGAAGAAGTTGTTGAAGTTGAATATGTTGAAAAGATCACGGCTCCGCAGCCTGAAGAGTGCATGCTCCACGACGACTGGGTCAGCTCCATAGCGGGAAGTGAAGAGTGGTACGTCGGACAGCATTTTGGCTGAGGGTTGTACCCCCTGCGGTGTGGTCATAATTGGGAATCTCTTTCCTTTATTTTGTGCTTTAGGATTTTAACTGGTTCTTATGACAAAACATGTAGAATTTGGTCAGTGGAAGGGAAGCCACTAATGACCATTGCCGGCCATACTGAAGTTGTCAAAGATGTTGCCTGGATAAAGAAAGGTAAGTTTTTAGATATGCAATTGAGCTCTTTCCTTTAAGGGGTTTTCCCACGAACAAAAGTTGATTTTAATCAATAGATCTTGGAATATTGATAACTTCCACAATTGAATGTATTTAAATAAAATGTTGCCACATGACTTAGGATAAGAAGACAAGCCGGGCTCTCCATTTGCAGACATGCGTTTCCCCTCATCAGTGCAAAAAAGAAGGTCTGATTTGGCTGATTGAGGGTCCTCTGACTGGGTGTTTAACCCCTTTTATTACATGTGCCATAATAGTACAACACGCGTCATGCCCCATGTTTGGTGCGGGCTTCGGCGCTGAGCCCATACCTTTCCGGGCACATGTCAGCTGATCTATACAGCTGACATGTGCCCACAACAGCTGCAGGGGGAATCGCGGTCCACCTGCGGCTGTCAACTAGTTAAATGCCGCTGTCAATCTCTGACAGCAGCATTTAACTTGCACTTACCGGAAGCACGTTGTTGGCTCCGCCCATCAGCGACCCTGTCACATGATTGCGGGTCCCCATGGGTTGGCATGACAACTTGGGGCCTGCGGTTGTCATTGCCAGATTGCTATGAGCGCCACCCAGCGGTCGGCTCTCATAGCAAGTAAGCATTTCTGCTCCACACAGGCGATCTGATGATCACGTCTGAACGCCTCTGCTACATAGAGAAGTGCTGCTTCCAGTCTCCCATGGAAACTATTGAAGCATGCAAAATGTAAAAAAAAAAAAACATGCACATATTTGGTATCGCCACGTTCAGAATCGCCCGATCTATCAATATAAAAAAGAATTAATCCGATCGGTAAACGGCGTAACGAGAAAAAAATTAAAAATGCCAGAACTAAGTTTTTATTGGTCGTTGGAACATTGTAATAACGGGCGATCAAAACATCGGATTTACCACAAAAATAATACCTCAACCGACCCTAGATCCCGAAAAATGGAGACGCTATGGGTCTCTGAAAATGAAGCCATTTTTTTTTTTCACCACTTAAATGAAAAAGAACCTATACATATTTGGTATCTGCAAACTCGTAATGACCTGGGGAATAATAATGGGCGGTCAGTTTTAGCATTTAATGAACATGGTAAAAAAAAAAAAAAAAAACACTTTGGCATTGCACTTTTTTTGCAATTTCACTGCACTTTGAATTTTTTTTTGCCCGTTTTCCGGTACACAATATGTTAAAACCAATGGTGTTGTTCAAAAGTACAACTTGTCCCGCAAAAAATAAGCCTTCACGTGGCCATATTGATCGAAAAATAAAAAAGTTATGGCTCTGGGAAAAGGGGAGCAAAAAAACGGAAAATGGCCGGATCATGAAGGGGTTAAGGAAGAACTTTTGTTTTTATGTAGAGCGCGAAGTTGCATAAGGAGACTTGTAGGTCCATGCAGTGCTGCTCTGTGAATTCAAATATGCAAATAGCCTCTTCAGAAAGGCATCTATATTCTCTTTTAGGACTGCTACATTCAGTAGGTGGCACTAGAGTTCCTGTACTCTTCCTCTCTCGAGGCAATTTGCATATTTAACTTTCCAGAGTAGCATTGCATGGCCTATAAGTCTCCTTACACAGACTTGGCACTCTCCACAATGAGAAACATTACCCCTTAGACTCTAATATCTACAGCACCCCAAGTTCAGGATATTAAGTAGAAGTCACTGGTCACCCAACAATCTTCAGCCTATTCTTCTAAACCTCTAAAATTGAGAAAAGTCCTTTAAATGTAGGTTTAAAGTCATGACGTCTTCTCTCTAGACAGCCTGTCGTGTTTGTTGCTGAGTGCATCTATGGACCAGACGGTTCTTCTCTGGGAGTGGAACGCGGAGAGGAATAAAGTGAAGGCTCTCCATTGTTGTAGAGGACATGCCGGCAGCGTGGATTCCATAGCTGTGGATGGATCAGGCAGTAAAGTATGTGGCTATATTTGTAGCTGAATAATTGCTGAATTCTTATTTCCACTATGCTCTGACTTCCCTTCATAACCTGCATGTCTTGTCATTAGTTTTGCAGTGGATCGTGGGACAAGATGCTGAAGATCTGGTCTGCAGGTAAGTAATAATTGCTGGAGATCTCCTTTACTATAGAGCTTTTCTCATTCAATAAGGCTCCACAGAGAGAGCTGAATCGTAGCTGGTGTTGGTGAATAAAGGATACTTACTTTTTCACTATTTTGGATGCACTGCCTCCTTTTTTGCGTTTTTATATCTTTGATGGGAAGCTTTGCCTGTTTTCTTGGGAGATTTTCACCCCTTTAGGCTCCGCTGCTGTTTTAAAAAAGGGTTATTCCCCATCAATAAAAGTTGTCACCTTTCGAAAGTGTAGATGATAACTTGCTGGTCGGTGTGGCCCCTACTGATCTGGAGAATGAGGCTGTGCAATCTCCCATCAGACTGCGCAGCCATTACGCTATTCTCTATGGGCCTGCCGCATATAGCGGAGCACAGCACGCAGCTTTTTCCTGTGGTGCTATGAGGAATGAATGGAGCGGTGGTGTGTCTACCCGGTCACTGCTTCATTCCAACAGGTCATTTCAGAACCTTGATCAGTGGGGATCCCAGTGTTTGGGCTTTCCTCTATCCACAAGTTATCAGAATTCTTCAGACGGGTGATCATCTTTATTTTGGGAATAGCCCTTGAAGTGAACAGCATTTATAAGAGCCTGTAAATGTAATGTCTACAATAACAGAAAAGTCGCACATTCAGGACTTTTTTTCCCATGATTGATGAGGAAGCAGGGGAGTGCCACCATTACAGTCTGCATGTTAGGGGGCTGAAATCTGCAAAGAAGCCCTGTCCATACCTTCATGGCCAGAAGATGTCTGAAGCGTCTGTTATATTGTAGTGCCCACAGACGAAGAAGAGGAAGCTGAGGAGAAGGGAAGCCGTCCAAGGAAGAAGCAGAAAACTGAGCAGCTTGGATTAACAAGGGTAAGTGTATAAGACAACCAGATTTGGCATTAGGAAGAGATTTTTGGGCAATGATGAGGCTTTTGCAGAGAGTAACTGGGTGGGTGCACACGTAATTGTCCTGCGAGGCTGTGCTAGGTAATGTATCTCAGTGACAGCTGCTGGCAGTGTATTGTGCACTGTGTGTGTCCTGGGGCCGGCACAAGGCTCTTATAGCTCCAATCAGAAAAGCCTGTCCGTTCCAATGTCGGAGTTTCCATGTAGTGCTTGCTAAGAGCGGGTTGATGGGCATCACAAATGAAGGCTTGTCACTGAGGATGTCATGTCTTTTCCTAGACACCACTTGTTACTCTCTCCGGACACAATGAGGCCATTTCATCGGTACTGTGGTCTGATGCGGATGAAGTTTGCAGCGCATCATGGGATCACACGATCAGATTGTGGGACATTGAAGCAGGCGAGGCCAAAACCACACTGGTAAGAACTGCATAGCACAAGGGTGTGAGTCTAATTTATATTAAAGGGGTTGTCCGCTATTTGTACACCACCTTCTTAAACGCTATAGTTCCCTGGGTAAGATAAAAATACCTTATACTCCGACATTGCTGGTGAGGGAGTTGATTTAAGTTTGTTTTGTTTTTTTGTTATTTTTATGTTATTCCGGCAACTACAGCATTTAAAGGAGGGGTTATCCGGCCTTAGGGTACAAGTCTGCAGTCATTCTCTGTGACTGCAGACTTGTAAATCCTCACATTGCGTGTTGTCAGGATTAATTGGTGCCGGCAGCGAGCGTGTGACCGCAAGTAAGTGATTTGCATACGTGCGGTCATGTAAACACTAGACTTGTGAATTGAGCAAGGCTGGGCACGTCTAGTCGGAATGTAACCAGAAGTATTCAAATCACACATTTGCGGTCACATGACAGCCCGCTCACAGCGCACACTGTAGGCGCAATGTGAGGATTCACAAGTCTGCAGTCACTTAGAGTGACTTCAGACTTGTACTCCAAGGTTGGACAGCCCTTTTAAGAAGGGATTGTCCAAGGGGTGGAGAACCTCTTTAAAAATATATCATTCTCTTTGTATAAAAGCTGTCACATCGTTGTGTGAAATAATACTCCATATATACACACTGCACACTGTCCTGCTAATATGGACATACAGGAGAGAGGCACTTCTCACTACAAGGGCTGTGTATAGGCAAAAATGAGGCTGCAGAGTTTGGGTCAGGAGACCTGGAGCTGGTCCATGCGTTGTGTTCTGTAGTCAGACCTCGAAGCACAGATGTGTGAATCCAGCTGAAGGAAAGGGAATTAAGACATTAACCCCTTAAAGATGCAGCCAATTTTAGTTTTCCTGTTTTATCATCTATTATCTTTTTCAAAGAGCTATAACTTTTTTTGTTTGTTTCAGTCGACATAGCCGTATGAGGGCTTTTTTTTTTTTTTTTATGCAGGACAAGTTTTAGTATTGAAAGACATCATTCACTTTAACATGTAGTGTATGGAAAAAAAAACCAAGTGAGGTCAAATGGTGAAATAAAAAAGCTCTAAACTGCCTTTTTTTTTTTCTTACAAATTTATTGGCTTAAAATTTATTCTGAACTTTCTAAAAAAAAAAAAAAAAAAATGGGATTGTTAAAATATTTCACGACCCATATTTTTTTTTTCTATCTAACAAGCTTTGTGTGGACTCGTTTGTGGATCCCAAATTGTAGTTTTTAATGGAACCATTTTGGAGTACATGTTACATTTTGATCTCTGAGAGGAGATCTGTAAATAAAATCACATATATATGTATCTCTGTCCCTCAATGGGATCTTGTATCTGCAGTGATTTGTTCTGTACACTGAAGTGCTACAGTATCGGAACCTTTTGATCAAATCACAGGCGGAGCAATGGGTTCCCAGCCTATAATCATGCAGCTTTAACCCCACTGTCCATGATTAATCACAGCATTTAAGGGGTTAAAGGTTTTTGCCACTTAATCAAAGAGCATCTTAATGTAGAGACAGAGACCCTGATTCCAGTGTTGTCATTTATAGGGCTGCTTGCTGTAGTTTTGACAGTTTAATCAGCTGGAGATTATCACATGGGGACTAGTAAACTTGCTGCCAGATAGGCCTCTAAATTAATGGGCTCTGTATAACCCAGCCCCCACTACGGATTGGGTGCTTATTGTGTACTTAAAATGCTGGCGATCAGTGTTGTGGGCGGGATTATACAGGGTTCAGCACTCAGAACTGCTAGATCTGCAGCAAAGAAAACTGTGATTTTATCAAAACTGCAACAAGCCGCTCAATAAGTGACACATTGCAGGAATCAGGGCTTCTGCCCCTGTATGATGCTGCTCTCTAATAAGGGAGCATAAACCTGATGACAGATTCCCTTTGACAGCGGCGATTGCAGTCTTAGTGCTGCTGGAGTCTGTATTTGTAGGAGCTCCCTAAGTGATTCTGAGGGGTTTTTTTCTTTTCCTCTAGAGATTCTCCTCAGTGAAATGAAACTGATTATATATATATATATATATATATATATATATATATATATATATATATATATATATATATATATCTCAATGTTATATTATGCAATGAAATCAAGTGTTAATACTTCTCTTACCTTCTAGACTGGAAGCAAGGTATTCAACTGTATCTCTTACTCGCCACTGTGCAGACGACTGGCATCTGGTAGTACGGATAGACATGTCCGTTTATGGGATCCAAGATCTAAAGGTTGGTTCTCATTCCAGTCATTTTTTTTTTGTTTATTTATTTTACTATATAGCGCCATCCTATTCCTCAGCGCTTTACAGATATTATCGGCACTGTCCCCATCGGGGCTCACAATCTACATTCCCTATCAGTATGTCTTTGGAGTGTGGGAGGAAACCGGAGAACCCAGAGGAAACCCACACAAACACGGGGAGAACATACAAACTCCTTGCAGATGTTGTCCTTGATGGATTTGAACCCAGGACCCCAGTGCTGCAAATCTGCAGTTCTAACCACTGAGCCACCATGCTGTCCACTGACCTTGTCAGGACTATTTTATCAGTCCTACTAGTAATGTAGCTGTATAGGTCTGGTATGACAATACAAATGATACCTAAATTGTAGTTATCCAGTATGTCAGTGCTGATAAATAAAGCTTTAATCTCTCATGTAATGTAGCCTGAAAGTGCAGTGTGGGTGTGTCAGTGCACTGCGTAAACACGCCCACAATGTTCTTCCAGGCCAATTATAATGTGGCTTCATAGCTTGATCTCAGTGCTGGCACTCTGGATTACTATAACGTAGGTATTTGTTATTATTGTACAAGAACAAACACACCCATAGCACAGATTAGAGTAAGACTCATCCAGACCAGTTCTCTTTAAATATTAATACTGATATTTTTTACGAGTCAGGAGTAGTAAAGCTTACTCAGTCATTGAATGGTCAAGTAGGGGAAGGCTTTAGGTAAATAGCTGCAGTTTATTTATAAAGGGTTTTCCTCCTCAGATGGCAATCATTTGTAATGAGTCTGGTCATTGCCCCAGGTGGTTGGGATCAATCATTTGTTATACACCATGCAGGGCTATTGAAATCCCAAACTGTATAAAAGTCTGAACTTGGACACTCCCTTTAATTCCAGTACTGATCACTTCCCGTAGAAAATCTGTAGTGTCTTCCCATTCTCTCCATTCACGCACAGACTTTAAGGGGTTTTTCACTTTTAGAAAATTGGACCCAAAACGATTCTAGTAATATAAAATACTAAAGACTGTTCTCACCCCACTCCAGCGCCGGCTCTAAACCATTGCTCCGATCTTTGTTTTAGCTGTAGGTGTGATGTCACGTTAACTGTTCACATCAATGCTGCAGCCAATCGCTGAGCTCCGTGATGGGCTGCAGCAGTGCTGTGCACTGTCGAGGTGATGGGATGTCACTTCTACCGCCAAAACATCGAGGCCCAAGCAGTGGCCGAGGGCGAGGACTTCTCTGACTTTAATGTTTTTGCGTTATTGGAATCGTTTGGGGTACACTTTTCTAAAAATTGAACCCCCCCCCTTTTTAATTCTGAACTAATATTAAGTTATTAGAGAATTCATGAATTTTGCCTCCCTCTACAGATGGCTCCCTGGTCCTGCTGTCCCTCACCTCTCACACAGGCTGGGTGACAGCCGTGAAATGGTCGCTGACCAACGAGCAGCAGCTCGTCTCCGGGTCCCTGGATAAGGTTGTGAAGCTCTGGGACACCAGGAGGTAGTAGTCCACATATTCTAGCCGTGCGCTTTACTGATGATTGTGGATATATCCTTCCTACCTTGGTATTTAGCGCCACCCTTTTTCTGCTCATTTCCGCAGTTGTAAGGCTCCGCTTTATGATCTTGCTGCACACGGAGATAAAGTGTTAAGCGTGGACTGGACAGAACATGGGGTAAGAGCCATGAGGCTGCTCGTCTTTGTCTTATTACAGTATGTGCACATGTTGAGTATTTACAGAAGATTTTTCTGCACCAAAATAAGTGTTGGCAGGAAAAATGCTGCATAAAATAAGCTCATTTTACAAACCTTTTTGGTGCATTTTTACTTGCATTTGAATGGATGAAAAATGCTGCGAAAACACAAAGAAATCACATGCTGCAGAATTGAGAAAAACGCTTTGATGGAAAGTAAAAAATAAGCAGCATGTGCAGGAGATTCCATAAATGTCATTCCCTTTGCTGGTACTGTTAAAGATTGCGGTTTTTGTTACCACTTTAAAGACGTGCTGCAAAAATGCAGTGTGTGAACAAGCTCTTGTAGTGTTTAGGATATATTAGAAGCCTGGTTATAGCAGCTTCTGGATATGATGTTTTCAGTTCTCTGATACAGATCTGGAGTATATATTATTAATCTGAGCATTGTGCTGATCCTCCTGGGAATAAATTGACAGCTTGGCCTTACCATTTTCTTGCCTGACACTGCCCAGTGACTGCTGAGTGGGTGCCACCATTTCCCTTGTCAGAAGTATGGTAAAACAATTCATTAATTTCTGTGAAACTCGGTCTTTTCCTGTAATGGGCACTAGTAGTGACTGTACTGAACGGAGGGGGAATCATATTTGCGGTCAGTATCCGCCGTGTAGCATCTTTCAGGGGTTTTCTCTTATAGCCCCTTACCAAAAGGAAAGAATTTCACTTTTATGTCCCACTTCAAACTGAATAACTTTCTTTTTTTGCTTTCTCCAGCTGATCCTCAGTGGAGGTGCAGACAACAAGCTGTATTCCTACAGATACACCGCTCCACCTTCCGATGCCGGCGCCTGAACTGCATCATGGACTGACCAGATTTTTATCGCTGAGGATGACTCTGCTCTATATGAAGCTGTCTGGAGAACTGGGCATCTTTTAATACTATAGTATATTTGTAAAAACTATAAATGAGGACTGGATGTTGCAGTTTTCTGAATTAAGGAACAGTTTTGTTTTTTTGTTTTTGTTTTTATGGGAAAACGAACGCAGAGTTGACTTGTCACCATCTCTCATCTGTATGGTCTACAAACAGATATGACTGCACCTCGTCTCCAGTAGTCATACATGGAAATGGCAGATATAAAGGAGATGACCTGTGCAATACTCCTCTTTTTTTTTTTTTTTTTTTTTTTATAATGGTTGTGCATTAAACCATCATTCTTTCTAATGATTGTAGACTCGGTGCTTTTAAAGGGTTACTCACATCGTGGGTTAGGATGTGCCCTAGCTTTATAACTGGTGAGGGTGTGACGGCTGGGGTGCCATTTGCCCTGAGACATTAGGGGCCACAGTGTTGCGGGTTACCCTCTACAATTAAGTTTTGTCGACACTTTTATTGTCTATCAACTGTGGAGAAAAAACAGGTAAGTGCTATGGCCCCTTTTTATTTTCAGGGTAGGTGGAGCTTCTAGACGCGTCAGACAACCGCCGTAGACAAGCAGTTGTGATTTAGTATTTATAAAAGTATTAGGCATTTATTCAGGATTTATTCAATCTGTTTTTTTTTCTATTCCTGCATGACTTTTAATGAGATGGAGAAAACCCCTTTAATCTCATTATATTAGTAGTCTTTATTAAACCTTCGTCCACCTAATATTACAGCATTTCCTTATTGAAGAAAAGAGGAGAACATATGAGTATTGCGGCAGTAAAAGCATCATTTTATTAAATACAAATTACATGATAAAATCTACCAATAACTTCATATAAATAGGATGGGAGCTATAAAGTGCAGGGGTGCCTAGCAGACCAGGGACACACAACCTGAGGTTTCAGAGATGTGTGGCAATCATTATAAATCAGTGAGGTTGTTACTGGTGCAGCGTCACTGGCAGGAGAATTTCCTGAAGTTGGAAAGGTCCAAATGGACCAGGGCATATGGAAGATTCCGTTCCTTATTCTACTACTCCCAGCGCTGCCACTCACCTAAATGGTTCAAAATGTAAAGCCCTCTGATCCAGAAGGATCCCTGGTGTGCAGGTGGTGGTTGAACAGACGCGCCTCAGAAGGCAGACGAAACGCGCGTCGAGGCGCGTCTGTTCAACCACCACCTGCACACCAGGGATCCTTCTGGATCAGAGGGCTTTACATTTTGAACCATTTAGGTGAGTGGCAGCGCTGGGAGTAGTAGAATAAGGAACGGAATCTTCCATATGCCCTGGTCCATTTGGACCTTTCCAACTTCAGGAAATTCTCCTGCCAGTGACGCTGCACCAGTAACAACCTCACTGATTTATAATGATTGCCACACATCTCTGAAACCTCAGGTTGTGTGTCCCTGGTCTGCTAGGTACCCTGCACTTTATAGCTCCCATCCTATTTATATGAAGTTATTGGTATATGTTATCATGTAATTTGTATTTAATAAAATGATGCTTTTACTGCCGCAATACTCAAATATTCTCCTCTTTTCTTCTATATTATGTTTGAGTAGGCTACAACCAACCCATGTCCTGGCATTCCTAACCAGGTATCATAGATAGGTGGGCCCTTTTTTGTTCAAGCATTTCCTTATTGCAAGAATGAAATTAGAAATGTTGTGATCTCGTCGGCATTCTAGATTTCGGCCGGACATCATAACAATGCGTTGTGATGAGCAATTTTATTTATCACGTGGTCAAAGCATTTATATTTTACAAAATTCCAATAAGACAAAACTACTGGTGTGGGGATCCACAATTACTTCAGTATGTGCTACAGTGAAAAAAGTGTTGAACTAAAGCACAATTTTTCTCAATATTCCACATTTTGCAGCAATTCAGTCCTTAAGGCCCAGGTCTGAGAACCAGCATCGTTTGAAGCACATTCTGCTTTGTATGAGGAATGAGTATATAATACGACATTTATAAATTATTTGTATTGTCTACATATTGCCAAAGCAAGGTTTTGAATAAAAAAAAGTCTTTCCTATATAATTTCCCTTCCTTTATGATCCACTCCTGACCTTGACCCTAATGGAAACTGATAGCATTTGTGGACCCTTCAATAACCAGGTCCCTCCAGTTCTTGACATTTGTGAATGTCTTGGCCGTCTGACTTATGCCATATCCAGTACACCCTACCACTGAGCTTTGTTCTCATCCTGTGCTTTTGTGCAGCTGAAAAATGTGAAGATTATCCCTTGCTATACCTTGATTGCTTTTTTTTTCTAGAGAAGCAGGTGTGGAAAAATTTCCTAGAAATAAATGTTTAACAAAAAGGAAGTAATGTTTCGGGGAAGACCTAACAAATCCTGTACATACAAGTGCAACTTTACACAGCAGCAAATCAGAGAATGAAGTTCAGCAAATTGTGCCCGGCCTTCTCCCCATCAGCTTTTTCAGTAACGAGGCCTCTTAGAAATGTCCGAAAACCAGGGTTTGCGTACAGACTGAGATGTCCTGACAGGCTGCTAGTTTCTTGACCCCAAGTGAACAGCCTCATATATGCCTAGAAGGCCTCATTTAGACCTTTTTAGTTTTTCTTAAACAAGTTCTATCCGTGGTCTTCACATGTCTATGCATGTTTATCGACTAAGTGGTCCGCACAAAATCAGATCAAACTTACTAACTGCAAGTCTAAGCGGCAATGAAACAAAGTGGACAGCCCTCGGATACTATCCATGTGCTGTTTATTATTAGAAGCTTGCAAAACGATCATTTTTTATTTCTTTTTTTCATTCTCTGAGAAAAACAAATGATGCTGATGGTAAAAACTTGACACTCAGATTAAAAAAAATACTGATGGCATTCGGAATGTCTTTTTGAGGGGGAAAGGGGTGGGGAGGGAGGATTTACTCACAAAATTCTAAGCCTTTAGGCTGAGTTCAGTTCAGATTTGTGCCCCTTTGGGATATCACAGTCTACACTGTGTGCAGAATTATTAGGCAAATGAGTATTTTGATCACATGATACTTTTTATACATGTTGTCCTACTCCAAGCTGCATAGGCTTGAGAGCCAACTACCAATTAAGTAAATCTGGTGATGTGCATCTCTGTAATGAGGAGGGGTGTTGACTAATGACATCAAAACCTTATATAAGGTGTGCTTAATTATTAGGCAACTTCCTTTCCTTTGGCAAAATGGGTCAGAAGAGAGATTTGACGGGCTCTGAAAAGTCCAAAATTGTGAGATGTCTTGCAGAGGGATGCAGCAGTCTTGAAATTTCCAAACTTTTGAAGCGTGATCACCGAACAATCAAGCGTTTCATGGCAAATAGCAACAGGGTCGCAAGAAGCGTGTTGGCCAAAAAAGGTGCAAAATAACTGCCCATGAATTGAGGAAAATCAAGCGTGAAGCTGCCAAGATGCCATTCGCCACCATTTTTGCCATATTTCAGAGCTGCAACGCTACTGGAGTATCAAAAAGCACAAGGTGTGCGATACTCAGGGACATGGCCAAGGTAAGGAAGGCTGAAAAACGACCACCTTTGAACAAGAAACATAAGATAAAACGTCAAGAATAGGCCAAGAAATATCTTAAGACTGATTTTTCATAGGTTTTATGGACTGATGAAATGAGAGTGACTCTTGATGGGCCAGAGGCTGGATCAGTAAAGGGCAGAGAGCTCCACTCCGACTCAGACGCCAGCAAGGTGGAGGTGGGGTACTGGTATGGGCTGGTATCATCAAAGATGAACTTGTGTGACCTTTTTGGGTTGAGGATGGAGTGAAGCTCAACTCCCAGACCTACTGCCAGTTTCTGGAAGACAACTTCTTCAAGCAGTGGTACAGGAAGAAGTCTGTATCGTTCAAGAAAAACATGATTTTCATGCAGGACAATGCTCCATCACATGCATCCAATTACTCCACAGCGTGGCTGGCCAGTAAAGGTCTAAAAGAAGAAAAAATAATTACATGGCCCCCTTGTTCAGCTGATCTGAACCCCATAGAGAACCTGTGGTCCATCATAAAATGTGAGATCTACAGGGAGGGAAAACGGTACACCTCTCGGAACAGTGTCTGGGAGGCTGTGGTGGCTGCTGCACGCAATGTTGATCGAAAACAGATCAAGCAACTGACAAAATCTATGGATGGAAGGCTGTTGAGTGTCATCATAAAGAAAGGTGGCTATATTGATCACTATTTTTGGGGGTTTTTGGTTTTGCATGTCAGAAATGTTTATTTCTAAATTTTGTGCACTGATATTGGTTTACCTGGTGAAAATAAACAAGTGAGATGGGATTATATTTGTTTTTTATTAAGTTGTCTAATAATTCTGCACAGTAATAGTTACCTGCACAAACAGATATCCCCCTAAGATAGCCAAATCTAAAAAAAAAAAAAACACTCCAACTTCCAAAAATATTAAGCTTGGATATTTGAGTCTTTTGGGTTGATTGAGAACATAGTTGTGGATCAATAATAAAAATAATCCTCTAAAATACAACTTGCCTAATAATTCTGCACACAGTGTATTATTGGATCATGTTTTACGGACATCCAAAATTTGAACTTTGACTTCAGGGGAGAGGGGTACATACATGCATGACCACTTCTCTATTGTCTCTAAGGGATGGTTTGCTGGCATCAAACAGGGTCCCCTTCATTTCATAGGTATGTGAGGGTCCCAGAATGAAGATAAGGCATGTTACACATATTACGCTTTTAATGTCTGAGTATTTTTTTACATGACTTGAATAAAACATGTAAGTGAAATATTGGATTACTGCGACCAACTTTTCCATGCTCTACTTAGTCTGTGTTCTTTCGTGAAAGAAAAAAAAACACATATCAGTGTTCCCCAAATCCAGTCCTCTAGAGCCACCAACAGATCATGTTTTCAGGATTTCCTTAGTATTGCACAGATGATGGGATTATTGCCTGTGCAGGTGATGTTATTATCACCTGTGCAATACTAAGGAAATACTGAAAACCTGATCTGTTGGTGGCTATTGAGGACTGGAGTTGGGGAACACTAACTTACAGTGGCATGTAAAAGTTTGGGCACCCCTTGTAAAAAAATGAGTTATTGTGAACAGTTAAGCAAGTTAAAGACAAAATGATCTCTAAAAGGCCTAAAGTTAGATGACACATTTAATTTGTATTTTAGGCAAAAAATACTTTTTTTTTATTTATTTTTTTTATTTTAAAAATTACAAAAAAAAAATGGGGAGGATGCAAAAAATTGGGCACCTTTGGAGATTTGTGTGCTTAGATAACTTTGACCAAGGTTTCAGACCTTAATTAATCTGTTAGGGTTATGACTTGTTCACCATCATTGTTAGAAAGGCCAGGTGATGCAAATTTCCCAGCTTTATAAAAACTCAGCATCCTCTAACATTGTGCCAAAAAACGGCAGCCATAGGTTCTTCTAAGCAGCTGCCTAGGCCCACAAAACAGGAGAAGGCTACAAGAAGATGGCAAAGCGGTTTCAATTTGCTCTTTTCTCAGTTCGAAATGTAATTAAGAAATGTCAGTTAACAGGAACAGTGGAGGTCAAGATAAAGTCTGGAAGACCAAGCTAAATTTTGGTGAGAGCTGCTCGTAGGATACCCCTGAGGAAGGAAGCAAACGAAACGCGCGTCTGGGTGAGTTGTCCACATAGCAGGAGCACAAGCTGAGCCAGCGTCCCAAGCCCTTACATTGGTATGAGGTAATTTAATCTTTATACTATACACCAATTCAGCCATTCACTATCGATTCATTGTGGCATACGTTGATCTATTGGGCTTTACATTCAAATCTCTGTACCTTTCTATATATATTTTTCAATTTTGTTGCCATGAATACCTTTTGGTGTCCTCTACCTATTGTATGATTCATTAGCTGTCTTGTGACACATCCAGCCTCATATTGATACTCTTTTATCCTATATATTTATGCATATTATTTGGCTAATTGTGCCTAAAAAAAAAGGATGTGATCATTTAGACAGTCTGATTAACTGTCAGTCTGATATATTCTGACACCTCTATACTCATATGCATATATACATCTATGTGCTAGTACTTGATTTGGGTTTTGCTAATCGCTTTGGTTACTCATATATATTATATTTTTTAGTCTACTTGTGCTATGTAGTGGATGCTCTTTTCTGTGCCACCACATATTATGTTTCAATAAAGATTTCTTTTTTAAATCTGGCCGGTTTGTCGGACAATCATTATAGGGTTTAGGTACTAACCATGCAGGGTGTGCAAACCTTTGCATTGGCCCATTTTTCCTTTTTGTAATTTTAAAATGTAAAAGATGAAAATAATTATTTTTTTTTGCCTAAAATACAAAAGAAATGTCATCTTTTTAACTTTAGGCCTTTTATAGATCATTTCATCTTCAGCTTGCTTAACTCTTCACAATAAGGCTGTGTGCCCACGATGCGTTTTTTAAGCGTTTCCGCAGCGCCAAAAACGCTGCAGAAACGTTTAAAAACGCATGGTAGAAGGCCTGCCATGTTCCCCAATGATAATCCGCATGTACTGTGCACATGCTGCAGAAATCTCCGCTGCGGATTATCATTGCGGAAAAATCCACAGCACTACCAATTATTTTGTGGAAGTGCTGCGTTTTCGCCGCCATTGACTTGCATTAGAACGCATGTATTCTGCTTCACTAGATAAGCACATGCGGAATACATGCGTTCAATGTGCGGATGGTACCCGGGTCTAGAGGAGAGGAGACTCTCCTCCGGACCCGGGTACCATAGAAACTGTAAAAAAAAAAAAAAGGAAGCATAAAATAGAAGGTAAATATAATATTTATTTTTTGATGGCCCCCGCTGCGCTCGTCCTCACTTGCCGGCAGATCGCGATGGACTGGAGGACCTGCGCTGACGTCATAGTCATGTGACTGGTCACGCGACGCTGACGTCGGCAGGTCCTTCAGTGTACTGCAATCTGCCGGCAGCCAGGACGGAGCGAAGCAAGACTCTGGGGGCCATCGGAAGGTAAGTATAGATTTTTTTTTTTTTTTTTTTACCATTCTTTTGGTCACAGTATATAAATCCATGCCGGTTGCATGGATTTATATAGTGTGACCAAGTTTTCAAGCATTTTCCAAGTGATGCTAAAATCGCTTGGAAAGCGCTTGTCAACCCGCATGTGAAGAACGCTTCACATCCGCATGTCCCTGGCAGGAAAACGCATGTACAATCCGCATGTGTTTTTTTTCTGCCAGGGAGATGCAGAAACGCTCAGGAAAAATCCAGAGCATTTTTGCATCGTGGGCACATAGCCTTACAGTAATTTTGACCAGGGGTGCCCAAACTTTTACACTGTATACAAATCATTTAAAAGATATTTGGCTAGAGTGTATATATATATATATATATTTGTCAGCTCATGAGCAGATTAAAGTCCCATTCAGACATACGTGAAAATAACAGACTGATTTTTATCATTTAACGTGTCAGTTTTAATCCCATCAGTGATTTCCTTCAAGTCAACAAAAAAAACTACAATGTTTCTGCTCATTGCCATATTAAAAACTAACTGCACACACATGCCATTCGTTTTGATTTTCACGGACCCATAGACCTGTAAGAGTGATTTTTGATCTGTTACGTGGATCAAAATGAGACATGGCTCCATAATTTTATTTTTATATATTTTTTTTTTTTGCAGACACGGTCTGCAAGTAAAGACGTGAACAGCCATGTAGGCTATAATGTGTACGTGTTCTTATCTGTGAAAAACATGGGTAGAACGCATACGTCAAAAAACGGATGTCTGAATGAGGCCTAAGGTAAACCATTTTTTATACCAAAAAAAAAAGCTAAATGTGATGGATGTCTGGCATGTAGGAGATTCGTAGCACATCAGTAACTACAATTCTCTTAATCTACTAAACATAGAGGATTATTAGATACCACAATTTATACATTTCACATAGAACAATAAGAGAAACAATGCTACATGAGGTTACTTAGGGTATGTGCACACAGCCTCTTTAGACGTTGAGATTTTCCCCAAGCGGCTTCACTAGTGATTTTGCCGTCATTTTTCTATTATTTAGACTATAAACTAGTGAGCAGCATTCCCGAAGAATGAATATACCACTTTATAACGGTTTCAGAGTTTTCGAACCCTGAAACGATTAAGAGAAGTAACAATAAACTGACCGTGTGCACAGCAGTGTCGTTTTTACACTGCTGTGTTCTTTTTATTTTTTGCGGCACTTTTTCAGGCCGAATCTGCCTGAATAAGTCCTGTGCACATACCTCATACTGTTTATTATAGATCACTTCTGTCTGCCATTATTTCCTAAAACATGCTGAACAGCAGATACATTTGTTTTGTTTTTTTAGTTCTTAGTAATATTAGCAGCCTTATAATAATTATGAATCTGAGCAGATCCAAGATGCTGGGATCCATTGTGGCTCATCTTGAGCACGGCGGACAATGGACAGGAGTTGCACACTGGCCGACTGCAGATCATCATTCACCAATACTTGGTCAAAAAACTGGCTAAACTGATCTTCCATCTTTTTTGCGGTTTCTTCAATCTCCTGAAAGTCTTCCTCCTGCAGATTTAACAAATAAGGAAAATGGCCATTGCATATAATATACAATTTTGAAAAAAAAAAAAAAAAAACTTTTATAAAACTTTCAACTATTCTTTGTCTTCAAATGTAGTCACCCATCAGTTTTTCACATCCTGTACATAGGGGTAGATCCATCGTTTTGTTTTATTTTGTGATATTTATTGATATTTTTTGCACAAAATTCTTCAAAATGGCTCACATGGTTCATAAATTTTGTGTAAAATTAAAAACTGCTGTGCTGAAATGTCACACAGTTTAAAAAGAAAGGTACAAATTAAGAAAATTTCACACCAATCATAAACAGGTTAAAAACACCAAAAACTAAGGCACACATGCAATAATGAATTGGGGCCCTAAGACTGCAGTAACCGGCTCGACCGTGGGTCTCCTGACAGAAACTGCTTCGGATATATATGAAGTTGTTACCTTATGGCTGGAGTCCTGTGGTTTGGCCGGGTATTGCGATCAGAGCTTAGATCGTGAAAAACTGATGTGTGAATGTGTACTTAAAGCACCGCACAAAATGACTGTTCAAACCAAGCACAGTAACTTGTCGGGAACATGGTTATGATAAAAAATTATAGACATTGGCTCCGATTCATCAAGCAGTTTTCTAGTGTAAACTTGCTTGAAATATTGTAACATTTTTGCACAACCAGTAGTTGTTCATCAACATTTTACCATGAAAATGGAATAGAGTAAAGGGAGCCAGACCTCACCCAGGGGTAGCATGTATCAGACGCTGGCTGTATGATCTCAGCCAGGTGCATTTGCCTCTAAGATGCTGCGGCATTTCAGAGAAAAACATGCTTTAATAGCTGCCGGGGAGACTAGTCAGAAAGGCAGGTCCCCAGCGGCTTTTTCCCGCCCGCTGCAATGACTGACAGGCCTCTCATACATGCATGCAAGGAAAGACTGGTCAGTCATAGGGAGAAGCCACTGGGAATCCGCCTGTCCGACTAGTCTCCAGTATGCCTCAGTTTCTGCTGTTTTTTAAACTGTTTTTCTCTGAAATGCCGGAGCATCTCAGAGTCAAACATACTTGGCTGAGATCATACAGATCATACATATATACAGTTGTGCTCAAAAGTTTACATGCCCTGGCAGAATTTTTCCTTTCTTGGCCTTGTTTCAGAGAATATGAATGATAACAAAAAAACTTTTTCTCCACTCATGGTTATTGGTTGGGTGAAGCCATTTATTGTCAAACTACTGTTTTATCTTTTTAAATCGTAATGACCCTGATCAAAAGTTCACATTCCCCAGTTCTTAATACCGTGTATTGCCCCCTCTAACATCAATGACAGCTTGAAGTCTTTTGTGGTAGTTGTGGATGAGGTTCTTTATTTTCTCAGATGGTAAAGCTGCCCATTCTTCTTGGCAAAAAGCCTCCAGTTCCTGTAAATTCCTGGGCTGTCTAGCATGAACTGCGCGATTGAGATCTCCCCAGAGTGGCTCAATGATATTGAGGTCAGGAGACTGAGATGGCCACTCCAGAGCCTTCACTTTGTTCTGCTGTAGCCAATGACAGGTCGACTTGGCCTTGTGTTTTGGATCGTTGTCATGTTGGAACGTCCAAGTATGTCCCATGCACAGCTTCTGGGCTGATGAGTGCAAATTTGACTCCAGTATTTGCTGATAACGTGCTGCATTCATCTTTCCTTCAACTTTTACCAAGTTTCCTGTGCCTTCGTAGCTCACACATCCCCAAAACATCAGCGATCCACCTCCGTGCTTTACTGTAGGAATGGTGTTCCTTTCATCATAGGCCTTGTTGACCTCTCTCCAAATGTAACGTTCATGTTTGTGGCCAAAAAGTTAAATTTTGGTCTCATCACTCCAAATTACCTTGTTCCAGAAGTTTTGAGGCTTGTCTCTGTGCTGTTCGGCGTAATGTAGGCGAGATACTTTGTGGCATTTGCGCAGTAATGGCTTTCTTCTGGTGACTCAACCATGCAGCCCATTTTTCTTCAAGTGACTCCTTATTGTGCATCTTGAGTCCTGAATTTCAGCTGATGTTATTTGTGGGTTTTCTTTGCATTCCAAACAATTTTACTGGCAGTTGTGGCCGAAATTCTTGTTGGTCTACCTGAGCGTGGTTTGATTTTTGCAGAGCCCCTGATATTCCATTTGTTAATCAAAGTTTGAACGCTGCTGGCTGTCATTATCAATTCCTTGGATATCTTTTTGTATCCCTTTCCTGTGTTCTACAGCTCAACTACCTTTTTCCATAGATCCGTTGACAATTCTTTGGCTTTCCCCATGACTAACTATCCAGAAACATCAGTGGCTGAATGAAAGATGCAAGAGTCTGTCTGGATCCCAGAAACTCACTCAGCTTTTATGCACACACACTGATTACAAACAAACAAGTCACAAGTGAGGATGTTACCTTTAGAAGCCACTCAAACCCATTTGTGTCAAATTCTGGGCATGTTATCAGGCCAAAATCACCAGGGTATGTGAACTTTTGATCAGGGTCATTTTGGTTGTCATTAAGATTTAAAAAGAGAAAACACAGTAGTTTGGCAATAAATTGCTTCACCCAACCAATAACCATGAGTGGAGAAAAAGTTTTTTATCATTCATATTCTCTGAAACAAGGCCAAGAAAGGAAAAATTGTGCCGAGGTATGTAAACTTTTGAGCACAACTGTAAATAAAAAGATTTATTATTTTTTATTATTATTATTATTCAGCCAGTGCCTGATACATACTGCCCCTGGATCTGGCATCGTGTATCCGCTGTCAGGTTCCATTTGAAGGAGAGCTCTATTCTTTATTAATAATGGTATTTTGTACACCAGCCTTAATGAAGAGAACTCTGGAGTAAGATGCGCCAAATGAATTTAAGAGGGGTGCACTTTTTTAATGAATTTGGAGCACCTTTCAATTCTCGTACAAACCATCAGACGTGCGCTAAGCGGGGGTTGGTGTAGATCTCTGTTGCAATTTAGACCACTTTTGTAGTGTGAATTATGATGAATTTGGCACACCACTTCCCACTCAAGCTCTGCCCATTTATTTATTTTTTAAGTTGGAGCTGGCTGGGACTGGAGCAAAAATGCCATGAGTTTCAATGTTTCAACAAGTCCTGCTGTTGCACACCAGAATTCTAATATAAAATGACCTGATAAGTCAGGTACTTTGTCTTCAGGAGCACACTACTCCCTTGCCCCTGGCTTCCTGATTGATGGAGGGGTGGCGTGCTCTGACCGTTCGAACCAGCGAATGATCTCTCCGATATTCCGAAGGAAATTCTCCAATGCTGCTCTGGATAAGCGCAGAGGCAATAAGGCCTCAGAATAGTGTGAGTCGGCTTTAGAGCATAGAGCCTCCAAGTGGCTCATGCTCCTTGCCTTGTTATGGTGGAGCTGAAACATGAGCCAAATCTATTAGCACATTTAAGGCCTCGCGCCCACTTGCGTATAAATCAGACGAGTATTACACTCGTCGATAAAAAAAATCACATTGCGCTCTGATCAATTTTATCAAATGAGTCAGTGCTCATCTGCAAGGTTTTGTTATTTTCAATAAATTGGTGAACGAGGGATAGTGTAGGGGAATCTATTCAAATAAAGTATTCTTTTCTGTGTGTATGTTTTTATTTTAGATTACTGGGTTAGTAATGGTAATGTCCATTACTAACCCCAGGGGTTGATGGCAGGTGTGATTTTTCAGAAATACCATTACCCCGATTTCCACCGCACCAGGGCAAACGGGAAGAGCGCCAGAATTGGCGTGATGTGCTTGGTTTGAACACTCATTTTGCGCTGATAGACTCCCATTAAAGGGGGAATGTCTGACTACCTTTTTAACATGTGGATTTAGTCCGAAATTTCACAATTATAAATACAATGTGGATAGCCTGCCAAAAATCCCCAATAGATAATCACTGATTTATAAGTGGTTTTCATGTGCACATTTTTCATCTAAAATCCACAAAAGTCTTTCATTACTCTGCAGGGACATGAATAGTGGGTGAAAGAACAGTCCCCAGAAGTGCCTGATGGCTGCTAAGAAAAAAAACACTGATCACTTACCAATCCTTCTGATGCTGTCAGACTCTTCAGTGAGGATAATTGTACCCATTAGCAGAATTAAGATATAGAGATTATGATGATTGATAAGTTATTGAGTCCTAATAATGCGGCCCATATGTAGCCCTGTCTTTTGGGACTTACAAGACGTTTATTACTATTAATGACAATAACCTATACAACACAATGAGCAGTACCTTATACTTCAGGTTTACGTAGTAATCAGTGAAGATGCTGGCGTTTCTTCTTGTCTGCCTCATACAGTTTCGGCTTGCTGGCTTTATAAATATTACATAAGGTTTAAGTTCATGCGTTCGAGTCCCTGTAATACCCTGCAACAAGACAATAAAATTGGCATATGTGCCAAAGCTTTTTTTTTATAAAAAGAATATCAGTAAGATCAACCTCACTCCCCCAAGCCGCACATATGGGCATGCAGGTCTTAGAAGATATGAATGTGTTGATGGATTTACCCTACAGCCTATTACTGCGTTCCAAAGTAATTAATGTCTCATTTATATATGAATGAAAAAGTTAAGTGCTGTGGCTGAGCACTTTTTAGTATCTCTGCCCCCTGAGCTTGCTTCCCCGCCCAGCACCAGCCTCTTTAGCTTGATTGATAACTCATTGTCTGATTTCCTTGCTTGTTACCTAGGATCACAGACAGTGAGCTATCAATCAAGCTAAAGAGGCGGTGCTGGGTGGTGAAACTACCTCGGAAGGCAGAGGCTCCTTTACTGCTTTGTCCACGCCCAGAGCACTTAATGCCTCATATGTATATGAATTAAAAAGTAAAAATCTCAGGAATGTAGCAACAAATTGAAATTTAAATCCATGGACACTTTTATATCTAAGACCTGCTTTCTTTTATATGCGGTTTGGGGGGCTTGATCTGACTGATGGATTCCCTTTAAAAACCTCAACAGTTTCCCTTGACATACTAAGATGCCTATAAATAATGTGTATTATTGGGACCTATCATAGAGGGAGGGTGCGCAATGCTTATGTGAAATGCCCCCTGCCGTCTTTGTGCAGTCTTTGAGTGAAATGTTAAAATTCTGTTTACCTTCTGCCTCGAATAATGGGAGCTCAGTGTATAATGATCTGTACAGCTCAAAGTGAGTTCTCTGCTAAAACCACATGTACATTTAGATATAAAACATAGTATGTCCAATATTAGGTGGGGCACGACCCATTCACAGTTGTGCTGTGATTTTTCTCAGAACCGTTTAATCCCTTAAAGAGAATCTTTCATGTCAAAAAACACTATTAACCTGCAGATATGGGGTTAATAGCATTGTAAACCCGTGCGGCTGCTGTACTAAAAGCCCAGCTGTCAGGAGGAAATTAACTTTATTCTTTTCTCCCGGCACATCGGGCTTTCAGTCATAGAGGCAGCTTCAGACACCGCTCAGTACATAGTGCCCTGGCACTGACTGACAGCCGTCTCTACACTGATGCACTGTAGAGTCGGCTGTCAGTCAATGAGGAGCGTGGTTTCAGCCGCCGCTCACTATGTATTGAGTGGAATCTGAAGTTGTGCCGGCCACACCTCTATGACTGAAAGCCGGAAGGTGCCGGGGTTGAATAAAGTTAATTTCCTCCCAGCAGCCTGGTTCTCATTGCAGCGGCCACATGGCTTTTGAACGCTATTAACCTGCAGATTAACCCCATATCTGCAGGTCAGTAGTGTTTTTTTACATGATAGTTCCAATCTGTGATGCACATTTTTGTCACATGTTGCTGGTGGGTGGTATACAGCAGGCACAATAGCTAAGTGCCCTGTATACCGGGCAGACATGGCTTTTCACAGCATTTGCCACTAGCAGCCACAACAGGTGCTAGTGTTAAATGGCCTGCTTGTGATGCAATCATGGGGAGCCGATGAGCTACCGGAGCAACTAGGTGCCTGCTGAAAGCCCCATAGCTGCCATTGTAGTGCTGCTGTGAAGAGCGGGTTGGACTTCACGGGAGAACATCAGTTACAGTATCATGCAATACTACAGTATAGCTTATGAGCGATCCAATGATCGCAGGTTCACGTCCCCTAAAGTGAATAAATAATCAAGTAAAAATAATAAAGCATAACCCATTTAATCCCTATTCAAAGAAAAATATATATGTATTTTAAATCAACAGATATGGTATCCTAATGTCTAATCTATCAAAATGTAAAATTATTGAAACTACACGTTAAATGATAAAAATAAAAACAAAAAATTAAACTCCAGAATTGCTGTTTTTCAGTTGCTGATCTTCTCCGCTCTGTTTTTTTATAACCACTAAAATGTATATGTATAAAATAAACCTTATTTAAGTTTGATATCCTCATAATCATTCTGACCTATAGAATCATATTATTATTATTTTTAACAGCAGAAAAAACACTGCAAAACAATAGTGGAATTGCATTTTTTCCAAATTTTACTCCACTTTTCAGTACATTATATGGTAGGCTGAATGGTGTCGTTCAAAACAAGAACTCATCTCTCCTGAATAGTGTTGAGCGATACCTTCCGATATCAGGAAATATCGTATCGGATTGGATCGGGCCGATACCCAAAAAGTATCGGATATCGCCGATTCCGATACCGGAAACCAATGCAAGTCAATGGGACACAAATATCGGAATGAAAATAAACCCTTTCTTTCCTTGTAGGTTAATTCTACATGAAGTAAAACAACTAAGAATAATGTAGAATGACATGAAAAGCCGGCAATTCATCAGCGGCATTCACCGGTACCTGACAATTTACAACAGAAAGAATAGAGCATCACACACAGATTAGATAGATAGAAACATGTCAGTCACACATATATGAAGTACTGTGACAGTGTTGCTTACTGTACTTGTCATTTAGTGTAAAGGATTTATTAAAAAAAATATTAGTGTTTTCGTGCACCGTCTCTTTAAAAAAGCCGGCCGGCAATTCAGCAGCGGTACCCGACAATTTATAACAGACAGAATAGAGCTTCACACATAGATTAGATAGATAGAAACATGTCAGCCACATATATAAGAAGTACAGTGACAGTGTTGCTTACTGTACTTGTCATTTAGTGTAAAGGATTTATTTAAAAAAATAATAGTGTTTTCATGCACCGTCTCTTTAAGAAAGCCGGCCGGCAATTCAGCATCTGTACCCGACAATTTAGAATAGAAAGAATAGAGAATCACACATAGATTAGATAGATAGAAACATGTCAGTCACATATATATGAAGTACAGTGACAGTGTTGCTTACTGTACTTGTCATTTAGTGTTAAAATAAAGGATTTATTTAAAAAAAAATTGGCGTGGGGTTCCCCTTAATTTTAGTCTCTAGCGGAGGTTAAGCAGACAGCTGGGGCAAATGTTTGAAGCCTGGGAAGGGGGTAATACCCACGGAGCTTCCCAGGCTACTAATATCAGCCCCCAGCTGAATACCTAGCCTTTACTAGCTATTAAAATGGGGGAACCCCCCCAAAAAAATGACGTGGGGTCCCCCCTAATTTAATAGCTAGCAAAGGCTAGGCAGACAGCTGGGGGCTGATATTAATAGCCCAGGAAGGGAGCCATGAATATTGGCCCCCTCCCAGGCTAGAAACACCAGCCGTCAGCCGCCCCAGAAATGGCGCATCCATAGGATGCGCCAATTCTGGCACTTAGCCTCGCTCTTCCACGCTGCCCTGGTGCGGTGGCAGGGGGTAATAGGGTTGGGGTTGATGTCAGCTTATAATGCCAGCTGACATCAAGCCCAGGTTAGTAATGGAGAGGCGTCTATAAGACACCCCCATTACTAACCCCATAGTCAAAGTTAAAAGAAAACACAAACACCCAGAATAAAGTCCTTTAATTGAAATAAAGACACAATTCTTTATTGTTCTAAATTAAACCATACTTACCATCACGCCCATTCCAGCTGAAGCCAACGATCTCCTGCAATAAAAGTAAAATAATAAAGCAACCTCATCCTTACCTTTCCATGGTTCCCACGACAGCTTCAGCTCTGCTACATCGAGATGACAGGCTGGACCGCAGCAGAACGCTGCCATCCAGCCTGTCATCCCGCAGACACTGAGAAGCGCAGGCATGCTTGCGCTCCTCAGTGTCTCTCTGTGACGTCATCCAGATGAGCCGAGTTCATGTCCAATGAACTCAGCTCACCTCATGCACGTCACTGACAGCGTGGGAAAATTCTCCTGCACTCAGCGCTTCAGCGTGAGAATTCTCCCACGCTGTCAGTGACATACATGAGGTGAGGTCATGTCCAATGAACTCAGCTCACCTCATGCACGTCACTGACAGCGTGGGAAAATTCTCATGCTGAAGTGCTGAGTGCAGGAGAATTTTCCCACGCTGTCAGTGACGTACATGAGGTGAGCTGAGTTCATTGGACATGACCTCGGCTCATCTGGATGCCGTCACAGCCAGACACTGAGGAGTGGAAGTATGCCTGCGCTTCTCCGTGTCTGCGGGATGACAGGATGGATGGCAGCGTTCTGCTGCGGTCCAGCCTGTCATCTCGATGTAGCAGAGCTGAAGCTGTCGTGGGAGCCATGGAAAGGTAAGGATGATGTTGCTTTATTATTTTACTTTTATTGCAGGAGATCGTTGGCTTCAGCTGGAATGGGCGTGATGGTAAGTATGGTTTAATTTAGAACAATAAAGAATTGTATGTTTATTTCAATTAAAGGACTTTTTTCTGGGTGTTGTGCTTTTTTAAATACTTTACTAGAAATTCATGGTGGTCATGTCTAATATTGGCGTGACCCCATGAATTTCGGGCTTAGGGCCAGCTGATAATGCCAAGCTGGCCTTAACCCCTTTATTACCCAGTGAGCCACCGCACCAGGGCCCTGGATGAGTTGGGTACAGCGCCAGAAGATGGCGCTTCTATGAACGCGCCATTTTCTGGGGCGGCTGCGGACTGCAATTTGCAGCGGGGGTGGCCCAGAAAGCTTGGGTCTCCCTGCGCTGCGGATTCCAGCCCCCAGTTGCCTAGTTGTATCTGGCTGGGCACAAAAATAGGGCGAAGCCCCACGCATTTTTTTTTTAAATTATTTCATGAAATTCATGGCATAATTAAGAAAAAAAGGGCTTCCCTATATTGTTGTGTCCAACCAGGTACAAATAGGCAGCTGGTGGTTGGGGGCAGCCCGTTCCTGCCTGCTGTACCTGACTGGACACAAATATAGGGCGAAGCCCCACATAATTTTTTTTTAATTATTTCATGAATTTCCTGAAATAATTTAAAAAAAATTGACGTGGGGCTTTGCACTATATTTGGGTCCAGCCAGGTACAGCAGGCAGGAACGGGCTGCCCCCAACCACCAGCTGCCTATTTGTACCTGGCCGGACACAACAATATAGGGAAACCCTTTTTTTCTTAATTATTCCATGAATTTCATGAAATAATTAAAAAAAAAAAAAACGTGGAGCTTCTCCCTATTTTTGTGTCCAGCCAGGTACAACTAGGCAGCTGGGGGATGGAATCTGCAGCGCAGGGAGGCCCAAGCTTTCTGCCCCCCGCTGAAAATTGCAGTCCGCAGCCGCCCCGGAAAATGGCGCGTTCATAGAAGCTGGATGCTGTACCTGGCTGGCATACAAAAATATGGCGAAGCCCACGTCAAAAGTTTTGGGAAAAATTAATTAAAAAATAAATAATAATTTAGGGACTGCATCTTTATTAACTCCTCAAATGTCATTTAGTGTTAAAATAATGGATTTATTTTTAAAAAAAATAGCGTTGGATCCCCCATAATTTTAGTCTCTAGCGGAGGTTAAGCAGACGGCTGGGGCAGATGTTTGAAGGCTTGGGAAGGGGGTAAAACCCACGGAGCTTCCCAGGCTACTAATATCAGCCCCCAGCTGAATACCTAGCCTTTACTAGCTATTAAAATGGGGGACCCCCCCAAAAAAAATGACGTGGGGTCCCCCCTATTTTAATAGCTAGCAAAGGCTAGGCAGACAGCTGGGGGCTGATATTAATAGCCCAGGAAGGGTGCCATGAATATTGGCCCCCTCCCAGGCTAGAAACACCAGCAGTCAGCCGCCCCAGAAATGGCGCATCCATAGGATGCGCCAACTCTGGCACTTAGCCTCGCTCTTCCACGCTGCCCTGGTGCGGTGGCAGGGGGTAATAGTGGTGGGGTTCATGTCAGCGCCAGCTGCCATGAAGCCCAGGTTAGTAATGATGGGCGTCTATAAGACACCCCCATTCCTAACCTACAAAGTGTTAAAAAGAAAAAACACACTACACCCAGAAAAAAATAATTTATTTGAAATAAAACACACAATTTTATTTAATTCTTAGTTTACTAAAAATAATAGTTACCTGTCCACGTTCCTGCGCTGATCTCCCATGCACAGCTGTCACATCTGGAGATGGTGACAGCTGTGCATGGCTGCTGTAAGCTCACGCTGCCGGGAACACGTCCGCTCCCGGCAGCGGGAGCCCCTGACTGAGGTCACCGGAGTGCATTCAGTCAGCGCAGCTCCGGAGACCTCGTTTACGGCAGTGCTGTACCGTGGGAATTTCTCACGATACAGCAGGGCCGTAAAGGAGCTAACCGGAGCAGCGCTGCCTGAACTCCGGTGAACCCTTACGGCCCCGTCATTCTAGCGGCGGCAGCGGTTCAGAGCGGTCACATTCTATGTGGCTGCTCTGAACTGGAGATCTTCGTGGGACACTCGTGGACTGCTACGGAGGGGTAAGGATAAGGTTGTGGTTTATTTTATATTTTATTACAGGAGATCGATGGCTTCGGGGAATTAGGTGTCTTGGTGAGTATAGGTGTAGTTTTTTATTTTTTACTTTATTTTAGGTGGCGATCGGCGGGGACAGGTAATGTATGAACTAATTTCTTTTAGGTAACCACTGGCCACCAATGACATGTATTTAACATTTATTGGGGACACAGTAGGGCAATTTAAATAGCAGGATCAGTCTGATGGGAACTACTGCTCCCATCGAGCTGATCCTGCTGGCAGGAGTGGACGGGGGACAGACATAGGCCGATGGGAGTAGTAGTGTCACATCGGCCTATGTCTGCCTGCACGCACACACACCCGCACACATCGCACAGACACCGCGCACACCCGCACAAACATCGCGCACACACCCCGCACACACACTAATCATGACGGTCTGATCGTCTGGGAGGTGAGGCTGACCTGTGCGGCCGTGGGAAAGTTCATGTGAGTTCATGCAGTCAAGCATGAACTCACATGAACCCTCTGAGGGCACCGCGGCTAATTCAAATGAACAGCTGATCGGCATCAGCTGATACCTCAGCTGTTCATTTGAAATAACCGGCGGGAAAGCGCAGCACAGAACGGGAAAGCCGGCGGTGAAGTCTTTTCACTGCCGGCTTCCCCGCCCGGGTCCTTCGCTCCCCGCTCCTTGGTGCTGCGCTCCCCGCCCGGTCCTAACTTACTATCGGGATGGGAGGTGGCGAGGGGAGCGGAGGATCGGGGTGGGAGGCTGCGGGGAAGCAGTATGGGGCTGTGTGATTGTTTAAAAGCCGGCGGCTTTATACCGCCCGCCGGCTTTTAAACAATCAGGAGAATTCTCCCCCGCTGGGATGGCATTCTGATGACAGGCTGGATCGCGCTGCCATCCAACTTGTCATCCTTCACAGACACTGCAGAGCGCAGGCATTATGGGAACTTCCGATTCCGGTATCCGATATTGTAAAAGTATCGGAATTAAGTATCGGAATTCCGATACCGCGAATATCGGCCGATACCCGATATTACAGTATCGGAATGCTCAACACTACTCCTGAAAGAATAAGAGGAAAAAATGAAAACTCAAAAACAAAAAATATCACTAGGATTAAAGGGGTTTCCAGGACTTAAAAGTTGATGACTAGTGATGAGCCCAAGTGCTCGCTTCTCGAGTCTCCCGAGGGTGCTCGAGTATGCACCGAGCATCCCGAGTGCTCGAGTGATAGGTTCAAGTCCCCACGGCCACATGTTTCGCGACTGTTAGACAGCCACAAAATATGAGGGGATTGCCTGACAAACATGACCAATCCCTGCATGTTTTGGGTCTGTCTAACAGCTGCGAACCATGCGGCCACGGGGACTCGAATGTGTCACTCTAGCACCCAGGGATACTCTGTGCATACCCGAGCACCCTAGGCAAACTCGAGTAACGAGCACTTGCGCTCACCACTATTGATGACCTATCCTCAGGATTCGTCATCACTATGAGCTTGTTGGGGGTCTGACTCCCAGTGCCCTCACCAATCCGTTGAAATCTATTTTAGGGGAGACAAACAGCCATACTTGGCAGCGGTCACTAAGCAGTGCACAGGGCTGCTGTATTGCACCCTATACATCTCTTATATCCGGCCACTCCACTGCCGGAGCAGTTTTCAGTGTTGGACTCGCACCGATCCCATAGTGTTAACGCATCCTACAGATTGGTCATCAATTGTTAAGTCCCGGACAACCCCTCTAACGAAACTACACAACCACAATGTGCATTCCTATATAAGGTCTGAACATATCCTTAGAAACTGATTTAGAAATTATCAACCAAACCCTGGACTCGCGTTACTTGTTGGCTTGTTCTCCCATTGCTTTTGATGTTAGTTTATATTAATATTACAGATGTATAATTGTGATCTAACCAGTGGCTCCAAGTCAATCACGCAGATTTTTCCAGCATCCAGTACATCTTTCACTGTGTCCACACTGGTGCCATACATATGTCCTTTGTATTCTCCATACTCCAGGAAACTGGTAAAAAAATATTGAAAACTACATAAATTAACCAAAACGTCAGTTCAGTATACTTTGATCTATAGGGTGAATGTGGCGCTGCAGTTAATGCATTGTAATAAATGCTAAGTTAGGCTGACAGCACACATGTGCCTCTCACCGTCTGTGTACGGACCCTGATTTCTGTATTGGATACCAGCCTCCTGACCCAAACTAATATCCACATAGGCATATGCTATGGCATTCACTCAAGTCAGGAAACCTGCAGCTGGCCTGTTAAAGGGAATCTGTCACTGGGCTTTTGCTACCCCATCTGAGAGCAGCAAGATGTAGGGGCAGAGACACTGATTCCAGTGATGTGTCACTTACTGGGCTGCTTACTTAAGTTTTGATAAAATCACTGTTTTATCTGCTGCTCATCTACCAGTCCTCTGAATGCTGAGCTCTGTATAATCCCGCACACTCCACTGGTTTACAGCTTTCTGTGTACACTGTGCATAGGCAGAAAGCTTCCAATCATTGATGGGGGCAGGGTTATACAGAGCTCAGAAATATGAAGGACTACATGGCAGCAGGTTTCCTTTTCCTCTAGTGATCATCTCCTGCTAATATAACAGTGATTTATATCAAAATTATACAAAGCAGTCTAGTAAGTGGCACATCACTGGATCAAGGCCTACATTATGCTGCTCTCAGATTAGGAGGCAAAACCGGGTGAAAGATTTAAATAGCGGTCCATACCTGAACTGTGAAATGCAGTCATGTGAAGCCAGCCTAACTTGAGGTCCTCTCTCTGGGTAATCCCCGCCTATTGTGTCTACCATAATGGCTAGTGTGAAAACTGGAAGAAGCTCTGTAGGAATAGAGGTCTTAGTGCAGTATTTTCATAATAACCAGTGGATTGTCAACTTTACAGGTTATATCTAACATTAACCTGAATAAAGTAAATCTAGAAATAAATGACTTGTTTTAGATCATAAATCACTGAAGTAGAGAATCCTATTACCATTTTTACAGCAGAATGAACGGCATAAAAACACCCTCCCCCCCAAAAATAAAACAATAGTGGAATTGTGTTTTTTCCACCGTTTCACTCCACTTGAAATTTTTGTATTGATCTTGTTCTCCATAACGTGCTCCGCATTTAAGTTCTGCACGTTTTAGACCTGAAAACTCCTGTTTTGAACTTGCTTAGGTGAGATACATTTTGGAAAGCGTCATCATCACCAGACACAGACTCTGTAATGTCAGCAGCCCCTCCCCCCCCTACAAAAGCTGTTAGGGGTGTGCCTGTCTACAAGCTCATTGTCTGTTTCCAATAGCAACCAGCAGGACTATTATATGGGCAGCATCTCCGGATCAATGGAAGCTGAATAATACAATGGACTTACTAAGCTACTCAACAAGTACATCTGTATATAAACTATAAAATGATGTTCATAACTGGATATAATATTTAATTACGAGCTGATTTTCTAAAATTATTTTTCACAATCGCTAATCCAAAAATATAAATTTGTCAACATGGTAGGTGGACTATGAATTTAATCTTACTGTATATTGGGAGATTTGATATTCTTTTCAGTTAACTGCTTTTAATTTTAGGGACTCACAAGATAATGAAGACCCATGTTGCTGGTTGTAAATGTATTTTTTTCCAAAAAATCAACTAATTTATAACAATAACACTGTGCATATGTTTTCATTTATCTTTTCAAGATGAAAACAGATGCTGTAATTCTTGTGTCTGTCCCTGTGGGGTGTACTTATATAGTGCCTGTGAACCCGCCTGATATAATACTATTAGCACCACCAAGCCAGTGTGGTAAACTTCACGCATCGGTGTGACTGGTGCCCTATACAAGCCCTATCTGTGTGCACCAATAGTGTTAAGGAGTCAAATCCCCCATGCCCTCCATGATCAGTGGGTGCGCCAATGCTTGTTCATCAGTGTTTTGCACCTGTGCCACCTCCATCTTTTTATTATGGGGCTTGCTGCAGCCTGCAGTGCATTGGTATTGTTACCAGGTGTCAGTGAGTATGGCCCCTTTTATTTATTATTTTTTTGCATACTGGGAGATGACGTACCTGTGGCTGTATATCATGCTTTCAAATGTCTCTTTAGATACAAAGAAATATTCTCGACCATTCTCTTCATAACTCTTTTTGTGGCGAGTGGTGTCTGTTGGAACATAATAATAATAACTTTTTTATTTCTATAGCACCAACATATTGCACAGCACTTTACAATTCAGAGGGTACTTGTTCAAACAAGTTAAGACATTACAGAGTAATACATAGTTCAACACACAGAGTGAGGGACCTGCTCACAAGCTTACAATCTTTGAGGAAATAGAAGAAGAACGAGAGGGAAAAGTAAAGTGCTTGTTATGTACGATCCAAACATCAATATAATAAATAGGGGCATTCAAATAATACTGCATGAACCAGTCACCAGCCATTAGCTGTACAAGTCCCATTGCAAAGTGCTATTGAGTTCATACAAGGGAGAACAGGGAATAGTTAGATAGTGAGGTTAGGTGATAAGCATGTCTAAAGAAATGTGTTTTTAGGGCACACTTTAAACTGTGGATACTGGGAATTAACAGGATTGTCTGGGGTAGTGCATTCCAGAAACCTGGTGCAGCATGAGAGAAGTCCTGGAAATGGTAGTGGGAGGTTCGGATTATTGACAATGTTAATTTTAGGTCACTAGCAGAAAGGAGAGGAGGGGTAGGGTGGTAAACAGAGATGAGGTAGGGAGGATATGTATGGCGGTACAAAACTGTGGAGAGCTTTGTGGGTAAGAGTGATAAGTTTATACTCTGTTGCAGATGGGCAACCAGTGCAAAGACTGGCACAGAGTGGTGGCAATAGTGTAGCGGTTGGACAAAAATGCGATCCTGGCTGCTACATTCAGGATGGATTGGACAGGAGAGTTTAGTAAGAGGGAAACCAATTAGTAGAGAGTTGCAATAGTCCAGACGGGAATAAATCAGAGCAACATTAAGAGTTTTTGCAGAGTTAAAAATAAGGAAACGTTGACTTGTAAAGATGTTTTTCAAGTGTAGGTGACATGAGTGAGGAAGTGATAGGATAAAGGGAATGAGTGAAAGATCTGAATCAAATATAACCCCAAGACAGCAATCCTGCTGCTTAGGAGTTATGATGTTATGGTAGAACCAAACGCGGAAATCACAATTTCAGGTTTAGATAGGTTAGTAGAGGGGGGGAATACAAGGAGTTCAGTTTTTGGCAGACTTAGTTTTAAATAGAGGTAGGATAGGATGTTAGAAACAGCGGATAGACAATCACTGGTATTTTGTAGTAATGCAGGAGTGATTTAAGGAGACGATGTGTATAATTGGGTGTCATCAGTAGATAGATGGTACTGAAAACCAAATCTTCTGATGGTTTGTCCAATAGGGGCAGCATACAGAGAAAAGAGAAGGGGGCCTCGGACTGAACTCTGAGTTACCCCAATTTTAAGGAGAAGAGAAGGGGAAGAAGAGCTGACAATTGATACCAGAAGCGGACAGAGAAGCAGGAGGAGAACAAAAAGAGAGCAACATCCTTAAGACCGATAGAGCGATAGTGAGGAGTTGCTGGTGATCCACGGTGTCAAATGCAGCGAGATCCAGGAGAATTAGCAGGGGTAGAGGCCATTAAATTTTGTTTTTAGTAGATTGTTTTTTAGTAAGAGCAGTTTCAGTAGAGTGTAAAGCGGAGAGTTTTCTGAGAGATGGCAGATTAGACTAGAGTGGACCAAACATTCCAGGAGTTTAGAGATGAAGGGAAAACTAACGACAGGTCTGTAATTAGCAAAGCAGTTCTGAACAAGGGATGTTTTTTTTTTTAAGTAAAGGGGTTTTGATGGTATGTTCGAAGGAGGAGAAAAAAGATACTGGAAGAAAGAGGTTAAATATTTTAGTTAGGTAGGTATTGACAGCCAGGTAGTGGGACTTGATTAAGTGAGAGGGAATAGGGCCACTGGTGCAGTTAGTAGGGCGAGAAGGAGCGAGGAGCCTGATCTCCTCCTCTTGTGTGATCAGATCAAAGACAGAAAGTGAACTTGGTGAAGTGAGAAAGGGAAGAGGATTCATGATATTGGGGGATTGAGAGAACATTTCCTGTAGCATATATGATCAATTTTTGCTGTGAAATAATTCGCCAGACTGTCAGCGCTGAGGTTGGTGGTTGGGGCCTGCACTCTTGGATTGAGGAGGGAATGAAAAGTGTGAAATAGTCTTTTAAGATTGTTGAATAGCGAAGTGATGAGGGTGTTAAAGTATGCTGGTTTAGAGAGGTGAAGGGCAAAGATGCAGACCAACACCTCCACATTCTCTGTTCTTACGTCTGGGGGTATGTAAAAAATGTAAGCCACTATACCAGAGAGCGGCAACGGACAAAGCAGCTTCTATTAAAGTAAAATGGACATGAGGGGCCCAATTAATTATTGCATTTGTGGGGGGTTTTGCCTAATTTTTGGCTGTTACTTATTTGCGCCTTATTCTTCAAATTCGAGCTTTCTTTAAATTCTATTTCATGTATTCACCTGTCTTTTTTTGTTCACCACTGTGGCTTGGGTTTGGGTTTTCCAGATATGTTCAGCTGATATATCAATTTTTTTTTTTTGCTCAAATGTCCCCCCTCCCCAGAGTGATTTTATGTATGTCTAAATTTTTGTGCAAATTTTCCAACATGTTATCAAAATATGTGACTTTTTGGTCAAAAAAGATGCAAAAAAAGTAAAAGACAAAAATGAAGAACATTTTGTATTTTGCCCATAATTCATAAATATGTGCCATTTTGAAGAATTTGCCGCAAAACCAGTTAACAAATCTCACAAGGAAAAAAAATAAAGGTGACTTAAAAACCCAAATGATGAATTCGGTCGATTAGGTTAAGTTCCCACAATGAGTTTTTGGTGGGTTTTTGATACTGCGTATTTTGACTGCACAAAAAAATGCACCATCTTACAGTTCCAGAAAAGTGGATGGTATTTATAGAAATCTCATGCCAATGGAGCCTAAACTGACCTGCGGTACGTGTTTCAAATCCATAACATGTAAATTTCTCTTGTGGGTACGCTGAGTTTACCCCATAGAGTTGCATTACATGCAGAAAATCCCCTGGTAAAAATGCATGTGCATTTTTATTGTGTTATCACTGCATAAACAGTAAAAATGCAAATAATCTGCACATGACTATATCAATAAGTATCAAAAGCAAAGCAGTTAATTTAAAGCATGAGATACCAAAAATAGACAAAAACTGCAGTCAAAAATGCAATAAAAACGCAAGTAACCTACATTACAAAATAGGTACAGAAATTTTGCAACATTAAAAACCCACTAAATACTTATCGTTGGGAACGTAGCCTAAATATTTGCTACTTCCCTGTAAATAATATTTTTTATGATTTGTCTCAATAATAATGGCAGTCTTCCTTGTTTTCAGGGTATTTACTATAAAAGGGATTTTCTCTGCGATACTTGGTGTATACCCGAGCACCCAATGCATACTCAAGTAGCGAGCACTTGCGCTCAACACTAGTCGCCATATCGTCATCATTTTTTTTCTTTACTTTTGAAAAAAATCCCAACCCTAACACTAATCCTAAACCTAACACAACCCTAATCCTAACCCTAACACAATCCTAACCCTAACACAATCCTAACCCTATCCTGAGGGATCCATTCACTATAATAAGGCAGCAGAGTTCCTGTGGACTCCGTCTGGCCTCTGTTTAGCGGTGTCATTTTTTTCAGCAGAGGTTTCCAAAACAGTGGCCGACAGCACTTTTATGCAAGCCTAATAAACAGACGGACACCGTGGGATCACAGGCCAGACGGTGTCCACGGTGCCTCCATCTGCCTCATTACAGGAACTCTTCCGCCGAGGGTTCCATCTGAATCTCGTATTTCAGAGATTTACACGGAAATCCTGGTGTAAGCGCTCAGCGCAGAGCGCAGGATAAGTGTGACCCGAGCCATACTGTGATCTTTGGGAGGCAGAATGAACAAATCAGCAGCAGGTGAAGAATTGGTTTTATTTTCTTACACTGTTCCTCGTGCGGTATAAGTGATTAGACGACTTAATTCTTCGGGTCAGTGCGATTACAGCCATACCAGATTTATATCGGGTTTTTATGTTTGGTTGCTGTCACACACTAAAAAAAACTTTTTTTTTTTTATTGCAAAGACTAGTTTTTGCATCGCCATATTTTGAGAGCTATAATTTTTCTATGTTTCGGCCGACAGTCATGTGATGGCTTGTTTTTTGCGGGACAAGTTGGCGTTTTTATTGGTACCATTTTCGGACACGTGACATTTTTGATCGCTTTCTATTCCGATTTTTGGGAGGCAGAATAAACAAAAACCAACAATTCAGGAATTGTTCGTTTTTTTATGCCATTCCGCGTGTGGTAAAATTGATAAGGCAGCTTTATTCTTCGAGTCAGTACGTTTACAGCGATACTACATTTATATAGTTTTTTTATGTTTTGGCGCATTTACACAAAAGCTATTTTAATGCATCGCTTTATTCTGAGAGCTATAACTTTTTTATTCTTTGGCTGATGGAGCTGTATGGTGGCTTGTTTTTTTTCAGGACAAGATGATGTTTTCAGCAATACCATTTATTTTGATCGCATTTTATCACACTTTTTGTTCGGTTGTATGATGATGAAGAACTGTTTTTTGCTTCGTTTTTTATTTTATTTTATTTTTTACGGTGTTTATTAAAGGTGTTAACCAGAGGGCCAATTTTATAGGTCAGGTCGTTCCGGATGTGGCGATACCAAATATGTGTGCTTTTATTGTTTATTTTATTTTTTTCATAATAATATTTATTTATGTGTACAATGTATTGTGACATAGTCACTGTTGATATATGTGAGGGAAGATATGTTTCACAGCAGCTCCTACCCTCAGTGAATTGAACCTAGAAGTTTCTTCAGCATATTAGGTGCTGAAGAGGTTAATAAGTAGTGTTGAGTGAGCACTAAAATGCTTGGGTGCTCGAAGCTCGGGCCGAGCTCACCGTGATACTCGGGTGCTCGACCCGAGCAACAATCCCAATGTTAGTCTATGGGAGACCCGAGCATTTTTGCGGCGGCACCCCTGGCAGTCTGTAGAAAGCCTAAAAAGTGCCCAAAACGATAGTGACAGTGCTCAAATAACATGGGGACAGCATGGGGATCGCCCCAGGAAGCATTTCTGACCCCCAGGTCACTGCTGTCAACAACGTGGTCAGAGGTATTAAGCCACTTTTACGGGCTCACAATAAAACGTTCAAAAACTAAACTGAAATGGTTTTCCTGTGAAATATGTTAAGGAACATCCTTTCCAGGGTAAAGACTTGTGTATAAGGTAAAATAAATAACCAAAAATACTCCTCCACACCTTGGGCTATGTTCACAAGTAGCATTTTTTATGCGGTTTTGCACTTTTGTATTGCTTTCAACCGTGACAAATGCATTCACCGGGAAATGTCATTTTAACATTTTACAACCTTATCTGGCCATGTGCTGTGTGACACATGCATACAGTGCTGAAAAGACATGGGAACAGCATGGTTTAAGACCCCTGGAAGCATCTCTGACACCCAGGTCACTGCCTAAAAGTGTGCCCATCAGAAGTGATCCTTGCCACATCAGAAGATGCAGACTTGCAACTATCCCCGTGCAAGTCCTTGTCCCAAGGCAGTGTTCAATTGTACCTCCCTCATTCCTTGCAATGCAAGCGCAAGTATGCAGCTTGCCACCCACCCACCCCCAGGCTGCAATACCATACTGCTAGCTTGCTTGCATTTGAAATTGGGCCTTTTAGGCATGTTGAGGCGGAATCTGGCCACCACGTCATGGCAGCGTCGGCGGCCTGGTATCCATACTCAGTCCCCAGCCGCCCCGCGGCCGGGTGCCCACACACGGTCCCCAGCCGCCTGGGGGCGGCCGGGTGTCCATAAACGGTCCCCAGCTGCCCCTATTTGAAGGACAGCCTAACCACAAACACATGGACAAGTGAATGTGGCCAGGGATGGTCCATCTGACTGACGCATTCACACTGGGTTAATATTGTGGAAGCCGGGACACAGTTGGACACTGAGATGCAACACGTCCTCCAGTCATAGAGGATTGCGGGTCCTGGGTCAATCAGGCTTCAACACAAAGTTCAGAAGGTAGACAGCAGCAGTGGTCGGCCTGCTACACAACGAGTAAATTATTCATGATGATGAGGCCATCCATCTCCTTAGCTTTCTGTTCCTTGGAATGCAAGCGCATGTCTGTAGTAGCGGCTAGGCCTGAGGTGGTCAGCGTTTTAGCGCATATCCTACCTCCTCCGAGGATTGCTGGATGCTTTCGTGCTACTATCCCAGTTCTATGACTCCCATTAAAACAAAGCTTCAGATGATGAATGATGGATGAGGTGGTGGCAAAGGAGAAAGAGCAGGAGGAAGAGGGACCATTCACATCAATATCAGGTCAGTCAACCACACATGTCTTGTAGGATATGTTTCTGTAACAAAAGGAGCGGCTCGGCTACACAGTTATAGGGCATACAGTGAGTGCAATGCCTACCAAAAATTTCGAGGCACTCCAATGCCCCTTGGAAGTGACATGGAGGTCAGAGGGCCTTAACTAAACCGTTTTTTCCATTTATAGCAACTGGGTCTCCTGTACACTGTTGGCCTAAGCAGTGGATGGAAGGCTTTCCAACAATTATGAGGAACTGCAATTCCCCTTGAAACAGACGTGGATTACAGCATACTAAAAACCTTCTACCCATTATGGAGGAGTGGGTCTCCCTTAGCTTTTGCTTTTCAATGCATAGGAGAACACTAACTAAAATTAGGAGAAAATGCAATGCCCGTTATAAGAGTGGTGGAGGTTAGAGGTAATTAAAAACAACATTTCAATGCCCCTGGGAAGAGCTGTGGAGTTCAGAGTGGTTTAACAAGACGGTTTTAATGCCCCTTGGAAGAGACGTGGAGGTCACAGTGGAATAAAAAGACAATATCAATGCCCCCTGGAAGAGTGGTGGAGGTCACAGTAGCTTAACAAGACGGTTTTAATGCCCCTTGGAAGAGTGGTGGAGGTTGCAGTGGAATAAAAAGACAATATCAATGCCCCTTGGAAGAGACTTGGAGGTCACATTAGCTTAACAAGACAGTTTTAATGCCCCTTGGAAGAGTGATGGCGGTCGCAGTGGAGTAAAAAGACAATATCCATGCCCCTTGGAAGAGTGGTGGAGGTCACAGTAGCTTAACAAGATGGTTTTAATGCCCCTTGGAAGAGACTTGGAGGTCACAGTAGCTTAACAAGACAGTTTTAATGCCCCTTGGAAGAGTGGAGGAGGTCACAGTAGCTTAACAAGACGGTTTTAATGCCCCTTGGAAGAGTGGTGGAGGTTGCAGTGGAATAAAAAGACAATATCAATGCCCCTTGGAAGAGTGGTGGAGGTCACAGTAGCTTAACAAGACGGTTTAAATGCCACTTGGAAGAGAAGTGGAGTTCAGAGAGGTTTAACAAGACGGTTTTAATGCCCCTTGGAAGAGACGTGGAGGTCACAGTAGCTTAACAAGACAGTTTTAATGCCCCTTGGAAGAGTGGTGTAGGTCGCAGTGGAATAAAAAGACTATCAATGCCCCTTTGAAGAGTGGTGGAGGTCAAAGTAGTTTAACAAGACGGTTTTAATGCCCCTTTCAAGAGACGGGGAGGTCACAGTAGCTTAACAAGACAGCTTTAATGCCCCTTGAAAGAGTGGTGGAGGTCACAGTAGCTTAAAAAGACAGTTTTAATGCCCTTTGGAAGAGTGGTGGAGGTCACAGTAGCTTAACAAGACGGTTTTAATGCCCCTTGGAAGAGTGGTGGAGGTCACAGTAGCTTAGCAAGATGGTTTTAATGCCCCTTGGAAGAGACATGGAGGTCACAGTGGCTTAACAAGACAGTTTTAATGCCTGTTGGAAGAGTGGTGGAGGTCACAGTAGCTTAACAGGATGGTTTTAATGCCCCTGGGAAGAGTGGTGGAGGTCACAGTAGCTTAACAAGACAGTTTTAATGTCCCCTTGGAAGAGATGTGGAGTTCAGAGTGGTTTAACAGGACGGTATTAATGCTCCTTGGAAGAGACGAGAAGGTCACAGTAGCTTAACAAGACAGTTTTAATGCCCCTTGGAAGAGTGGTGGAGGTCGCAGTGGAATAAAAAGACAATATCAATGCCCCTTGGAAGAGTGGTGGAGGTCACAGTAGCTTAACAAGACGGTTTTAATGCCCCTTGGAAGAGACGTGGAGGTCACAGTAGCTTAACAAGATAGTTTTAATGCCCCTTGGAAGAGTGTTGGAGGTCGCAGTGGAATAAAAGGACAATATCAATGCCCCTTGGAAGAGTGGTGGAAGTCACAGTAGCTTAACAAGACGGTTTTAATGCCCTTTGGAAGAGTGGTGGAGGTCACAGTAGCTTAACAAGACGGTTTTAATGCCCCTTGGAAGAGTGGTGGAGGTCACAGTAGCTTAACAAGACGGTTTTAATGCCCTTTGGAAGAGAGGTGGAGGTCACAGTAGCTTAACAAAACGGTTTTAATGCCCCTTGGAAGAGACGTGGAGTTCAGAGTGGTTTAACAAGACAGTTTTAATGCCCCTTGGAAGAGTGGTGGAGGACACAGTAGCTTAACAAGACGGTTTTAATGCCCCTTTCAAGAGACGGGGAGGTCACAGTAGCTTTACAAGACAGTTTTAATGCCCCTTGGAAGAGTGGTGGAGGTCGCACTGGAATAAAAAGACAATAACAATACCCCTTGGAAGAGTGGTGGAGGTCACAGTAGCTTAACAAGACAGTTTTAATGCCCCTTGGAAGAGACATGGAGTTCAGAGTGGGTTAACAAGACGGTTTTAATGCCCCTTGGAAGAGACGTTGAGGTCACAGTAGCTTAACAAGACGGTTTTAATGCCCCTTGGAAGAGTGGTGGAGGTCGCAGTGGAATAAACAGACAATATCAATGCGCCTTGGAAGAGTGGTGGAGGTCACAGTAGCTTAACAATATGGTTTTAATGCCCCTTGGAAGAGACTTGGAGGTCACAGTAGCTTAACAAGACAGTTTTAATGCCCCTTGGAAGAGTGGAGGAGGTCACAGTAGCTTAACAAGATGGTTTTAATGCCCCTTGGAAGAGTGGTGGAGGTTGCAGTGGAATAAAAAGACAATATCAATGCCCCTTGGAAGAGTGGTGGAGGTCACAGTAGCTTAACAAGACGGTTTAAATGCCACTTGGAAGAGAAGTGGAGTTCAGAGAGGTTTAACAAGACGGTTTTAATGCCCCTTGGAAGAGACGTGGAGGTCACAGTAGCTTAACAAGACAGTTTTAATGCCCCTTGGAAGAGTGGTGTAGGTCGCAGTGGAATAAAAAGACTATCAATGCCCCTTTGAAGAGTGGTGGAGGTCAAAATAGTTTAACAAGACGGTTTTAATGCCCCTTTCAAGAGACGGGGAGGTCACAGTAGCTTAACAAGACAGTTTTAATGCCCCTTGAAAGAGTGGTGGAGGTCACAGTAGCTTGAAAAGACAGTTTTAATGCCCTTTGGAAGAGTGGTGGAGGTCACAGTAGCTTAACAAGACGGTTTTAATGCCCCTTGGAAGAGTGGTGGAGGTCACAGTAGCTTAGCAAGACGGTTTTAATGCCCCTTGGAAGAGACGTGGAGGTCACAGTAGCTTAACAAGATGGTTTTAATGCCCCTTGGAAGAGTGGTGGAGGTCACAGTAGCTTAACAAGACAGTTTTAATGTCCCCTTGGAAGAGACGTGGAGTTCAGAGTGGTTTAACAGAACGGTATTAATGCTCCTTGGAAGAGACGAGAAGGTCACAGTAGCTTAACAAGACAGTTTTAATGCCCCTTGGAAGAGTGGTGGAGGTCGCAGTTGAATAAAAAGACAATATCAATGCCCCTTGGAAGAGTGGTGGAGGTCACAGTAGCTTAACAAGATGGTTTTAATGCCCCTTGGAAGAGACGTGGAGGTCACAGTAGCTTAACAAGATAGTTTTAATGCCCCTTGGAAGAGTGTTGGAGGTCGCAGTGGAATAAAAGGACAATATCAATGCCCCTTGGAAGAGAGGTGGAGGTCACAGTAGCTTAACAAAACGGTTTTAATGCCCCTTGGAAGAGACGTGGAGTTCAGAGTGGTTTAACAAGACAGTTTTAATGCCCCTTGGAAGAGTGGTGGAGGACACAGTAGCTTAACAAGACGGTTTTAATGCCCCTTTCAAGAGACGGGGAGGTCACAGTAGCTTTACAAGACAGTTTTAATGCCCCTTGGAAGAGTGGTGGAGGTCGCACTGGAATAAAAAGACAATATCAATACCACTTGGAAGAGTGGTGGAGGTCACAGTAGCTTAACAAGACAGATTTAATGCCCCTTGGAAGAGACATGGAGTTCAGAGTGGGTTAACAAGACGGTTTTAATGCCCCTTGGAAGAGACGTGGAGGTCACAGTAGCTTAACAAGACGGTTTTAATGCCCCTTGGAAGAGTGGTGGAGGTCGCAGTGGAATAAACAGACAATATCAATGCGCCTTGGAAGAGTGGTGGAGGTCACAGTAGCTTAACAAGACGGTTTTAATGCCCCTTGGAAGAGTGGTGGAGGTCACAGTAGCTTAACAAGACGGTTTTAATGCCCCTTGGAAGAATGGTGGAGGATACAGTAGCTTAACAAGACGGGTTTTAATTCCCCTTGGAAAAGACGTGGAGTTCAGAGTGGTTTAACAAGACGGTTTTAATGCCCCTTGGAAGAGACGTGCAGGTCACAGTAGCTTAACAAGACAGTTTTAACGCCCCTTGGAAGAGTGGTGGAGGTCACAGTAGCTTAACAAGACAGTTTTAATGCCCCTTGGAAGAGTAGTGGAGGTCGCAGTGGAATAAAAAGACAATGTCAATGCCCCTTGGAAGAGTGGTGGAGGTCACAGTAGCTTAACAATATGGTTTTAATGCCCCTTGGAAGAGACGTGGAGGTCACAGTAGCTTAACAAGACTGCTTTAATGCCCCTTGAAAGAGTGGTGGAGGTCACAGTAGCTTAAAAAGACAGTTTTAATGCCCTTTGGAAGAGTGGTGGAGGTCACAGTAGCTTAACAAGTCGGTTTTAATGCCCCTTGGAAGAGTGGTGGAGGTCACAGTAGCTTAGCAAGACGGTTTTAATGCCCCTTGGAAGAGACGTGGAGGTCACAGTAGCTTAACAAGACAGTTTTAATTCCGTTGGAAGAGTGGTGGAGGTCACAGTAGCTTAACAAGACAGTTTTAATGTCCCCTTGGAAGAGACGTGGAGTTCAGAGTGGTTTAACAAGACGGTATTAATGCTCCTTGGAAGAGACGTGAAGGTCACAGTAGCTTAACAAGACAGTTTTAATGCCCCTTGGAAGAGTGGTGGAGGTCGCAGTGGAATAAAGACAATATCAATGCCCCTTGGAAGAGTGGTGGAGGTCACAGTAGCTTAACAAGACGGTTTTAATGCCCCTCGGAAGAGACGTGGAGGTCACAGTAGCTTAACAAGACAGTTTTAATGCCCCTTGGAAGAGTGGTGGAGGTCGCAGTGGACTAAAAAGGCAATATCAATGCTCCTTGGAGGAGAGGTGGAGGTAACAGTAGCTTAAAAAGACAGTTTTAATGCCCCTTGGAAGAGATGTGGAGTTCAGAGTGGTTTAACAAGGCGGTTTTAATGCCCCTTGGAAGAGACGTGGAGGTCACAGTGGAATAAAAAGACAATATCAATGCCCCTTGGAAGAGTGGTGGAGGTCACAGTAGCTTAACAAGACAGTTTTAATGCCCCTTGGAAGAGTGGTGGAGGTCGCAGTGGAATAAAAGGACAATATCAATGCCCCTTGGAAGAGTAGTGGAGGTCACAGTAGCTTAACAAGACGGTTTTAATGCCCATTGGAAGAGTGGTGGAGGTCACAGTAGCTTAACAAGATGGTTTTAATGCCCCTTGGAAGAGACGTGGAGTTCAGAGTGGTTTAACAAGACTGTTTTAATACTCCTTGGAAGAGACGTGGAGGTCACAGTAGCTTAACAAGACAGTTTTAATGCCCCTTGGAAGAGTGGTGAAGGTCGCAGTGGAATAAAAAGACAATATCAATGCCCCTTGGAAGAGTGGTGGAGTTCACAGTAGCATAACAAGAAAGTTTTAATGCCCCTTGGAAGAGTAGTGGAGGTCACAGTAGCTTTACAAGACAGTTTTAATGCCCCTTGGAAGAGTGGTGGAGGTCACAGTAGCTTAACAAGACTGTTTTAATGCTCTTTGGAGGAGTGGTGGAGGTCACAGTAGCTTAACAAGACGGTTTTAATGCCCCTTGGAAGAGACGTGGAGGTCACAGTAGCTTACCAAGACAGTTTTAATGCCCATTGGAAGAGTGGTGGAGGTCACAGTAGCTTAACAAGACTGTTTTAATGCCCTTTGTAGGAGTGGTGGAGGTCACAGTAGCTTAACAAGACGGTTTTAATGCCTCTTGGAAGAGACGTCGAGGTCACAGTAGCTTAACAAGACAGTTTTAATGCCCACTGGAAGAGTGGTGGAGGTCACAGTAGCTTAACAAAACTGTTTTAATGCCCTTTAGAGGAGTGGTGGGGGTCACAGTAGCTTAACAAGACTGTTTTAATGCCCCTTGGAAGAGTGGTGGAGGTCACAGTAGCTTAACAAGACAGTTTTAATGCCCCTTGGAAAAGTGGTGGCGGTCGCAGTGGAATAAAAAGACAATATCAATGCCCCTTGGAAGAGTGGTGGAGGTCACAGTAGCTTAACAAGACGGATTTAATGCCCCTTGGAAGAGATATGGAGGTCACAGTAGCATAACAAGACAGTTATAATGCCCCTTGGAAGAGTGGTGGAGGTCACAGTAGCTTAACAAGACGGTTTTAATGCCCCTTGGAAGAGAAGTGGAGGTCACAGTAGCTTAACAAGACGGTTTTAATGCCCCTTGAAAGAGACGTGGAGGTCACAGTAGCTTAACAAGATAGTTTTAATGCCCCTTGGAAGAGAGATGGAGGTCGCAGTGGAATAAAAGGACAATATAAATGCCCCTTGGAAGAGTGGTGGAAGTCACAGTAGCTTAACAAGACAGTTTTAATGCCCCTTGGAAGAGACGTGGAGGTCACAGTAGCTTAACAAGATAGTTTTAATGCCCCTTGGAAGAGAGATGGAGGTCGCAGTGGAATAAAAGGACAATATCAATGCCCCTTGGAAGAGTGGTGGAAGTCACAGTAGCTTAACAAGACGGTTTTAATGCCCCTTGGAAGAGTGGTGGAGGTCACAGTAGCTTAACAAGATGGTTTTAATGCCCCTTGGAAGAGTGGTGGAGGTCACAGTAGCTTAACAAGACGGTTGTAATGCCCCTTGGAAGAGACGTGGAGTTCAGAGTGGTTTAACAAGACGGTTTTAATGCCCCTTGGAAGAGACATCGAGGTCACAGTATCTTAACAAGACGGTTTTAATACCCCTTGGAAGAGTGGTGGAGGTCACAGTAGCTTAACGAGACGGTTTTAATGCCCCTTGGAAAAGAGGTAGAGGTCACAGTAGCTTAACAAGACGGTTTTAATGCCCCTTGGAAGAGAGGTAGAGGTCACAGTAGCTTAACAAGACAGTTTTAATGCCCCTTGGAAGAGACGTGGAGTTCAGAGTGGTTTAAAAAGACGGTTTTAATGCCCCTTGGAAGAGATGTGGAGGTCCCAGTAGCTTAACAAGACGGTTTTAATGTCCCTTGGAAGAGATGTGGAGGTCTCAGTAGCTTAACAAGACGGTTTTAATGCCCCTTGGAAGAGACGTGGAGTTCAGAGTGGTTTAACAAGACGGTTTTAATGCCCCTTGGAAGAGACGTGGAAGTCACAGTATCTTAACAAGACAGTTTTAATGCCCCTTGGAAGAGTGGTGGAGGTCACAGTAGCTTAACAAGACAGTTTTAATGCCCCTTGGAAGAGAGGTGGAGTTCAGAGTGGTTTAACAAGGCGGTTTTAATGCCCCTTGGAAGAGACGTGGAGGTCGCAGTAGCTTAACAAGACAGTTTTAATGCCCCTTGGAAGAGTAGTGGAGGTCGCAGTGGAATAAAAAGACAATGTCAATGCCCCTTGGAAGAGTGGTGGAGGTCACAGTAGCTTAACAAGATGGTTTTAATGCCCCTTGGAAGAGACGTGGAGGTCACAGTAGCTTAACAAGACAGTTTTAATGCCCCTTGAAAGAGTGGTGGAGTTCACAGTACCTTAAAAAGACAGTTTTAATGCCCTTTGGAAGAGTGGTGGAGGTCACAGTAGCTTAACAAGTCGGTTTTAATGCCCCTTGGAAGAGTGGTGGAGGTCACAGTAGCTTAGCAAGACGGTTTTAATGCCCCTTGGAAGAGACGTGGAGGTCACAGTAGCTTAACAAGACCGTTTTAATTCCGTTGGAAGAGTGGTGGAGGTCACAGTAGCTTAACAAGACAGTTTTAATGTCCCCTTGGAAGAGACGTGGAGTTCAGAGTGGTTTAAAAAGACGGTATTAATGCTCCTTGGAAGAGACGTGAAGGTCACAGTAGCTTATCAAGACAGTTTTAATGCCACTTGGAAGAGTGGTGGAGGTCGCAGTGGAATAAAAAGACAATATCAATGCCCCTTGGAAGAGTGGTGGAGGTCACAGTAGCTTAACAAGACGGTTTTAATGCCCCTTGGAAGAGACGTGGAGGTCACAGTAGCTTAACAAGATAGTTTTAATGCCCCTTGGAAGAGTGTTGGAGGTCGCAGTGGAATAAAAGGACACTATCAATGCCCCTTGGAAGAGTGGTGGAAGTCACAGTAGCTTAACAAGACAGTTTTAATGCCCCTTAGAAGAGTGGTGGAGGTCGCAGTGGACTAAAAAGACAATATCAATGCTCCTTGGAGGAGTGGTGGAGGTAACAGTAGCTTAAAAAGACGGTTTTAATGCCCCTTGGTAGAGACGTGGAGGTCACAGTAGCTTACCAAGACACTTTTAATGCCCTTTGTAGGAGTGGTGGAAGTCACAGTAGCTTAACAAGACACTTTTAATGCCCTTTGTAGGAGTGGTGGAAGTCACAGTAGCTTAACAAGACGGTTTTACTGCCCCTTGGAAGAGACGTGGAGTTCAGAGTGCTTTAACAAGACGGTTTTAATGCCCCTTGGAAGAGACGTGGAGGTCACAGTAGCTTAATAAAACAGTTTTACTGCCCCTTGGAAGAGTGGTGGAGGTCACAGTAACTTAACAAGATGATTTTAATGCCCCTTGGAAGGGACGTGGAGGTCACAGTAGCTCAACAAGACGGTTTTAAAGCCCCTTGGAAGAGACGTGCAGTTCAGAGTGGTTTAACAAGACGGTTTTAATGCCCCTTGGAAGAAATGTGGAGGTCACAGTAGCTTAACAAGACGGTTTTAATGCCCCTTGGAAGAGTGGTGGAGGTCACAGTAGCTTAACATGACGGTTTTAATGCCCCTTGGAAGAGTGGTGGAGGTCACAGTAGCTTAACAAGACGGTTTTAATGCCCCTTGGAAGAGATGTGGAGTTCAGAGTGGTTTAACAAGGCGGTTTTAATGCCCCTTGGAAGAGACGTGGAGGTCACAGTGGAATAAAAAGACAATATCAATGCCCCTTGGAAGAGTGGTGGAGGTCACAGTAGCTTAACAAGACAGTTTTAATGCCCCTTGGAAGAGTGGTGGAGGTCGCAGTGGAATAAAAGGACAATATTAATGCCCCTTGGAAGAGTAGTGGAGGTCACAGTAGCTTAACAAGACAGATTTAATGCCCATTGGAAGAGTAGTGGAGGTCACAGTAGCTTAACAAGATGGTTTTAATGCCCCTTGGAAGAGACGTGGAGTTCAGAGTGGTTTAACAAGACTGTTTTAATACTCCTTGGAAGAGACGTGGAGGTCACAGTAGCTTAACAAGACAGTTTTAATGCCCCTTGGAAGAGTGGAGAAGGTCGCAGTGGAATAAAAAGACAATATCAATGCCCCTTGGAAGAGTGGTGGAGTTCACAGTAGCATAACAAGAAAGTTTTAATGCCCCTTGGAAGAGTAGTGGAGGTCACAGTAGCTTTAGAAGACAGTTTTAATGCCCCTTGGAATAGTGGTGGAGGTCACAGTAGCTTAACAAGACTGTTTTAATGCTCTTTGGAGGAGTGGTGGAGGTCACAGTAGCTTAACAAGACGGTTTTAATGCCTCTTGGAAGAGACGTCGAGGTCACAGTAGCTTAACAAGCCAGTTTTAATGCCCACTGGAAGAGTGGTGGAGGTCACAGTAGCTTAACAAAACTGTTTTAATGCCCTTTAGAGGAGTGGTGGAGGTCACAGTAGCTTAACAAGACTGTTTTAATGCCCCTTGGAAGAGTGGTGGAGGTCACAGTAGCTTAACAAGACAGTTTTAATGCCCCTTGGAAAAGTGGTGGCGGTCGCAGTGGAATAAAAAGACAATATCAATGCCCCTTGGAAGAGAGGTGGAGGTCACAGTAGCTTAACAAGACGGATTTAATGCCCCTTGGAAGAGACATGGAGGTCACAGTAGCTTAACAAGACAGTTATAATGCCCCTTGGAAGAGTGGTGGAGGTCACAGTAGCTTAACAAGACGGTTTTAATGCCCCTTGGAAGAGAAGTGGAGGACACAGTAGCTTAACAAGACAGTTTTAATGCCTCTTGGAAGAGACGTGGAGGTCACAGTATCTTAACAAGATAGTTTTAATGCCCCTTGGAAGAGAGATGGAGGTCGCAGTGGAATAAAAGGACAATATCAATGCCCCTTGGAAGAGTGGTGGAAGTCACAGTAGCTTAACAGGACAGTTTTAATGCCCCTTGGAAGAGACGTGGAGGTCACAGTAGCTTAACAAGATAGTTTTAATGCTCCTTGGAAGAGAGATGGAGGTCGCAGTGGAATAAAAGGACAATATCAATGCCCCTTGGAAGAGTGGTGGAAGTCACAGTAGCTTAACAAGACAGTTTTCATGCCCCTTGGAAGAGACGTGGAGTTCAGAGTGGTTTAACAAGACGGTTTTAATGCCCCTTGGAAGAGACGTGGAGCTCACAGTATCTTAACAAGACGGTTTTAATGCCCCTTGGAAGAGTGGTGGAGGTCACAGTAGCTTAACAAGACGGTTTTAATGCCCCTTGGAAGAGAGGTAAAGGTCACAGTAGCTTAACAAGACGGTTTTAATGCCCCTTGGAAGAGACGTGGAGTTCAGAGTGGTTTAACAAGACGGTTTTAATGTCCCTTGGAAGAGATGTGGAGGTCTCAGTAGCTTAACAAGACGGTTTTAATGCCCCTTGGAAGAGACGTGGAGTTCAGAGTGGTTTAACAAGACGGTTTTAATGCCCCTTGGAAGAGACGTGGAGGTCACAGTAGCTTAATAAGACAGTTTTACTGCCCCTTGGAAGAGTGGTGGAGGTCACAGTAGCATAACAAGATGGTTTTAATGCCCCTTGGAAGAGTGATGGATATCACAGTAGCTTAACAAGACAATTTTAATGCCCCTTGGAAGAGACGTGGAGTTCAGAGTGGTTTGACAAGACGGTTTTAATGCCCCTTGGAAGAGACATGGAGGTCACAGTAGCTTAACAAAACTGTTTTAATGCCCTTTAGAGGAGTGGTGGAGGTCACAGTAGCTTAACAAGACTGTTTTAATGCCCCTTGGAAGAGTGGTGGAGGTCACAGTAGCTTAACAAGACAGTTTTAATGCCCCTTGGAAAAGTGGTGGCGGTCGCAGTGGAATAAAAAGACAATATCAATGCCCCTTGGAAGAGTGGTGGAGGTCACAGTAGCTTAACAAGACGGATTTAATGCCCCTTGGTAGAGACATGGAGGTCACAGTAGCTTAACAAGACAGTTATAATGCCCCTTGGAAGAGTGGTGGAGGTCACAGTAGCTTAACAAGACGGTTTTAATGCCCCTTGGAAGAGAAGTGGAGGTCACAGTAGCTTAACAAGACGGTTTTAATGCCCCTTGGAAGAGACGTGGAGGTCACAGTAGCTTAACAAGATAGTTTTAATGCCCCTTGGAAGAGAGATGGAGGTCGCAGTGGAATAAAAGGACAATATCAATGCCCCTTGGAAGAGTGGTGGAAGTCACAGTAGCTTAACAGGACAGTTTTAATGCCCCTTAGAAGAGACGTGGAGGTCACAGTAGCTTAACAAGATAGTTTTAATGCCCCTTGGAAGAGAGATGGAGGTCGCAGTGGAATAAAAGGACAATATCAATGCCCCTTGGAAGAGTGGTGGAAGTCACAGTAGCTTAACAAGACAGTTTTAATGCCCCTTGGAAGAGTGGTGGAGGTCACAGTAGCTTAACAAGATGGTTTTAATGCCCCTTGGAAGAGACGTGGAGGTCACAGTATTTTAACAAGACGGTTTTAATGCCCCTTGGAAGAGTGGTGGAGGTCACAGTAGCTTAACAAGACGGTTTTAATGCCCCTTGGAAGAGAGGTAGAGGTCACAGTAGCTTAACAAGACGGTTTTAATGCCCCTTGGAAGAGACGTGGAGTTCAGAGTGGTTTAACAAGACGGTTTTAATGCCCCTTGGAAGAGATGTGGAGGTCCCAGTAGCTTAACAAGACGGTTTTAATGTCCCTTGGAAGAGATGTGGAGGTCTCAGTAGCTTAACAAGACGGTTTTAATGCCCCTTGGAAGAGACGTGGAGTTCAGAGTGGATTAAAAAGACGGTTTTAATGCCCCTTGGAAGAGACGTGGAGGTCACAGTAGCTTAATAAGACAGTTTTCTGCCCCTTGGAAGAGTGATGGATATCACAGTAGCTTAACAAGAAAATTTTAATGCCCCTTGGAAGAGACGTGGAGTTCAGAGTGGTTTGACAAGACGGTTTTAATGCCCCTTGGAAGAGACATGGAGGTCACAGTAGTTTAACAAGATGGTTTTAATGCCCCTTGGAAGAGACGTGGAAGTCACAGTATCTTAACAAGACAGTTTTAATGCCCCTTGGAAGAGTGGTGGAGGTCACAGTAGCTTAACAAGACAGTTTTAATGCCCCTTGGAAGAGAGGTGGAGGTAACAGTAGCTTAACAAGACGGTTTTAATGCCCCTTGGAAGAGACGTGGAGTTCAGAGTGGTTTAACAAGACGGATTTAATGCCCCTTGGAAGAGATGTGGAGGTCTCAGTAGCTTAACAAGACAGTTTTAATGTCCCTTGGAAGAGATGTGGAGTTCAGAGTGGTTTAACAAGTCGGTTTTAATGCCCCTTGGAAGAGACGTGGAGGTCACAGTAGCTTAACAAGACAGTTTTAATGCCCCTTGGAAGAGTAGTGGAGGTCGCAGTGGAATAAAAAGACAATGTCAATGCCCCTTGGAAGAGTGGTGGAGGTCACAGTAGCTTAACAAGATGGTTTTAATGCCCCTTGGAAGAGATGTGGAGGTCACAGTAGCTTAACAAGACAGTTTTAATGCCCCTTGAAAGAGTGGTGGAGGTCACAGCAGCTTAAAAAGACAGTTTTAATGCCCTTTGGAAGAGTGGTGGAGGTCACAGTAGCTTAACAAGACGGTTTTAATGCCCCTTGGAAGAGTGGTGGAGGTCACAGTAGCTTAGCAAGACGGTTTTAATGCCCCTTGGAAGAGACGTGGAGGTCACAGTAGCTTAACAAGACAGTTTTAATTCCGTTGGAAGAGTGGTGGAGGTCACAGTAGCTTAACAAGACAGTTTTAATGTCCCCTTGGAAGAGACGTGGAGTTCAGAGTGGTTTAACAAGACGGTATTAATGCTCCTTGGAAGAGACGTGAAGGTCACAGTAGCTTAACAAGACAGTTTTAATGCCCCTTGGAAGAGTGGTGGAGGTCGCAGTGGAATAAAAAGACAATATCAATGCCCCTTGGAAGAGTGGTGGAGGTCACAGTAGCTTAACAAGACGGTTTTAATGCCCCTTGGAAGAGACGTGGAGGTCACAGTAGCTTAACAAGATAGTTTTAATGCCCCTTGGAAGAGTGTTGGAGGTCGCAGTGGAATAAAAGAACACTATCAATGCCCCTTGGAAGAGTGGTGGAAGTCACAGTAGCTTAACAAGACAGTTTTAATGCCCCTTAGAAGAGTGGTGGAGGTCGCAGTGGACTAAAAAGACAATATCAGTGCTCCTTGGAGGAGTGGTGGAGGTAACAGTAGCTTAAAAAGACGGTTTTAATGCCCCTTGGTAGAGACGTGGAGGTCACAGTAGCTTACCAAGACAGTTTTAATGCCCTTTGTAGGAGTGGTGGAAGTCACAGTAGCTTAACAAGACAGTTTTACTGCCCCTTGGAAGAGACGTGGAGTTCAGAGTGCTTTAACAAGACGGTTTTAATGCCCCTTGGAAGAGTGGTGGAGGTCACAGTAGCTTAACAAGACTGTTTTAATGCTCTTTGGAGGAGTGGTGGAGGTCACAGTAGCTTAACAAGACGGTTTTAATGCCCTTTGTAGGAGTGGTGGAGGTCACAGTAGCTTAACAAGATGGTTTTAATGCCTCTTGGAAGAGACGTCGAGGTCACAGTAGCTTAACAAGCCAGTTTTAATGCCCACTGGAAGAGTGGTGGTGGTCACAGTAGCTTAACAAAACTGTTTTAATGCCCTTTAGAGGAGTGGTGGCGGTCACAGTAGCTTAACAAGACTGTTTTAATGCCCCTTGGAAGAGTGGTGGAGGTCACAGTAGCTTAACAAGACAGTTTTAATGCCCCTTGGAAAAGTGGTGGCGGTCGCAGTGGAATAAAAAGACAATATCAATGCCCCTTGGAAGAGTGGTGGAGGTCACAGTAGCTTAACAAGACGGATTTAATGCCCCTTGGAAGAGACATGGAGGTCACAGCAGCTTAACAAGACAGTTATAATGCCCCTTGGAAGAGTGGTGGAGGTCACAGTAGCTTAACAAGGCGGTTTTAATGCCCCTTAGAAGAGAAGTGGAGGTCACAGTAGCTTAACAAGATAGTTTTAATGCCCCTTGGAAGAGAGATGGAGGTCGCAGTGGAATAAAAGGACAATATCAATGCCCCTTGGAAGAGTGGTGGAAGTCACAGTAGTTTAACAAGACAGTTTTCATGCCCCTTGGAAGAGACGTGGAGTTCAGAGTGGTTTAACAAGACGGTTTTAATGCCCCTTGGAAGAGACGTGGAGGTCACAGTATCTTAACAAGACGGTTTTAATGCCCCTTGGAAGAGTGGTGGAGGTCACAGTAGCTTAACAAGACGGTTTTAATGCCCCTTGGAAGAGAGGTAGAGGTCACAGTAGCTTAACAAGACGGTTTTAATGCCCCTTGGAAGAGACGTGGAGGTCACAGTAGCTTACCAAGACAGTTTTATTGCCCATTGCAAGAGTGGTGGAGGTCACAGTAGCTTAACAAGACTGTTTTAATGCCCTTTGTAGGAGTGGTGGAGGTCACAGTAGCTTAACAAGACGGTTTTAATGCCTCTTGGAAGAGACGTCGAGGTCACAGTAGCTTAACAAGATAGTTTTAATGCCCCTTGGAAGAGAGATGGAGGTCGCAGTGGAATAAAAGGACAATATCAATGCCCCTTGGAAGAGTGGTGGAAGTCACAGTAGCTTAACAAGACAGTTTTCATGCCCCTTGGAAGAGACGTGGAGTTCAGAGTGGTTTAACAAGACGGTTTTAATGCCCCTTGGAAGAGACGTGGAGGTCACAGTATCTTAACAAGACGGTTTTAATGCCCCTTGGAAGAGTGGTGGAGGTCACAGTAGCTTAACAAGACTGTTTTAATGCTCTTTGGAGGAGTGGTGGAGGTCACAGTAGCTTAACAAGACGGTTTTAATGCCCCTTGGAAGAGACGTGGAGGTCACAGTAGCTTACCAAGACAGTTTTAATGCCCATTGGAAGAGTGGTGGAGGTCACAGTAGCTTAACAAGACTGTTTTAATGCCCTTTGTAGGAGTGGTGGAGGTCACAGTAGCTTAACAAGACGGTTTTAATGCCTCTTGGAAGAGACGTCGAGGTCACAGTAGCTTAACAAGCCAGTTTTAATGCCCACTGGAAGAGTGGTGGAGGTCACAGTAGCTTAACAAAACTGTTTTAATGCCCTTTAGAGGAGTGGTGGAGGTCACAGTAGCTTAACAAGACTGTTTTAATGCCCCTTGGAAGAGTGGTGGAGGTCACAGTAGCTTAACAAGACAGTTTTAATGCCCCTTGGAAAAGTGGTGGCGGTCGCAGTGGAATAAAAAGACAATATCAATGCCCCTTGGAAGAGTGGTGGAGGTCACAGTAGCTTAACAAGACGGATTTAATGCCCCTTGGAAGAGACATGGAGGTCACAGTAGCTTAACAAGACAGTTATAATGCCCCTTGGAAGAGTGGTGGAGGTCACAGTAGCTTAACAAGGCGGTTTTAATGCCCCTTAGAAGAGAAGTGGAGGTCACAGTAGCTTAACAAGACGGTTTTAATGCCCCTTGGAAGAGACGTGGAGGTCACAGTAGCTTAACAAGATAGTTTTAATGCCCCTTGGAAGAGAGATGGAGGTCGCAGTGGAATAAAAGGACAATATCAATGCCCCTTGGAAGAGTGGTGGAAGTCACAGTAGCTTAACAGGACAGTTTTAATGCCCCTTGGAAGAGACGTGGAGGTCACAGTAGCTTAACAAGATAGTTTTAATGCCCCTTGGAAGAGAGATGGAGGTCGCAGTGGACTAAAAGGACAATATCAATGCCCCTTGGAAGAGTGGTGGAAGTCACAGTAGCTTAACAAGACAGTTTTCATGCCCCTTGGAAGAGACGTGGAGTTCAGAGTGGTCTAACAAGACGGTTTTAATGCCCCTTGGAAGAGACGTGGAGGTCACAGTATCTTAACAAGACGGTTTTAATGCCCCTTGGAAGAGTGGTGGAGGTCACAGTAGCTTAACAAGACGGTTTTAATGCCCCTTGGAAGAGAGGTAGAGGTCACAGTAGCTTAACAAGACGGTTTTAATGCCCCTTGGAAGAGACGTGGAGTTCAGAGTGGTTTAACAAGACGGTTTTAATACCCCTTGGAAGAGATGTGGAGGTCCCAGTAGCTTAACAAGACGGTTTTAATGTCCCTTGGAAGAGATGTGGAGGTCTCAGAAGCTTAACAAGACGGTTTTAATGCCCCTTGGAAGAGACGTGGAGTTCAGAGTAGTTTAACAAGACGGTTTTAATGCCCCTTGGAAGAGACGTGGAGGTCACAGTAGCTTGATAAGACAGTTTTACTGCCCCTTGGAAGAGTGGTGGAGGTCACAGTAGCATAACAAGATGGTTTTAATGCCCCTTGGAAGACTGATGGATATCACAGTAGCTTAACAAGACAATTTTAATGCCCCTTGGAGGAGACGTGGAGTTCAGAGTGGTTTGACAAGACGGTTTTAATGCCCCTTGGAAGAGACATGGAGGTCACAGTAGCTTAACAAAACTGTTTTAATGCCCTTTAGAGGAGTGGTGGAGGTCACAGTAGCTTAACAAGACTGTTTTAATGCCCCTTGGAAGAGTGGTGGAGGTCACAGTAGCTTAACAAGACAGTTTTAATGCCCCTTGGAAGAGAGATGGAGGTCGCAGTGGAATAAAAGGACAATATCAATGCCCCTTGGAAGAGTGGTGGAAGTCACAGTAGCTTAACAGGACAGTTTTAATGCCCCTTGGAAGAGACGTGGAGGTCACAGTAGCTTAACAAGATAGTTTTAATGCTCCTTGGAAGAGAGATGGAGGTCGCAGTGGAATAAAAGGACAATATCAATGCCCCTTGGAAGAGTGGTGGAAGTCACAGTAGCTTAACAAGACAGTTTTCATGCCCCTTGGAAGAGACGTGGAGTTCAGAGTGGTTTAACAAGACGGTTTTAATGCCCCTTGGAAGAGACGTGGAGCTCACAGTATCTTAACAAGACGGTTTTAATGCCCCTTGGAAGAGTGGTGGAGGTCACAGTAGCTTAACAAGACGGTTTTAATGCCCCTTGGAAGAGAGGTAAAGGTCACAGTAGCTTAACAAGACGGTTTTAATGCCCCTTGGAAGAGACGTGGAGTTCAGAGTGGTTTAACAAGACGGTTTTAATGTCCCTTGGAAGAGATGTGGAGGTCTCAGTAGCTTAACAAGACGGTTTTAATGCCCCTTGGAAGAGACGTGGAGTTCAGAGTGGTTTAACAAGACGGTTTTAATGCCCCTTGGAAGAGACGTGGAGGTCACAGTAGCTTAATAAGACAGTTTTACTGCCCCTTGGAAGAGTGGTGGAGGTCACAGTAGCATAACAAGATGGTTTTAATGCCCCTTGGAAGAGTGATGGATATCACAGTAGCTTAACAAGACAATTTTAATGCCCCTTGGAAGAGACGTGGAGTTCAGAGTGGTTTGACAAGACGGTTTTAATGCCCCTTGGAAGAGACATGGAGGTCACAGTAGCTTAACAAAACTGTTTTAATGCCCTTTAGAGGAGTGGTGGAGGTCACAGTAGCTTAACAAGACTGTTTTAATGCCCCTTGGAAGAGTGGTGGAGGTCACAGTAGCTTAACAAGACAGTTTTAATGCCCCTTGGAAAAGTGGTGGCGGTCGCAGTGGAATAAAAAGACAATATCAATGCCCCTTGGAAGAGTGGTGGAGGTCACAGTAGCTTAACAAGACGGATTTAATGCCCCTTGGTAGAGACATGGAGGTCACAGTAGCTTAACAAGACAGTTATAATGCCCCTTGGAAGAGTGGTGGAGGTCACAGTAGCTTAACAAGACGGTTTTAATGCCCCTTGGAAGAGAAGTGGAGGTCACAGTAGCTTAACAAGACGGTTTTAATGCCCCTTGGAAGAGACGTGGAGGTCACAGTAGCTTAACAAGATAGTTTTAATGCCCCTTGGAAGAGAGATGGAGGTCGCAGTGGAATAAAAGGACAATATCAATGCCCCTTGGAAGAGTGGTGGAAGTCACAGTAGCTTAACAGGACAGTTTTAATGCCCCTTAGAAGAGATGTGGAGGTCACAGTAGCTTAACAAGATAGTTTTAATGCCCCTTGGAAGAGAGATGGAGGTCGCAGTGGAATAAAAGGACAATATCAATGCCCCTTGGAAGAGTGGTGGAAGTCACAGTAGCTTAACAAGACAGTTTTAATGCCCCTTGGAAGAGTGGTGGAGGTCACAGTAGCTTAACAAGATGGTTTTAATGCCCCTTGGAAGAGACGTGGAGGTCACAGTATCTTAACAAGACGGTTTTAATGCCCCTTGGAAGAGTGGTGGAGGTCACAGTAGCTTAACAAGACGGTTTTAATGCCCCTTGGAAGAGAGGTAGAGGTCACAGTAGCTTAACAAGACGGTTTTAATGCCCCTTGGAAGAGACGTGGAGTTCAGAGTGGTTTAACAAGACGGTTTTAATGCCCCTTGGAAGAGATGTGGAGGTCCCAGTAGCTTAACAAGACGGTTTTAATGTCCCTTGGAAGAGATGTGGAGGTCTCAGTAGCTTAACAAGACGGTTTTAATGCCCCTTGGAAGAGACGTGGAGTTCAGAGTGGATTAAAAAGACGGTTTTAATGCCCCTTGGAAGAGACGTGGAGGTCACAGTAGCTTAATAAGACAGTTTTACTGCCCCTTGGAAGAGTGATGGATATCACAGTAGCTTAACAAGACAATTTTAATGCCCCTTGGAAGAGACGTGGAGTTCAGAGTGGTTTGACAAGACGGTTTTAATGCCCCTTGGAAGAGACATGGAGGTCACAGTAGTTTAACAAGATGGTTTTAATGCCCCTTGGAAGAGACGTGGAAGTCACAGTATCTTAACAAGACAGTTTTAATGCCCCTTGGAAGAGTGGTGGAGGTCACAGTAGCTTAACAAGACAGTTTTAATGCCCCTTGGAAGAGAGGTGGAGGTAACAGTAGCTTAACAAGACGGTTTTAATGCCCCTTGGAAGAGACGTGGAGTTCAGAGTGGTTTAACAAGACGGATTTAATGCCCCTTGGAAGAGATGTGGAGGTCTCAGTAGCTTAACAAGACAGTTTTAATGTCCCTTGGAAGAGATGTGGAGTTCAGAGTGGTTTAACAAGTCGGTTTTAATGCCCCTTGGAAGAGACGTGGAGGTCACAGTAGCTTAACAAGACAGTTTTAATGCCCCTTGGAAGAGTAGTGGAGGTCGCAGTGGAATAAAAAGACAATGTCAATGCCCCTTGGAAGAGTGGTGGAGGTCACAGTAGCTTAACAAGATGGTTTTAATGCCCCTTGGAAGAGATGTGGAGGTCACAGTAGCTTAACAAGACAGTTTTAATGCCCCTTGAAAGAGTGGTGGAGGTCACAGCAGCTTAAAAAGACAGTTTTAATGCCCTTTGGAAGAGTGGTGGAGGTCACAGTAGCTTAACAAGACGGTTTTAATGCCCCTTGGAAGAGTGGTGGAGGTCACAGTAGCTTAGCAAGACGGTTTTAATGCCCCTTGGAAGAGACGTGGAGGTCACAGTAGCTTAACAAGACAGTTTTAATTCCGTTGGAAGAGTGGTGGAGGTCACAGTAGCTTAACAAGACAGTTTTAATGTCCCCTTGGAAGAGACGTGGAGTTCAGAGTGGTTTAACAAGACGGTATTAATGCTCCTTGGAAGAGACGTGAAGGTCACAGTAGCTTAACAAGACAGTTTTAATGCCCCTTGGAAGAGTGGTGGAGGTCGCAGTGGAATAAAAAGACAATATCAATGCCCCTTGGAAGAGTGGTGGAGGTCACAGTAGCTTAACAAGACGGTTTTAATGCCCCTTGGAAGAGACGTGGAGGTCACAGTAGCTTAACAAGATAGTTTTAATGCCCCTTGGAAGAGTGTTGGAGGTCGCAGTGGAATAAAAGAACACTATCAATGCCCCTTGGAAGAGTGGTGGAAGTCACAGTAGCTTAACAAGACAGTTTTAATGCCCCTTAGAAGAGTGGTGGAGGTCGCAGTGGACTAAAAAGACAATATCAGTGCTCCTTGGAGGAGTGGTGGAGGTAACAGTAGCTTAAAAAGACGGTTTTAATGCCCCTTGGTAGAGACGTGGAGGTCACAGTAGCTTACCAAGACAGTTTTAATGCCCTTTGTAGGAGTGGTGGAAGTCACAGTAGCTTAACAAGACGGTTTTACTGCCCCTTGGAAGAGACGTGGAGTTCAGAGTGCTTTAACAAGACGGTTTTAATGCCCCTTGGAAGAGTGGTGGAGGTCACAGTAGCTTAACAAGACTGTTTTAATGCTCTTTGGAGGAGTGGTGGAGGTCACAGTAGCTTAACAAGACGGTTTTAATGCCCTTTGTAGGAGTGGTGGAGGTCACAGTAGCTTAACAAGATGGTTTTAATGCCTCTTGGAAGAGACGTCGAGGTCACAGTGGCTTAACAAGCCAGTTTTAATGCCCACTGGAAGAGTGGTGGTGGTCACAGTAGCTTAACAAAACTGTTTTAATGCCCTTTAGAGGAGTGGTGGAGGTCACAGTAGCTTAACAAGACTGTTTTAATGCCCCTTGGAAGAGTGGTGGAGGTCACAGTAGCTTAACAAGACAGTTTTAATGCCCCTTGGAAAAGTGGTGGCGGTCGCAGTGGAATAAAAAGACAATATCAATGCCCCTTGGAAGAGTGGTGGAGGTCACAGTAGCTTAACAAGACGGATTTAATGCCCCTTGGAAGAGACATGGAGGTCACAGTAGCTTAACAAGACAGTTATAATGCCCCTTGGAAGAGTGGTGGAGGTCACAGTAGCTTAACAAGGCAGTTTTAATGCCCCTTAGAAGAGAAGTGGAGGTCACAGTAGCTTAACAAGATAGTTTTAATGCCCCTTGGAAGAGAGATGGAGGTCGCAGTGGAATAAAAGGACAATATCAATGCCCCTTGGAAGAGTGGTGGAAGTCACAGTAGTTTAATAAGACAGTTTTCATGCCCCTTGGAAGAGACGTGGAGTTCAGAGTGGTTTAACAAGACGGTTTTAATGCCCCTTGGAAGAGACGTGGAGGTCACAGTATCTTAACAAGACGGTTTTAATGCCCCTTGGAAGAGTGGTGGAGGTCACAGTAGCTTAACAAGACGGTTTTAATGCCCCTTGGAAGAGAGGTAGAGGTCACAGTAGCTTAACAAGACGGTTTTAATGCCCCTTGGAAGAGACGTGGAGGTCACAGTAGCTTACCAAGACAGGTTTATTGCCCATTGCAAGAGTGGTGGAGGTCACAGTAGCTTAACAAGACTGTTTTAATGCCCTTTGTAGGAGTGGTGGAGGTCACAGTAGCTTAACAAGACGGTTTTAATGCCTCTTGGAAGAGACGTCGAGGTCACAGTAGCTTAACAAGATAGTTTTAATGCCCCTTGGAAGAGAGATGGAGGTCGCAGTGGAATAAAAGGACAATATCAATGCCCCTTGGAAGAGTGGTGGAAGTCACAGTAGCTTAACAAGACAGTTTTCATGCCCCTTGGAAGAGACGTGGAGTTCAGAGTGGTTTAACAAGACGGTTTTAATGCCCCTTGGAAGAGACGTGGAGGTCACAGTATCTTAACAAGACGGTTTTAATGCCCCTTGGAAGAGTGGTGGAGGTCACAGTAGCTTAACAAGACTGTTTTAATGCTCTTTGGAGGAGTGGTGGAGGTCACAGTAGCTTAACAAGACGGTTTTAATGCCCCTTGGAAGAGACGTGGAGGTCACAGTAGCTTACCAAGACAGTTTTAATGCCCATTGGAAGAGTGGTGGAGGTCACAGTAGCTTAACAAGACTGTTTTAATGCCCTTTGTAGGAGTGGTGGAGGTCACAGTAGCTTAACAAGACGGTTTTAATGCCTCTTGGAAGAGACGTCGAGGTCACAGTAGCTTAACAAGCGAGTTTTAATGCCCACTGGAAGAGTGGTGGAGGTCACAGTAGCTTAACAAAACTGTTTTAATGCCCTTTAGAGGAGTGGTGGAGGTCACAGTAGCTTAACAAGACTGTTTTAATGCCCCTTGGAAGAGTGGTGGAGGTCACAGTAGCTTAACAAGACAGTTTTAATGCCCCTTGGAAAAGTGGTGGCGGTCGCAGTGGAATAAAAAGACAATATCAATGCCCCTTGGAAGAGTGGTGGAGGTCACAGTAGCTTAACAAGACGGATTTAATGCCCCTTGGAAGAGACATGGAGGTCACAGTAGCTTAACAAGACAGTTATAATGCCCCTTGGAAGAGTGGTGGAGGTCACAGTAGCTTAACAAGGCGGTTTTAATGCCCCTTAGAAGAGAAGTGGAGGTCACAGTAGCTTAACAAGACGGTTTTAATGCCCCTTGGAAGAGACGTGGAGGTCACAGTAGCTTAACAAGATAGTTTTAATGCCCCTTGGAAGAGAGATGGAGGTCGCAGTGGAATAAAAGGACAATATCAATGCCCCTTGGAAGAGTGGTGGAAGTCACAGTAGCTTAACAGGACAGTTTTAATGCCCCTTGGAAGAGACGTGGAGGTCACAGTAGCTTAACAAGATAGTTTTAATGCCCCTTGGAAGAGAGATGGAGGTCGCAGTGGACTAAAAGGACAATATCAATGCCCCTTGGAAGAGTGGTGGAAGTCACAGTAGCTTAACAAGACAGTTTTCATGCCCCTTGGAAGAGACGTGGAGTTCAGAGTGGTTTAACAAGACGGTTTTAATGCCCCTTGGAAGAGACGTGGAGGTCACAGTATCTTAACAAGACGGTTTTAATGCCCCTTGGAAGAGTGGTGGAGGTCACAGTAGCTTAACAAGACGGATTTAATGCCCCTTGGAAGAGAGGTAGAGGTCACAGTAGCTTAACAAGACGGTTTTAATGCCCCTTGGAAGAGACGTGGAGTTCAGAGTGGTTTAACAAGACGGTTTTAATGCCCCTTGGAAGAGATGTGGAGGTCCCAGTAGCTTAACAAGACGGTTTTAATGTCCCTTGGAAGAGATGTGGAGGTCTCAGTAGCTTAACAAGACGGTTTTAATGCCCCTTGGAAGAGACGTGGAGTTCAGAGTAGTTTAACAAGACGGTTTTAATGCCCCTTGGAAGAGACGTGGAGGTCACAGTAGCTTGATAAGACAGTTTTACTGCCCCTTGGAAGAGTGGTGGAGGTCACAGTAGCATAACAAGATGGTTTTAATGCCCCTTGGAAGACTGATGGATATCACAGTAGCTTAACAAGACAATTTTAATGCCCCTTGGAAGAGACGTGGAGTTCAGAGTGGTTTGACAAGACGGTTTTAATGCCCCTTGGAAGAGACATGGAGGTCACAGTAGCTTAACAAAACTGTTTTAATGCCCTTTAGAGGAGTGGTGGAGGTCACAGTAGCTTAACAAGACTGTTTTAATGCCCCTTGGAAGAGTGGTGGAGGTCACAGTAGCTTAACAAGACAGTTTTAATGCCCCTTGGAAAAGTGGTGGCGGTCGCAGTGGAATAAAAAGACAATATCAATGCCCCTTGGAAGAGTGGTGGAGGTCACAGTAGCTTAACAAGACGGATTTAATGCCCCTTGGAAGAGACATGGAGGTCACAGTAGCTTAACAAGACAGTTATAATGCCCCTTGGAAGAGTGGTGGAGGTCACAGTAGCTTAACAAGACGGTTTTAATGCCCCTTGGAAGAGAAGTGGAGGTCAGAGTAGCTTAACAAGACGGTTTTAATGCCCCTTGGAAGAGACGTGGAGGTCACAGTAGCTTAACAAGATAGTTTTAATGCCCCTTGGAAGAGAGATGGAGGTCGCAGTGGAATAAAAGGACAATATCAATGCCCCTTGGAAGAGTAGTGGAAGTCACAGTAGCTTAACAGTACAGTTTTAATGCCCCTTGGAAGAGACGTGGAGGTCACAGTAGCTTAACAAGATAGTTTTAATGCCCCTTGGAAGAGAGATGGAGGTCGCAGTGGAATAAAAGGACAATATCAATGCCCCTTGGAAGAGTGGTGGAAGTCACAGTAGCTTAACAAGACAGTTTTAATGCCCCTTGGAAGAGTGGTGGAGGTCACAGTAGCTTAACAAGATGGTTTTAATGCCCCTTGGAAGAGTGGTGGAGGTCACAGTAGCTTAAGAAGATGGTTTTAATGCCCCTTGGAAGAGACGTGGAGTTCAGAGTCGTTTAACAAGACGGTTTTAATGCCCCTTGGAAGAGACGTGGAGGTCACAGTATCTTAACAAGACGGTTTTAATGCCCCTTGGAAGAGTGGTGGAGGTCACAGTAGCTTAACAAGACGGTTTTAATGCCCCTTGGAAGAGAGGTAGAGGTCACAGTAGCTTAACAAGACGGTTTTAATGCCCCTTGGAAGAGACGTGGAGTTCAGAGTGGTTTAACAAGACGGTTTTAATGCCCCTTGGAAGAGATGTGGAGGTCCCAGTAGCTTAACAAGACGGTTTTAATGTCCCTTCGAAGAGATGTGGAGGTCTCAGTAGCTTAACAAGACGGTTTTAATGCCCCTTGGAAGAGACGTGGAGTTCAGAGTGGATTAACAAGACGGTTTTAATGCCCCTTGGAAGAGACTTGGAGGTCACAGTAGCTTAATAAGACAGTTTTACTGCCCCTTGGAAGAGTGGTGGAGGTCACAGTAGCATAACAAGATGGTTTTAATGCCCCTTGGAAGAGTGATGGATATCACAGTAGCTTAACAAGACAATTTTAATGCCCCTTGGAAGAGACGTGGAGTTCAGAGTGGTTTGACAAGACGGTTTTAATGCCCCTTGGAAGAGACATGGAGGTCACAGTAGCTTAACAGGATGGTTTTAATGCCCCTTGGAAGAGACGTGGAAGTCACAGTATCTTAACAAGACAGTTTCAATGCCCCTTGGAAGAGTGGTGGAGGTCACATTAGCTTAACAAGACAGTTTTAATGCCCCTTGGAAGAGAGGTGGAGGTAACAGTAGCTTAACAAGACGGTTTTAATGCCCCTTGGAAGAGACGTGGAGTTCAGAGTGGTTTAACAAGACGGATTTAATGCCCCTTGGAAGAGATGTGGAGGTCTCAGTAGCTTAACAAGACAGTTTTAATGTCCCTTGGAAGAGATGTGGAGTTCAGAGTGGTTTAACAAGGCGGTTTTAATGCCCCTTGGAAGAGACGTGGAGGTCACAGTAGCTTAACAAGACAGTTTTAGTGCCCCTTGGAAGAGTAGTGGAGGTCGCAGTGGAATAAAAAGACAATGTCAATGCCCCTTGGAAGAGTGGTGGAGGTCACAGTAGCTTAACAAGATGGTTTTAATGCCCCTTGGAAGAGATGTGGAGGTCACAGTAGCTTAACAAGACAGTTTTAATGCCCCTTGAAAGAGTGGTGGAGGTCACAGTAGCTTAAAAAGACAGTTTTACTGCCCCTTGGAAGAGTGGTGGAGGTCACAGTAGCATAACAAGATGGTTTTAATGCCCCTTGGAAGAGTGATGGATATCACAGTAGCTTAACAAGACAATTTTAAAGCCCCTTGGAAGAGACGTGGAGTTCAGAGTGGTTTGACAAGACGGTTTTAATGCCCCTTGGAAGAGACATGGAGGTCACAGTAGCTTAACAAGATGGTTTTAATGCCCCTTGGAAGAGACGTGGAAGTCACAGTATCTTAACAAGACGGTTTTAATGCCCCTTGGAAGAGTGGTGGAGGTCACAGTAGCTTAACAAGACTGTTTTAATGCTCTTTGGAGGAGTGGTGGAGGTCACAGTAGCTTAACAAGACGGTTTTAATGCCCTTTGTAGGAGTGGTGGAGGTCACAGTAGCTTAACAAGATGGTTTTAATGCCTCTTGGAAGAGACGTCGAGGTCACAGTAGCTTAACAAGCCAGTTTTAATGCCCACTGGAAGAGTGGTGGTGGTCACAGTAGCTTAACAAAACTGTTTTAATGCCCTTTAGAGGAGTGGTGGAGGTCACAGTAGCTTAACAAGACTGTTTTAATGCCCCTTGGAAGAGTGGTGGAGGTCACAGTAGCTTAACAAGACAGTTTTAATGCCCCTTGGAAAAGTGGTGGCGGTCGCAGTGGAATAAAAAGACAATATCAATGCCCCTTGGAAGAGTGGTGGAGGTCACAGTAGCTTAACAAGACGGATTTAATGCCCCTTGGAAGAGACATGGAGGTCACAGTAGCTTAACAAGACAGTTATAATGCCCCTTGGAAGAGTGGTGGAGGTCACAGTAGCTTAACAAGGCGGTTTTAATGCCCCTTAGAAGAGAAGTGGAGGTCACAGTAGCTTAATAAGATAGTTTTAATGCCCCTTGGAAGAGAGATGGAGGTCGCAGTGGAATAAAAGGACAATATCAATGCCCCTTGGAAGAGTGGTGGAAGTCACAGTAGTTTAACAAGACAGTTTTCATGCCCCTTGGAAGAGACGTGGAGTTCAGAGTGGTTTAACAAGACGGTTTTAATGCCCCTTGGAAGAGACGTGGAGGTCACAGTATCTTAACAAGACGGTTTTAATGCCCCTTGGAAGAGTGGTGGAGGTCACAGTAGCTTAACAAGACGGTTTTAATGCCCCTTGGAAGAGAGGTAGAGGTCACAGTAGCTTAACAAGACGGTTTTAATGCCCCTTGGAAGAGACGTGGAGGTCACAGTAGCTTACCAAGACAGTTTTATTGCCCATTGCAAGAGTGGTGGAGGTCACAGTAGCTTAACAAGACTGTTTTAATGCCCTTTGTAGGAGTGGTGGAGGTCACAGTAGCTTAACAAGACGGTTTTAATGCCTCTTGGAAGAGACGTCGAGGTCACAGTAGCTTAACAAGATAGTTTTAATGCCCCTTGGAAGAGAGATGGAGGTCGCAGTGGAATAAAAGGACAATATCAATGCCCCTTGGAAGAGTGGTGGAAGTCACAGTAGCTTAACAAGACAGTTTTCATGCCCCTTGGAAGAGACGTGGAGTTCAGAGTGGTTTAACAAGACGGTTTTAATGCCCCTTGGAAGAGACGTGGAGGTCACAGTATCTTAACAAGACGGTTTTAATGCCCCTTGGAAGAGTGGTGGAGGTCACAGTAGCTTAACAAGACTGTTTTAATGCTCTTTGGAGGAGTGGTGGAGGTCACAGTAGCTTAACAAGACGGTTTTAATGCCCCTTGGAAGAGACGTGGAGGTCACAGTAGCTTACCAAGACAGTTTTAATGCCCATTGGAAGAGTGGTGGAGGTCACAGTAGCTTAACAAGACTGTTTTAATGCCCTTTGTAGGAGTGGTGGAGGTCACAGTAGCTTAACAAGACGGTTTTAATGCCTCTTGGAAGAGACGTCGAGGTCACAGTAGCTTAACAAGCCAGTTTTAATGCCCACTGGAAGAGTGGTGGAGGTCACAGTAGCTTAACAAAACTGTTTTAATGCCCTTTAGAGGAGTGGTGGAGGTCACAGTAGCTTAACAAGACTGTTTTAATGCCCCTTGGAAGAGTGGTGGAGGTCACAGTAGCTTAACAAGACAGTTTTAATGCCCCTTGGAAAAGTGGTAGCGGTCGCAGTGGAATAAAAAGACAATATCAATGCCCCTTGGAAGAGTGGTGGAGGTCACAGTAGCTTAACAAGACGGATTTAATGCCCCTTGGAAGAGACATGGAGGTCACAGTAGCTTAACAAGACAGTTATAATGCCCCTTGGAAGAGTGGTGGAGGTCACAGTAGCTTAACAAGGCGGTTTTAATGCCCCTTAGAAGAGAAGTGGAGGTCACAGTAGCTTAACAAGACGGTTTTAATGCCCCTTGGAAGAGACGTGGAGGTCACAGTAGCTTAACAAGATAGTTTTAATGCCCCTTGGAAGAGAGATGGAGGTCGCAGTGGAATAAAAGGACAATATCAATGCCCCTTGGAAGAGTGGTGGAAGTCACAGTAGCTTAACAGGACAGTTTTAATGCCCCTTGGAAGAGACGTGGAGGTCACAGTAGCTTAACAAGATAGTTTTAATGCCCCTTGGAAGAGAGATGGAGGTCGCAGTGGACTAAAAGGACAATATCAATGCCCCTTGGAAGAGTGGTGGAAGTCACAGTAGCTTAACAAGACAGTTTTCATGCCCCTTGGAAGAGACGTGGAGTTCAGAGTGGTCTAACAAGACGGTTTTAATGCCCCTTGGAAGAGACGTGGAGGTCACAGTATCTTAACAAGACGGTTTTAATGCCCCTTGGAAGAGTGGTGGAGGTCACAGTAGCTTAACAAGACGGTTTTAATGCCCCTTGGAAGAGAGGTAGAGGTCACAGTAGCTTAACAAGACGGTTTTAATGCCCCTTGGAAGAGACGTGGAGTTCAGAGTGGTTTAACAAGACGGTTTTAATGCCCCTTGGAAGAGATGTGGAGGTCCCAGTAGCTTAACAAGACGGTTTTAATGTCCCTTGGAAGAGATGTGGAGGTCTCAGAAGCTTAACAAGACGGTTTTAATGCCCCTTGGAAGAGACGTGGAGTTCAGAGTAGTTTAACAAGACGGTTTTAATGCCCCTTGGAAGAGACGTGGAGGTCACAGTAGCTTGATAAGACAGTTTTACTGCCCCTTGGAAGAGTGGTGGAGGTCACAGTAGCATAACAAGATGGTTTTAATGCCCCTTGGAAGACTGATGGATATCACAGTAGCTTAACAAGACAATTTTAATGCCCCTTGGAAGAGACGTGGAGTTCAGAGTGGTTTGACAAGACGGTTTTAATGCCCCTTGGAAGAGACATGGAGGTCACAGTAGCTTAACAAAACTGTTTTAATGCCCTTTAGAGGAGTGGTGGAGGTCACAGTAGGTTAACAAGACTGTTTTAATGCCCCTTGGAAGAGTGGTGGAGGTCACAGTAGCTTAACAAGACAGTTTTAATGCCCCTTGGAAGAGAGATGGAGGTCGCAGTGGAATAAAAGGACAATATCAATGCCCCTTGGAAGAGTGGTGGAAGTCACAGTAGCTTAACAGGACAGTTTTAATGCCCCTTGGAAGAGACGTGGAGGTCACAGTAGCTTAACAAGATAGTTTTAATGCTCCTTGGAAGAGAGATGGAGGTCGCAGTGGAATAAAAGGACAATATCAATGCCCCTTGGAAGAGTGGTGGAAGTCACAGTAGCTTAACAAGACAGTTTTCATGCCCCTTGGAAGAGACGTGGAGTTCAGAGTGGTTTAACAAGACGGTTTTAATGCCCCTTGGAAGAGACGTGGAGCTCACAGTATCTTAACAAGACGGTTTTAATGCCCCTTGGAAGAGTGGTGGAGGTCACAGTAGCTTAACAAGACGGTTTTAATGCCCCTTGGAAGAGAGGTAAAGGTCACAGTAGCTTAACAAGACGGTTTTAATGCCCCTTGGAAGAGACGTGGAGTTCAGAGTGGTTTAACAAGACGGTTTTAATGTCCCTTGGAAGAGATGTGGAGGTCTCAGTAGCTTAACAAGACAGTTTTAATGCCCCTTGGAAGAGACGTGGAGTTCAGAGTGGTTTAACAAGACGGTTTTAATGCCCCTTGGAAGAGACGTGGAGGTCACAGTAGCTTAATAAGACAGTTTTACTGCCCCTTGGAAGAGTGGTGGAGGTCACAGTAGCATAACAAGATGGTTTTAATGCCCCTTGGAAGAGTGATGGATATCACAGTAGCTTAACAAGACAATTTTAATGCCCCTTGGAAGAGACGTGGAGTTCAGAGTGGTTTGACAAGACGGTTTTAATGCCCCTTGGAAGAGACATGGAGGTCACAGTAGCTTAACAAAACTGTTTTAATGCCCTTTAGAGGAGTGGTGGAGGTCACAGTAGCTTAACAAGACTGTTTTAATGCCCCTTGGAAGAGTGGTGGAGGTCACAGTAGCTTAACAAGACAGTTTTAATGCCCCTTGGAAAAGTGGTGGCGGTCGCAGTGGAATAAAAAGACAATATCAATGCCCCTTGGAAGAGTGGTGGAGGTCACAGTAGCTTAACAAGACGGATTTAATGCCCCTTGGTAGAGACATGGAGGTCACAGTAGCTTAACAAGACAGTTATAATGCCCCTTGGAAGAGTGGTGGAGGTCACAGTAGCTTAACAAGACGGTTTTAATGCCCCTTGGAAGAGAAGTGGAGGTCACAGTAGCTTAACAAGACGGTTTTAATGCCCCTTGGAAGAGACGTGGAGGTCACAGTAGCTTAACAAGATAGTTTTAATGCCCCTTGGAAGAGAGATGGAGGTCGCAGTGGAATAAAAGGACAATATCAATGCCCCTTGGAAGAGTGGTGGAAGTCACAGTAGCTTAACAGGACAGTTTTAATGCCCCTTAGAAGAGACGTGGAGGTCACAGTAGCTTAACAAGATAGTTTTAATGCCCCTTGGAAGAGAGATGGAGGTCGCAGTGGAATAAAAGGACAATATCAATGCCCCTTGGAAGAGTGGTGGAAGTCACAGTAGCTTAACAAGACAGTTTTAATGCCCCTTGGAAGAGTGGTGGAGGTCACAGTAGCTTAACAAGATGGTTTTAATGCCCCTTGGAAGAGACGTGGAGGTCACAGTATCTTAACAAGACGGTTTTAATGCCCCTTGGAAGAGTGGTGGAGGTCACAGTAGCTTAACAAGACGGTTTTAATGCCCCTTGGAAGAGAGGTAGAGGTCACAGTAGCTTAACAAGACGGTTTTAATGCCCCTTGGAAGAGACGTGGAGTTCAGAGTGGTTTAACAAGACGGTTTTAATGCCCCTTGGAAGAGATGTGGAGGTCCCAGTAGCTTAACAAGACGGTTTTAATGTCCCTTGGAAGAGATGTGGAGGTCTCAGTAGCTTAAAAAGACGGTTTTAATGCCCCTTGGAAGAGACGTGGAGTTCAGAGTGGATTAAAAAGACGGTTTTAATGCCCCTTGGAAGAGACGTGGAGGTCACAGTAGCTTAATAAGACAGTTTTACTGCCCCTTGGAAGAGTGATGGATATCACAGTAGCTTAACAAGACAATTTTAATGCCCCTTGGAAGAGACGTGGAGTTCAGAGTGGTTTGACAAGACGGTTTTAATGCCCCTTGGAAGAGACATGGAGGTCACAGTAGTTTAACAAGATGGTTTTAATGCCCCTTGGAAGAGACGTGGAAGTCACAGTATCTTAACAAGACAGTTTTAATGCCCCTTGGAAGAGTGGTGGAGGTCACAGTAGCTTAACAAGACAGTTTTAATGCCCCTTGGAAGAGAGGTGGAGGTAACAGTAGCTTAACAAGACGGTTTTAATGCCCCTTGGAAGAGACGTGGAGTTCAGAGTGGTTTAACAAGACGGATTTAATGCCCCTTGGAAGAGATGTGGAGGTCTCAGTAGCTTAACAAGACAGTTTTAATGTCCCTTGGAAGAGATGTGGAGTTCAGAGTGGTTTAACAAGTCGGTTTTAATGCCCCTTGGAAGAGACGTGGAGGTCACAGTAGCTTAACAAGACAGTTTTAATGCCCCTTGGAAGAGTAGTGGAGGTCGCAGTGGAATAAAAAGACAATGTCAATGCCCCTTGGAAGAGTGGTGGAGGTCACAGTAGCTTAACAAGATGGTTTTAATGCCCCTTGGAAGAGATGTGGAGGTCACAGTAGCTTAACAAGACAGTTTTAATGCCCCTTGAAAGAGTGGTGGAGGTCACAGCAGCTTAAAAAGACAGTTTTAATGCCCTTTGGAAGAGTGGTGGAGGTCACAGTAGCTTAACAAGACGGTTTTAATGCCCCTTGGAAGAGTGGTGGAGGTCACAGTAGCTTAGCAAGACGGTTTTAATGCCCCTTGGAAGAGACGTGGAGGTCACAGTAGCTTAACAAGACAGTTTTAATTCCGTTGGAAGAGTGGTGGAGGTCACAGTAGCTTAACAAGACAGTTTTAATGTCCCCTTGGAAGAGACGTGGAGTTCAGAGTGGTTTAACAAGACGGTATTAATGCTCCTTGGAAGAGACGTGAAGGTCACAGTAGCTTAACAAGACAGTTTTAATGCCCCTTGGAAGAGTGGTGGAGGTCGCAGTGGAATAAAAAGACAATATCAATGCCCCTTGGAAGAGTGGTGGAGGTCACAGTAGCTTAACAAGACGGTTTTAATGCCCCTTGGAAGAGACGTGGAGGTCACAGTAGCTTAACAAGATAGTTTTAATGCCCCTTGGAAGAGTGTTGGAGGTCGCAGTGGAATAAAAGAACACTATCAATGCCCCTTGGAAGAGTGGTGGAAGTCACAGTAGCTTAACAAGACAGTTTTAATGCCCCTTAGAAGAGTGGTGGAGGTCGCAGTGGACTAAAAAGACAATATCAGTGCTCCTTGGAGGAGTGGTGGAGGTAACAGTAGCTTAAAAAGACGGTTTTAATGCCCCTTGGTAGAGACGTGGAGGTCACAGTAGCTTACCAAGACAGTTTTAATGCCCTTTGTAGGAGTGGTGGAAGTCACAGTAGCTTAACAAGACGGTTTTACTGCCCCTTGGAAGAGACGTGGAGTTCAGAGTGCTTTAACAAGACGGTTTTAATGCCCCTTGGAAGAGTGGTGGAGGTCACAGTAGCTTAACAAGACTGTTTTAATGCTCTTTGGAGGAGTGGTGGAGGTCACAGTAGCTTAACAAGACGGTTTTAATGCCCTTTGTAGGAGTGGTGGAGGTCACAGTAGCTTAACAAGATGGTTTTAATGCCTCTTGGAAGAGACGTCGAGGTCACAGTAGCTTAACAAGCCAGTTTTAATGCCCACTGGAAGAGTGGTGGTGGTCACAGTAGCTTAACAAAACTGTTTTAATGCCCTTTAGAGGAGTGGTGGAGGTCACAGTAGCTTAACAAGACTGTTTTAATGCCCCTTGGAAGAGTGGTGGAGGTCACAGTAGCTTAACAAGACAGTTTTAATGCCCCTTGGAAAAGTGGTGGCGGTCGCAGTGGAATAAAAAGACAATATCAATGCCCCTTGGAAGAGTGGTGGAGGTCACAGTAGCTTAACAAGACGGATTTACTGCCCCTTGGAAGAGACATGGAGGTCACAGTAGCTTAACAAGACAGTTATAATGCCCCTTGGAAGAGTGGTGGAGGTCACAGTAGCTTAACAAGGCGGTTTTAATGCCCCTTAGAAGAGAAGTGGAGGTCACAGTAGCTTCACAAGATAGTTTTAATGCCCCTTGGAAGAGAGATGGAGGTCGCAGTGGAATAAAAGGACAATATCAATGCCCCTTGGAAGAGTGGTGGAAGTCACAGTAGTTTAACAAGACAGTTTTCATGCCCCTTGGAAGAGACGTGGAGTTCAGAGTGGTTTAACAAGACGGTTTTAATGCCCCTTGGAAGAGACGTGGAGGTCACAGTATCTTAACAAGACGGTTTTAATGCCCCTTGGAAGAGTGGTGGAGGTCACAGTAGCTTAACAAGACGGTTTTAATGCCCCTTGGAAGAGAGGTAGAGGTCACAGTAGCTTAACAAGACGGTTTTAATGCCCCTTGGAAGAGACGTGGAGGTCACAGTAGCTTACCAAGACAGTTTTATTGCCCATTGCAAGAGTGGTGGAGGTCACAGTAGCTTAACAAGACTGTTTTAATGCCCTTTGTAGGAGTGGTGGAGGTCACAGTAGCTTAACAAGACGGTTTTAATGCCTCTTGGAAGAGACGTCGAGGTCACAGTAGCTTAACAAGATAGTTTTAATGCCCCTTGGAAGAGAGATGGAGGTCGCAGTGGAATAAAAGGACAATATCAATGCCCCTTGGAAGAGTGGTGGAAGTCACAGTAGCTTAACAAGACAGTTTTCATGCCCCTTGGAAGAGACGTGGAGTTCAGAGTGGTTTAACAAGACGGTTTTAATGCCCCTTGGAAGAGACGTGGAGGTCACAGTATCTTAACAAGACGGTTTTAATGCCCCTTGGAAGAGTGGTGGAGGTCACAGTAGCTTAACAAGACTGTTTTAATGCTCTTTGGAGGAGTGGTGGAGGTCACAGTAGCTTAACAAGACGGTTTTAATGCCCCTTGGAAGAGACGTGGAGGTCACAGTAGCTTACCAAGACAGTTTTAATGCCCATTGGAAGAGTGGTGGAGGTCACAGTAGCTTAACAAGACTGTTTTAATGCCCTTTGTAGGAGTGGTGGAGGTCACAGTAGCTTAACAAGACGGTTTTAATGCCTCTTGGAAGAGACGTCGAGGTCACAGTAGCTTAACAAGCCAGTTTTAATGCCCACTGGAAGAGTGGTGGAGGTCACAGTAGCTTAACAAAACTGTTTTAATGCCCTTTAGAGGAGTGGTGGAGGTCACAGTAGCTTAACAAGACTGTTTTAATGCCCCTTGGAAGAGTGGTGGAGGTCACAGTAGCTTAACAAGACAGTTTTAATGCCCCTTGGAAAAGTGGTGGCGGTCGCAGTGGAATAAAAAGACAATATCAATGCCCCTTGGAAGAGTGGTGGAGGTCACAGTAGCTTAACAAGACGGATTTAATGCCCCTTGGTAGAGACATGGAGGTCACAGTAGCTTAACAAGACAGTTATAATGCCCCTTGGAAGAGTGGTGGAGGTCACAGTAGCTTAACAAGACGGTTTTAATGCCCCTTGGAAGAGAAGTGGAGGTCACAGTAGCTTAACAAGACGGTTTTAATGCCCCTTGGAAGAGACGTGGAGGTCACAGTAGCTTAACAAGATAGTTTTAATGCCCCTTGGAAGAGAGATGGAGGTCGCAGTGGAATAAAAGGACAATATCAATGCCCCTTGGAAGAGTGGTGGAAGTCACAGTAGCTTAACAGGACAGTTTTAATGCCCCTTAGAAGAGACGTGGAGGTCACAGTAGCTTAACAAGATAGTTTTAATGCCCCTTGGAAGAGAGATGGAGGTCGCAGTGGAATAAAAGGACAATATCAATGCCCCTTGGAAGAGTGGTGGAAGTCACAGTAGCTTAACAAGACAGTTTTAATGCCCCTTGGAAGAGTGGTGGAGGTCACAGTAGCTTAACAAGATGGTTTTAATGCCCCTTGGAAGAGACGTGGAGGTCACAGTATCTTAACAAGACGGTTTTAATGCCCCTTGGAAGAGTGGTGGAGGTCACAGTAGCTTAACAAGACGGTTTTAATGCCCCTTGGAAGAGAGGTAGAGGTCACAGTAGCTTAACAAGACGGTTTTAATGCCCCTTGGAAGAGACGTGGAGTTCAGAGTGGTTTAACAAGACGGTTTTAATGCCCCTTGGAAGAGATGTGGAGGTCCCAGTAGCTTAACAAGACGGTTTTAATGTCCCTTGGAAGAGATGTGGAGGTCTCAGTAGCTTAAAAAGACGGTTTTAATGCCCCTTGGAAGAGACGTGGAGTTCAGAGTGGATTAAAAAGACGGTTTTAATGCCCCTTGGAAGAGACGTGGAGGTCACAGTAGCTTAATAAGACAGTTTTACTGCCCCTTGGAAGAGTGATGGATATCACAGTAGCTTAACAAGACAATTTTAATGCCCCTTGGAAGAGACGTGGAGTTCAGAGTGGTTTGACAAGACGGTTTTAATGCCCCTTGGAAGAGACATGGAGGTCACAGTAGTTTAACAAGATGGTTTTAATGCCCCTTGGAAGAGACGTGGAAGTCACAGTATCTTAACAAGACAGTTTTAATGCCCCTTGGAAGAGTGGTGGAGGTCACAGTAGCTTAACAAGACAGTTTTAATGCCCCTTGGAAGAGAGGTGGAGGTAACAGTAGCTTAACAAGACGGTTTTAATGCCCCTTGGAAGAGACGTGGAGTTCAGAGTGGTTTAACAAGACGGATTTAATGCCCCTTGGAAGAGATGTGGAGGTCTCAGTAGCTTAACAAGACAGTTTTAATGTCCCTTGGAAGAGATGTGGAGTTCAGAGTGGTTTAACAAGTCGGTTTTAATGCCCCTTGGAAGAGACGTGGAGGTCACAGTAGCTTAACAAGACAGTTTTAATGCCCCTTGGAAGAGTAGTGGAGGTCGCAGTGGAATAAAAAGACAATGTCAATGCCCCTTGGAAGAGTGGTGGAGGTCACAGTAGCTTAACAAGATGGTTTTAATGCCCCTTGGAAGAGATGTGGAGGTCACAGTAGCTTAACAAGACAGTTTTAATGCCCCTTGAAAGAGTGGTGGAGGTCACAGCAGCTTAAAAAGACAGTTTTAATGCCCTTTGGAAGAGTGGTGGAGGTCACAGTAGCTTAACAAGACGGTTTTAATGCCCCTTGGAAGAGTGGTGGAGGTCACAGTAGCTTAGCAAGACGGTTTTAATGCCCCTTGGAAGAGACGTGGAGGTCACAGTAGCTTAACAAGACAGTTTTAATTCCGTTGGAAGAGTGGTGGAGGTCACAGTAGCTTAACAAGACAGTTTTAATGTCCCCTTGGAAGAGACGTGGAGTTCAGAGTGGTTTAACAAGACGGTATTAATGCTCCTTGGAAGAGACGTGAAGGTCACAGTAGCTTAACAAGACAGTTTTAATGCCCCTTGGAAGAGTGGTGGAGGTCGCAGTGGAATAAAAAGACAATATCAATGCCCCTTGGAAGAGTGGTGGAGGTCACAGTAGCTTAACAAGACGGTTTTAATGCCCCTTGGAAGAGACGTGGAGGTCACAGTAGCTTAACAAGATAGTTTTAATGCCCCTTGGAAGAGTGTTGGAGGTCGCAGTGGAATAAAAGAACACTATCAATGCCCCTTGGAAGAGTGGTGGAAGTCACAGTAGCTTAACAAGACAGTTTTAATGCCCCTTAGAAGAGTGGTGGAGGTCGCAGTGGACTAAAAAGACAATATCAGTGCTCCTTGGAGGAGTGGTGGAGGTAACAGTAGCTTAAAAAGACGGTTTTAATGCCCCTTGGTAGAGACGTGGAGGTCACAGTAGCTTACCAAGACAGTTTTAATGCCCTTTGTAGGAGTGGTGGAAGTCACAGTAGCTTAACAAGACGGTTTTACTGCCCCTTGGAAGAGACGTGGAGTTCAGAGTGCTTTAACAAGACGGTTTTAATGCCCCTTGGAAGAGTGGTGGAGGTCACAGTAGCTTAACAAGACTGTTTTAATGCTCTTTGGAGGAGTGGTGGAGGTCACAGTAGCTTAACAAGACGGTTTTAATGCCCTTTGTAGGAGTGGTGGAGGTCACAGTAGCTTAACAAGATGGTTTTAATGCCTCTTGGAAGAGACGTCGAGGTCACAGTAGCTTAACAAGCCAGTTTTAATGCCCACTGGAAGAGTGGTGGTGGTCACAGTAGCTTAACAAAACTGTTTTAATGCCCTTTAGAGGAGTGGTGGAGGTCACAGTAGCTTAACAAGACTGTTTTAATGCCCCTTGGAAGAGTGGTGGAGGTCACAGTAGCTTAACAAGACAGTTTTAATGCCCCTTGGAAAAGTGGTGGCGGTCGCAGTGGAATAAAAAGACAATATCAATGCCCCTTGGAAGAGTGGTGGAGGTCACAGTAGCTTAACAAGACGGATTTACTGCCCCTTGGAAGAGACATGGAGGTCACAGTAGCTTAACAAGACAGTTATAATGCCCCTTGGAAGAGTGGTGGAGGTCACAGTAGCTTAACAAGGCGGTTTTAATGCCCCTTAGAAGAGAAGTGGAGGTCACAGTAGCTTCACAAGATAGTTTTAATGCCCCTTGGAAGAGAGATGGAGGTCGCAGTGGAATAAAAGGACAATATCAATGCCCCTTGGAAGAGTGGTGGAAGTCACAGTAGTTTAACAAGACAGTTTTCATGCCCCTTGGAAGAGACGTGGAGTTCAGAGTGGTTTAACAAGACGGTTTTAATGCCCCTTGGAAGAGACGTGGAGGTCACAGTATCTTAACAAGACGGTTTTAATGCCCCTTGGAAGAGTGGTGGAGGTCACAGTAGCTTAACAAGACGGTTTTAATGCCCCTTGGAAGAGAGGTAGAGGTCACAGTAGCTTAACAAGACGGTTTTAATGCCCCTTGGAAGAGACGTGGAGGTCACAGTAGCTTACCAAGACAGTTTTATTGCCCATTGCAAGAGTGGTGGAGGTCACAGTAGCTTAACAAGACTGTTTTAATGCCCTTTGTAGGAGTGGTGGAGGTCACAGTAGCTTAACAAGACGGTTTTAATGCCTCTTGGAAGAGACGTCGAGGTCACAGTAGCTTAACAAGATAGTTTTAATGCCCCTTGGAAGAGAGATGGAGGTCGCAGTGGAATAAAAGGACAATATCAATGCCCCTTGGAAGAGTGGTGGAAGTCACAGTAGCTTAACAAGACAGTTTTCATGCCCCTTGGAAGAGACGTGGAGTTCAGAGTGGTTTAACAAGACGGTTTTAATGCCCCTTGGAAGAGACGTGGAGGTCACAGTATCTTAACAAGACGGTTTTAATGCCCCTTGGAAGAGTGGTGGAGGTCACAGTAGCTTAACAAGACTGTTTTAATGCTCTTTGGAGGAGTGGTGGAGGTCACAGTAGCTTAACAAGACGGTTTTAATGCCCCTTGGAAGAGACGTGGAGGTCACAGTAGCTTACCAAGACAGTTTTAATGCCCATTGGAAGAGTGGTGGAGGTCACAGTAGCTTAACAAGACTGTTTTAATGCCCTTTGTAGGAGTGGTGGAGGTCACAGTAGCTTAACAAGACGGTTTTAATGCCTCTTGGAAGAGACGTCGAGGTCACAGTAGCTTAACAAGCCAGTTTTAATGCCCACTGGAAGAGTGGTGGAGGTCACAGTAGCTTAACAAAACTGTTTTAATGCCCTTTAGAGGAGTGGTGGAGGTCACAGTAGCTTAACAAGACTGTTTTAATGCCCCTTGGAAGAGTGGTGGAGGTCACAGTAGCTTAACAAGACAGTTTTAATGCCCCTTGGAAAAGTGGTGGCGGTCGCAGTGGAATAAAAAGACAATATCAATGCCCCTTGGAAGAGTGGTGGAGGTCACAGTAGCTTAACAAGACGGATTTAATGCCCCTTGGAAGAGACATGGAGGTCACAGTAGCTTAACAAGACAGTTATAATGCCCCTTGGAAGAGTGGTGGAGGTCACAGTAGCTTAACAAGGCGGTTTTAATGCCCCTTAGAAGAGAAGTGGAGGTCACAGTAGCTTAACAAGACGGTTTTAATGCCCCTTGGAAGAGACGTGGAGGTCACAGTAGCTTAACAAGATAGTTTTAATGCCCCTTGGAAGAGAGATGGAGGTCGCAGTGGAATAAAAGGACAATATCAATGCCCCTTGGAAGAGTGGTGGAAGTCACAGTAGCTTAACAGGACAGTTTTAATGCCCCTTGGAAGAGACGTGGAGGTCACAGTAGCTTAACAAGATAGTTTTAATGCCCCTTGGAAGAGAGATGGAGGTCGCAGTGGACTAAAAGGACAATATCAATGCCCCTTGGAAGAGTGGTGGAAGTCACAGTAGCTTAACAAGACAGTTTTCATGCCCCTTGGAAGAGACGTGGAGTTCAGAGTGGTTTAACAAGACGGTTTTAATGCCCCTTGGAAGAGACGTGGAGGTCACAGTATCTTAACAAGACGGTTTTAATGCCCCTTGGAAGAGTGGTGGAGGTCACAGTAGCTTAACAAGACGGTTTTAATGCCCCTTGGAAGAGAGGTAGAGGTCACAGTAGCTTAACAAGACGGTTTTAATGCCCCTTGGAAGAGACGTGGAGTTCAGAGTGGTTTAACAAGACGGTTTTAATGCCCCTTGGAAGAGATGTGGAGGTCCCAGTAGCTTAACAAGACGGTTTTAATGTCCCTTGGAAGAGATGTGGAGGTCTCAGTAGCTTAACAAGACGGTTTTAATGCCCCTTGGAAGAGACGTGGAGTTCAGAGTAGTTTAACAAGACGGTTTTAATGCCCCTTGGAAGAGACGTGGAGGTCACAGTAGCTTGATAAGACAGTTTTACTGCCCCTTGGAAGAGTGGTGGAGGTCACAGTAGCATAACAAGATGGTTTTAATGCCCCTTGGAAGACTGATGGATATCACAGTAGCTTAACAAGACAATTTTAATGCCCCTTGGAAGAGACGTGGAGTTCAGAGTGGTTTGACAAGACGGTTTTAATGCCCCTTGGAAGAGACATGGAGGTCACAGTAGCTTAACAAAACTGTTTTAATGCCCTTTAGAGGAGTGGTGGAGGTCACAGTAGCTTAACAAGACTGTTTTAATGCCCCTTGGAAGAGTGGTGGAGGTCACAGTAGCTTAACAAGACAGTTTTAATGCCCCTTGGAAAAGTGGTGGCGGTCGCAGTGGAATAAAAAGACAATATCAATGCCCCTTGGAAGAGTGGTGGAGGTCACAGTAGCTTAACAAGACGGATTTAATGCCCCTTGGAAGAGACATGGAGGTCACAGTAGCTTAACAAGACAGTTATAATGCCCCTTGGAAGAGTGGTGGAGGTCACAGTAGCTTAACAAGACGGTTTTAATGCCCCTTGGAAGAGAAGTGGAGGTCAGAGTAGCTTAACAAGACGGTTTTAATGCCCCTTGGAAGAGACGTGGAGGTCACAGTAGCTTAACAAGATAGTTTTAATGCCCCTTGGAAGAGAGATGGAGGTCGCAGTGGAATAAAAGGACAATATCAATGCCCCTTGGAAGAGTAGTGGAAGTCACAGTAGCTTAACAGTACAGTTTTAATGCCCCTTGGAAGAGACGTGGAGGTCACAGTAGCTTAACAAGATAGTTTTAATGCCCCTTGGAAGAGAGATGGAGGTCGCAGTGGAATAAAAGGACAATATCAATGCCCCTTGGAAGAGTGGTGGAAGTCACAGTAGCTTAACAAGACAGTTTTAATGCCCCTTGGAAGAGTGGTGGAGGTCACAGTAGCTTAACAAGATGGTTTTAATGCCCCTTGGAAGAGTGGTGGAGGTCACAGTAGCTTAAGAAGATGGTTTTAATGCCCCTTGGAAGAGACGTGGAGTTCAGAGTCGTTTAACAAGACGGTTTTAATGCCCCTTGGAAGAGACGTGGAGGTCACAGTATCTTAACAAGACGGTTTTAATGCCCCTTGGAAGAGTGGTGGAGGTCACAGTAGCTTAACAAGACGGTTTTAATGCCCCTTGGAAGAGAGGTAGAGGTCACAGTAGCTTAACAAGACGGTTTTAATGCCCCTTGGAAGAGACGTGGAGTTCAGAGTGGTTTAACAAGACGGTTTTAATGCCCCTTGGAAGAGATGTGGAGGTCCCAGTAGCTTAACAAGACGGTTTTAATGTCCCTTCGAAGAGATGTGGAGGTCTCAGTAGCTTAACAAGACGGTTTTAATGTCCCTTGGAAGAGACGTGGAGTTCAGAGTGGATTAACAAGACGGTTTTAATGCCCCTTGGAAGAGACGTGGAGGTCACAGTAGCTTAATAAGACAGTTTTACTGCCCCTTGGAAGAGTGGTGGAGGTCACAGTAGCATAACAAGATGGTTTTAATGCCCCTTGGAAGAGTGATGGATATCACAGTAGCTTAACAAGACAATTTTAATGCCCCTTGGAAGAGACGTGGAGTTCAGAGTGGTTTGACAAGACGGTTTTAATGCCCCTTGGAAGAGACATGGAGGTCACAGTAGCTTAACAGGATGGTTTTAATGCCCCTTGGAAGAGACGTGGAAGTCACAGTATCTTAACAAGACAGTTTTAATGCCCCTTGGAAGAGTGGTGGAGGTCACATTAGCTTAACAAGACAGTTTTAATGCCCCTTGGAAGAGAGGTGGAGGTAACAGTAGCTTAACAAGACGGTTTTAATGCCCCTTGGAAGAGACGTGGAGTTCAGAGTGGTTTAACAAGACGGATTTAATGCCCCTTGGAAGAGATGTGGAGGTCTCAGTAGCTTAACAAGACAGTTTTAATGTCCCTTGGAAGAGATGTGGAGTTCAGAGTGGTTTAACAAGGCGGTTTTAATGCCCCTTGGAAGAGACGTGGAGGTCACAGTAGCTTAACAAGACAGTTTTAGTGCCCCTTGGAAGAGTAGTGGAGGTCGCAGTGGAATAAAAAGACAATGTCAATGCCCCTTGGAAGAGTGGTGGAGGTCACAGTAGCTTAACAAGATGGTTTTAATGCCCCTTGGAAGAGATGTGGAGGTCACAGTAGCTTAACAAGACAGTTTTAATGCCCCTTGAAAGAGTGGTGGAGGTCACAGTAGCTTAAAAAGACAGTTTTACTGCCCCTTGGAAGAGTGGTGGAGGTCACAGTAGCATAACAAGATGGTTTTAATGCCCCTTGGAAGAGTGATGGATATCACAGTAGCTTAACAAGACAATTTTAAAGCCCCTTGGAAGAGACGTGGAGTTCAGAGTGGTTTGACAAGACGGTTTTAATGCCCCTTGGAAGAGACATGTAGGTCACAGTAGCTTAACAAGATGGTTTTAATGCCCCTTGGAAGAGACGTGGAAGTCACAGTATCTTAACAAGACAGTTTTAATGCCCCTTGGAAGAGTGGTGGAGGTCACATTAGCTTAACAAGACAGTTTTAATGCCCCTTGGAAGAGAGGTGGAGGTAACAGTAGCTTAACAAGACGGTTTTAATGCCCCTTGGAAGAGACGTGGAGTTCAGAGTGGTTTAACAAGACGGATTTAATGCCCCTTGGAAGAGATGTGGAGGTCTCAGTAGCTTAACAAGACAGTTTTAATGTCCCTTGGAAGAGATGTGGAGTTCAGAGTGGTTTAACAAGGCGGTTTTAATGCCCCTTGGAAGAGACGTGGAGGTCACAGTAGCTTAACAAGACAGTTTTAATGCCCCTTGGAAGAGTAGTGAAGGTCGCAGTGGAATAAAAAGACAATGTCAATGCCCCTTGGAAGAGTGGTGGAGGTCACAGTAGCTTAACAAGATGGTTTTAATGCCCCTTGGAAGAGATGTGGAGGTCACAGTAGCTTAACAAGACAGTTTTAATGCCCCTTGAAAGAGTGGTGGAGGTCACAGTAGCTTAAAAAGACAGTTTTAATGCCCTTTGGAAGAGTGGTGGAGGTCACAGTAGCTTAACAAGACGGTTTTAATGCCCCTTGGAAGAGTGGTGGAGGTCACAGTAGCTTAGCAAGACGGTTTTAATGCCCCTTGGAAGAGACGTGGAGGTCACAGAAGCTTAACAAGACAGTTTTAATTCCGTTGGAAGAGTGGTGGAGGTCACAGTAGCTTAACAAGACAGTTTTAATGTCCCCTTGGAAGAGACGTGGAGTTCAGAGTGGTTTAAGAAGACGGTATTAATGCTCCTTGGAAGAAACTTGAAGGTCACAGTAGCTTAACAAGACAGTTTTAATGCCCCTTGGAAGAGTGGTGGAGGTCGCAGTGGAATAAAAAGACAATATCAATGCCCCTTGGAAGAGTGGTGGAGGTCACAGTAGCTTAACAAGACAGTTTTAATGCCCCTTGGAAGAGACGTGGAGGTCACAGTAGCTTAACAAGACAGTTTTAATGCCCCTTGGAAGAGTGGTGGAGGTCACAGTGGAATAAAAGGACAATATCAATGCCCCTTGGAAGAGTAGTGGAGGTCACAGTAGCTTAACAAGACGGTTTTAATGCCCATTGGAAGAGTGGTGGAGGTCACAGTAGCTTAACAAGATGGTTTTAATGCCCCTTGGAAGAGACGTGGGGTTCAGAGTGGTTTAACTAGACGGTTTTAATACTCCTTGGAAGAGACGTGGAGGTCACAGTAGCTTTACAAGACAGTTTTAATGCCCCTTGCAAGAGTGGTGGAGGTCACAGTAGCTTAACAAGACTGTTTTAATGCTCTTTGGAGGAGTGGTGGAGGTCACAGTAGCTTAACAAGACGGTTTTAATGCCCCTTGGAAGAGACGTGGAGGTCACAGTAGCTTACCAAGACAGTTTTAATGCCCATTGGAAGAGTGGTGGAGGTCACAGTAGCTTAACAAGACTGTTTTAATGCCCTTTGTAGGAGCGGTGGAGGTCACAGTAGCTTAACAAGACGGTTTTAATGCCTCTTGGAAGAGACGTCGAGGTCACAGTAGCTTAACAAGACAGTTTTAATGCCCACTGGAAGAGTGGTGGAGGTCACAGTAGCTTAACAAAACTGTTTTAATGCCCTTTAGAGGAGTGGTGGAGGTCACAGTAGCTTAACAAGACTGTTTTAATGCCCCTTGGAAGAGTGGTGGAGGTCACAGTAGCTTAACAAGACAGTTTTAATGCCCCTTGGAAAAGTGGTGGCGGTCGCAGTGGAATAAAAAGACAATATCAATGCCCCTTGGAAGAGTGGTGGAGGTCACAGTAACTTAACAAGACGGATTTAATGCCCCTGGGAAGAGACATGGAGGTCACAGTAGCTTAACAAGACAGTTATAATGCCCCTTGGAAGAGTGGTGGAGGTCACAGTAGCTTAACAAGACGGTTTTAATGCCCCTTGGAAGAGAAGTGGAGGTCACAGTAGCTTAACAAGATAGTTTTAATGCCCCTTGGAAGAGAGATGGAGGTCGCAGTGGAATAAAAGGACAATATCAATGCCCCTTGGAAGAGTGGTGGAAGTCACAGTAGCTTAACAAGACAGTTTTAATGCCCCTTGGAAGAGACGTGGAGGTCACAGTAGCTTAACAAGATAGTTTTAATGCCCCTTGGAAGAGAGATTGAGGTCGCAGTGGAATAAAAGGACAATATCAATGCCCCTTGGAAGAGTGGTGGAGGTCACAGTGGCTTAACAAGACGGTTTTAATGCCCCTTGGAAGAGACGTGGAGGTCACAGTATCTTAACAAGACGGTTTTAATGCCCCTTGGAAGAGTGGTGGAGGTCACAGTAGCTTAACAAGACGGTTTTAATGCCCCTTGGAAGAGAGGTAGAGGTCACAGTAGCTTAACAAGACGGTTTTAATGCCCCTTGGAAGAGACGTGGAGTTCAGAGTGGTTTAACAAGACGGTTTTAATGCCCCTTGGAAGAGATGTGGAGGTCCCAGTAGCTTAACAAGACGGTTTTAATGTCCCTTGGAAGAGATGTGGAGGTCTCAGTAGCTTAACAAGACGGTTTTAATGCCCCTTGGAAGAGACGTGGAGTTCAGAGTGGTTTAACAAGACGGTTTTAATGCCCCTTGGAAGAGAGGTGGAGGTCACAGTAGCTTAATAAGACAGTTTTACTGCCCCTTGGAAGAGTGGTGGAGGTCACAGTAGCATAACAAGATGGTTTTAATGCCCCTTGGAAGAGTGATGGATATCACAGTAGCTTAACAAGACAATTTTAATGCCCCTTGGAAGAGACGTGGAGTTCAGAGTGGTTTGACAAGACGGTTTTAATGCCCCTTGGAAGAGACATGGAGGTCACAGTAGCTTAACAAAACTGTTTTAATGCCCCTTAGAGGAGTGGTGGAGGTCACAGTAGCTTAACAAGACTGTTTTAATGCCCCTTGGAAGAGTGGTGGAGGTCACAGTAGCTTAACAAGACAGTTTTAATGCCCCTTGGAAAAGTGGTGTCGGTCGCAGTGGAATAAAAAGACAATATCAATGCCCATTGGAAGAGTGGTGGAGGTCACAGTAGCTTAACAAGACGGATTTAATACCCCTTGGAAGAGACATGGAGGTCACAGTAGCTTAACAAGACAGTTATAATGCCCCTTGGAAGAGTGGTGGTGGTCACAGTAGCTTAACAAGACGGTTTTAATGCCCCTTGGAAGAGAAGTGGAGGTCACAGTAGCTTAACAAGACGGTTTTAATGCCCCTTGGAAGAGACGTGGAGGTCACAGTAGCTTAACAAGATAGTTTTAATGCCCCTTGGAAGAGAGATGGAGGTCGCAGTGGAATAAAAGGACAATATCAATGCCCCTTGGAAGAGTGGTGGAAGTCACAGTAGCTTAACAGGACAGTTTTAATGCCCCTTGGAAGAGACGTGGAGGTCACAGTAGCTTGACAAGATAGTTTTAATGCCCCTTGGAAGAGAGATGGAGGTCGCAGTGGAATAAAAGGACAATATCAATGCCCCTTGGAAGAGTGGTGGAAGTCACAGTAGCTTAACAAGACAGTTTTAATGCCCCTTGGAAGAGTGGTGGAGGTCACAGTAGCTTAACAAGATGGTTTTAATGCCCCTTGGAAGAGTGGTGGAGGTCACAGTAGCTTAAGAAGACGGTTTTAATGCCCCTTGGAAGAGACGTGGAGTTCAGAGTCGTTTAACAAGACGGTTTTAATGCCCCTTGGAAGAGACGTGGAGGTCACAGTATCTTAACAAGACGGTTTTAATGCCCCTTGGAAGAGTGGTGGAGGTCACAGTAGCTTAACAAGACGGTTTTAATGCCCCTTGGAAGAGAGGTAGAGGTCACAGTAGCTTAACAAGACGGTTTTAATGCCCCTTGGAAGAGACGTGGAGTTCAGAGTGGTTTAACAAGACGGTTTTAATGCCCCTTGGAAGAGATGTGGAGGTCCCAGTAGCTTAACAAGACGGTTTTAATGTCCCTTGGAAGAGATGTGGAGGTCTCAGTAGCTTAACAAGACGGTTTTAATGCCCCTTGGAAGAGACGTGGAGTTCAGAGTGGATTAACAAGACGGTTTTAATGCCCCTTGGAAGAGACGTGGAGGTCACAGTAGCTTAATAAGACAGTTTTACTGCCCCTTGGAAGAGTGGTGGAGGTCACAGTAGTATAACAAGATGGTTTTAATGCCCCTTGGAAGAGTGATGGATATCACAGTAGCTTAACAAGACAATTTTAATGCCCCTTGGAAGAGACGTGGAGTTCAGAGTGGTTTTACAAGACGGTTTTAATGCCCCTTGGAAGAGACATGGAGGTCACAGTAGCTTAACAAGATGGTTTTAATGCCCCTTGGAAGAGACGTGGAAGTCACAGTATCTTAACAAGACAGTTTTAATGCCCCTTGGAAGAGTGGTGGAGGTCACAGTAGCTTAACAAGACAGTTTTAATGCCCCTTGGAAGAGAGGTGGAGGTAACAGTAGCTTAACAAGACGGTTTTAATGCCCCTTGGAAGAGACGTGGAGTTCAGAGTGGTTTAACAAGACGGATTTAATGCCCCTTGGAAGAGATGTGGAGGTCTCAGTAGCTTAACAAGACAGTTTTAATGTCCCTTGGAAGAGATGTGGAGTTCAGAGTGGTTTAACAAGGCGGTTTTAATGCCCCTTGGAAGAGACGTGGAGGTCACAGTAGCTTAACAAGACAGTTTTAATGCCCCTTGGAAGAGTAGTGGAGGTCGCAGTTGAATAAAAAGACAATGTCAATGCCCCTTGGAAGAGTGGTGGAGGTCACAGTAGCTTAACAAGATGGTTTTATTGCCCCTTGGAAGAGATGTGGAGGTCACAGTAGCTTAACAAGACAGTTTTAATGCCCCTTGAAAAAGTGGTGGAGGTCACAGTAGCTTAAAAAGACAGTTTTAATGCCCTTTGGAAGAGTGGTGGAGGTCACAGTAGCTTAACAAGACGGTTTTAATGCCCCTTGGAAGAGTGGTGGAGGTCACAGTAGCTTAGCAAGACGGTTTTAATGCCCCTTGGAAGAGACGTGGAGGTCACAGTAGCTTAACAAGACAGTTTTAATTCCGTTGGAAGAGTGGTGGAGGTCACAGTAGCTTAACAAGACAGTTTTAATGTCCCCTTGGAAGAGACGTGGAGTTCAGAGTGGTTTAACAAGACGGTATTAATGCTCCTTGGAAGAGACGTGAAGGTCACAGTAGCTTAACAAGACAGTTTTAATGCCCCTTGGAAGAGTGGTGGAGGTCGCAGTGGAATAAAAAGACAATATCAATGCCCCTTGGAAGAGTGGTGGAGGTCACAGTAGCTTAACAAGACGGTTTTAATGCCCCTTGGAAGAGACGTGGAGGTCACAGTAGCTTAACAAGATAGTTTTAATGCCCCTTGGAAGAGTGTTGGAGGTCGCAGTGGAATAAAAGGACACTATCAATGCCCCTTGGAAGAGTGGTGGAAGTCACAGTAGCTTAACAAGACAGTTTTAATGCCCCTTAGAAGAGTGGTGGAGGTCGCAGTGGACTAAAAAGACAATATCAATGCTCCTTGGAGGAGTGGTGGAGGTAACAGTAGCTTAAAAAGACGGTTTTAATGCCCCTTGGTAGAGACGTGGAGGTCACAGTAGCTTGCCAAGACAGTTTTAATGCCCTTTGTAGGAGTGGTGGAAGTCACAGTAGCTTAACAAGACGGTTTTACTGCCCCTTGGAAGAGACGTGGAGTTCAGAGTGCTTTAACAAGACGGTTTTAATGCCCCTTGGAAGAGACGTGGAGGTCACAGTAGCTTAATAAAACAGTTTTACTGCCCCTTGGAAGAGTGGTGGAGGTCACAGTAGCTTAACAAGATGATTTTAATGCCCCTTGGAAGGGACGTGGAGGTCACAGTATCTCAACAAGACGGTTTTAATGCCCCTTGGAAGAGACGTGCAGTTCAGAGTGGTTTAACAAGACGGTTTTAATGCCCCTTAGAAGAAATGTGGAGGTCACAGTAGCCTAACAAGACGGTTTTAATGCCCCTTGGAAGAGTAGTGAAGGTCACAGTAGCTTAACATGACGGTTTTAATGCCCCTTGGAAGAGTGGTGGAGGTCACAGGAGCTTAACAAGACGGTTTTAATGCCCCTTGGAAGAGATGTGGAGTTCAGAGTGGTTTAACAAGGCGGTTTTAATGCCCCTTGGAAGAGACGTGGAGGTCACAGTGGAATAAAAAGACAATATCAATGCCCCTTGGAAGAGTGGTGGAGGTCACAGTAGCTTAACAAGACAGTTTTAATGCCCCTTGGAAGAGTGGTGGAGGTCGCAGTGGAATAAAAGGACAATATCAATGCCCCTTGGAAGAGTAGTGGAGGTCACAGTAGCTTAACAAGACGGTTTTAATGCCCATTGGAAGAGTGGTGGAGGTCACAGTAGCTTAACAAGATGGTTTTAATGCCCCTTGGAAGAGACGTGGAGTTCAGAGTGGTTTAACAAGACGGTTTTAATACTCCTTGGAAGAGACGTGGAGGTCACAGTAGCTTTACAAGACAGTTTTAATGCCCCTTGGAAGAGTGGTGGAGGTCACAGTAGCTTAACAAGACTGTTTTAATGCTCTTTGGAGGAGTGGTGGAGGTCACAGTAGCTTAACAAGACGGTTTTAATGCCCCTTGGAAGAGACGTGGAGGTCACAGTAGCTTACCAAGACAGTTTTAATGCCCATTGGAAGAGTGGTGGAGGTCACAGTAGCTTAACAAGACTGTTTTAATGCCCTTTGTAGGAGTGGTGGAGGTCACAGTAGCTTAACAAGATGGTTTTAATGCCTCTTGGAAGAGACGTCGAGGTCACAGTAGCTTAACAAGACAGTTTTAATGCCCACTGGAAGAGTGGTGGAGGTCACAGTAGCTTAACAAAACTGTTTTAATGCCCTTTAGAGGAGTGGTGGAGGTCACAGTAGCTTAACAAGACTGTTTTAATGCCCCTTGGAAGAGTGGTGGAGGTCACAGTAGCTTAACAAGACAGTTTTAATGCCCCTTGGAAAAGTGGTGGCGGTCGCAGTGGAATAAAAAGACAATATCAATGCCCCTTGGAAGAGTGGTGGAGGTCACAGTAGCTTAAAAAGACGGATTTAATGCCCCTTGGAAGAGACATGGAGGTCACAGTAGCTTAACAAGACAGTTATAATGCCCCTTGGAAGAGTGGTGGAGGTCACAGTAGCTTAACAATACGGTTTTAATGCCCCTTGGAAGAGAAGTGGAGGTCACAGTAGCTTAACAAGATAGTTTTAATGCCCCTTGGAAGAGAGATGGAGGTCGCAGTGGAATAAAAGGACAATATCAATGCCCCTTGGAAGAGTGGTGGAAGTCACAGTAGCTTAACAAGACAGTTTTAATGCCCCTTGGAAGAGACGTGGAGGTCACAGTAGCTTAACAAGATAGTTTTAATGCCCCTTGGAAGAGAGATTGAGGTCGCAGTGGAATAAAAGGACAATATCAATGCCCCTTGGAAGAGTGGTGGAGGTCACAGTAGCTTAAAAAGACAGTTTTAATGCCCCTTGGAAGAGACGTGGAGGTCACAGTATCTTAACAAGACGGTTTTAATGCCCCTTGGAAGAGTGGTGGAGGTCACAGTAGCTTAACAAGACGGTTTTAATGCCCCTTGGAAGAGAGGTAGAGGTCACAGTAGCTTAACAAGACGGTTTTAATGCCCCTTGGAAGAGACGTGGAGTTCAGAGTGGTTTAACAAGACGGTTTTAATGCCCCTTGGAAGAGATGTGGAGGTCCCAGTAGCTTAACAAGACGGTTTTAATGTCCCTTGGAAGAGATGTGGAGGTCTCAGTAGCTTAACAAGACGGTTTTAATGCCCCTTGGAAGAGACGTGGAGTTCAGAGTGGTTTAACAAGACGGTTTTAATGCCCCTTGGAAGAGACGTGGAGGTCACAGTAGCTTAATAAGACAGTTTTACTGCCCCTTGGAAGAGTGGTGGAGGTCACAGTAGGATAACAAGATGGTTTTAATGCCCCTTGGAAGAGTGATGGATATCACAGTAGCTTAACAAGACAATTTTAATGCACCCTTGGAAGAGACGTGGAGTTCAGAGTGGTTTGACAAGACGGTTTTAATGCCCCTTGGAAGAGACATGGAGGTCACAGTAGCTTAACAAAACTGTTTTAATGCCCTTTAGAGGAGTGGTGGAGGTCACAGTAGCTTAACAAGACTGTTTTAATGCCCCTTGGAAGAGTGGTGGAGGTCACAGTAGCTTAACAAGACAGTTTTAATGCCCCTTGGAAAAGTGGTGTCGGTCGCAGTGGAATAAAAAGACAATATCAATGCCCCTTGGAAGAGTGGTGGAGGTCACAGTAGCTTAACAAGACGGTTTTAATGCCCCTTGGAAGAGAAGTGGAGGTCACAGTAGCTTAACAAGACGGTTTTAATGCCCCTTGGAAGAGACGTGGAGGTCACAGTAGCTTAACAAGATAGTTTTAATGCCCCTTGGAAGAGAGATGGAGGTCGCAGTGGAATAAAAGGACAATATCAATGCCCCTTGGAAGAGTGGTGGAAGTCACAGTAGCTTAACAGGACAGTTTTAATGCCCCTTGGAAGAGACGTGGAGGTCACAGTAGCTTAACAAGATAGTTTTAATGCCCCTTGGAAGAGAGATGGAGGTCGCAGTGGAAAAAAAGGACAATATCAATGCCCCTTGGAAGAGTGGTGGAAGTCACACTAGCTTAACAAGACAGTTTTAATGCCCCTTGAGAAGAGTGGTGGAGGTCACAGTAGCTTAACAAGATGGTTTTAATGCCCCTTGGAAGAGTGGTGGAGGTCACAGTAGCTTAACAAGACGGTTTTAATGCCCCTTGAAAGAGACGTGGAGTTCAGAGTCGTTTAACAAGACGGTTTTAATGCCCCTTGGAAGAGACGTGGAGGACACAGTATCTTAACAAGACGGTTTTAATGCCCCTTGGAAGAGTGGTGGAGGTCACAGTAGCTTAACAAGATGGTTTTAATGCCCCTTGGAAGAGAGGTAGAGGTCACAGTAGCTTAACAAGACGGTTTTAATGCCCCTTGGAAGAGACGTGGAGTTCAGAGTGGTTTAACAAGACGGTTTTAATGCCCCTTGGAAGAGATGTGGAGGTCCCAGTAGCTTAACAAGATGGTTTTAATGTCCCTTGGAAGAGATGTGGAGGTCTCAGTAGCTTAACAAGACGGTTTTAATGCCCCTTGGAAGAGACGTGGAGTTCAGAGTGGATTAACAAGACGGTTTTAATGCCCCTTGGAAGAGACGTGGAGGTCACAGTAGCTTAAAAAGACAGTTTTAATGCCCTTTGGAAGAGTGGTGGAGGTCACAGTAGCTTAACAAGACGGTTTTAATGCCACTTGGAAGAGTGGTGGAGGTCACAGTAGCTTAGCAAGACGGTTTTAATGCCCCTTGGAAGAGACGTGGAGGTCACAGTAGCTTAACAAGACAGTTTTAATTCCGTTGGAAGAGTGGTGGAGGTCACAGTAGCTTAACAAGACAGTTTTAATGTCCCCTTGGAAGAGACGTGGAGTTCAGAGTGGTTTAACAAGACGGTATTAATGCTCCTTGGAAGAGACGTGAAGGTCACAGTAGCTTAACAAGACAGTTTTAATGCCCCTTGGAAGAGTGGTGGAGGTCGCAGTGGAATAAAAAGACAATATCAATGCCCCTTGGAAGAGTGGTGGAGGTCACAGTAGCTTAACAAGACGGTTTTAATGCCCCTTGGAAGAGACGTGGAGGTCACAGTAGCTTAACAAGATAGTTTTAATGCCCCTTGGAAGAGTGTTGGAGGTCGCAGTGGAATAAAAGGACACTATCAATGCCCCTTGGAAGAGTGGTGGAAGTCACAGTAGCTTAACAAGACAGTTTTAATGCCCCTTAGAAGAGTGGTGGAGGTCGCAGTGGACTAAAAAGACAATATCAATGCTCCTTGGAGGAGTGGTGGAGGTAACAGTAGCTTAAAAAGACGGTTTTAATGCCCCTTGGTAGAGACGTGGAGGTCACAGTAGCTTGCCAAGACAGTTTTAATGCCCTTTGTAGGAGTGGTGGAAGTCACAGTAGCTTAACAAGACGGTTTTACTGCCCCTTGGAAGAGACGTGGAGTTCAGAGTGCTTTAACAAGACGGTTTTAATGCCCCTTGGAAGAGACGTGGAGGTCACAGTAGCTTAATAAAACAGTTTTACTGCCCCTTGGAAGAGTGGTGGAGGTCACAGTAGCTTAACAAGATGATTTTAATGCCCCTTGGAAGGGACGTGGAGGTCACAGTAGCTCAACAAGACGGTTTTAATGCCCCTTGGAAGAGACGTGCAGTTCAGAGTGGTTTAACAAGACCGTTTTAATGCCCCTTAGAAGAAATGTGGAGGTCACAGTAGCCTAACAAGACGGTTTTAATGCCCCTTGGAAGAGTAGTGAAGGTCACAGTAGCTTAACATGACGGTTTTAATGCCCCTTGGAAGAGTGGTGGAGGTCACAGTAGCTTAACAAGACGGTTTTAATGCCCCTTGGAAGAGATGTGGAGTTCAGAGTGGTTTAACAAGGCGGTTTTAATGCCCCTTGGAAGAGACGTGGAGGTCACAGTGGAATAAAAAGACAATATCAATGCCCCTTGGAAGAGTGGTGGAGGTCACAGTAGCTTAACAAGACAGTTTTAATGCCCCTTGGAAGAGTGGTGGAGGTCGCAGTGGAATAAAAGGACAATATCAATGCCCCTTGGAAGAGTAGTGGAGGTCACAGTAGCTTAACAAGACGGTTTTAATGCCCATTGGAAGAGTGGTGGAGGTCACAGTAGCTTAACAAGATGGTTTTAATGCCCCTTGGAAGAGACGTGGAGTTCAGAGTGGTTTAACAAGACGGTTTTAATACTCCTTGGAAGAGACGTGGAGGTCACAGTAGCTTTACAAGACAGTTTTAATGCCCCTTGGAAGAGTGGTGGAGGTCACAGTAGCTTAACAAGACTGTTTTAATGCTCTTTGGAGGAGTGGTGGAGGTCACAGTAGCTTAACAAGACGGTTTTAATGCCCCTTGGAAGAGACGTGGAGGTCACAGTAGCTTACCAAGACAGTTTTAATGCCCATTGGAAGAGTGGTGGAGGTCACAGTAGCTTAACAAGACTGTTTTAATGCCCTTTGTAGGAGTGGTGGAGGTCACAGTAGCTTAACAAGATGGTTTTAATGCCTCTTGGAAGAGACGTCGAGGTCACAGTAGCTTAACAAGACAGTTTTAATGCCCACTGGAAGAGTGGTGGAGGTCACAATAGCTTAACAAAACTGTTTTAATGCCCTTTAGAGGAGTGGTGGAGGTCACAGTAGCTTAACAAGACTGTTTTAATGCCCCTTGGAAGAGTGGTGGAGGTCACAGTAGCTTAACAAGACAGTTTTAATGCCCCTTGGAAAAGTGGTGGCGGTCGCAGTGGAATAAAAAGACAATATCAATGCCCCTTGGAAGAGTGGTGGAGGTCACAGTAGCTTAACAAGACGGATTTAATGCCCCTTGGAAGAGACATGGAGGTCACAGTAGCTTAACAAGACAGTTATAATGCCCCTTGGAAGAGTGGTGGAGGTCACAGTAGCTTAACAATACGGTTTTAATGCCCCTTGGAAGAGAAGTGGAGGTCACAGTAGCTTAACAAGATAGTTTTAATGCCCCTTGGAAGAGAGATGGAGGTCGCAGTGGAATAAAAGGACAATATCAATGCCCCTTGGAAGAGTGGTGGAAGTCACAGTAGCTTAACAAGACAGTTTTAATGCCCCTTGGAAGAGACGTGGAGGTCACAGTAGCTTAACAAGATAGTTTTAATGCCCCTTGGAAGAGAGATTGAGGTCGCAGTGGAATAAAAGGACAATATCAATGCCCCTTGGAAGAGTGGTGGAGGTCACAGTAGCTTAAAAAGACAGTTTTAATGCCCCTTGGAAGAGACGTGGAGGTCACAGTATCTTAACAAGACGGTTTTAATGCCCCTTGGAAGAGTGGTGGAGGTCACAGTAGCTTAACAAGACGGTTTTAATGCCCCTTGGAAGAGAGGTAGAGGTCACAGTAGCTTAACAAGACGGTTTTAATGCCCCTTGGAAGAGACGTGGAGTTCAGAGTGGTTTAACAAGACGGTTTTAATGCCCCTTGGAAGAGATGTGGAGGTCCCAGTAGCTTAACAAGATGGTTTTAATGTCCCTTGGAAGAGATGTGGAGGTCTCAGTAGCTTAACAAGACGGTTTTAATGCCCCTTGGAAGAGACGTGGAGTTCAGAGTGGTTTAACAAGACGGTTTTAATGCCCCTTGGAAGAGACGTGGAGGTCACAGTAGCTTAATAAGACAGTTTTACTGCCCCTTGGAAGAGTGGTGGAGGTCACAGTAGGATAACAAGATGGTTTTAATGCCCCTTGGAAGAGTGATGGATATCACAGTAGCTTAACAAGACAATTTTAATGCACCCTTGGAAGAGACGTGGAGTTCAGAGTGGTTTGACAAGACGGTTTTAATGCCCCTTGGAAGAGACATGGAGGTCACAGTAGCTTAACAAAACTGTTTTAATGCCCTTTAGAGGAGTGGTGGAGGTCACAGTAGCTTAACAAGACTGTTTTAATGCCCCTTGGAAAAGTGGTGTCGGTCGCAGTGGAATAAAAAGACAATATCAATGCCCCTTGGAAGAGTGGTGGAGGTCACAGTAGCTTAACAAGACGGTTTTAATGCCCCTTGGAAGAGAAGTGGAGGTCACAGTAGCTTAACAAGACGGTTTTAATGCCCCTTGGAAGAGAGATGGAGGTCGCAGTGGAATAAAAGGACAATATCAATGCCCCTTGGAAGAGTGGTGGAAGTCACAGTAGCTTAACAGGACAGTTTTAATGCCCCTTGGAAGAGACGTGGAGGTCACAGTAGCTTAACAAGATAGTTTTAATGCCCCTTGGAAGAGAGATGGAGGTCGCAGTGGAAAAAAAGGACAATATCAATGCCCCTTGGAAGAGTGGTGGAAGTCACACTAGCTTAACAAGACAGTTTTAATGCCCCTTGAGAAGAGTGGTGGAGGTCACAGTAGCTTAACAAGATGGTTTTAATGCCCCTTGGAAGAGTGGTGGAGGTCACAGTAGCTTAACAAGACGGTTTTAATGCCCCTTGAAAGAGACGTGGAGTTCAGAGTCGTTTAACAAGACGGTTTTAATGCCCCTTGGAAGAGACGTGGAGGACACAGTATCTTAACAGGACGGTTTTAATGCCCCTTGGAAGAGTGGTGGAGGTCACAGTAGCTTAACAAGACGGTTTTAATGCCCCTTGGAAGAGAGGTAGAGGTCACAGTAGCTTAACAAGACGGTTTTAATGCCCCTTGGAAGAGACGTGGAGTTCAGAGTGGTTTAACAAGACGGTTTTAATGCCCCTTGGAAGAGATGTGGAGGTCCCAGTAGCTTAACAAGATGGTTTTAATGTCCCTTGGAAGAGATGTGGAGGTCTCAGTAGCTTAACAAGACGGTTTTAATGCCCCTTGGAAGAGACGTGGAGTTCAGAGTGGATTAACAAGACGGTTTTAATGCCCCTTGGAAGAGACGTGGAGGTCACAGTAGCTTAATAAGACAGTTTTACTGCCCCTTGGAGGAGTGGTGGAGGTCACAGTAGCATAACAAGATGGTTTTAATGCCCCTTGGAAGAGTGATGGATATCACAGTAGCTTAACAAGACAATTTTAATGCCCCTTGGAAGAGACGTGGAGTTGAGAGTGGTTTGACAAGACGGTTTTAATGCCCCTTGGAAGAGACATGGATGTCACAGTAGCTTAACAAGATGGTTTTAATTCCCTTGGAAGAGACGTGGAAGTCACAGTACCTTAACAAGACAGTTTTAATGCCCCTTGGAAGAGTGGTGGAGGTCACAGTAGCTTAACAAGACGGTTTTAATGCCCCTTGGAAGAGACGTGGAGTTCAGAGTGGTTTAACAAGACGGATTTAATGCCCCTTGGAAGAGATGTGGAGGTCTCAGTAGCTTAACAAGACAGTTTTAATGTCCATTGGAAGAGATGTGGAGTTCAGAGTGGTTTAACAAGGCGGTTTTAATGCCCCTTGGAAGAGACGTGGAGGTCACAGTAGCTTAACCAGAAAGTTTTAATGCCCCTTGGAAGAGTAGTGGAGGTCGCAGTGGAATAAAAAGACAATGTCAATGCCCCTTGGAAGAGTGGTGGAGGTCACAGTAGCTTAACAAGATGGTTTTAATGCCCCTTGGAAGAGACGTGGAGGTCACAGTAGCTTAACAAGACAGTTTTAATGCCCCTTGAAAGAGTGGTGGAGGTCACAGTAGCTTAAAAAGACAGTTTTAATGCCCTTTGGAAGAGTGGTGGAGGTCACAGTAGCTTAACAAGACAGTTTTAATGCCCCTTGGAAGAGTGGTGGAGGTCACAGTAGCTTAGCAAGACGGTTTTAATGCCCCTTGGAAGAGACGTGGAGGTCACAGTAGCTTAACAAGACAGTTTTAATTCCGTTGGAAGAGTGGTGGAGGTCACAGTAGCTTAACAAGACAGTTTTAATGTCCCCTTGGAAGAGACGTGGAGTTCAGAGTGGTTTAACAAGACGGTATTAATGCTCCTTGGAAGAGACGTGAAGGTCACAGTAGCTTAACAAGACAGTTTTAATGCCCCTTGGAAGAGTGGTGGAGGTCGCAGTGGAATAAAAAGACAATATCAATGCCCCTTGGAAGAGTGGTGGAGGTCACAGTAGCTTAACAAGATGGTTTTAATGCCCCTTGGAAGAGACGTGGAGGTCACAGTAGCTTAACAAGATAGTTTTAATGCCCCTTGGAAGAGTGTTGGAGGTCGCAGTGGAATAAAAGGACACTATCAATGCCCCTTGGAAGAGTGGTGGAAGTCACAGTAGCTTAACAAGACAGTTTTAATGCCCCTTAGAAGAGTGGTGGAGGTCGCAGTGGACTAAAAAGACAATATCAATGCTCCTTGGAGGAGTGTTGGAGGTAACAGTAGCTTAAAAAGACGGTTTTAATGCCCCTTGGTAGAGACGTGGAGGTCATAGTAGCTTACCAAGACAGTTTTAATGACCTTTGTAGGAGTGGTGGAAGTCACAGTAGCTTAACAAGACGGTTTTACTGCCCCTTTTTAAGAGAGGAAGAGGTCACAGTAGCTTAACAAGACGGTTTTAATGCCCCTTGGAAGAGACGTGGAGTTCAGAGTGGTTTAACAAGACGGTTTTAATGCCCCTTGGAAGAGATGTGGAGGTCCCAGTAGCTTAACAAGATGGTTTTAATGTCCCTTGGAAGAGATGTGGAGGTCTCAGTAGCTTAACAAGACGGTTTTAATGCCCCTTGGAAGAGACGTGGAGTTCAGAGTGGTTTAACAAGACGGTTTTAATGCCCCTTGGAAGAGACGTGGAGGTCACAGTAGCTTAATAAGACAGTTTTACTGCCCCTTGGAAGAGTGGTGGAGGTCACAGTAGGATAACAAGATGGTTTTAATGCCCCTTGGAAGAGTGATATATATCACAGTAGCTTAACAAGACAATTTTAATGCACCCTTGGAAGAGACGTGGAGTTCAGAGTGGTTTGACAAGACGGTTTTAATGCCCCTTGGAAGAGACATGGAGGTCACAGTAGCTTAACAAAACTGTTTTAATGCCCTTTAGAGGAGTGGTGGAGGTCACAGTAGCTTAACAAGACTGTTTTAATTCCCCTTGGAAAAGTGGTGTCGGTCGCAGTGGAATAAAAAGACAATATCAATGCCCCTTGGAAGAGTGGTGGAGGTCACAGTAGCTTAACAAGACGGTTTTAATGCCCCTTGGAAGAGAAGTGGAGGTCACAGTAGCTTAACAAGACGGTTTTAATGCCCCTTGGAAGAGAGATGGAGGTCGCAGTGGAATAAAAGGACAATATCAATGCCCCTTGGAAGAGTGGTGGAAGTCACAGTAGCTTAACAGGACAGTTTTAATGCCCCTTGGAAGAGACGTGGAGGTCACAGTAGCTTAACAAGATAGTTTTAATGCCCCTTGGAAGAGAGATGGAGGTCGCAGTGGAAAAAAAGGACAATATCAATGCCCCTTGGAAGAGTGGTGGAAGTCACACTAGCTTAACAAGACAGTTTTAATGCCCCTTGAGAAGAGTGGTGGAGGTCACAGTAGCTTAACAAGATGGTTTTAATGCCCCTTGGAAGAGTGGTGGAGGTCACAGTAGCTTAACAAGACGGTTTTAATGCCCCTTGAAAGAGACGTGGAGTTCAGAGTCGTTTAACAAGACGGTTTTAATGCCCCTTGGAAGAGACGTGGAGGACACAGTATCTTAACAAGACGGTTTTAATGCCCCTTGGAAGAGTGGTGGAGGTCACAGTAGCTTAACAAGACGGTTTTAATGCCCCTTGGAAGAGAGGTAGAGGTCACAGTAGCTTAACAAGACGGTTTTAATGCCCCTTGGAAGAGACGTGGAGTTCAGAGTGGTTTAACAAGACGGTTTTAATGCCCCTTGGAAGAGATGTGGAGGTCCCAGTAGCTTAACAAGATGGTTTTAATGTCCCTTGGAAGAGATGTGGAGGTCTCAGTAGCTTAACAAGACGGTTTTAATGCCCCTTGGAAGAGACGTGGAGTTCAGAGTGGATTAACAAGACGGTTTTAATGCCCCTTGGAAGAGACGTGGAGGTCACAGTAGCTTAATAAGACAGTTTTACTGCCCCTTGGAGGAGTGGTGGAGGTCACAGTAGCATAACAAGATGGTTTTAATGCCCCTTGGAAGAGTGATGGATATCACAGTAGCTTAACAAGACAATTTTAATGCCCCTTGGAAGAGACGTGGAGTTCAGAGTGGTTTGACAAGACGGTTTTAATGCCCCTTGGAAGAGACATGGATGTCACAGTAGCTTAACAAGATGGTTTTAATTCCCTTGGAAGAGACGTGGAAGTCACAGTACCTTAACAAGACAGTTTTAATGCCCCTTGGAAGAGTGGTGGAGGTCACAGTAGCTTAACAAGACGGTTTTAATGCCCCTTGGAAGAGACGTGGAGTTCAGAGTGGTTTAACAAGACGGATTTAATGCCCCTTGGAAGAGATGTTGAGGTCTCAGTAGCTTAACAAGACAGTTTTAATGTCCATTGGAAGAGATGTGGAGTTCAGAGTGGTTTAACAAGGCGGTTTTAATGCCCCTTGGAAGAGACGTGGAGGTCACAGTAGCTTAACCAGAAAGTTTTAATGCCCCTTGGAAGAGTAGTGGAGGTCGCAGTGGAATAAAAAGACAATGTCAATGCCCCTTGGAAGAGTGGTGGAGGTCACAGTAGCTTAACAAGATGGTTTTAATGCCCCTTGGAAGAGACGTGGAGGTCACAGTAGCTTAACAAGACAGTTTTAATGCCCCTTGAAAGAGTGGTGGAGGTCACAGTAGCTTAAAAAGACAGTTTTAATGCCCTTTGGAAGAGTGGTGGAGGTCACAGTAGCTTAACAAGACGGTTTTAATGCCCCTTGGAAGAGTGGTGGAGGTCACAGTAGCTTAGCAAGACGGTTTTAATGCCCCTTGGAAGAGACGTGGAGGTCACAGTAGCTTAACAAGACAGTTTTAATTCCGTTGGAAGAGTGGTGGAGGTCACAGTAGCTTAACAAGACAGTTTTAATGTCCCCTTGGAAGAGACGTGGAGTTCAGAGTGGTTTAACAAGACGGTATTAATGCTCCTTGGAAGAGACGTGAAGGTCACAGTAGCTTAACAAGACAGTTTTAATGCCCCTTGGAAGAGTGGTGGAGGTCGCAGTGGAATAAAAAGACAATATCAATGCCCCTTGGAAGAGTGGTGGAGGTCACAGTAGCTTAACAAGATGGTTTTAATGCCCCTTGGAAGAGACGTGGAGGTCACAGTAGCTTAACAAGATAGTTTTAATGCCCCTTGGAAGAGTGTTGGAGGTCGCAGTGGAATAAAAGGACACTATCAATGCCCCTTGGAAGAGTGGTGGAAGTCACAGTAGCTTAACAAGACAGTTTTAATGCCCCTTAGAAGAGTGGTGGAGGTCGCAGTGGACTAAAAAGACAATATCAATGCTCCTTGGAGGAGTGTTGGAGGTAACAGTAGCTTAAAAAGACGGTTTTAATGCCCCTTGGTAGAGACGTGGAGGTCATAGTAGCTTACCAAGACAGTTTTAATGACCTTTGTAGGAGTGGTGGAACTCACAGTAGCTTAACAAGACGGTTTTACTGCCCCTTGGAAGAGACGTGGAGTTCAGAGTGCTTTAACAAGACGGTTTTAATGCCCCTTGGAAGAGACGTGGAGGTCACAGTAGCTTAATAAAACAGTTTTACTGCCCCTTGGAAGAGTGGTGGAGGTCACAGTAGCTTAACAAGATGATTTTAATGCCCCTTGGAAGGGACGTGGAGGTCACAGTAGCTCAACAAGACGGTTTTAATGCCCCTTGGAAGAGACGTGCAGTTCAGAGTGGTTTAACAAGACGGTTTTAATGCCCCTTAGAAGAAATGTGGAGGTCACAGTAGCTTAACAAGACGGTTTTAATGCCCCTTGGAAGAGTGGTGAAGGTCACAGTAGCTTAACATGACGGTTTTAATGCCCCTTGGAAGAGTGGTGGAGGTCACAGTAGCTTAACAAGACGGTTTTAATGCCCCTTGGAAGAGATGTGGAGTTCAGAGTGGTTTAACAAGGCGGTTTTAATGCCCCTTGGAAGAGACGTGGAGGTCACAGTGGAATAAAAAGACAATATCAATGCCCCTTGGAAGAGTGGTGGAGGTCACAGTAGCTTAACAAGACAGTTTTAATGCCCCTTGGAAGAGTGGTGGAGGTCGCAGTGGAATAAAAGGACAATATCAATGCCCCTTGGAAGAGTAGTGGAGGTCACAGTAGCTTAACAAGACGGTTTTAATGCCCATTGGAAGAGTGGTGGAGGTCACAGTAGCTTAACAAGATGGTTTTAATGCCCCTTGGAAGAGACGTGGAGTTCAGAGTGGTTTAACAAGACGGTTTTAATACTCCTTGGAAGAGTGGTGGAGTTCACAGTAGCATAACAAGAAAGTTTTAATGCCCCTTGGAAGAGTAGTGGAGGTCACAGTAGCTTTACAAGACAGTTTTAATGCCCCTTGGAAGAGACGTGGAGGTCACAGTAGCTTACCAAGACAGTTTTAATGCCCATTGGAAGAGTGGTGGAGGTCACAGTAGCTTAACAAGACTGTTTTAATGCCCTTTGTAGGAGTGGTGGAGGTCACAGTAGCTTAACAAGACGGTTTTAATGCCTCTTAGAAGAGACGTCGAGGTCACAGTAGCTTAACAATACAGTTTTAATGCCCACTGGAAGAGTGGTGGAGGTCACAGTAGCTTAACAAAACTGTTTTAATGCCCTTTAGAGGAGTGGTGGAGGTCACAGTAGCTTAACAAGACTGTTTTAATGCCCCTTGGAAGAGTGGTGGAGGTCACAGTAGCTTAACAAGACAGTTTTAATGCCCCTTGGAAAAGTGGTGGCGGTCGCAGTGGAATAAAAAGACAATATCAATGCCCCTTGGAAGAGTGGTGGAGGTCACAGTAGCTTAACAAGATGGATTTAATGCCCCTTGGAAGAGACATGGAGGTCACAGTAGCTTAACAAGACAGTTATAATGCCCCTTGGAAGAGTGGTGGAGGTCACAGTAGCTTAACAAGACGGTTTTAATGCCCCTTGGAAGAGAAGTGGAGGTCACAGTAGCTTTACAAGATAGTTTTAATGCCCCTTGGAAGAGAGATGGAGGTCGCAGTGGAATAAAAGGACAAAATCAATGCCCCTTGGAAGAATGGTGGAAGTCACAGTAGCTTAACAAGACAGTTTTAATGCCCCTTGGAAGAGACGTGGAGGTCACAGTAGCTTAACAAGATAGTTTTAATGCCCCTTGGAAGAGAGATTGAGGTCGCAGTGGAATAAAAGGACAATATCAATGCCCCTTGGAAGAGTGGTGGAGGTCACAGTAGCTTAACAAGACGGTTTTAATGCCCCTTGGAAGAGACGTGGAGGTCACAGTATCTTAACAAGACAGTTTTAATGCCCCTTGGAAGAGTGGTGGAGGTCACAGTAGCTTAACAAGACGGTTTTAATGCCCCTTGGAAGAGTGGTGGAGGTCACAGTAGCTTAACAAGACGGTTTTAATGCCCCTTGGAAGAGACGTGGAGTTCAGAGTGGTTTTACAAGATGGTTTTAATGCCCCTTGGAAGAGATGTGGAGGTCCCAGTAGCTTAACAAGACGGTTTTAATGTCCCTTGGAAGAGATGTGGAGGTCTCAGTAGCTTAACAAGACGGTTTTAATGCCCCTTGGAAGAGACGTGGAGTTCAGAGTGGTTTAACAAGACGGTTTTAATGCCCTTTGGAAGAGACGTGGAGGTCACAGTAGCTTAATAAGACAGTTTTACTGCCCCTTGGAAGAGTGGTGGAGGTCACAGTAGCATAACAAGATGGTTTTAATGCCCCTTGGAAGAGTGATGGATATCACAGTAGCTTAACAAGACAATTTTAATGCCCCTTGGAAGAGACGTGGAGTTCAGAGTGGTTTGACAAGACGGTTTTAATGCCCCTTGGAAGAGACATGGAGGTCACAGTAGCTTAACAAGATGGTTTTAATGCCCCTTGGAAGAGACGTGGAAGTCACAGTATCTTAACAAGACAGTTTTAATGCCCCTTGGAAGAGTGGTGGAGGTCACAGTAGCTTAACAAGACAGTTTTAATGCCCCTTGGAAGAGAGGTGGAGGTAACAGTAGCTTAACAAGACGGTTTTAATGCCCCTTGGAAGAGACGTGGAGTTCAGAGTGGTTTAACAAGACGGATTTAATGTCCCTTGGAAGAGATGTGGAGGTCTCAGTAGCTTAACAAGACAGTTTTAATGTCCCTTGGAAGAGATGTGGAGTTCAGAGTGGTTTAACAAGGCGGTTTTAATGCCCCTTGGAAGAGACGTGGAGGTCACAGTAGCTTAACAAGACAGTTTTAATGCCCCTTGGAAGAGTGGTGGAGGTCGCAGTGGAATAAAAGGAAAATATCAATGCCCCTTGGAAGAGTAGTGGAGGTCACAGTAGCTTAACAAGACGGTTTTAATGCCCCTTGGAAGAGTGGTGGAGGTCACAGTAGCTTAACAAATGGTTTTAATGCCCCTTGGAAGAGACGTGGAGTTCAGAGTGGTTTAACAAGACGGTTTTAATGCCCCTTGGAAGAGACGTGGAGGTCACAGTATCTTAACAAGACGGTTTTAATGCCCCTTGGAAGAGTGGTGGAGGTCGCAGTGGAATAAAAGGAAAATATCAATGCCCCTTGGAAGAGATGTGGAGGTCCCAGTAGCTTAACAAGACGGTTTTAATGTCCCTTGGAAGAGATGTGGAGTTCAGAGTGGTTTAACAAGGCGGTTTTAATGCCCCTTGGAAGAGACGTGGAGGTCACAGTAGCTTAACAAGACAGTTTTAATGCCCCTTGGAAGAGTGGTGGAGGTCGCAGTGGAATGAAAAGACAACATCTATGCCCCTTGGAAGAGTGGTGGAGGTCACAGTAGGTTAACAAGGCAGTTTTAATGCCCCTTGGAAGAGTGGTGGAGGTCGCAGTGGAATAAAAGGAAAATATCAATGCCCCTTGGAAGAGTAGTGGAGGTCACAGTAGCTTAACAAGACGGTTTTAATGCCCCTTTGGAAGAGTGTTGGAGGTCACAGCAGCTTAACAAGACGGTTTTAATGCCCCTTGGAAGAGACGTGGAGTTCAGAGTGGTTTAACAAGACGGTTTTAATGCCCCTTGGAAGAGACGTGGAGGTCACTGTGGAATAAAAAGACAATATCAATGCCCCTTGGAATAGTGGTGGAGGTCACAGTAGCATAACAAGAAAGTTTTAATGCCCCTTGGAAGAGTAGTGAAGGACATAGTAGCTTAACAAGACTGTTTTAATGCCCTTTGGAGGAATGGTGGAGGTCACAGTAGCTTAACAAGATGGTTTTAATGCCCCTTAGAAGAGACGTGGAGGTCACAGTAGCTTACCAAGACAGTTTTAATTCCCATTGGAAGAGTGGTGGAGGTCACAGTAGCTTTACAAGACAGTTTTAATGCCCTTTGTAGGAGTGGTGGAGGTCACAGTAGCTTAGCAAGATGGTTTTAATGCCCCTTGGAAGAGACGTGGAGGTCACAGTAGCTTAACAGGACAGTTTTAAAGCGCTCTGGAAGAGTGGTGGAGGTCACAGTAGCTTAACAAGACAGTTTTAATGCCCCTTGGAAGAGTGGTGGAGGTGACAGTAACTTAACAAGACTGTTTTAATGCCCCTTGGAAGAGTGGTGGAGGTCACAGTAGCTTAACAAGACAGTTTTAATGCCCCTTGGAAGAGATGTCGAGTTCAGAGTGGTTTAACAAGACGGTTTTAATGCCCCTTGGAAGAGACGTGAAGGTCACAGTAGCTTAACAAGACTGTTTTAATGCCCCTTGGAAGAGTGGTGGAGGTCGCAGTGGAATAAATAGAGAATATCAATGCCCCTTGGAAGAGTGGTGGAGGTCACAGTAGCTTAACAAGACGGTTTTAATGCCCCTTGGAAGAGACATGGAGGTCACAGTAGCTTACCAAGACAGTTTTAATGCCCCTTGGAAGAGTGGTGGATGTCACAGTAGCTTAACAAGACGGTTTTAATGCCCCTTGGAAGAGACGTGGAGGTCACAGTAGCTTAACAAGATAGTTTTAATGCCCCTTGGAAGAGTGGTGGAGGTCGCAGTGGAATAAAAAGAGAATATCAATGCCCCTTGGAAGAGTGGTGGAGGTCACAGTAGCTTAACAAGACGGATTTAATGCCCCTTGGAAGAGTGGTGGAGGTCACTGTAGCTTAACAAGACTGTTTTAATGCTCCTTGGAAGAGTGGTGGAGGTCACAGTAGCTTAACAAGATGGTTTTAATGCCCCTTGGAAGAGACGTGGAGTTCAGAGTGGTTTAACAAGATGGTTTTAATACTCCTTGGAAGGGACGTGGAGGTCACAGTAGCTTAACAAGACAGTTTTAATGCCCCTTGGAAGAGTGGTGGAGGTCGCAGTGGAATAAAAAGACAATATCAATGCCCCTTGGAAGAGTGGTGGAGGTCACAGTAGCATAACAAGAAAGTTTTAATGCCCCTTGGAAGAGTAGTGGAGGTCACAGTAGCTTAAAAAGATGGTTTTAATGCCCCTTGGAAGAGACGTGGAGGTCACAGTAGCTTACCAAGACAGTTTTAATGCCCATTGGAAGAGTGGTGGAGGTCACAATAGCTTAACAAGACTGTTTTAATGCCCTTTGGAGGAGTGGTGGAGGTCACAGTAGCTTAACAAGACTGTTTTAATGCCCCTTGGAAGAGTGGTGGAGGTCACAGTAGCTTAACAAGACAGTTTTAAAACCCTTTGGAAGAGTGGTGGCGGTCGCAGTGGAATAAAAAGACAATATCAATGCCCCTTGGAAGAGTGGTGGAGGTCACAGTAGCTTAACAAGATGGATTTAATGCCCCTTGGAAGAGACATGGAGGTCACAGTAGCTTAACAAGACAGTTATAATGCCCCTTGGAAGAGTGGTGGAGGTCACAGTAGCTTAACAAGACGGTTTTAATGCCCCTTGGAAGAGAAGTGGAGGTCACAGTACCTTAACAAGATAGTTTTAATGCCCCTTGGAAGAGAGATGGAGGTCGCAGTGGAATAAAAGGACAATATCAATGCCCCTTGGAAGAGTGGTGGAAGTCACAGTAGCTTAACAAGACAGTTTTAATGCCCCTTGGAAGAGACGTGGAGGTCACAGTAGCTTAACAAGAAAGTTTTAATGCCCCTTGGAAGAGAGATTGAGGTCGCAGTGGAATAAAAGGACAATATCAATGCCCCTTGGAAGAGTGGTGGAGGTCACAGTAGCTTAACAAGACAGTTTTAATGCCCCTTGGAAGAGACGTGGAGGTCACAGTATCTTAACAAGACAGTTTTAATGCCCCTTGGAAGAGTGGTGGAGGTCACAGTAGCTTAACAAGACGGTTTTAATGCCCCTTGGAAGAGAGGTAGAGGTCACAGTAGCTTAACAATACGGTTTTAATGCCCCTTGGAAGAGACGTGGAGTTCAGAGTGGTTTAACAAGACGGTTTTAATGCCCCTTGGAAGAGATGTGGAGGTCCCAGTAGCTTAACAAGACGGTTTTAATGTCCCTTGGAAGAGATGTGGAGGTCTCAGTAGCTTAACAAGACGGTTTTAATGCCCCTTGGAAGAGACGTGGAGTTCAGAGTGGTTTAACAAGACGGTTTTAATGCCCCTTGGAAGAGACGTGGAGGTCACAGTAGCTTAATAAGACAGTTTTACTGCCCCTTGGAAGAGTGGTGGAGGTCACAGTAGCATAACAAGATGATTTTAATGACCCTTGGAAGAGTGATGGATATCACAGTAGCTTAACAAGACAATTTTAATGCCCCTTGGAAGAGACGTGGAGTTCAGAGTGGTTTGACAAGACGGTTTTAATGCCCCTTGGAAGAGACATGGAGGTCACAGTAGCTTAACAAGATGGTTTTAATGCCCCTTGGAAGAGACGTGGAAGTCACAGTATCTTAACAAGACAGTTTTAATGCCCCTTGGAAGAGTGGTGGAGGTCACAGTAGCTTAACAAGACAGTTTTAATGCCCCTTGGAAGAGAGGTGGAGGTAACAGTAGCTTAACAAGGCGGTTTTAATGCCCCGTGGAAGAGACGTGGAGTTCAGAGTGGTTTAACAAGACAGATTTAATGCCCCTTGGAAGAGATGTGGAGGTCTCAGTAGCTTAACAAGACAGTTTTAATGTCCCTTGGAAGAGATGTGGAGTTCAGAGTGGTTTAACAAGGCGGTTTTAATGCCCCTTGGAAGAGACGTGGAGGTCACAGTAGCTTAACAAGACAGTTTTAATGCCCCTTGGAAGAGTGGTGGAGGTCGCAGTGGAATAAAAGGAAAATATCAATGCCCCTTGGAAGAGTAGTGGAGGTCACAGTAGCTTAACAAGACGGTTTTAATGCCCCTTGGAAGAGTGGTGGAGGTCACAGTAGCTTAACAAGATGGTTTTAATGCCCCTTGGAAGAGACGTGGAGTTCAGAGTGGTTTAACAAGACGGTTTTAATGCCCCTTGGAAGAGACGTGGAGGTCACAGTATCTTAACAAGACGGTTTTAATGCCCCTTGGAAGAGTGGTGGAGGTCACAGTAGCTTAACAAGACGGTTTTAATGCCCCTTGGAAGAGAGGTAGAGGTCACAGTAGCTTAACAAGACGGTTTTAATGCCCCTTGGAAGAGACGTGGAGTTCAGAGTGGTTTAACAAGACGGTTTTAATGCCCCTTGGAAGAGATGTGGAGGTCCCAGTAGCTTAACAAGACGGTTTTAATGTCCCTTGGAAGAGATGTGGAGTTCAGAGTGGTTTAACAAGGCGGTTTTAATGCCCCTTGGAAGAGACGTGGAGGTCACAGTAGCTTAACAAGACAGTTTTAATGCCCCTTGGAAGAGTGGTGGAGGTCGCAGTGGAATGAAAAGACAACATCAATGCCCCTTGGAAGAGTGGTGGAGGTCACAGTAGCTTAACAAGGCAGTTTTAATGCCCCTTGGAAGAGTGGTGGAGGTCGCAGTGGAATAAAAGGAAAATATCAATGCCCCTTGGAAGAGTAGTGGAGGTCACAGTAGCTTAACAAGATGGTTTTAATGCCCCTTTGGAAGAGTGTTGGAGGTCACAGCAGCTTAACAAGACGGTTTTAATGCCCCTTGGAAGAGACGTGGAGTTCAGAGTGGTTTAACAAGACGGTTTTAATACCCCTTGGAAGAGACGTGGAGGTCACTGTGGAATAAAAAGACAATATCAATGCCCCTTGGAATAGTGGTGGAGGTCACAGTAGCATAACAAGAAAGTTTTAATGCCCCTTGGAAGAGTAGTGAAGGACATAGTAGCTTAACAAGACTGTTTTAATGCCCTTTGGAGGAATGGTGGAGGTCACAGTAGCTTAACAAGATGGTTTTAATGCCCCTTAGAAGAGACGTTGAGGTAACAGTAGCTTACCAAGACAGTTTTAATTCCCATTGGAAGAGTGGTGGAGGTCACAGTAGCTTTACAAGACAGTTTTAATGCCCTTTGTAGGAGTGGTGGAGGTCACAGTAGCTTAGCAAGACGGTTTTAATGCCCCTTGGAAGAGACGTGGAGGTCACAGTAGCTTAACAGGACAGTTTTAAAGCGCTCTGGAAGAGTGGTGGAGGTCACAGTAGCTTAACAAGACAGTTTTAATGCCCCTTGGAAGAGTGGTGGAGGTCACAGTAGCTTAACAAGACTGTTTTAATGCCCTTTGGAGGAATGGTGGAGGTCACAGTAGCTTATCAAGATGGTTTTAATGCCCCTTGGAAGAGACGTGGAGGTCAAAGTAGCTTACCAAGACAGTTTTAATGCCAATTGGAAGAGTGGTGGAGGTCACAGTAGCTTTACAAGACTGTTTAAATGCCCTTTGTAGGAGTGGTGGAGGTCACAGTAGCTTAGCAAGACGGTTTTAATGCCCCTTGGACGAGACGTGGAGGTCACAGTAGCTTAACAAGACAGTTTTAATGCCCATTGAAAGAGTGGTGGAGGTGACAGTAACTTAACAAGACTGTTTTAATGCCCCTTGGAAGAGTGGTGGAGGTCACAGTAGCTTAACAAGACAGTTTTAACGCCCCTTGGAAGAGATGTCGAGTTCAGAGTGGTTTAACAAGACGGTTTTAATGCCCCTTGGAAGAGACGTGAAGGTCACAGTAGCTTAACAAGACAGTTTTAATGCCCCTTGGAAGAGTGGTGGAGGTCGCAGTGGAATAAATAGAGAATATCAATGCCCCTTGGAAGAGTGGTGGAGGTCACAGTAGCTTAACAAGACGGTTTTAATGCCCCTTGGAAGAGACATGGAGGTCACAGTAGCTTACCAAGACAGTTTTAATGCCCCTTGGAAGAGTGGTGGATGTCACAGTAGCTTAACAAGACGGTTTTAATGCCCCTTGGAAGAGACGTGGAGGTCACAGTAGCTTAACAAGATAGTTTTAATGCCCCTTGGAAGAGTGGTGGAGGTCGCAGTGGAATAAAAAGAGAATATCAATGCCCCTTGGAAGAGTGGTGGAGGTCACAGTAGCTTAACAATACGGTTTTAATGCCTCTTGAAGAGTGGTGGAGGTCACTGTAGCTTAACAAGACTGTTTTAATGCCCCTTGGAAGAGACGTGGAGGTCACAGTAGCTTAACAAGATAGTTTTAATGCCCCTTGGAAGAGTGGTGGAGGTCGCAGTGGAATAAAAAGAGAATATCAATGCCCCTTGGAAGAGTGGTGGAGGTGACAGTAGCTTAACAATACGGTTTTAATGCCCCTTGGAAGAGTGGTGGAGGTCACAGTAGCTTAACAAGATGGTTTTAATTCCCCTTGGAAGAGACGTGGAGTTCAGAGTGGTTTAACAAGATGGTTTTAATACTCCTTGGAAGGGACGTGGAGTTCACAGTAGCTTAACAAGACAGTTTTAATGCCCCTTGGAAGAGTGGTGGAGGTCGCAGTGGAATAAAAAGACAATATCAATGCCCCTTGGAAGAGTGGTGGAGGTCACAGTAGCATAACAAGAAAGTTTTAATGCCCCTTGGAAGAGTAGTGGAGGTCACAGTAGCTTAAAAAGATGGTTTTAATGCCCCTTGGAAGAGACGTGGAGGTCACAGTAGCTTACCAAGACAGTTTTAATGCCCATTGGAAGAGTGGTGGAGGTCACAGTAGCTTAACAAGATTGTTTTAATGCCCTTTGGAGGAGTGGTGGAGGTCACAGTAGCTTAACAAGACTGTTTTAATGCCCCTTGGAAGAGTGGTGGAGGTCACAGTAGCTTAACAAGACAGTTTTAATGCCCTTTGGAAGAGTGGTGGCGGTCGCAGTGGAATAAAAAGACAATATCAATGCCCCTTGGAAGAGTGGTGGAGGTCACAGTAGCTTAACAAGACGGATTTAATGCCCCTTGGAAGAGACGTGGACGTCACAGTATCTTAACAAGACGGTTTTAATGCCCCTTGGAAGAGTGGTGGAGGTCACAGTAGCTTAACAAGACGGTTTTAATGCCCCTTGGAAGAGAGGTAGAGGTCACAGTAGCTTAACAAGACGGTTTTAATGCCCCTTGGAAGAGACGTGGAGTTCAGAGTGGTTTAACAAGACGGTTTTAATGCCCCTTGGAAGAGATGTGGAGGTCCCAGTAGCTTAACAAGACGGTTTTAATGTCCCTTGGAAGAGATGTGGAGGTCTCAGTAGCTTAACAAGACGTTTTTAATGCCCCTTGGAAGAGACGTGGAGGTCACAGTAGCTAAATAAGACAGTTTTACTGCCCCTTGGAAGAGTGGTGGAGGTCACAGTAGCATAACAAGATGGTTTTAATGCCCCTTGGAAGAGTGATGGATATCACAGTAGCTTAACAAGACAATTTTAATGCCCCTTGGAAGAGACGTGGAGTTCAGAGTGGTTTGACAAGACGGTTTTAATGCCCCTTGGAAGAGACATGGAGGTCACAGTAGCTTAACAAGATGGTTTTAATGCCCCTTGGAAGAGACGTGGAAGTCACAGTATCTTAACAAGACAGTTTTAATGCCCCTTGGAAGAGTGGTGGAGGTCACAGTAGCTTAACAAAACAGTTTTAATGCCCCTTGGAAGAGAGGTGGAGGTAACAGTAGCTTAAGAAGACGGTTTTAATGCCCCTTGGAAGAGACGTGGAGTTCAGAGTGGTTTAACAAGACGAATTTAATGCCCCTTGGAAGAGATGTGGAGGTCTCAGTAGCTTAACAAGACAGTTTTAATGTCCCTTGGAAGAGATGTGGAGTTCAGAGTGGTTTAACAAGGCGGTTTTTTTGCCCCTTGGAAGAGACGTGGAGGTCACAGTAGCTTAACAAGACAGTTTTAATGCCCCTTGGAAGAGTGGTGGAGGTCGCAGTGGAATAAAAGGAAAATATCAATGCCCCTTGGAAGAGTAGTGGAGGTCACAGTAGCTTAACAAGATGGTTTTAATGCCCCTTGGAAGAGTGGTGGAGGTCACAGTAGCTTAACAAGATGGTTTTAATGCCCCTTGGAAGAGACGTGGAGTTCAGAGTGGTTTAACAAGACGGTTTTAATGCCCCTTGGAAGAGACGTGGAGGTCACAGTATCTTAACAAGACGGTTTTAATGCCCCGTGGAAGAGTGGTGGAGGTCACAGTAGCTTAACTAGACGGTTTTAATGCCCCTTGGAAGAGAGGTAGAGGTCACAGTAGCTTAACAAGACGGTTTTAATGCCCCTTGGAAGAGACGTGTAGTTCAGAGTGGTTTAACAAGACGGTTTTAATGCCCCTTGGAAGAGATGTGGAGGTCCCAGTAGCTTAACAAGACGGTTTTAATGTCCCTTGGAAGAGATGTGGAGTTCAGAGTGGTTTAACAAGGCGGTTTTAATGCCCCTTGGAAGAGACGTGGAGGTCACAGTAGCTTAACAAGACAGTTTTAATGCCCCTTGGAAGAGTGGTGGAGGTCGCAGTGGAATGAAAAGACAACATCACTGCCCCTTGGAAGAATGGTGGAGGTCACAGTAGCTTAACAAGGCAGTTTTAATGCCCCTTGGAAGAGTGGTGGAGGTCGCAGTGGAATAAAAGGAAAATATCAATGCCCCTTGGAAGAGTAGTGGAGGTCACAGTAGCTTAACAAGACGGTTTTAATGCCCCTTGGAAGAGTGTTGGAGGTCACAGTAGCTTAACAAGACGGTTTTAATGCCCCTTGGAAGAGACGTGGAGTTCAGAGTGGTTTAACAAGACGGTTTTAATGCCCCTTGGAAGAGACGTGGAGGTCACTGTGGAATAAAAAGACAATATAAATGCCCCTTGGAATAGTGGTGGAGGTCACAGTAGCATAACAAGAAAGTTTTAATGCCCCTTGGAAGAGTAGTGAAGGACATAGTAGCTTAACAAGACTGTTTTAATGCCCTTTGGAGGAATGGTGGAGGTCACAGTAGCTTAACAAGATGGTTTTAATGCCCCTTAGAAGAGACGTGGAGTTCACAGTAGCTTACCAAGACAGTTTTAATGCCCATTGGAAGAGTGGTGGAGGTCACAGTAGCTTTACAAGACAGTTTTAATGCCCTTTGTAGGAGTGGTGGAGGTCACAGTTGCTTAGCAAGACAGTTTTAATGCCCCTTGGAAGAGACGTGGAGGTCACAGTAGCTTAACAGGACAGTTTTAAAGCGCTCTGGAAGAGTGGTGGAGGTCACAGTAGCTTAACAAGACAGTTTTAATGCCCCTTGGAAGAGTGGTGGAGGTCACAGTAGCTTAACAAGACTGTTTTAATGCCCTTTGGAGGAATGGTGGAGGTCACAGTAGCTTAACAAGATGGTTTTAATGCCCCTTGGAAGAGACGTGGAGGTCAAAGTAGCTTACCAAGACAGTTTTAATGCCCATTGGAAGAGTGGTGGAGGTCACAGTATCTTTACAAGACTGTTTAAATGCCCTTTGTAGGAGTGGTGGAGGTCACAGTAGCTTAGTAAGACGGTTTTAATGCCTCTTGGAAGAGACGTGGAGGTCACAGTAGCTTAACAAGACAGTTTTAATGCCCACTGAAAGAGTGGTGGAGGTGACAGTAACTTAACAAGACTGTTTTAATGCCCTTTGGAGGAGTGGTGGAGGTCACAGTAGCTTAACAAGACTGTTTTAATGCCCCTTGGAAGAGTGGTGGAGGTCGCAGTGGAATAAAAAGACAATATCAATGCCCCTTGGAAGAGTGGTGGAGTTCACAGTAGCATAACAAGAAAGTTTTAATGCCCCTTGGAAGAGTAGTGGAGGTCACAGTAGCTTAAAAAGATGGTTTTAATGCCCCTTGGAAGAGACGTGGAGGTCACAGTAGCTTACCAAGACAGTTTTAATGCCCATTGGAAGAGTGGTGGAGGTCACAGTAGCTTAACAAGACTGTTTTAATGCCCTTTGGAGGAGTGGTGGAGGTCACAGTAGCTTAACAAGACTGTTTTAATGCCCCTTGGAAGAGTGGTGGAGGTCACAGTAGCTTAACAAGACAGTTTTAATGCCCTTTGGAAGAGTGGTGGCGGTCGCAGTGGAATAAAAAGACAATATCAATGCCCCTTGGAAGAGTAGTGGAGGTCACAGTAGCTTAACAAGACGGATTTAATGCCCCTTGGAAGAGACGTGGACGTCACAGTATCTTAAGACGGTTTTAATGCCCCTTGGAAGAGTGGTGGAGGTCACAGTAGCTTAACAAGACGGTTTTAATGCCCCTTGGAAGAGAGGTAGAGGTCACAGTAGCTTAACAAGACGGTTTTAATGCCCCTTGGAAGAGACGTGGAGTTCAGAGTGGTTTAACAAGACGGTTTTAATGCCCCTTGGAAGAGATGTGGAGGTCCCAGTAGCTTAACAAGATGGTTTTAATGTCCCTTGGAAGAGATGTGGAGGTCTCAGTAGCTTAACAAGACGGTTTTAATGCCCCTTGGAAGAGACGTGGAGTTCAGAGTGGTTTAACAAGACGTTTTTAATGCCCCTTGGAAGAGACGTGGAGGTCACAGTAGCTAAATAAGACAGTTTTACTGCCCCTTGGAAGAGTGGTGGAGGTCACAGTAGCATAACAAGATGGTTTTAATGCCCCTTGGAAGAGTGATGGATATCACAGTAGCTTAACAAGACAATTTTAATGCCCCTTGGAAGAGACGTGGAGTTCAGAGTGGTTTGACAAGACGGTTTTAATGCCCCTTGGAAGAGACATGGAGGTCACAGTAGCTTAACAAGATGGTTTTAATGCCCCTTGGAAGAGACGTGGAAGTCACAGTATCTTAACAAGACAGTTTTAATGCCCCTTGGAAGAGTGGTGGAGGTCACAGTAGCTTAACAAGACAGTTTTCATGCCCCTTGGAAGAGAGGTGGAGGTAACAGTAGCTTAAGAAGACGGTTTTAATGCCCCTTGGAAGAGACGTGGAGTTCAGAGTGGTTTAACAAGACGGATTTAATGCCCCTTGGAAGAGATGTGGAGGTCTCAGTAGCTTAACAAGACAGTTTTAATGTCCCTTGGAAGAGATGTGGAGTTCAGAGTGGTTTAACAAGGCGGTTTTTTTGCCCCTTGGAAGAGACGTGGAGGTCACAGTAGCTTAACAAGACAGTTTTAATGCCCCTTGGAAGAGTGGTGGAGGTCGCAGTGGAATAAAAGGAAAATATCAATGCCCCTTGGAAGAGTAGTGGAGGTCACAGTAGCTTAACAAGATGGTTTTAATGCCCCTTGGAAGAGTGGTGGAGGTCACAGTAGCTTAACAAGATGGTTTTAATGCCCCTTGGAAGAGACGTGGAGTTCAGAGTGGTTTAACAAGACGGTTTTAATGCCCCTTGGAAGAGACGTGGAGGTCACAGTATCTTAACAAGACGGTTTTAATGCCCCTTGGAAGAGTGGTGGAGGTCACAGTAGCTTAACAAGACGGTTTTAATGCCCCTTGGAAGAGAGGTAGAGGTCACAGTAGCTTAACAAGACGGTTTTAATGCCCCTTGGAAGAGACGTGGAGTTCAGAGTGGTTTAACAAGACGGTTTTAATGCCCCTTGGAAGAGATGTGGAGGTCCCAGTAGCTTAACAAGACGGTTTTAATGTCCCTTGGAAGAGATGTGGAGTTCAGAGTGGTTTAACAAGGCGGTTTTAATGCCCCTTGGAAGAGACGTGGAGGTCACAGTAGCTTAACAAGACAGTTTTAATGCCCCTTGGAAGAGTGGTGGAGGTCGCAGTGGAATGAAAAGACAACATCAATGCCCCTTGGAAGAGTGGTGGAGGTCACAGTAGCTTAACAAGGCAGTTTTAATGCCCCTTGGAAGAGTGGTGGAGGTCGCAGTGGAATAAAAGGAAAATATCAATGCCCCTTGGAAGAGTAGTGGAGGTCACAGTAGCTTAACAAGATGGTTTTAATGCCCCTTTGGAAGAGTGTTGGAGGTCACAGCAGCTTAACAAGACGGTTTTAATGCCCCTTGGAAGAGACGTGGAGTTCAGAGTGGTTTAACAAGACGGTTTTAATGCCCCTTGGAAGAGACGTGGAGGTCACTGTGGAATAAAAAGACAATATCAATGCCCCTTGGAATAGTGGTGGAGGTCACAGTAGCATAACAAGAAAGTTTTAATGCCCCTTGGAAGAGTAGTGAAGGACATAGTAGCTTAACAAGACTGTTTTAATGCCCTTTGGAGGAATGGTGGAGGTCACAGTAGCTTAACAAGATGGTTTTAATGCCCCTTAGAAGAGACGTTGAGGTCACAGTAGCTTACCAAGACAGTTTTAATTCCCATTGGAAGAGTGGTGGAGGTCACAGTAGCTTTACAAGACAGTTTTAATGCCCTTTGTAGGAGTGGTGGAGGTCACAGTAGCTTAGCAAGACGGTTTTAATGCCCCTTGGAAGAGACGTGGAGGTCACAGTAGCTTAACAGGACAGTTTTAAAGCGCTCTGGAAGAGTGGTGGAGGTCACAGTAGCTTAACAAGACAGTTTTAATGCCCCTTGGAAGAGTGGTGGAGGTCACAGTAGCTTAACAAGACTGTTTTAATGCCCTTTGGAGGAATGGTGGAGGTCACAGTAGCTTATCAAGATGGTTTTAATGCCCCTTGGAAGAGACGTGGAGGTCAAAGTAGCTTACCAAGACAGTTTTAATGCCAATTGGAAGAGTGGTGGAGGTGACAGTAGCTTTACAAGACTGTTTAAATGCCCTTTGTAGGAGTGGTGGAGGTCACAGTAGCTTAGCAAGACGGTTTTAATGCCCCTTGGACGAGACGTGGAGGTCACAGTAGCTTAACAAGACAGTTTTAATGCCCATTGAAAGAGTGGTGGAGGTGACAGTAACTTAACAAGACTGTTTTAATGCCCCTTGGAAGAGTGGTGGAGGTCACAGTAGCTTAACAAGACAGTTTTAACGCCCCTTGGAAGAGATGTCGAGTTCAGAGTGGTTTAACAAGACGGTTTTAATGCCCCTTGGAAGAGACGTGAAGGTCACAGTAGCTTAACAAGACAGTTTTAATGCCCCTTGGAAGAGTGGTGGAGGTCGCAGTGGAATAAATAGAGAATATCAATGCCCCTTGGAAGAGTGGTGGAGGTCACAGTAGCTTAACAAGACGGTTTTAATGCCCCTTGGAAGAGACATGGAGGTCACAGTAGCTTACCAAGACAGTTTTAATGCCCCTTGGAAGAGTGGTGGATGTCACAGTAGCTTAACAAGACGGTTTTAATGCCCCTTGGAAGAGACGTGGAGGTCACAGTAGCTTAACAAGATAGTTTTAATGCCCCTTGGAAGAGTGGTGGAGGTCGCAGTGGAATAAAAAGAGAATATCAATGCCCCTTGGAAGAGTGGTGGAGGTCACAGTAGCTTAACAATACGGTTTTAATGCCCCTTGGAAGAGTGGTGGAGGTCACTGTAGCTTAACAAGACTGTTTTAATGCCCCTTGGAAGAGACGTGGAGGTCACAGTAGCTTAACAAGATAGTTTTAATGCCCCTTGGAAGAGTGGTGGAGGTCGCAGTGGAATAAAAAGAGAATATCAATGCCCCTTGGAAGAGTGGTGGAGGTCACAGTAGCTTAACAATACGGTTTTAAAGCCCCTTGGAAGAGTGGTGGAGGTCACAGTAGCTTAACAAGATGGTTTTAATGCCCCTTGGAAGAGACGTGGAGTTCAGAGTGGTTTAACAAGATGGTTTTAATACTCCTTGGAAGGGACGTGGAGTTCACAGTAGCTTAACAAGACAGTTTTAATGCCCCTTGGAAGAGTGGTGGAGGTCGCAGTGGAATAAAAAGACAATATCAATGCCCCTTGGAAGAGTGGTGGAGGTCACAGTAGCATAACAAGAAAGTTTTAATGCCCCTTGGAAGAGTAGTGGAGGTCACAGTAGCTTAAAAAGATGGTTTTAATGCCCCTTGGAAGAGACGTGGAGGTCACAGTAGCTTACCAAGACAGTTTTAATGCCCATTGGAAGAGTGGTGGAGGTCACAGTAGCTTAACAAGATTGTTTTAATGCCCTTTGGAGGAGTGGTGGAGGTCACAGTAGCTTAACAAGACTGTTTTAATGCCCCTTGGAAGAGTGGTGGAGGTCACAGTAGCTTAACAAGACAGTTTTAATGCCCTTTGGAAGAGTGGTGGCGGTCGCAGTGGAATAAAAAGACAATATCAATGCCCCTTGGAAGAGTGGTGGAGGTCACAGTAGCTTAACAAGACGGATTTAATGCCCCTTGGAAGAGACGTGGACGTCACAGTATCTTAACAAGACGGTTTTAATGCCCCTTGGAAGAGTGGTGGAGGTCACAGTAGCTTAACAAGACGGTTTTAATGCCCCTTGGAAGAGAGGTAGAGGTCACAGTAGCTTAACAAGACGGTTTTAATGCCCCTTGGAAGAGACGTGGAGTTCAGAGTGGTTTAACAAGACGGTTTTAATGCCCCTTGGAAGAGATGTGGAGGTCCCAGTAGCTTAACAAGACGGTTTTAATGTCCCTTGGAAGAGATGTGGAGGTCTCAGTAGCTTAACAAGACGTTTTTAATGCCCCTTGGAAGAGACGTGGAGGTCACAGTAGCTAAATAAGACAGTTTTACTGCCCCTTGGAAGAGTGGTGGAGGTCACAGTAGCATAACAAGATGGTTTTAATGCCCCTTGGAAGAGTGATGGATATCACAGTAGCTTAACAAGACAATTTTAATGCCCCTTGGAAGAGACGTGGAGTTCAGAGTGGTTTGACAAGACGGTTTTAATGCCCCTTGGAAGAGACATGGAGGTCACAGTAGCTTAACAAGATGGTTTTAATGCCCCTTGGAAGAGACGTGGAAGTCACAGTATCTTAACAAGACAGTTTTAATGCCCCTTGGAAGAGTGGTGGAGGTCACAGTAGCTTAACAAGACAGTTTTAATGCCCCTTGGAAGAGAGGTGGAGGTAACAGTAGCTTAAGAAGACGGTTTTAATGCCCCTTGGAAGAGACGTGGAGTTCAGAGTGGTTTAACAAGACGAATTTAATGCCCCTTGGAAGAGATGTGGAGGTCTCAGTAGCTTAACAAGACAGTTTTAATGTCCCTTGGAAGAGATGTGGAGTTCAGAGTGGTTTAACAAGGCGGTTTTTTGCCCCTTGGAAGAGACGTGGAGGTCACAGTAGCTTAACAAGACAGTTTTAATGCCCCTTGGAAGAGTGGTGGAGGTCGCAGTGGAATAAAAGGAAAATATCAATGCCCCTTGGAAGAGTAGTGGAGGTCACAGTAGCTTAACAAGATGGTTTTAATGCCCCTTGGAAGAGTGGTGGAGGTCACAGTAGCTTAACAAGATGGTTTTAATGCCCCTTGGAAGAGACGTGGAGTTCAGAGTGGTTTAACAAGACGGTTTTAATGCCCCTTGGAAGAGACGTGGAGGTCACAGTATCTTAACAAGACGGTTTTAATGCCCCGTGGAAGAGTGGTGGAGGTCACAGTAGCTTAACTAGACGGTTTTAATGCCCCTTGGAAGAGAGGTAGAGGTCACAGTAGCTTAACAAGACGGTTTTAATGCCCCTTGGAAGAGACGTGTAGTTCAGAGTGGTTTAACAAGACGGTTTTAATGCCCCTTGGAAGAGATGTGGAGGTCCCAGTAGCTTAACAAGACGGTTTTAATGTCCCTTGGAAGAGATGTGGAGTTCAGAGTGGTTTAACAAGGCGGTTTTAATGCCCCTTGGAAGAGACGTGGAGGTCACAGTAGCTTAACAAGACAGTTTTAATGCCCCTTGGAAGAGTGGTGGAGGTCGCAGTGGAATGAAAAGACAACATCACTGCCCCTTGGAAGAATGGTGGAGGTCACAGTAGCTTAACAAGGCAGTTTTAATGCCCCTTGGAAGAGTGGTGGAGGTCGCAGTGGAATAAAAGGAAAATATCAATGCCCCTTGGAAGAGTAGTGGAGGTCACAGTAGCTTAACAAGACGGTTTTAATGCCCCTTGGAAGAGTGTTGGAGGTCACAGTAGCTTAACAAGACGGTTTTAATGCCCCTTGGAAGAGACGTGGAGTTCAGAGTGGTTTAACAAGACGGTTTTAATGCCCCTTGGAAGAGACGTGGAGGTCACTGTGGAATAAAAAGACAATATAAATGCCCCTTGGAATAGTGGTGGAGGTCACAGTAGCATAACAAGAAAGTTTTAATGCCCCTTGGAAGAGTAGTGAAGGACATAGTAGCTTAACAAGACTGTTTTAATGCCCTTTGGAGGAATGGTGGAGGTCACAGTAGCTTAACAAGATGGTTTTAATGCCCCTTAGAAGAGACGTGGAGTTCACAGTAGCTTACCAAGACAGTTTTAATGCCCATTGGAAGAGTGGTGGAGGTCACAGTAGCTTTACAAGACAGTTTTAATGCCCTTTGTAGGAGTGGTGGAGGTCACAGTTGCTTAGCAAGACAGTTTTAATGCCCCTTGGAAGAGACGTGGAGGTCACAGTAGCTTAACAGGACAGTTTTAAAGCGCTCTGGAAGAGTGGTGGAGGTCACAGTAGCTTAACAAGACAGTTTTAATGCCCCTTGGAAGAGTGGTGGAGGTCACAGTAGCTTAACAAGACTGTTTTAATGCCCTTTGGAGGAATGGTGGAGGTCACAGTAGCTTAACAAGATGGTTTTAATGCCCCTTGGAAGAGACGTGGAGGTCAAAGTAGCTTACCAAGACAGTTTTAATGCCCATTGGAAGAGTGGTGGAGGTCACAGTATCTTTACAAGACTGTTTAAATGCCCTTTGTAGGAGTGGTGGAGGTCACAGTAGCTTAGTAAGACGGTTTTAATGCCTCTTGGAAGAGACGTGGAGGTCACAGTAGCTTAACAAGACAGTTTTAATGCCCACTGAAAGAGTGGTGGAGGTGACAGTAACTTAACAAGACTGTTTTAATGCCCTTTGGAGGAGTGGTGGAGGTCACAGTAGCTTAACAAGACTGTTTTAATGCCCCTTGGAAGAGTGGTGGAGGTCGCAGTGGAATAAAAAGACAATATCAATGCCCCTTGGAAGAGTGGTGGAGTTCACAGTAGCATAACAGGAAAGTTTTAATGCCCCTTGGAAGAGTAGTGGAGGTCACAGTAGCTTAAAAAGATGGTTTTAATGCCCCTTGGAAGAGACGTGGAGGTCACAGTAGCTTACCAAGACAGTTTTAATGCCCATTGGAAGAGTGGTGGAGGTCACAGTAGCTTAACAAGACTGTTTTAATGTCCCTTGGAAGAGATGTGGAGTTCAGAGTGGTTTAACAAGGCGGTTTTAATGCCCCTTGGAAGAGACGTGGAGGTCACAGTAGCTTAACAAGACAGTTTTAATGCCCCTTGGAAGAGTGGTGGAGGTCGCAGTGGAATGAAAAGACAACATCAATGCCCCTTGGAAGAGTGGTGGAGGTCACAGTAGCTTAACAAGGCAGTTTTAATGCCCCTTGGAAGAGTGGTGGAGGTCGCAGTGGAATAAAAGGAAAATATCAATGCCCTTTGGAGGAGTGGTGGAGGTCACAGTAGCTTAACAAGACTGTTTTAATGCCCCTTGGAAGAGTGGTGGAGGTCACAGTAGCTTAACAAGACAGTTTTAATGCCCTTTGGAAGAGTGGTGGCGGTCGCAGTGGAATAAAAAGACAATATCAATGCCCCTTGGAAGAGTAGTGGAGGTCACAGTAGCTTAACAAGACGGATTTAATGCCCCTTGGAAGAGACGTGGACGTCACAGTATCTTAACAAGACGGTTTTAATGCCCCTTGGAAGAGTGGTGGAGGTCACAGTAGCTTAACAAGACGGTTTTAATGCCCCTTGGAAGAGAGGTAGAGGTCACAGTAGCTTAACAAGACGGTTTTAATGCCCCTTGGAAGAGACGTGGAGTTCAGAGTGGTTTAACAAGACGGTTTTAATGCCCCTTGGAAGAGATGTGGAGGTCCCAGTAGCTTAACAAGACGGTTTTAATGTCCCTTGGAAGAGATGTGGAGGTCTCAGTAGCTTAACAAGACGGTTTTAATGCCCCTTGGAAGAGACGTGGAGTTCAGAGTGGTTTAACAAGACGTTTTTAATGCCCCTTGGAAGAGACGTGGAGGTCACAGTAGCTAAATAAGACAGTTTTACTGCCCCTTGGAAGAGTGGTGGAGGTCACAGTAGCATAACAAGATGGTTTTAATGCCCCTTGGAAGAGTGATGGATATCACAGTAGCTTAACAAGACAATTTTAATGCCCCTTGGAAGAGACGTGGAGTTCAGAGTGGTTTGACAAGACGGTTTTAATGCCCCTTGGAAGAGACATGGAGGTCACAGTAGCTTAACAAGATGGTTTTAATGCCCCTTGGAAGAGACGTGGAAGTCACAGTATCTTAACAAGACAGTTTTAATGCCCCTTGGAAGAGTGGTGGAGGTCACAGTAGCTTAACAAGACAGTTTTCATGCCCCTTGGAAGAGAGGTGGAGGTAACAGTAGCTTAAGGAGACGGTTTTAATGCCCCTTGGAAGAGATGTGGAGTTAAGAGTGGTTTAACAAGACGGATTTAATGCCCCTTGGAAGAGATGTGGAGGTCTCAGTAGCTTAACAAGACAGTTTTAATGTCCCTTGGAAGAGATGTGGAGTTCAGAGTGGTTTAACAAGGCGGTTTTTTTGCCCCTTGGAAGAGACGTGGAGGTCACAGTAGCTTAACAAGACAGTTTTAATGCCCCTTGGAAGAGTGGTGGAGGTCGCAGTGGAATAAAAGGAAAATATCAATGCCCCTTGGAAGAGTAGTGGAGGTCACAGTAGCTTAACAAGATGGTTTTAATGCCCCTTGGAAGAGTGGTGGAGGTCACAGTAGCTTAACAAGATGGTTTTAATGCCCCTTGGAAGAGACGTGGAGTTCAGAGTGGTTTAACAAGACGGTTTTAATGCCCCTTGGAAGAGACGTGGAGGTCACAGTATCTTAACAAGACGGTTTTAATGCCCCTTGGAAGAGTGGTGGAGGTCACAGTAGCTTAACTAGACGGTTTTAATGCCCCTTGGAAGAGAGGTAGAGGTCAGAGTAGCTTAACAAGACGGTTTTAATGCCCCTTGGAAGAGACGTGTAGTTCAGAGTGGTTTAACAAGACGGTTTTAATGCCCCTTGGAAGAGATGTGGAGGTCCCAGTAGCTTAACAAGACGGTTTTAATGTCCCTTGGAAGAGATGTGGAGTTCAGAGTGGTTTAACAAGGCGGTTTTAATGCCCCTTGGAAGAGACGTGGAGGTCACAGTAGCTTAACAAGACAGTTTTAATGCCCCTTGGAAGAGTGGTGGAGGTCGCAGTGGAATGAAAAGACAACATCAATGCCCCTTGGAAGAGTGGTGGAGGTCACAGTAGCTTAACAAGGCAGTTTTAATGCCCCTTGGAAGAGTGGTGGAGGTCGCAGTGGAATAAAAGGAAAATATCAATGCCCCTTGGAAGAGTAGTGGAGGTCACAGTAGCTTAACAAGACGGTTTTAATGCCCCTTGGAAGAGTGTTGGAGGTCACAGTAGCTTAACAAGACGGTTTTAATGCCCCTTGGAAGAGACGTGGAGTTCAGAGTGGTTTAACAAGACGGTTTTAATGCCCCTTGGAAGAGACGTGGAGGTCACTGTGGAATAAAAAGACAATATAAATGCCCCTTGGAATAGTAGTGGAGGTCACAGTAGCATAACAAGAAAGTTTTAATGCCCCTTGGAAGAGTAGTGAAGGACATAGTAGCTTAACAAGACTGTTTTAATGCCCTTTGGAGGAATGGTGGAGGTCACAGTAGCTTAACAAGATGGTTTTAATGCCCCTTAGAAGAGACGTGGAGGTCACAGTAGCTTACCAAGACAGTTTTAATGCCCATTGGAAGAGTGGTGGAGGTCACAGTAGCTTTACAAGACAGTTTTAATGCCCTTTGTAGGAGTGGTGGAGGTCACAGTAGCTTAGCAAGACAGTTTTAATGCCCCTTGGAAGACACGTGGAGGTCACAGTAGCTTAACAGGACAGTTTTAAAGCGCTCTGGAAGAGTGGTGGAGGTCACAGTAGCTTAACAAGACAGTTTTAATGCCCCTTGGAAGAGTGGTGGAGGTCACAGTAGCTTAACAAGACTGTTTTAATGCCCTTTGGAGGAATGGTGGAGGTCACAGTAGCTTAACAAGATGGTTTTAATGCCCCTTGGAAGAGACGTGGAGGTCAAAGTAGCTTACCAAGACAGTTTTAATGCCCATTGGAAGAGTGGTGGAGGTCACAGAAGCTTTACAAGACTGTTTAAATGCCCTTTGTAGGAGTGGTGGAGGTCACAGTAGCTTAGTAAGACGGTTTTAATGCCTCTTGGAAGAGACGTGGAGGTCACAGTAGCTTAACAAGACAGTTTTAATGCCCACTGAAAGAGTGGTGGAGATGACAGTAACTTAACAAGACTGTTTTAATGCCCTTTGGAGGAGTGGTGCAGGTCACAGTAGCTTAATAAGACTGTTTTAATGCCCCTTGGAAGAGTGGTGGAGGTCACAGTAGCTTAACAAGACAGTTTTAATGCCCCTTGGAAGAGATGTCGAGTTCAGAGTGGTTTAACAAGACGGTTTTAATGCCCCTTGGAAGAGACGTGAAGGTCACAGTAGCTTAACAAGACAGTTTTAATGCCCCTTGGAAGAGTGGTGGAGGTCGCAGTGGAATAAAAAGAGAATATCAATGCCCCTTGGAAGAGTGGTGGATGTCACAGTAGCTTAACAAGACGGTTTTAATGCCCCTTGGAAGAGTGGTGGAGGTCACTGTAGCTTAACAAGACTGTTTTAATGCTCCTTGGAAGAGTGGTGGAGGTCACAGTAGCTTAACAAGATGGTTTTAATGCCCCTTGGAAGAGACGTGGAGTTCAGAGTGGTTTAACAAGATGGTTTTAATACTCCTTGGAAGGGACGTGGAGGTCACAGTAGCTTAACAAGACAGTTTTAATGCCCCTTGGAAGAGTGGTGGAGGTCGCAGTGGAATAAAAAGACAATATCAATGCCCCTTGGAAAAGTGGTGGAGGTCACAGTAGCATAACAAGAAAGTTTTAATGCCCCTTGGAAGAGTAGTGGAGGTCACAGTAGCTTAAAAAGATGGTTTTAATGCACCTTGGAAGAGACGTGGAGGTCACAGTAGCTTACCAAGACAGTTTTAATGCCCATTGGAAGAGTGGTGGAGGTCACAGTAGCTTAACAAGACTGTTTTAATGCCCTTTGGAGGAGTGGTGGAGGTCACAGTAGCTTAACAAGACTGTTTTAATGCCCCTTGGAAGAGTGGTGGATGTCACAGTAGCTTAACAAGACAGTTTTAATGCCCTTTGGAAGAGTGGTGGCGGTCGCAGTGGAATAAAAAGACAATATCAATGCCCCTTGGAAGAGTGGTGGAGGTCACAGTAGCTTAACAAGACGGATTTAATGCCCCTTGGAAGAGACATGGAGGTCACAGTAGCTTAACAGGACGGTTTTAATGCCCCTTGGAAGAGAGATGGAGGTCGCAGTGGAATAAAAGGACAATATCAATGCCCCTTGGAAGAGTGGTGGAAGTCACAGTAGCTTAACAAGACAGTTTTAATGCCCCTTGGAAGAGTGGTGGAGGTCACAGTAGCTTAACAAGACGGTTTTAATGCCCCTTGGAAGAGTGGTGGAGGTCACAGTAGCTTAACAGATGGTTTTACTTCCCCTTGGAAGAGACGTGGAGTTCAGAGTGGTTTAACAAGACGGTTTTAATGCCCCTTGGAAGAGACGTGGAGGTCACAGTAGCTTAATAAGACAGTTTTACTGCCCCTTGGAAGAGTGGTGGAGGTCACAGTAGCATAACAAGACGGTTTTAATGCCCTTTGGAAGAGTGATGGAGATCACAGTAGCTTAACAAGACGGTTTTAATGTCTCTTGGAAGAGACGTGGAGGTCACAGTATCTTAACAAGACGGTTTTAATGCCCCTTGGAAGAGTGGTGGAGGTCACAGTAGCTTAACAAGACGGTTTTAATGCCCCTTGGAAGAGAGGTAGAGGTCACAGTAGCTTAACAAGACGGTTTTAATGCCCCTTGGAAGAGACGTGAAGTTCAGAGTGGTTTGACAAGACGGTTTTAATGCCCCTTGGGAGACACATGGAGGTCACAGTAGCTTAGCAAGACGGTTTTAATGGCTCTTGGAAGAGACGTGGAGGTCACAGTATCTTAACAAGACGGTTTTAATGCCCCTTGGAAGAGTGGTGGAGGTCACAGTACCTTAACAAGATGGTTTTAATGCCCCTTGGAAGAGAGGTAGAGGTCACAGTAGCTTAACAAGTCGGTTTTAAAGCCCCTTGGAAGAGACGTGGAGTTCAGAGTGGTTTAACAAGACGGTTTTAATGCCCCTTAGAAGAGATGTGGAGGTGTCAGTAGCTTAACAAGACGGTTTTAATGCCCCTTGGAAGAGTGGTGGAGGTCGCAGTGGAATGAAAAGACAACATCAATGCCCCTTGGAAGAGTGGTGGAGGTCACAGTAGCTTAACAAGACAGTTTTAATGCCCCTTGGAAGAGTGGTGGAGGTCGCAGTAGCTTAACAAGACGGTTTTAATGCCCCTTGGAAGAGTGGTGGAGGTCACAGTAGCTTAACAAGATGGTTTTAATGCCCGTTGGAAGAGACGTGGAGTTCAGAGTGGTTTAACAAGACGGTTTTAATGTCCCTTGGAAGAGACGTGGAGGTCACAGTGGAATAAAAAGACAATATCAATGCCCCTTGTAATAGTGGTGGAGGTCACAGTAGCATAACAAGAAAGTTTTAATGCCCCTTGGAAGAGTAGTGGAGGACATAGTAGCTTAACAGGACAGTTTTAAACCGCTCTGGAAGAGTGGTGGAGGTCACAGTAGCTTAACGAGACAGTTTTAATGCCCCTTGGAAAAGTGGTGGAGGTCACAGTAGCTTTATAAGACTGTTTTAATGCCCCTTGGAAGAGACGTGGAGGTCACAGTAGCTTAACAAGACAGTTTTAATGCACACTGGAAGAGTAGTGGAGGTCACAGTAGCTTAACAAGACTGTTTTAATGCCCTTTGGAGGAGTGGTGGAGGTCACAGTAGCTTAATGAGACTGTTTTAATGCCCCTTGGAAGAGTTGTGGAGGTCAGAGTGGTTTAAAAAGACAGTTTTAATGCCCCTTGGAAGAGACGTGAAGGTCACAGTAGCTTAACAAGACACTTTTAATGCCCCTTGGAAGAGTGGTGGAGGTCGCAGTGGAATAAAAAGACAATATCAATGCCCCTTGGAAGAGTGGTGGAGGTCACAGTAGCTTAACAAGACGGTTTTAATGCCCCTTGGAAGAGACATGGAGGTCACAGTAGCTTAACAAGACAGTTTTAATGCCCCTTGGAAGAGTGGTGGACGTCACAGTAGCTTAACAAGACGGTTTTAATGCCCCTTGGAAGAGACGTGGAGGTCACAGTAGCTTAACAAGATAGTTTTAATGCCCCTTGGAAGAGTGGTGGAGGTCGCAGTGGAATAAAAAGACAATATCAATACCCCTTGGAAGAGTCGTGGAGGACACAGTAGCTTAACAAGACGGTTTTAATGCCCCTTGGAAGAGTGGTGGAGGTCACTGTAACTTAACAAGACTGTTTTAATGCTCCTTGGAAGAGTGGTGGAGGTCACAATAGCTTAATAAGATGGTTTTAATGCCCCTTGGAAGAGACATTGGGGTCACAGTAGCTTAACAAGACAGTTTTAATGCCCCTTGGAAGAGTGGTGGAGGTCACAGTAGCTTAACAAGACGGTTTTAATGCCCCTTGGAAGAGACGTGGAGGTCACAGTAGCTTAACAAGACGGATTTAATGCCCCTTGGAAGAGACGTGGAGGTCACAGTAGCTTAACAAGATAGTTTTAATGCCCCTTGGAAGAGAGATGGAGGTCGCAGTGGAATAAAAGGACAATATCAATGCCCCTTGGAAGAGTGGTGGAAGTCACAGTAGCTTAACAAGACAGTTTTAATGCCCCTTGGAAGAGTGGTGGAGGTCACAGTAGCTTAACAAGACGGTTTTATTGCCCCTTGGAAGAGTGGTGGAGGTCACAGTAGCTTAACAAGATGGTTTTACTGCCCCTTGGAAGAGACGTGGAGTTCAGAGTGGTTTAACAAGACGGTTTTAATGCCGCTTGGAAGAGACGTGGAGGTCACAGTAGCTTAATAAGACAGTTTTAGTGCCCCTTGGAAGAGTGGTGGAGGTCACAGTAGCATAACAAGACGGTTTTAATACCCCTTGGATGACTGATGGAGATCACAGTAGCTTAACAAGACGATTTTAATGCCCCTTTGAAGAGACGTGGAGTTCAGAGTGGTTTGACAAGACGGTTTTAATGCCCCTTGGAAGAGACATGGAGGTCACAGTAGCTTAACAAGACGGTTTTAATGCCCCTTGGAAGAGACGTGCAGTTCAGAGTGGTTTAACATGACGGTTTAAATGCCCCTTGGAAGAGACGTGGAGGTCACAGTATCTGAACAAGACGCTTTTAATGCCCCTTGGAAGAGTGGTGGAGGTCACAGTAGCTTAACAAGACGGTTTTAATGCCCTTTGGAAGAAAGGTGGAGGTCACAGTAGCTTAACAAGACGGTTTTAATGTCCCTTGGAAGAGACGTGGAGTTCAGAGTGGTTTAACAAGACGGTTTTAATACCCCTTGGAAGAGATGTGGAGGTCTCAGTAGCTTAACAAGACGGGTTTAATGTCCCTTGGAAGAGATGTGGAGTTCAGAGTGGTTTAACAAGTCGGTTTTAATGCCCCTTGGAAGAGTGGTGGAGGTCACAGTAGCTTAACAAGACAGTTTTAATGCCCCTTGGAAGAGTGGTGGAGGTCGCAGTGGAATAAAAGGAAAATATCAATGCCCCTTGGAAGAGTAGTGGAGGTCACAGTAGCTTAACAAGACTGTTTTAATGCCACTTGGAAGAGTGGTGGAGGTCACAGTAGCTTAACAAGACGGTTTTAATGCCCCTTGGAAGAATGGTGGAGGTCACAGTGGAATAAAAAGACAATATCAATGCCCCTTGGAATAGTGGTGGAGGTCAAAGTAGCATAACAAGACGGTTTTAATGCCCCTTGGAAGAGTAGTGCAGGACATAGTAGCTTAACAGGACAGTTTTAAAGCGCTCGGGAAGAGTGGAGGAGGTCACAGTAGCTTAACAAGACAGTTTTAATGCCCCTTGGAAGAGCGGTGGAGGTCACAGTAGCTTAACAAGACTGTTTTAATGCCCTTTGGAGGAATGGTGGAGGTCACAGTAGCTTAACAAGATGGTTTTAATGCCCCCTGGAAGAGACGTGGAGGTCACAGTAGCTTACCAAGACAGTTTTAATGCCCATTGGAAGAGTGGTGGAGGTCACAGTAGCTTTACAACACTGTTTTAATGCCCTTTGTAGGAGTGGTGGAGGTCACAGTAGCTTAGCAAGACGGTTTTAATGCCCCTTGGAAGAGACGTGGAGGTCACAGTAGCTTAACAAGACAGTTTTAATGCCCACTGGAAGAGTGGTGGAGGTCACAGTAGCTTAACAATACTGTTTTAATGCCCTTTGGAGGAGTGGTGGAGGTCACAGTAGCTTAACGAGACTGTTTTAATGCCCTTTGGAGGAGTGGTGGCGGTCACAGTAGCTTAACGAGACTGTTTTAATGCCCATTGGAAGACTGGTGGAGGTCACAGTAGCTTATCAAGACAGTTTTAATGCCCCTTGGAAGAGATGTGGAGTTCAGAGTGGTTTAACATGACGGTTTTAATGCCCCTTGGAAGAGACGTGAAGGTCACAGTAGCTTAACAAGACAGTTTTAATGCCCCTTGGAAGAGTGGTGGAGGTCGCAGTGGAATAAAAAGACAATATCAATGCCCCTTGGAAGAGTGGTGGAGGTCACAGTAGCTTAACAAGACGGTTTTAATGCCCCTTGGAAGAGACATGGAGGTCACAGTAGCTTAACAAGACAGTTTTAATGCCCCTTGAAAGAGTGGTGGAGGTCACAGTAGCTGAACAAGACGGTTTTAATGCCCCTTGGAAGAGACGTGGAGGTCACAGTAGCTTAACAAGACGGTTTTAATGCCCCTTGGAAGAGACGTGGAGGTCACAGTAGCTTAACAAGATAGTTTTAATGCCCCTTGGAAGAGAGATGGAGGTCGCAGTGGAATAAAAGGACAATATCAATGCCCCTTGGAAGAGTGGTGGAAGTCACAGTAGCTTAACAAGACAGTTTTAATGCCCCTTGGAAGAGTGGTGGAGGACACAGTAGCTTAACAAGACGGTTTTAAAGCCCCTTGGAAGAGTGGTGGAGGTCACAGTAGCTTAACAAGACGGTTTTAATGCCCTTTGGAAGAGAGGTGGAGGTCACAGTAGCTTAACAAGACGGTTTTAATGCCCCATGGAAGAGACGTGGAGTTCAGAGTGGTTTTACAAGACAGTTTTAATGCCCCTTGGAAGAGTGGTGGAGGTCACAGTAGCTTAACAAGACGGTTTTAATGCCCCTTGGAAGAGTGATGGAGATCACAGTAGCTTAACAAGACGGTTTTAATGCCCCTTGGAAGAGACATGGAGTTCAGAGTGGTTTAACAAGACGGTTTTAATGAACCTTGGAAGAGACGTGGAGGTCACAGTAGCTTAACAAGATAGTTTTAATGCCCCTTGGAAGAGTGTTGGAGGTCGCAGTGGAATAAAAGGACAATATCAATGCCCCTTGGAAGTGTGGTGGAAGTCACAGTAGCTTAACAAGACAGTTTTAATGCCCCTTGGAAGAGTGGTGGAGGTCACAGTAGCTTAACAAGACGGTTTTAATGCCCCTTGGAAGAGTGGTGGAGGTCACAGTAGCTTAACAAGACGGTTTTAATGCCCCTTGGAAGAGACATGGAGGTCACAGTAGCTTAACAAGACAGGTTTAATGCCCCTTGAAAGAGTGGTGGAGGTCACAGTAGCTGAACAAGACGGTTTTAATGCCCCTTGGAAGAGACATGGAGGTCACAGTAGCTTAACAAGACGGTTTTAATGCCCCTTGGAAGAGACGTGGAGGTCACAGTAGCTTAACAAGATAGTTTTAATGCCCCTTGGAAGAGAGATGGAGGTCGCAGTGGAATAAAAGGACAATATCAATGCCCCTTGGAAGAGTGGTGGAAGTCACAGTAGCTTAACAAGACAGTTTTAATGCCCCTTGGAAGAGTGGTGGAGGTCACAGTAGCTTAACAAGACGGTTTTAATGCCCCTTGGAAGAGTGGTGGAGGTCACAGTAGCTTAACAAGACGGTTTTAATGCCCTTTGGAAGAGAGTTGGAGGTCACAGTAGCTTAACAAGACGGTTTTAATGCCCCTTGGAAGAGACGTGGAGTTCAGAGTGGTTTTACAAGACAGTTTTAATGCCACTTGGAAGAGTGGTGGAGGTCACAGTAGCTTAACAAGACAGTTTTAATGCCCCTTGGAAGAGTGATGGAGATCACAGTAGCTTAACAAGACGGTTTTAATGTCCCTTGGAAGAGACATGGAGTTCAGAGTGGTTTAACAAGACGGTTTTAATGAACCTTGGAAGAGACGTGGAGGTCACAGTAGCTTAACAAGATATTTTTAATGCCCCTTGGAAGAGTGTTGGAGGTCGCAGTGGAATAAAAGGACAATATCAATGCCCCTTGGAAGTGTGGTGGAAGTCACAGTAGCTTAACAAGACAGTTTTAATGCCCCTTGGAAGAGTGGTGGAGGTCACAGTAGCTTAACAAGACGGTTTTAATGCCCCTTGGAAGAGTGGTGGAGGTCACAGTAGCTTAACAAGACGGTTTTAATGCCCTTTGAAAGAGAGGTGGAGGTCACAGTAGCTTAACAAGACGGTTTTAATGCCCCTTGGAAGAGACGTGGAGTTCAGAGTGGTTTAACAAGACAGTTTTAATGCCCCTTGGAAGAGTGATGGAGATCACAGTAGCTTAACAAGACGGTTTTAATGCCCCTTTCAAGAGACAGGTAGGTCACAGTAGCTTTACAAGACAGTTTTAATGCCCCTTGGAAGAGTGGTGGAGGTCACAGTAGCTTAACAAGATGGTTTTAAAGCCCCTTGGAAGAGTGGTGGAGGTCACAGTAGCTTAACAAGACGGTTTTAATGCCCTTTGGAAGAGAGGTGGAGGTCACAGTAGCTTAACAACACGGTTTTAATGCCCCTTGGAAGAGACATGGAGTTCAGAGTGGTTTAACAAGACAGTTTTAATGCCCCTTGGAAGAGTGATGGAGATCACAGTAGCTTAACAAGACGGTTTTAATGCCCCTTTCAAGAGACGGGGAGGTCACAGTAGCTTTACAAGACAGTTTTAATGCCCCTTGGAAGAGTGGTGGAGGTCGCACTGGAATAAAAAGACAATATCAATACCCCTTGGAAGAGTGGTGGAGGTCACAGTAGCTTAACAAGACAGTTTTAATGCCCCTTGGAAGAGACATGGAGTTCAGAGTGGTTTAACAAGACGGTATTAATGCCCCTTGGAAGAGACGTGGAGGTCACAGTAGCTTAACAAGACAGTTTTAATGCCCCTTGGAAGAGTGGTGGAGGTCGCAGTGGAATAAAAAGACAATATCAATGCCCCTAGGAAGAGTGGTGGAGGTCACAGTAGCTTAACAAGACGGTTTTAATGCCCCTTGGAAGAGTGGTGGAGGTCACAGTAGCTTAACAAGACGGTTTTAATGCCCCTTGGAAGAATGGGGGAGGTTACAGTAGCTTAACAAGACGGGTTTTAATGCCCCTTGGAAAAGACGTGGAGTTCAGAGTGGTTTAACAAGACGGTTTTAATGCCCCTTGAAAGAGATGTGGAGCTCTCAGTAGCTTAACAAGACGGTTTTAATGCCCCTTGGAAGAGATGTGGACTTCAGAGTGGTTTAACAAGACGGTTTTAATGCCCCTTGGAAGAGACGTGGAGGTCACAGTAGCTTAACAAGACAGTTTTAATGCCCCTTGGAAGAGTGGTGGAGGTCGCAGTGGAATAAAAAGACAACATCAATGCCCCTTGGAAGAGTTATGGAGGTCACAGTAGCTTAACAAGATGGTTTTAATGCCCCTTGGAAGAGACGTGGAGGTCACAGTAGCTTAACAAGACAGTTTTAATGCCCCTTGAAAGAGTGGTGGAGGTCACAGTAGCTTAACAAGACGGTTTTAATGCCCCATGGAAGAGACGTGGAGTTCAGAGTGGTTTTACAAGACAGTTTTAATGCCCCTTGGAAGAGTGGTGGAGGTCACAGTAGCTTAACAAGACGGTTTTAATGCCCCTTGGAAGAGTGATGGAGATCACAGTAGCTTAACAAGACGGTTTTAATGCCCCTTGGAAGAGACATGGAGTTCAGAGTGGTTTAACAAGACGGTTTTAATGAACCTTGGAAGAGACGTGGAGGTCACAGTAGCTTAACAAGATAGTTTTAATGCCCCTTGGAAGAGTGTTGGAGGTCGCAGTGGAATAAAAGGACAATATCAATGCCCCTTGGAAGTGTGGTGGAAGTCACAGTAGCTTAACAAGACAGTTTTATTGCCCCTTGGAAGAGTGGTGGAGGTCACAGTAGCTTAACAAGACGGTTTTAATGCCCCTTGGAAGAGTGGTGGAGGTCACAGTAGCTTAACAAGACGGTTTTAATTCCCCTTGGAAGAGACATGGAGGTCACAGTAGCTTAACAAGACAGGTTTAATGCCCCTTGAAAGAGTGGTGGAGGTCACAGTAGCTGAACAAGACGGTTTTAATGCCCCTTGGAAGAGACATGGAGGTCACAGTAGCTTAACAAGACGGTTTTAATGCCCCTTGGAAGAGACGTGGAGGTCACAGTAGCTTAACAAGATAGTTTTAATGCCCCTTGGAAGAGAGATGGAGGTCGCAGTGGAATAAAAAGACAATATCAATGCCCCTTGGAAGAGTGGTGGAAGTCACAGTAGCTTAACAAGACAGTTTTAATGCCCCTTGGAAGAGTGGTGGAGGTCACAGTAGCTTAACAAGACGGTTTTAATGCCCCTTGGAAGAGTGGTGGAGGTCACAGTAGCTTAACAAGACGGTTTTAATGCCCTTTGGAAGAGAGTTGGAGGTCACAGTAGCTTAACAAGACGGTTTTAATGCCCCTTGGAAGAGACGTGGAGTTCAGAGTGGTTTTACAAGACAGTTTTAATGCCACTTGGAAGAGTGGTGGAGGTCACAGTAGCTTAACAAGACAGTTTTAGTGCCCCTTGGAAGAGTGATGGAGATCACAGTAGCTTAACAAGACGGTTTTAATGTCCCTTGGAAGAGACATGGAGTTCAGAGTGGTTTAACAAGACGGTTTTAATGAACCTTGGAAGAGACGTGGAGGTCACAGTAGCTTAACAAGATATTTTTAATGCCCCTTGGAAGAGTGTTGGAGGTCGCAGTGGAATAAAAGGACAATATCAATGCCCCTTGGAAGAGTGGTGGAAGTCACAGTAGCTTAACAAGACAGTTTTAATGCCCCTTGGAAGAGTGGTGGAGGTCACAGTAGCTTAACAAGACGGTTTTAATGCCCCTTGGAAGAGTGGTGGAGGTCACAGTAGCTTAACAGATGGTTTTACTTCCCCTTGGAAGAGACGTGGAGTTCAGAGTGGTTTAACAAGACGGTTTTAATGCCCCTTGGAAGAGACGTGGAGGTCACAGTAGCTTAATAAGACAGTTTTACTGCCCCTTGGAAGAGTGGTGGAGGTCACAGTAGCATAACAAGACGGTTTTAATGCCCTTTGGAAGAGTGATGGAGATCACAGTAGCTTAACAAGACGGTTTTAATGTCTCTTGGAAGAGACGTGGAGGTCACAGTATCTTAACAAGACGGTTTTAATGCCCCTTGGAAGAGTGGTGGAGGTCACAGTAGCTTAACAAGACGGTTTTAATGCCCCTTGGAAGAGAGGTAGAGGTCACAGTAGCTTAACAAGACGGTTTTAATGCCCCTTGGAAGAGACGTGAAGTTCAGAGTGGTTTGACAAGACGGTTTTAATGCCCCTTGGGAGACACATGGAGGTCACAGTAGCTTAGCAAGACGGTTTTAATGGCTCTTGGAAGAGACGTGGAGGTCACAGTATCTTAACAAGACGGTTTTAATGCCCCTTGGAAGAGTGGTGGAGGTCACAGTAGCTTAACAAGATGGTTTTAATGCCCCTTGGAAGAGAGGTAGAGGTCACAGTAGCTTAACAAGTCGGTTTTAAAGCCCCTTGGAAGAGACGTGGAGTTCAGAGTGGTTTAACAAGACGGTTTTAATGCCCCTTAGAAGAGATGTGGAGGTGTCAGTAGCTTAACAAGACGGTTTTAATGCCCCTTGGAAGAGTGGTGGAGGTCGCAGTGGAATGAAAAGACAACATCAATGCCCCTTGGAAGAGTGGTGGAGGTCACAGTAGCTTAACAAGACAGTTTTAATGCCCCTTGGAAGAGTGGTGGAGGTCGCAGTAGCTTAACAAGACGGTTTTAATGCCCCTTGGAAGAGTGGTGGAGGTCACAGTAGCTTAACAAGATGGTTTTAATGCCCGTTGGAAGAGACGTGGAGTTCAGAGTGGTTTAACAAGACGGTTTTAATGTCCCTTGGAAGAGACGTGGAGGTCACAGTGGAATAAAAAGACAATATCAATGCCCCTTGTAATAGTGGTGGAGGTCACAGTAGCATAACAAGAAAGTTTTAATGCCCCTTGGAAGAGTAGTGGAGGACATAGTAGCTTAACAGGACAGTTTTAAACCGCTCTGGAAGAGTGGTGGAGGTCACAGTAGCTTAACGAGACAGTTTTAATGCCCCTTGGAAAAGTGGTGGAGGTCACAGTAGCTTTATAAGACTGTTTTAATGCCCCTTGGAAGAGACGTGGAGGTCACAGTAGCTTAACAAGACAGTTTTAATGCACACTGGAAGAGTAGTGGAGGTCACAGTAGCTTAACAAGACTGTTTTAATGCCCTTTGGAGGAGTGGTGGAGGTCACAGTAGCTTAATGAGACTGTTTTAATGCCCCTTGGAAGAGTGGTGGAGGTCAGAGTGGTTTAAAAAGACAGTTTTAATGCCCCTTGGAAGAGACGTGAAGGTCACAGTCGCTTAACAAGACACTTTTAATGCCCCTTGGAAGAGTGGTGGAGGTCGCAGTGGAATAAAAAGACAATATCAATGCCCCTTGGAAGAGTGGTGGAGGTCACAGTAGCTTAACAAGACGGTTTTAATGCCCCTTGGAAGAGACATGGAGGTCACAGTAGCTTAACAAGACAGTTTTAATGCCCCTTGGAAGAGTGGTGGACGTCACAGTAGCTTAACAAGACGGTTTTAATGCCCCTTGGAAGAGACGTGGAGGTCACAGTAGCTTAACAAGATAGTTTTAATGCCCCTTGGAAGAGTGGTGGAGGTCGCAGTGGAATAAAAAGACAATATCAATACCCCTTGGAAGAGTCGTGGAGGACACAGTAGCTTAACAAGACGGTTTTAATGCCCCTTGGAAGAGTGGTGGAGGTCACTGTAACTTAACAAGACTGTTTTAATGCTCCTTGGAAGAGTGGTGGAGGTCACAATAGCTTAATAAGATGGTTTTAATGCCCCTTGGAAGAGACATTGGGGTCACAGTAGCTTAACAAGACAGTTTTAATGCCCCTTGGAAGAGTGGTGGAGGTCACAGTAGCTTAACAAGACGGTTTTAATGCCCCTTGGAAGAGACGTGGAGGTCACAGTAGCTTAACAAGACGGATTTAATGCCCCTTGGAAGAGACGTGGAGGTCACAGTAGCTTAACAAGATAGTTTTAATGCCCCTTGGAAGAGAGATGGAGGTCGCAGTGGAATAAAAGGACAATATCAATGCCCCTTGGAAGAGTGGTGGAAGTCACAGTAGCTTAACAAGACAGTTTTAATGCCCCTTGGAAGAGTGGTGGAGGTCACAGTAGCTTAACAAGACGGTTTTATTGCCCCTTGGAAGAGTGGTGGAGGTCACAGTAGCTTAACAAGATGGTTTTACTGCCCCTTGGAAGAGACGTGGAGTTCAGAGTGGTTTAACAAGACGGTTTTAATGCCGCTTGGAAGAGACGTGGAGGTCACAGTAGCTTAATAAGACAGTTTTAGTGCCCCTTGGAAGAGTGGTGGAGGTCACAGTAGCATAACAAGACGGTTTTAATACCCCTTGGATGACTGATGGAGATCACAGTAGCTTAACACGACGATTTTAATGCCCCTTTGAAGAGACGTGGAGTTCAGAGTGGTTTGACAAGACGGTTTTAATGCCCCTTGGAAGAGACATGGAGGTCACAGTAGCTTAACAAGACGGTTTTAATGCCCCTTGGAAGAGACGTGCAGTTCAGAGTGGTTTAACATGACGGTTTAAATGCCCCTTGGAAGAGACGTGGAGGTCACAGTATCTGAACAAGACGCTTTTAATGCCCCTTGGAAGAGTGGTGGAGGTCACAGTAGCTTAACAAGACGGTTTTAATGCCCTTTGGAAGAAAGGTGGAGGTCACAGTAGCTTAACAAGACGGTTTTAATGTCCCTTGGAAGAGACGTGGAGTTCAGAGTGGTTTAACAAGACGGTTTTAATACCCCTTGGAAGAGATGTGGAGGTCTCAGTAGCTTAACAAGACGGGTTTAATGTCCCTTGGAAGAGATGTGGAGTTCAGAGTGGTTTAACAAGTCGGTTTTAATGCCCCTTGGAAGAGTGGTGGAGGTCACAGTAGCTTAACAAGACAGTTTTAATGCCCCTTGGAAGAGTGGTGGAGGTCGCAGTGGAATAAAAGGAAAATATCAATGCCCCTTGGAAGAGTAGTGGAGGTCACAGTAGCTTAACAAGACTGTTTTAATGCCACTTGGAAGAGTGGTGGAGGTCACAGTAGCTTAACAAGACGGTTTTAATGCCCCTTGGAAGAATGGTGGAGGTCACAGTGGAATAAAAAGACAATATCAATGCCCCTTGGAATAGTGGTGGAGGTCAAAGTAGCATAACAAGATGGTTTTAATGCCCCTTGGAAGAGTAGTGCAGGACATAGTAGCTTAACAGGACAGTTTTAAAGCGCTCGGGAAGAGTGGCGGAGGTCACAGTAGCTTAACAAGACAGTTTTAATGCCCCTTGGAAGAGCGGTGGAGGTCACAGTAGCTTAACAAGACTGTTTTAATGCCCTTTGGAGGAATGGTGGAGGTCACAGTAGCTTAACAAGATGGTTTTAATGCCCCCTGGAAGAGACGTGGAGGTCACAGTAGCTTACCAAGACAGTTTTAATGCCCATTGGAAGAGTGGTGGAGGTCACAGTAGCTTTACAACACTGTTTTAATGCCCTTTGTAGGAGTGGTGGAGGTCACAGTAGCTTAGCAAGACGGTTTTAATGCCCCTTGGAAGAGACGTGGAGGTCACAGTAGCTTAACAAGACAGTTTTAATGCCCACTGGAAGAGTGGTGGAGGTCACAGTAGCTTAACAATACTGTTTTAATGCCCTTTGGAGGAGTGGTGGAGGTCACAGTAGCTTAACGAGACTGTTTTAATGCCCTTTGGAGGAGTGGTGGCGGTCACAGTAGCTTAACGAGACTGTTTTAATGCCCATTGGAAGACTGGTGGAGGTCACAGTAGCTTATCAAGACAGTTTTAATGCCCCTTGGAAGAGATGTGGAGTTCAGAGTGGTTTAACATGACGGTTTTAATGCCCCTTGGAAGAGACGTGAAGGTCACAGTAGCTTAACAAGACAGTTTTAATGCCCCTTGGAAGAGTGGTGGAGGTCGCAGTGGAATAAAAAGACAATATCAATGCCCCTTGGAAGAGTGGTGGAGGTCACAGTAGCTTAACAAGACGGTTTTAATGCCCCTTGGAAGAGACATGGAGGTCACAGTAGCTTAACAAGACAGTTTTAATGCCCCTTGAAAGAGTGGTGGAGGTCACAGTAGCTGAACAAGACGGTTTTAATGCCCCTTGGAAGAGACGTGGAGGTCACAGTAGCTTAACAAGACGGTTTTAATGCCCCTTGGAAGAGACGTGGAGGTCACAGTAGCTTAACAAGATAGTTTTAATGCCCCTTGGAAGAGAGATGGAGGTCGCAGTGGAATAAAAGGACAATATCAATGCCCCTTGGAAGAGTGGTGGAAGTCACAGTAGCTTAACAAGACAGTTTTAATGCCCCTTGGAAGAGTGGTGGAGGACACAGTAGCTTAACAAGACGGTTTTAAAGCCCCTTGGAAGAGTGGTGGAGGTCACAGTAGCTTAACAAGACGGTTTTAATGCCCCTTGGAAGAGTGATGGAGATCACAGTAGCTTAACAAGACGGTTTTAATGCCCCTTGGAAGAGACATGGAGTTCAGAGTGGTTTAACAAGACGGTTTTAATGAACCTTGGAAGAGACGTGGAGGTCACAGTAGCTTAACAAGATAGTTTTAATGCCCCTTGGAAGAGTGTTGGAGGTCGCAGTGGAATAAAAGGACAATATCAATGCCCCTTGGAAGTGTGGTGGAAGTCACAGTAGCTTAACAAGACAGTTTTAATGCCCCTTGGAAGAGTGGTGGAGGTCACAGTAGCTTAACAAGACGGTTTTAATGCCCCTTGGAAGAGTGGTGGAGGTCACAGTAGCTTAACAAGACGGTTTTAATGCCCCTTGGAAGAGACATGGAGGTCACAGTAGCTTAACAAGACAGGTTTAATGCCCCTTGAAAGAGTGGTGGAGGTCACAGTAGCTGAACAAGACGGTTTTAATGCCCCTTGGAAGAGACATGGAGGTCACAGTAGCTTAACAAGACGGTTTTAATGCCCCTTGGAAGAGACGTGGAGGTCACAGTAGCTTAACAAGATAGTTTTAATGCCCCTTGGAAGAGAGATGGAGGTCGCAGTGGAATAAAAGGACAATATCAATGCCCCTTGGAAGAGTGGTGGAAGTCACAGTAGCTTAACAAGACAGTTTTAATGCCCCTTGGAAGAGTGGTGGAGGTCACAGTAGCTTAACAAGACGGTTTTAATGCCCCTTGGAAGAGTGGTGGAGGTCACAGTAGCTTAACAAGACGGTTTTAATGCCCTTTGGAAGAGAGTTGGAGGTCACAGTAGCTTAACAAGACGGTTTTAATGCCCCTTGGAAGAGACGTGGAGTTCAGAGTGGTTTTACAAGACAGTTTTAATGCCACTTGGAAGAGTGGTGGAGGTCACAGTAGCTTAACAAGACAGTTTTAATGCCCCTTGGAAGAGTGATGGAGATCACAGTAGCTTAACAAGACGGTTTTAATGTCCCTTGGAAGAGACATGGAGTTCAGAGTGGTTTAACAAGACGGTTTTAATGAACCTTGGAAGAGACGTGGAGGTCACAGTAGCTTAACAAGATATTTTTAATGCCCCTTGGAAGAGTGTTGGAGGTCGCAGTGGAATAAAAGGACAATATCAATGCCCCTTGGAAGTGTGGTGGAAGTCACAGTAGCTTAACAAGACAGTTTTAATGCCCCTTGGAAGAGTGGTGGAGGTCACAGTAGCTTAACAAGACGGTTTTAATGCCCTTTGAAAGAGAGGTGGAGGTCACAGTAGCTTAACAAGACGGTTTTAATGCCCCTTCGAAGAGACGTGGAGTTCAGAGTGGTTTAACAAGACAGTTTTAATGCCCCTTGGAAGAGTGATGGAGATCACAGTAGCTTAACAAGACGGTTTTAATGCCCCTTTCAAGAGACAGGTAGGTCACAGTAGCTTTACAAGACAGTTTTAATGCCCCTTGGAAGAGTGGTGGAGGTCACAGTAGCTTAACAAGATGGTTTTAAAGCCCCTTGGAAGAGTGGTGGAGGTCACAGTAGCTTAACAAGACGGTTTTAATGCCCTTTGGAAGAGAGGTGGAGGTCACAGTAGCTTAACAACACGGTTTTAATGCCCCTTGGAAGAGACATGGAGTTCAGAGTGGTTTAACAAGACAGTTTTAATGCCCCTTGGAAGAGTGATGGAGATCACAGTAGCTTAACAAGACGGTTTTAATGCCCCTTTCAAGAGACGGGGAGGTCACAGTAGCTTTACAAGACAGTTTTAATGCCCCTTGGAAGAGTGGTGGAGGTCGCACTGGAATAAAAAGACAATATCAATACCCCTTGGAAGAGTGGTGGAGGTCACAGTAGCTTAACAAGACAGTTTTAATGCCCCTTGGAAGAGACATGGAGTTCAGAGTGGTTTAACAAGACGGTATTAATGCCCCTTGGAAGAGACGTGGAGGTCACAGTAGCTTAACAAGACAGTTTTAATGCCCCTTGGAAGAGTGGTGGAGGTCGCAGTGGAATAAAAAGACAATATCAATGCCCCTAGGAAGAGTGGTGGAGGTCACAGTAGCTTAACAAGACGGTTTTAATGCCCCTTGGAAGAGTGGTGGAGGTCACAGTAGCTTAACAAGACGGTTTTAATGCCCCTTGGAAGAATGGGGGAGGTTACAGTAGCTTAACAAGACGGGTTTTAATGCCCCTTGGAAAAGACGTGGAGTTCAGAGTGGTTTAACAAGACGGTTTTAATGCCCCTTGAAAGAGATGTGGAGCTCTCAGTAGCTTAACAAGACGGTTTTAATGCCCCTTGGAAGAGATGTGGAGTTCAGAGTGGTTTAACAAGACGGTTTTAATGCCCCTTGGAAGAGACGTGGAGGTCACAGTAGCTTAACAAGACAGTTTTAATGCCCCTTGGAAGAGTGGTGGAGGTCGCAGTGGAATAAAAAGACAACATCAATGCCCCTTGGAAGAGTTATGGAGGTCACAGTAGCTTAACAAGATGGTTTTAATGCCCCTTGGAAGAGACGTGGAGGTCACAGTAGCTTAACAAGACAGTTTTAATGCCCCTTGAAAGAGTGGTGGAGGTCACAGTAGCTTAACAAGACGGTTTTAATGCCCCATGGAAGAGACGTGGAGTTCAGAGTGGTTTTACAAGACAGTTTTAATGCCCCTTGGAAGAGTGGTGGAGGTCACAGTAGCTTAACAAGACGGTTTTAATGCCCCTTGGAAGAGTGATGGAGATCACAGTAGCTTAACAAGACGGTTTTAATGTCCCTTGGAAGAGACATGGAGTTCAGAGTGGTTTAACAAGACGGTTTTAATGAACCTTGGAAGAGACGTGGAGGTCACAGTAGCTTAACAAGATATTTTTAATGCCCCTTGGAAGAGTGTTGGAGGTCGCAGTGGAATAAAAGGACAATATCAATGCCCCTTGGAAGTGTGGTGGAAGTCACAGTAGCTTAACAAGACAGTTTTAATGCCCCTTGGAAGAGTGGTGGAGGTCACAGTAGCTTAACAAGACGGTTTTAATGCCCCTTGGAAGAGTGGTGGAGGTCACAGTAGCTTAACAAGACGGTTTTAATGCCCTTTGAAAGAGAGGTGGAGGTCACAGTAGCTTAACAAGACGGTTTTAATGCCCCTTGGAAGAGACGTGGAGTTCAGAGTGGTTTAACAAGACAGTTTTAATGCCCCTTGGAAGAGTGATGGAGATCACAGTAGCTTAACAAGACGGTTTTAATGCCCCTTTCAAGAGACAGGTAGGTCACAGTAGCTTTACAAGACAGTTTTAATGCCCCTTGGAAGAGTGGTGGAGGTCACAGTAGCTTAACAAGATGGTTTTAAAGCCCCTTGGAAGAGTGGTGGAGGTCACAGTAGCTTAACAAGACGGTTTTAATGCCCTTTGGAAGAGAGGTGGAGGTCACAGTAGCTTAACAACACGGTTTTAATGCCCCTTGGAAGAGACATGGAGTTCAGAGTGGTTTAACAAGACAGTTTTAATGCCCCTTGGAAGAGTGATGGAGATCACAGTAGCTTAACAAGACGGTTTTAATGCCCCTTTCAAGAGACGGGGAGGTCACAGTAGCTTTACAAGACAGTTTTAATGCCCCTTGGAAGAGTGGTGGAGGTCGCACTGGAATAAAAAGACAATATCAATACCCCTTGGAAGAGTGGTGGAGGTCACAGTAGCTTAACAAGACAGTTTTAATGCCCCTTGGAAGAGACATGGAGTTCAGAGTGGTTTAACAAGACGGTATTAATGCCACTTGGAAGAGACGTGGAGGTCACAGTAGCTTAACAAGACAGTTTTAATGCCCCTTGGAAGAGTGGTGGAGGTCGCAGTGGAATAAAAAGACAATATCAATGCCCCTAGGAAGAGTGGTGGAGGTCACAGTAGCTTAACAAGACGGTTTTAATGCCCCTTGGAAGAGTGGTGGAGGTCACAGTAGCTTAACAAGACGGTTTTAATGCCCCTTGGAAGAATGGGGGAGGTTACAGTAGCTTAACAAGACGGGTTTTAATGCCCCTTGGAAAAGACGTGGAGTTCAGAGTGGTTTAACAAGACGGTTTTAATGCCCCTTGAAAGAGATGTGGAGCTCTCAGTAGCTTAACAAGACGGTTTTAATGCCCCTTGGAAGAGATGTGGAGTTCAGAGTGGTTTAACAAGACGGTTTTAATGCCCCTTGGAAGAGACGTGGAGGTCACAGTAGCTTAACAAGACAGTTTTAATGCCCCTTGGAAGAGTGGTGGAGGTCGCAGTGGAATAAAAAGACAACATCAATGCCCCTTGGAAGAGTTATGGAGGTCACAGTAGCTTAACAAGATGGTTTTAATGCCCCTTGGAAGAGATGTGGAGTTCAGAGTGGTTTAACATGACGGTTTTAATGCCCCTTGGAAGAGACGTGAAGGTCACAGTAGCTTAACAAGACAGTTTTAATGCCCCTTGGAAGAGTGGTGGAGGTCGCAGTGGAATAAAAAGACAATATCAATGCCCCTTGGAAGAGTGGTGGAGGTCACAGTAGCTTAACAAGACGGTTTTAATGCCCCTTGGAAGAGACATGGAGGTCACAGTAGCTTAACAAGACAGTTTTAATGCCCCTTGAAAGAGTGGTGGAGGTCACAGTAGCTGAACAAGACGGTTTTAATGCCCCTTGGAAGAGACGTGGAGGTCACAGTAGCTTAACAAGACGGTTTTAATGCCCCTTGGAAGAGACGTGGAGGTCACAGTAGCTTAACAAGATAGTTTTAATGCCCCTTGGAAGAGAGATGGAGGTCGCAGTGGAATAAAAGGACAATATCAATGCCCCTTGGAAGAGTGGTGGAAGTCACAGTAGCTTAACAAGACAGTTTTAATGCCCCTTGGAAGAGTGGTGGAGGACACAGTAGCTTAACAAGACGGTTTTAAAGCCCCTTGGAAGAGTGGTGGAGGTCACAGTAGCTTAACAAGACGGTTTTAATGCCCTTTGGAAGAGAGGTGGAGGTCACAGTAGCTTAACAAGACGGTTTTAATGCCCCATGGAAGAGACGTGGAGTTCAGAGTGGTTTTACAAGACAGTTTTAATGCCCCTTGGAAGAGTGGTGGAGGTCACAGTAGCTTAACAAGACGGTTTTAATGCCCCTTGGAAGAGTGATGGAGATCACAGTAGCTTAACAAGACGGTTTTAATGCCCCTTGGAAGAGACATGGAGTTCAGAGTGGTTTAACAAGACGGTTTTAATGAACCTTGGAAGAGACGTGGAGGTCACAGTAGCTTAACAAGATAGTTTTAATGCCCCTTGGAAGAGTGTTGGAGGTCGCAGTGGAATAAAAGGACAATATCAATGCCCCTTGGAAGTGTGGTGGAAGTCACAGTAGCTTAACAAGACAGTTTTAATGCCCCTTGGAAGAGTGGTGGAGGTCACAGTAGCTTAACAAGACGGTTTTAATGCCCCTTGGAAGAGTGGTGGAGGTCACAGTAGCTTAACAAGACGGTTTTAATGCCCCTTGGAAGAGACATGGAGGTCACAGTAGCTTAACAAGACAGGTTTAATGCCCCTTGAAAGAGTGGTGGAGGTCACAGTAGCTGAACAAGACGGTTTTAATGCCCCTTGGAAGAGACATGGAGGTCACAGTAGCTTAACAAGACGGTTTTAATGCCCCTTGGAAGAGACGTGGAGGTCACAGTAGCTTAACAAGATAGTTTTAATGCCCCTTGGAAGAGAGATGGAGGTCGCAGTGGAATAAAAGGACAATATCAATGCCCCTTGGAAGAGTGGTGGAAGTCACAGTAGCTTAACAAGACAGTTTTAATGCCCCTTGGAAGAGTGGTGGAGGTCACAGTAGCTTAACAAGACGGTTTTAATGCCCCTTGGAAGAGTGGTGGAGGTCACAGTAGCTTAACAAGACGGTTTTAATGCCCTTTGGAAGAGAGTTGGAGGTCACAGTAGCTTAACAAGACGGTTTTAATGCCCCTTGGAAGAGACGTGGAGTTCAGAGTGGTTTTACAAGACAGTTTTAATGCCACTTGGAAGAGTGGTGGAGGTCACAGTAGCTTAACAAGACAGTTTTAATGCCCCTTGGAAGAGTGATGGAGATCACAGTAGCTTAACAAGACGGTTTTAATGTCCCTTGGAAGAGACATGGAGTTCAGAGTGGTTTAACAAGACGGTTTTAATGAACCTTGGAAGAGACGTGGAGGTCACAGTAGCTTAACAAGATATTTTTAATGCCCCTTGGAAGAGTGTTGGAGGTCGCAGTGGAATAAAAGGACAATATCAATGCCCCTTGGAAGTGTGGTGGAAGTCACAGTAGCTTAACAAGACAGTTTTAATGCCCCTTGGAAGAGTGGTGGAGGTCACAGTAGCTTAACAAGACGGTTTTAATGCCCCTTGGAAGAGTGGTGGAGGTCACAGTAGCTTAACAAGACGGTTTTAATGCCCTTTGAAAGAGAGGTGGAGGTCACAGTAGCTTAACAAGACGGTTTTAATGCCCCTTGGAAGAGACGTGGAGTTCAGAGTGGTTTAACAAGACAGTTTTAATGCCCCTTGGAAGAGTGATGGAGATCACAGTAGCTTAACAAGACGGTTTTAATGCCCCTTTCAAGAGACAGGTAGGTCACAGTAGCTTTACAAGACAGTTTTAATGCCCCTTGGAAGAGTGGTGGAGGTCACAGTAGCTTAACAAGATGGTTTTAAAGCCCCTTGGAAGAGTGGTGGAGGTCACAGTAGCTTAACAAGACGGTTTTAATGCCCTTTGGAAGAGAGGTGGAGGTCACAGTAGCTTAACAACACGGTTTTAATGCCCCTTGGAAGAGACATGGAGTTCAGAGTGGTTTAACAAGACAGTTTTAATGCCCCTTGGAAGAGTGATGGAGATCACAGTAGCTTAACAAGACGGTTTTAATGCCCCTTTCAAGAGACGGGGAGGTCACAGTAGCTTTACAAGACAGTTTTAATGCCCCTTGGAAGAGTGGTGGAGGTCGCACTGGAATAAAAAGACAATATCAATACCCCTTGGAAGAGTGGTGGAGGTCACAGTAGCTTAACAAGACAGTTTTAATGCCCCTTGGAAGAGACATGGAGTTCAGAGTGGTTTAACAAGACGGTATTAATGCCCCTTGGAAGAGACGTGGAGGTCACAGTAGCTTAACAAGACAGTTTTAATGCCCCTTGGAAGAGTGGTGGAGGTCGCAGTGGAATAAAAAGACAATATCAATGCCCCTAGGAAGAGTGGTGGAGGTCACAGTAGCTTAACAAGACGGTTTTAATGCCCCTTGGAAGAGTGGTGGAGGTCACAGTAGCTTAACAAGACGGTTTTAATGCCCCTTGGAAGAATGGGGGAGGTTACAGTAGCTTAACAAGACGGGTTTTAATGCCCCTTGGAAAAGACGTGGAGTTCAGAGTGGTTTAACAAGACGGTTTTAATGCCCCTTGAAAGAGATGTGGAGCTCTCAGTAGCTTAACAAGACGGTTTTAATTCCCCTTGGAAGAGATGTGGAGTTCAGAGTGGTTTAACAAGACGGTTTTAATGCCCCTTGGAAGAGACGTGGAGGTCACAGTAGCTTAACAAGACAGTTTTAATGCCCCTTGGAAGAGTGGTGGAGGTCGCAGTGGAATAAAAAGACAACATCAATGCCCCTTGGAAGAGTTATGGAGGTCACAGTAGCTTAACAAGATGGTTTTAATGCCCCTTGGAAGAGACGTGGAGGTCACAGTAGCTTAACAAGACAGTTTTAATGCCCCTTGAAAGAGTGGTGGAGGTCACAGTAGCTTAACAAGACGGTTTTAATGCCCCATGGAAGAGACGTGGAGTTCAGAGTGGTTTTACAAGACAGTTTTAATGCCCCTTGGAAGAGTGGTGGAGGTCACAGTAGCTTAACAAGACGGTTTTAATGCCCCTTGGAAGAGTGATGGAGATCACAGTAGCTTAACAAGACGGTTTTAATGTCCCTTGGAAGAGACATGGAGTTCAGAGTGGTTTAACAAGACGGTTTTAATGAACCTTGGAAGAGACGTGGAGGTCACAGTAGCTTAACAAGATATTTTTAATGCCCCTTGGAAGAGTGTTGGAGGTCGCAGTGGAATAAAAGGACAATATCAATGCCCCTTGGAAGTGTGGTGGAAGTCACAGTAGCTTAACAAGACAGTTTTAATGCCCCTTGGAAGAGTGGTGGAGGTCACAGTAGCTTAACAAGACGGTTTTAATGCCCCTTGGAAGAGTGGTGGAGGTCACAGTAGCTTAACAAGACGGTTTTAATGCCCTTTGAAAGAGAGGTGGAGGTCACAGTAGCTTAACAAGACGGTTTTAATGCCCCTTGGAAGAGACGTGGAGTTCAGAGTGGTTTAACAAGACAGTTTTAATGCCCCTTGGAAGAGTGATGGAGATCACAGTAGCTTAACAAGACGGTTTTAATGCCCCTTTCAAGAGACAGGTAGGTCACAGTAGCTTTACAAGACAGTTTTAATGCCCCTTGGAAGAGTGGTGGAGGTCACAGTAGCTTAACAAGATGGTTTTAAAGCCCCTTGGAAGAGTGGTGGAGGTCACAGTAGCTTAACAAGACGGTTTTAATGCCCTTTGGAAGAGAGGTGGAGGTCACAGTAGCTTAACAACACGGTTTTAATGCCCCTTGGAAGAGACATGGAGTTCAGAGTGGTTTAACAAGACAGTTTTAATGCCCCTTGGAAGAGTGATGGAGATCACAGTAGCTTAACAAGACGGTTTTAATGCCCCTTTCAAGAGACGGGGAGGTCACAGTAGCTTTACAAGACAGTTTTAATGCCCCTTGGAAGAGTGGTGGAGGTCGCACTGGAATAAAAAGACAATATCAATACCCCTTGGAAGAGTGGTGGAGGTCACAGTAGCTTAACAAGACAGTTTTAATGCCCCTTGGAAGAGACATGGAGTTCAGAGTGGTTTAACAAGACGGTATTAATGCCACTTGGAAGAGACGTGGAGGTCACAGTAGCTTAACAAGACAGTTTTAATGCCCCTTGGAAGAGTGGTGGAGGTCGCAGTGGAATAAAAAGACAATATCAATGCCCCTAGGAAGAGTGGTGGAGGTCACAGTAGCTTAACAAGACGGTTTTAATGCCCCTTGGAAGAGTGGTGGAGGTCACAGTAGCTTAACAAGACGGTTTTAATGCCCCTTGGAAGAATGGGGGAGGTTACAGTAGCTTAACAAGACGGGTTTTAATGCCCCTTGGAAAAGACGTGGAGTTCAGAGTGGTTTAACAAGACGGTTTTAATGCCCCTTGAAAGAGATGTGGAGCTCTCAGTAGCTTAACAAGACGGTTTTAATGCCCCTTGGAAGAGATGTGGAGTTCAGAGTGGTTTAACAAGACGGTTTTAATGCCCCTTGGAAGAGACGTGGAGGTCACAGTAGCTTAACAAGACAGTTTTAATGCCCCTTGGAAGAGTGGTGGAGGTCGCAGTGGAATAAAAAGACAACATCAATGCCCCTTGGAAGAGTTATGGAGGTCACAGTAGCTTAACAAGATGGTTTTAATGCCCCTTGGAAGAGACGTGGAGGTCACAGTAGCTTAACAAGACAGTTTTAATGCCCCTTGAAAGAGTGGTTGTGGTCACAGTAGCTTAACAAGACGGTTTTAATGCCCCATGGAAGAGACGTGGAGTTCAGAGTGGTTTTACAAGACAGTTTTAATGCCCCTTGGAAGAGTGGTGGAGGTCACAGTAGCTTAACAAGACGGTTTTAATGCCCCTTGGAAGAGTGATGGAGATCACAGTAGCTTAACAAGACGGTTTTAATGCCCCTTGGAAGAGACATGGAGTTCAGAGTGGTTTAACAAGACGGTTTTAATGAACCTTGGAAGAGACGTGGAGGTCACAGTAGCTTAACAAGATAGTTTTAATGCCCCTTGGAAGAGTGTTGGAGGTCGCAGTGGAATAAAAGGACAATATCAATGCCCCTTGGAAGTGTGGTGGAAGTCACAGTAGCTTAACAAGACAGTTTTATTGCCCCTTGGAAGAGTGGTGGAGGTCACAGTAGCTTAACAAGACGGTTTTAATGCCCCTTGGAAGAGTGGTGGAGGTCACAGTAGCTTAACAAGACGGTTTTAATGCCCCTTGGAAGAGACATGGAGGTCACAGTAGCTTAACAAGACAGGTTTAATGCCCCTTGAAAGAGTGGTGGAGGTCACAGTAGCTGAACAAGACGGTTTTAATGCCCCTTGGAAGAGACATGGAGGTCACAGTAGCTTAACAAGACGGTTTTAATGCCCCTTGGAAGAGACGTGGAGGTCACAGTAGCTTAACAAGATAGTTTTAATGCCCCTTGGAAGAGAGATGGAGGTCGCAGTGGAATAAAAAGACAATATCAATGCCCCTTGGAAGAGTGGTGGAAGTCACAGTAGCTTAACAAGACAGTTTTAATGCCCCTTGGAAGAGTGGTGGAGGTCACAGTAGCTTAACAAGACGGTTTTAATGCCCCTTGGAAGAGTGGTGGAGGTCACAGTAGCTTAACAAGACGGTTTTAATGCCCTTTGGAAGAGAGTTGGAGGTCACAGTAGCTTAACAAGACGGTTTTAATGCCCCTTGGAAGAGACGTGGAGTTCAGAGTGGTTTTACAAGACAGTTTTAATGCCACTTGGAAGAGTGGTGGAGGTCACAGTAGCTTAACAAGACAGTTTTAGTGCCCCTTGGAAGAGTGATGGAGATCACAGTAGCTTAACAAGACGGTTTTAATGTCCCTTGGAAGAGACATGGAGTTCAGAGTGGTTTAACAAGACGGTTTTAATGAACCTTGGAAGAGACGTGGAGGTCACAGTAGCTTAACAAGATATTTTTAATGCCCCTTGGAAGAGTGTTGGAGGTCGCAGTGGAATAAAAGGACAATATCAATGCCCCTTGGAAGTGTGGTGGAAGTCACAGTAGCTTAACAAGACAGTTTTAATGCCCCTTGGAAGAGTGGTGGAGGTCACAGTAGCTTAACAAGACGGTTTTAATGCCCCTTGGAAGAGTGGTGGAGGTCACAGTAGCTTAACAAGACGGTTTTAATGCCCTTTGAAAGAGAGGTGGAGGTCACAGTAGCTTAACAAGACGGTTTTAATGCCCCTTGGAAGAGACGTGGAGTTCAGAGTGGTTTAACAAGACAGTTTTAATGCCCCTTGGAAGAGTGATGGAGATCACAGTAGCTTAACAAGACGGTTTTAATGCCCCTTTCAAGAGACAGGTAGGTCACAGTAGCTTTACAAGACAGTTTTAATGCCCCTTGGAAGAGTGGTGGAGGTCACAGTAGCTTAACAAGATGGTTTTAATGCCCCTTGGAAGAGTGGTGGAGGTCACAGTAGCTTAACAAGACGGTTTTAATGCCCTTTGGAAGAGAGGTGGAGGTCACAGTAGCTTAACAACACGGTTTTAATGCCCCTTGGAAGAGACATGGAGTTCAGAGTGGTTTAACAAGAAAGTTTTAATGCCCCTTGGAAGAGTGATGGAGATCACAGTAGCTTAACAAGACGGTTTTAATGCCCCTTTCAAGAGACGGGGAGGTCACAGTAGCTTTACGAGACAGTTTTAATGCCCCTTGGAAGAGTGGTGGAGGTCGCACTGGAATAAAAAGACAATATCAATACCCCTTGGAAGAGTGGTGGAGGTCACAGTAGCTTAACAAGACAGTTTTAATGCCCCTTGGAAGAGACATGGAGTTCAGAGTGGTTTAACAAGACGGTATTAATGCCCCTTGGAAGAGACGTGGAGGTCACAGTAGCTTAACAAGACAGTTTTAATGCCCCTTGGAAGAGTGGTGGAGGTCGCAGTGGAATAAAAAGACAATATCAATGCCCCTAGGAAGAGTGGTGGAGGTCACAGTAGCTTAACAAGACGGTTTTAATGCCCCTTGGAAGAGTGGTGGAGGTCACAGTAGCTTAACAAGACGGTTTTAATGCCCCTTGGAAGAATGGGGGAGGTTACAGTAGCTTAACAAGACGGGTTTTAATGCCCCTTGGAAAAGACGTGGAGTTCAGAGTGGTTTAACAAGACGGATTTAATGCCCCTTGAAAGAGATGTGGAGCTCTCAGTAGCTTAACAAGACGGTTTTAATGCCCCTTGGAAGAGACGTGGAGGTCACAGTAGCTTAACAAGACAGATTTAATGCCCCTTGGAAGAGTGGTGGAGGTCGCAGTGGAATAAAAGGACAACATCAATGCCCCTTAGAAGAGTGATGGAGGTCACAGTAGCTTAACAAGATGGTTTTAATGCCCCTTGGAAGAGACGTGGAGGTCACAGTAGCTTAACAAGACAGTTTTAATGCCCCTTGAAAGAGTGGTGGAGGTCACAGTAGCTTAAAAAGACAGTTTTAATGCCCTTTGCAAGAGTGGTGGAGGTCACAGTAGCTTAACAAGACGGTTTTAATGCCCCTTGGAAGAGTGGTGGAGGTCACAGTAGCTTAACAAGACGGTTTTAATGCCCCTTGGAAGAGACGTGGAGGTCACAGTAGCTTAACAAGACAGTTTTAATGCCGTTGGAAGAGTGGTGGAGGTCACAGTAGCTTAACAAGATGGTTTTAATGCCCCTTGGAAGAGTGGTGGAGGTCACAGTAGCTTAACAAGACAGTTTTAATGTCCCCTTGGAAGAGACGTGGAGTTCAGCGTGGTTTAACAAGACGGTTTTAATGCCCCTTGGAAGAGACGTGGAGGTCACAGTAGCTTAACAAGATAGTTTTAATGCCCCTTGGAAGAGTGTTGGAGGTCGCAGTGGAATAAAAGGACAATATCAATGCCCCTTGGAAGAGTGGTGGAAGTCACAGTAGCTTAACAAGACAGTTTTAATGCCCCTTAGAAGAGTGGTGGAGGTCGCAGTGGACTAAAAAGACAATATCAATGCCCCTTGGAGGAGTGGTGGAGGTAACAGTAGCTTAAAAAGACGGTTTTAATGCCCCTTGGTAGAGACGTGGAGGTCACAGTAGCTTACCAAGACAGTTTTAATGCCCATTAGAAGAGTGGTGGAGGTCACAGTAGCTTAACAAGACTGTTTTAATGCCCTTTGTAGGAGTGGTGGAAGTCACAGTAGCTTAACAAGACGGTTTTACTGCCCCTTGGAAGAGACGTGGAGTTCAGAGTGCTTTAACAAGACGGTTTTAATGCCCCTTGGAAGAGACGTGGAGGTCACAGTAGCTTAATAAAACAGTTTTACTGCCCCGTGGAAGAGTGGTGGAGGTCACAGTAGTGTAACAAGACGGTTTTAATGCCCCTTGGAAGCGTGATGGAGATGACAGTAGCTTAACAAGATGATTTTAATGCCACTTGGAAGGGATGTGGAGTTCAGAGTGGTTTGACAAGACGGTTTTAATGCCCCTTGGAAGAGACATGGAGGTCACAGTAGCTCAACAAGACGGTTTTAATGCCCCTTGGAAGAGACGTTCAGTTCAGAGTGGTTTAACAAGACGGTTTTAATGCCCCTTGGAAGAGACGTGGAGGTCACAGTAGCTTAACAAGATAGTTTTAATGCCCCTTGGAAGAGAGATGGAGGTCGCAGTGGAATAAAAGGACAATATCAATGCCCCTTGGAAGAGTGGTGGACGTCACAGTAGCTTAACAAGACGGTTTTAATGCCCCTTGGAAGAGACGTGGAGGTCACAGTAGCTTAACAAGATAGTTTTAATGCCCCTTGGAAGAGTGGTGGAGGTCGCAGTGGAATAAAAAGAGAATATCAATGCCCCTTGGAAGAGTGGTGGAGGTCACAGTAGCTTAACAAGACAGTTTTATTGCCCCTTGGAAGAGTGGTGGAGGTCACTGTAGCTTAACAAGACTGTTTTAATGCTCCTTGGAAGAGTGGTGGAGGTCACAGTAGCTTAACAAGATGGTTTTAATGCCCCTTGGAAGAGACGTGGAGTTCAGAGTGGATTAACAAGATGGTTTTAATACTCCTTGGAAGGGACGTGGAGGTCACAGTTGCTTAACAAGACAGATTTAATGCCCCTTGGAAGAGTGGTGGAGGTCGAAGTGGAATAAAAAGACATTATCAATGCCCCTTGGAAGAGTGGTGGAGGTCACAGTAGCATAACAAGAAAGTTTTAATGCCCCTTGGAAGAGTAGTGGAGGTCACAGTAGCTTAAAAAGATGGTTTTAATGCCCCTTGGAAGAGACGTGGAGGTCACAGTACCTTACCAAGACAGTTTTAATGCCCATTGGAAGAGTGGTGGAGGTCACAGGAGCTTAACAAGACTGTTTTAATGCCCTTTGGAGGAGTGGTGGAGGTCACAGTAGCTTAACAAGACTGTTTTAATGCCCCTTGCAAGAGTGGTGGAGGTCACAGTAGCTTAACAAGACAGTTTTAATGCCCTTTGGAAGAGTGGTGGTGGTCGCAGTGGAATAAAAAGACAATATCAATGCCCCTTGGAAGAGTGGTGGAGGTCACAGTAGCTTAACAAGACGGATTTAATGCCCCTTGGAAGAGACATGGAGGTCACAGTAGCTTAACAAGACAGTTATAATGCCCCTTGTAAGAGTAGTGGAGGTCACAGTAGCTTAACAAGACGGTTTTAATGCCCCTTGGAAGAGAAGTGGAGGTCACAGTAGCTTAACAAGACGGTTTTAATGCCCCTTGTAAGAGAGATGGAGGTCGCAGTGGAATAAAAGGACAATATCAATGCCCCTTGGAAGAGTGGTGGAAGTCACAGTAGCTTAACAAGACAGTTTTAATGCCCCTTGGAAGAGTGGTGGAGGTCACAGTAGCTTAACAAGACAGTTTTAATGCCCCTTGGAAGAGTGGTGGAGGTCACAGTAGCTTAACAAGACGGTTTTAATGCCCCTTGGAAGAGTGGTGGAGGTCACAGTAGCTTAACAGATGGTTTTACTTCCCCTTGGAAGAGACGTGGAGTTCAGAGTGGTTTAACAAGACGGTTTTAATGCCCCTTGGAAGAGACGTGGAGGTCACAGTAGCTTAATAAGACAGTTTTACTGCCCCTTGGAAGAGTGGTGGAGGTCACAGTAGCATAACAAGACGGTTTTAATGCCCTTTGGAAGAATGATGGAGATCACAGTAGCTTAACAAGACGGTTTTAATGCCCCTTGGGAGAGACATGGAGGTCACAGTAGCTTAACAAGACGGATTTAATGGCTCTTGGAAGAGACGTGGAGGTCACAGTATCTTAACAAGACGGTTTTAATGCCCCTTGGAAGAGTGGTGGAGGTCACAGTAGCTTAACAAGACGGTTTTAATGCCCCTTGGAAGAGAGGTAGAGGTCACAGTAGCTTAACAAGACGGTTTTAAAGCCCCTTGGAAGAGACGTGGAGTTCAGAGTGGTTTAACAAGACGGTTTTAATGCCCCTTGGAAGAGATGTGGAGGTGTCAGTAGCTTAACAAGACGGTTTTAATGCCCCTTGGGAGAGTGGTGGAGGTCGCAGTGGAATGAAAAGACAACATCAATGCCCCTTGGAAGAGTGGTGGAGGTCACAGTAGCTTAACAAGACAGTTTTAATGCCCCTTGGAAGAGTGGTGGAGGTCGCAGTAGCTTAAGAAGACGGTTTTAATGCCCCTTGGAAGAGTGGTGGAGGTCACAGTAGCTTAACAAGATGGTTTTTATGCCCGTTGGAAGAGACGTGGAGTTCAGAGTGGTTTAACAAGACGGTTTTAATGTCCCTTGGAAGAGACGTGGAGGTCACAGTGGAATAAAAAGACAATATCAATGCCCCTTGTAATAGTGGTGGAGGTCACAGTAGCATAACAAGAAAGTTTTAAAGCCCCTTGGAAGAGTAGTGGAGGACATAGTAGCTTAACAGGACAGTTTTAAACCGCTCTGGAAGAGTGGTGGAGGTCACAGTAGCTTAACAAGACAGTTTTAATGCCCCTTGGAAAAGTGGTGGAGGTCACAGTAGCTTTACAAGACTGTTTTAATGCCCCTTGGAAGAGACGTGGAGGTCACAGTAGCTTAACAAGACAGTTTTAATGCACACTGGAAGAGTAGTGGAGGTCACAGTAGCTTAACAAGACTGTTTTAATGCCCTTTGGAGGAGTGGTGGAGGTCACAGTAGCTTAATGAGACTGTTTTAATGCCCCTTGGAAGAGTGGTGGAGGTCACAGTAGCTTAACAAGACAGTTTTAATGCCCCTTGGAAGACATGTGGAGTTCAGAGTGGTTTAAAAAGACGGTTTTAATGCCCCTTGGAAGAGACGTGAAGGTCACAGTAGCTTAACAAGACAGTTTTAATGCCCGTTGGAAGAGTGGTGGAGGTCGCAGTGGAATAAAAAGACAATATCAATGCCCCTTGGAAGAGTGGTGGAGGTCACAGTAGCTTAACAAGACGGTTTTAATGCCCCTTGGAAGAGACATGGAGATCACAGTAGCTTAACAAGACGGTTTTAATGCCCCTTGGAAGAGACGTGGAGGTCACAGTAGCTTAACAAGATAGTTTTAATGCCCCTTGGAAGAGTGGTGGAGGTCGCAGTGGAATAAAAAGACAATATCAATACCCCTTGGAAGAGTCGTGGAGGACACAGTAGCTTAACAAGACGGTTTTAATGCCCCTTGGAAGAGTGGTGGAGGTCACTGTAGCTTAACAAGACTGTTTTAATGCTCCTTGGAAGAGTGGTGGAGGTCACAATAGATTAACAAGATGGTTTTAATGCCCCTTGGAAGAGACATTGGGGTCACAGTAGCTTAACAAGACAGTTTTAATGCCCCTTGGAAGAGTGGTGGAGGTCACAGTAGCTTAACAAGACGGTTTTAATGCCCCTTGGAAGAGACGTGGAGGTCACAGTAGCTTAACAAGACGGTTTTAATGCCCCTTGGAAGAGACGTGGAGGTCACAGTAGCTTAACAAGATAGTTTTAATGCCCCTTGGAAGAGAGATGGAGGTCGCAGTGGAATAAAAGGACAATATCAGTGCCCCTTGGAAGAGTGGTGGAAGTCACAGTAGCTTAACAAGACAGTTTTAATGCCCCTTGGAAGAGTGGTGGAGGTCACAGTAGCTTAACAAGACGGTTTTATTGCCCCTTGGAAGAGTGGTGGAGGTCACAGTAGCTTAACAAGATGGTTTTACTGCCCCTTGGAAGAGACGTGGAGTTCAGAGGGGTTTAACAAGACGGTTTTAATGCCGCTTGGAAGAGACGTGGAGGTCACAGTAGCTTAATAAGACAGTTTTAGTGCCCCTTGGAAGAGTGGTGGAGGTCACAGTAGCATAACAAGACGGTTTTAATACCCCTTGGATGACTGATGGAGATCACAGTAGCTTAACAAGACGATTTTAATGCCCCTTTGAAGAGACGTGGAGTTCAGAGTGGTTTGACAAGACGGTTTTAATGCCCCTTGGAAGAGACATGGAGGTCACAGTAGCTTAACAAGATGGTTTTAATGCCCCTTGGAAGAGACGTGCAGTTCAGAGTGTTTTAACAAGACGGTTTTAATGCCCCTTGGAAGAGACGTGGAGGTAACAGTATCTTAACAAGACGGTTTTAATGCCCCTTGGAAGAGTGGTGGAGGTCACAATAGCTTACCAAGATGGTTTTAATGCCCTTTGGAAGAGAGGTGGAGGTCACTGTAGCTTAACAAGACGGTTTTAATGCCCCTTGGAAGAGACGTGGAGTTCAGAGTGGTTTAACAAGACGGTTTTAATGCCCCTTGGAAGAGAGGTGGAGGTCCCAGTAGCTTAACAAGACGGTTTTAATGTCCCTTGGAAGAGATGTGGAGTTCGGAGTGCTTTAGCAAGTCGGTTTTAATGCCCCTTGGAAGAGTGGTGGAGGTCACAGTAGCTTAACAAGACAGTTTTAATGCCCCTTGGAAGAGTGGTGGAGGTCGCAGTGGAATAAAAGGAAAATATCAATGCCCCTTGGAAGAGTAGTGGAGGTCACAGTAGCTTAACAAGATGGTTTTAATGCCCCTTGGAAGAGTGGTGGAGGTCACAGTAGCTTAACAAGACGGTTTTAATGCCCCTTGGAAGAGACGTGCAGTTCAGAGTGGTTTAACATGACGGTTTTAATGCCCCTTGGAAGAGACGTGGAGGTCACAGTATCTGAACAAGACGCTTTTAATGCCCCTTGGAAGAGTGGTGGAGGTCACAGTAGCTTAACAAGACGGTTTTAATGCCCTTTGGAAGAAAGGTGGAGGTCACAGTAGCTTAACAAGACGGTTTTAATGCCCCTTGGAAGAGACGTGGAGTTCAGAGTGGTTTAACAAGACGGTTTTAATGCCCCTTGGAAGAGATGTGGAGGTCCCAGTAGCTTAACAAGACGGGTTTAATGTCCCTTGGAAGAGATGTGGAATTCAGAGTGGTTTAACAAGTGGGTTTTAATGCCCCTTGGAAGAGTGGTGGAGGTCACAGTAGCTTAACAAGACAGTTTTAATGCCCCTTGGAAGAGTGGTGGAGGTCGCAGTGGAATAAAAGGAAAATATCAATGCCCCTTGGAAGAGTAGTGGAGGTCACAGTAGCTTAACAAGACGGTTTTAATGCCCCTTGGAAGAGTGGTGGTGGTCACAGTAGCTTAACAAGACGGTTTTAATGCCCCTTGGAAGAGACGTGGATTTCAGAGTGGTTTAACAAGACGGTTTTAATGCCCATTGGAAGAGACGTGGAGGTCACAGTAGCTTAACAAGACAGTTTTAATGCCCCTTGGAAGAATGGTGGAGGTCACAGTGGAATAAAAAGACAATATCAATGCCCCTTGGAATAGTGGTGGAGGTCAAAGGAGCATAACAAGAAAGTTTTAATGCCCCTTGGAAGAGTAGTGCAGGACATAGTAGCTTAACAGGACAGTTTTAAAGCGCTCTGGAAGAGTGGCGGAGGTCACAGTAGCTTAACAAGACAGTTTTAATGCCCCTTGGAAGAGCGGTGGAGGTCACAGTAGCTTAACAAGACTGTTTTAATGCCCTTTGGTGGAATGGTGGAGGTCTCAGTAGCTTAACAAGATGGTTTTAATGCCCCCTGGAAGAGACGTGGAGGTCACAGTAGCTTACCAAGACAGTTTTAATGCCCATTGGAAGAGTGGTGGCGGTCACAGCAGCTTTACAAGACAGTTTTAATGCCCCTTGGAAGAGACGTGGAGGTCACAGTAGCTTAACAAGACGGTTTTAATGCCCCTTGGAAGAGACGTGGAGGTCACAGTAGCTTAACAAGATAGTTTTAATGCCCCTTGGAAGAGAGATGGAGGTCGCAGTGGAATAAAAGGACAATATCAATGCCCCTTGGAAGAGTGGTGGAAGTCACAGTAGCTTAACAAGACAGTTTTAATGCCCCTTGGAAGAGTGGTGGAGGTCACAGTAGCTTAACAAGACGGTTTTAATGCCCCTTGGAAGAGTGGTGGAGGTCACAGTAGCTTAACAAGAAGGTTTTAATGCCCTTTGGAAGAGAGGTGGAGGTCACAGTAGCTTAACAAGACGGTTTTAATGCCCCTTGGAAGAGACGTGGAGTTCAGAGTGGTTTTACAAGACAGTTTTAATGCCCCTTGGAAGAGTGGTGGAGGTCACAGTAGCTTAACAAGATGGTTTTAATGCCCCTTGGAAGAGTGATGGAGATCACAGTAGCTTAACAAGACGGTTTTAATGCCCCTTGGAAGAGACATGGAGTTCAGAGTGGTTTAACAAGATGGTTTTAATGAACCTTGGAAGAGACGTGGAGGTCACAGTAGCTTAACAAGATAGTTTTAATGCCCCTTGGAAGAGTGTTGGAGGTCGCAGTGGAATAAAAGGACAATATCAATGCCCCTTGGAAGTGTGGTGGAAGTCACAGTAGCTTAACAAGACAGTTTTAATGCCCCTTGGAAGAGTGGTGGAGGTCACAGTAGCTTAACAAGACGGTTTTAATGCCCCTTGGAAGAGTGGTGGAGGTCACAGTAGCTTAACAAGACGGTTTTAATGCCCCTTGGAAGAGACATGGAGGTCACAGTAGCTTAACAAGACAGTTTTAATGCCCCTTGAAAGAGTGGTAGAGGTCACAGTAGCTGAACAAGATGGTTTTAATGCCCCTTGGAAGAGACATGGAGGTCACAGTAGCTTAACAAGACGGTTTTAATGCCCCTTGGAAGAGACGTAGAGGTCACAGTAGCTTAACAAGATAGTTTTAATGCCCCTTGGAAGAGAGATGGAGGTCGCAGTGGAATAAAAGGACAATATCAATGCCCCTTGGAAGAGTGGTGGAAGTCACAGTAGCTTAACAAGACAGTTTTAATGCCCCTTGGAAGAGTGGTGGAGGTCACAGTAGCTTAACAAGACGGTTTTAATGCCCCTTGGAAGAGTGGTGGAGGTCACAGTAGCTTAACAAGACGGTTTTAATGCCCTTTGGATGAGAGTTGGAGGTCACAGTAGCTTAACAAGACGGTTTCAATGCCCCTTTCAAGAGACGGGGAGGTCACAGTAGCTTTACAAGACAGTTTTAATGCCCCTTGGAAGAGTGGTGGAGGTCACAGTAGCTTAACAAGACGGTTTTAATGCCCCTTGGAAGAGTGGTGGAGGTCACAGTAGCTTAACAAGACGGTTTTAATGCCCTTTGGAAGAGAGGTGGAGGTCACAGTAGCTTAACAAGACGGTTTTAATGCCCCTTGGAAGAGACGTGGAGTTCAGAGTGGTTTAACAAGACAGTTTTAATGCCCCTTGGAAGAGTGATGGAGATCACAGTAGCTTAACAAGACGGTTTTAATGCCCCTTTCAAGAGACGGGGAGGTCACAGTAGCTTTACAAGACAGTTTTAATGCCCCTTGGAAGAGTGGTGGAGGTCGCACTGGAATAAAAAGACAATATCAATACCCCTTGGAAGAGTGGTGGAGGTCACAGTAGCTTAACAAGACAGTTTTAATGCCCCTTGGAAGAGACATGGAGTTCAGAGTGGTTTAACAAGACGGTTTTAATGCCCCTTGGAAGAGACGTGGAGGTCACAGTAGCTTAACAAGACAGTTTTAATGCCCCTTGGAAGAGTGGTGGAGGTCGCAGTGGAATAAAAGGACAATATCAATGCCCCTTGGAAGAGTGGTGGAGGTCACAGTGGCTTAACAAGACGGTTTTAATGCCCCTTGGAAAAGACGTGGAGTTCAGAGTGGTTTAACAAGACGGTTTTAATGCCCCTTGAAAGAGATGTGGAGGTCTCAGTAGCTTAACAAGACGGTTTTAATGCCCCTTGGAAGAGATGTGGAGTTCAGAGTGGTTGAACAAGACGGTTTTAATGCCCCTTGGAAGAGACGTGGAGGTCACAGTAGCTTAACAAGACGGATTTAATGCCCCTTGGAAGAGTGGTGGAGGTCGCAGTGGAATAAAAAGACAACATCAATGCCCCTTGGAAGAGTGATGGAGGTCACAGTAGCTTAACAAGATGGTTTTAATGCCCCTTGGAAGAGACGTGGAGGTCACAGTAGCTTAACAAGACAGTTTTAATGCCCCTTGAAAGAGTGGTGGAGGTCACAGTAGCTTAAAAAGACAGTTTTAATGCCCTTTGGAAGAGTGGTGGAGGTCACAGTAGCTTAACAAGACGGTTTTAATGCCCCTTGGAAGAGTGGTGGAGGTCACAGTAGCTTAGCAAGACGGTTTTAATGCCCCTTGGAAGAGACGTGGAGGTCACAGTAGCTTAACAAGACAGTTTTAATGCCGTTGGAAGAGTGGTGGAGGTCACAGTAGCTTAACAAGATGGTTTTAATGCCCCTTGGAAGAGTGGTGGAGGTCACAGTAGCTTAACAAGACAGTTTTAATGTCCCCTTGGAAGAGACGTGGAGTACAGAGTGGTTTAACAAGACGGTTTTAATGCCCCTTGGAAGAGACGTGGAGGTCACAGTAGCTTAATAAAACAGTTTTACTGCCCCGTGGAAGAGTGGTGGAGGTCACAGTAGTGTAACAAGACGGTTTTAATGCCCCTTGGAAGCGTGATGGAGATGACAGTAGCTTAACAAGATGATTTTAATGCCCCTTGGAAGGGACGTGGAGTTCAGAGTGGTTTGACAAGACGGTTTTAATGCCCCTTGGAAGAGACATGGAGGTCACAGTAGCTCGACAAGACGGTTTTAATGCCCCTTGGAAGAGACGTGCAGTTCAGAGTGGTTTAACAAGATGGTTTTAATGCCCCTTGGAAGAGACATGGAGGTCACAGTAGCTTAAGAAGATAGTTTTAATGCCCCTTGGAAGAGAGATGGAGGTCGCAGTGGAATAAAAGGACAATATCAATGCCCCTTGGAAGAGTGGTGGAAGTCACAGTAGCTTAACAAGACAGTTTTAATGCCCCTTGGAAGAGTGGTGGAGGTCACAGAAGCTTAACAAGATGGTTATAATGCCCCTTGGAAGAGTGGTGGAGGTCACAGTAGCTTAACAAGATAGTTTTAATGCCCCTTGGAAGAATGTTGGAGGTCGCAGTGGAATAAAAGGACAATATCAATGCCCCTTGGAAGAGTGGTGGAAGTCACAGTAGCTTAACAAGACAGTTTTAATGCCCCTTAGAAGAGTGGTGGAGGTCGCAGTGGACTAAAAAGACAATATCAATGCCCCTTGGAGGAGTGGTGGAGGTAACAGTAGCTCAAAAAGACGGTTTTAATGCCCCTTGGTAGAGACGTGGAGGTCACAGTAGCTTACCAAGACAGTTTTAATGCCCATTAGAAGAGTGGTGGAGGTCACAGTAGATTAACAAGACTGTTTTAATGCCCTTTGTAGGAGTGGTGGAAGTCACAGCAGCTTAACAAGACGGTTTTACTGCCCCTTGGAAGAGACGTGGAGTTCAGAGTGCTTTAACAAGACGGTTTTAATGCCCCTTGGAAGAGACGTGGAGGTCACAGTAGCTTAATAAAACAGTTTTACTGCCCCGTGGAAGAGTGGTGGAGGTCACAGTAGTGTAACAAGACGGTTTTAATGCCCCTTGGAAGCGTGATGGAGATGACAGTAGCTTAACAAGATGATTTTAATGCCCCTTGGAAGGGACGTGGAGGTCACAGTAGCTCAACAAGACGGTTTTAATGCCCCTTGGAAGAGACGTGCAGTTCAGAGTGGTTTAACAAGACGGTTTTAATGCCCCTTGGAAGAGACGTGGAGGTCACAGTAGCTTAACAAGATAGTTTTAATGCCCCTTGGAAGAGAGATGGAGGTCGCAGTGGAATAAAAGGACAATATCAATGCCCCTTGGAAGAGTGGTGGAAGTCACAGTAGCTTAACAAGACAGTTTTAATGCCCCTTGGAAGAGTGGTGGAGGTCACAGTAGCTTAACAAGACAGTTTTAATTCCCCTTGGAATGGTGTTGGAGGTCGCAGTGGAATAAAAGGACAATATCAATGCCCCTTGGAAGAGTGGTGGAAGTCACAGTAGCTTAACAAGACAGTTTTAATGCCCCTTAGAAGAGTGGTGGAGGTCGCAGTGGACTAAAAAGACAATATCAATGCCCCTCGGAGGAGTGGTGGAGGTAACAGTAGCTTAAAAAGACGGTTTTAATGCCCCTTGGTAGAGACGTGGAAGTCACAGTAGCTTAACAAGACAGTTTTAATGCCCATTAGAAGAGTGGTGGAGGTCACAGTAGCTTAACAAGACTGTTTTAATGCCCTTTGCAGGAGTGGTGGAAGTCACAGTAGCTTAACAAGACGGGTTTACTGCCCCTTGGAAGAGACGTGGAGTTCAGAGTGCTTTAACAAGACGGTTTTAATGCCCCTTGGAAGAGACGTGGAGGTCATAGTAGCTTAATAAAACAGTTTTACTGCCCCGTGGAAGAGTGGTGGAGGTCACAGTAGTGTAACAAGACGTTTTTAATGCCCCTTGGAAGAGACATGGAGGTCACAGTAGCTCAACAAGACGGTTTTAATGCCCCTTGGAAGAGACGTGCAGTTCAGAGTGGTTTAACAAGACGGTTTAATGCCCCTTGGAAGAGACGTGGAGGTCACAGTAGCTTAACAAGATAGTTTTAATGCCCCTTGGAAGAGAGATGGAGGTCGCAGTGGAATAAAAGGACAATATCAATGCCCTTTGGTAGAGTGGTGGAAGTCACAGTAGCTTAACAAGACAGTTTTAATGCCCCTTGGAAGAGTGGTGGAGGTCACAGTAGCTTAACAAGACGGTTATAATGCCCCTTGGAAGAGAGGTGGAGGTCACAGTAGCTTAACAAGACGGTTTTAATGCCCTTTGGAAGAGAGGTGGAGGTCACAGTAGCTTAACAAGACGGTTTTAATGCCCCTTGGAAGAGACGTGGAGTTCAGAGTGGTTTTACAAGACAGTTTTAATGCCCCTTGGAAGAGTGGTAGAGGACACAGTAGCTTAACAAGACAGTTTCAATGCCCCTTGGAAGAGTGATGGAGATCACAGTAGCTTAACAAGACGGTTTTCATGCCCCTTGGAAGAGACATGGAGTTCAGAGTGGTTTAACAGGACGGTTTTAATGAACCTTGGAAGAGACGTGGAGGTCACAGTAGCTTAACAAGACAGTTTTAATGCCCCTTGGAAGAGTGGTGGAGGTCACAGAAGCTTAACAAGACGGTTATAATGCCCCTTGGAAGAGTGGTGGAGGTCACAGTAGCTTAACAAGATAGTTTTAATGCCCCTTGGAAGAATGTTGGAGGTCGCAGTGGAATAAAAGGACAATATCAATGCCCCTTGGAAGAGTGGTGGAAGTCACAGTAGCTTAACAAGACAGTTTTAATGCCCCTTAGAAGAGTGGTGGAGGTCGCAGTGGACTAAAAAGACAATATCAATGCCCCTTGGAGGAGTGGTGGAGGTAACAGTAGCTCAAAAAGACGGTTTTAATGCCCCTTGGTAGAGACTTGGAGGTCACAGTAGCTTACCAAGACAGTTTTAATGCCCATTAGAAGAGTGGTGGAGGTCACAGTAGATTAACAAGACTGTTTTAATGCCCTTTGTAGGAGTGGTGGAAGTCACAGTAGCTTAACAAGACGGTTTTACTGCCCCTTGGAAGAGACGTGGAGTTCAGAGTGCTTTAACAAGACGGTTTTAATGCCCCTTGGAAGAGACGTGGAGGTCACAGTAGCTTAATAAAACAGTTTTACTGCCCCGTGGAAGAGTGGTGGAGGTCACAGTAGTGTAACAAGACAGTTTTAATGCCCCTTGGAAGCGTGATGGAGATGACAGTAGCTTAACAAGATGATTTTAATGCCCCTTGGAAGGGACGTGGAGTTCAGAGTGGTTTGACAAGACGGTTTTAATGCCCCTTGGAAGAGACATGGAGGTCACAGTAGCTCAACAAGACGGTTTTAATGCCCCTTGGAAGAGACGTGCAGTTCAGAGTGGTTTAACAAGACGGTTTTAATGCCCCTTGGAAGAGACGTGGAGGTCACAGTAGCTTAACAAGATAGTTTTAATGCCCCTTGGAAGAGAGATGGAGGTCGCAGTGGAATAAAAGGACAATATCAATGCCCCTTGGAAGAGTGGTGGAAGTCACAGTAGCTTAACAAGACAGTTTTAATGCCACTTGGAAGAGTGGTGGAGGTCACAGTAGCTTAACAAGATAGTTTTAATTCCCCTTGGAAGAGAGATGGAGGTCGCAGTGGAATAAAAGGACAATATCAATGCCCTTTGGAAGAGTGGTGGAAGTCACAGTAGCTTAACAAGACGGTTTTAATGCCCCTTGGAAGAGTTGTGGAGGTCACAGTAGCTAACAAGACGGTTTTAATGCCCTTTGGAAGAGAGGTGGAGGTCACAGTAGCTTAACAAGACGGTTTTAATGCCCCTTGGAAGAGACGTGGAGTTCAGAGTGGTTTTACAAGACAGTTTTAATGCCCCTTGGAAGAGTGGTGGAGGTCACAGTAGCTTAACAAGACGGTTTTAATGCCCCTTGGAAGAGTGATGGAGATCACAGTAGCTTAACAAGACGGTTTTAATGCCCCTTGGAAGAGACATGGAGTTCAGAGTGGTTTAACAAGACGGTTTTAATGAACCTTGGAAGAGACGTGGAGGTAACAGTAACTTAACAAGATAGTTTTAATGCCCCTTGGAAGAGTGTTGGAGGTCGCAGTGGAATAACAGGACAATGTTAATGCCCCTTGGAAGTGTGGTGGAAGTCACAGTAGCTTAACAAGACAGTTTTAATGCCCCTTGGAAGAGTGGTGGAGGTCACAGTAGCTTAACAAGACGGTTTTAATGCCCCTTGGAAGAGTGGTGGAGGTCACAGTAGCTTAACAAGATGGTTTTAATGCCCCTTGGAAGAGACATGGAGGTCACAGTAGCTTAACAAGACAGTTTTAATTCCCCTTGAAAGAGTGGTGGAGGTCACAGTAGCTGAACAAGACGGTTTTAATGCCTCTTGGAAGAGACGTGGAGGTCACAGTAGCTTAACAAGACAGTTTTAATGCCCCTTGGAAGAGATGTGGAGGTCACAGTAGCTTAACAAGATAGTTTTAATGCCCCTTGGAAGAGAGATGGAGGTCGCAGTGGAATAAAAGGACAATATCAATGCCCCTTGGAAGAGTGGTGGAAGTCACAGTAGCTTAACAAGACAGTTTTAATGCCCCTTGGAAGAGTGGTGGAGGTCACAGTAGCTTAACAAGACAGTTTTAATGCCCTTGGAAGAGTGGTGGAGGTCACAGTAGCTTAACAAGATGGTTTTAATGCCCTTTGGAAGAGAGGTGGAGGTCACAGTAGCTTAACAAGAAGGTTTTAATGCCCCTTGGAAGAGACGTGGAGTTCAGAGTGGTTTTACAAGACAGTTTTAATGCCCCTTGGAAGAGTGGTGGAGGTCACAGTAGCTTAACAAGACCGTTTTAATTCCCCTTGGAAGAGTGATGGAGATCACAGTAGCTTAACAAGACGGTTTTAATGCCCCTTGGAAGAGACATGGAGTTCAGAGTGGTTTAACAAGACGGTTTTAATGAACCTTGGAAGAGACGTGGAGGTCACAGTAGCTTAACAAGATAGTTTTAATGCCCCTTGGAAGAGTGTTGGAGGTCGCAGTGGAATAAAAGGACAATATCAATGCCCCTTGGAAGTGTGGTGGAAGTCACAGTAGCTTAACAAGACAGTTTTAATGCCCCTTGGAAGAGTGGTGGAGGTCACAGTAGCTTAACAAGACGGTTTTAATGCCCCTTGGAAGAGTGGTGGAGGTCACAGTAGCTTAACAAGATGGTTTTAATGCCCTCTGGAAGAGAGGTGGAGGTCACAGTAGCTTAACAAGACGGTGTTAATGCCCCTTGGAAGAGACGTGGAGTTCAGAGTGGTTTAACAAGACAGTTTTAATGCCCCTTGGAAGAGTGATGGAGATCACAGTAGCTTAACAAGACGGTTTTAATGCCCCTTTCAAGAGACGGGGAGGTCACAGTAGCTTTACAAGACAGTTTTAATGCCCCTTGGAAGAGTGGTGGAGGTCACAGTAACTTAACAAGACGGTTTTAATGCCCCTTGGAAGAGTGGTGGAGGTCACAGTAGCTTAACAAGACGGTTTTAATGCCCTTTGGAAGAGAGGTGGAGGTCACAGTAGCTTAACAAGACGGTTTTAATGCCCCTTGGAAGAGACGTGGAGTTCAGAGTGGTTTAACAAGACAGTTTTAATGCCCCTTGGAAGAGTGATGGAGATCACAGTAGCTTAACAAGACGGTTTTAATGCCCCTTTCAAGAGACGGGGAGGTCACAGTAGCTTTACAAGACAGTTTTAATGCCCCTTGGAAGAGTGGTGGAGGTCGCACTGGAATAAAAAGAAAATATCAATACCCCTTGGAAGAGTGGTGGAGGTCACAGTAGCTTAACAAGACAGTTTTAATGCCCCTTGGAAGAGACATGGAGTTCAGAGTGGTTTAACAAGACGGTTTTAATGCCCCTTGGAAGAGACGTGGAGGTCACAGTAGCTTAACAAGACAGTTTTAATGCCCCTTGGAAGAGTGGTGGAGGTCGCAGTGGAATAAAAAGACAATATCAATGCCCCTTGGAAGAGTGGTGGAGGTCACAGTAGCTTAACAAGACAGTTTTAATGCCCCTTGGAAGAGTGGTGGAGGTCACAGTAGCTTAACAAGACGGTTTTAATGCCCCTTGGAAGAATGGTGGAGGTTACAGTAGCTTAACAAGACGGGTTTTAATGCCCCTTGGAAAAGACGTGGAGTTCAGAGTGGTTTAACAAGACGGTTTTAATGCCCCTTGAAAGAGATGTGGAGGTCTCAGTAGCTTAACAAGACGGTTTTAATACCCCTTGGAAGAGATGTGGAGTTCAGAGTGGTTTAACAAGACGGTTTTAATGCCCCTTGGAAGAGACGTGGAGGTCACAGTAGCTTAACAAGACAGTTTTAATGCCCCTTGGAAGAGTGGTGGAGGTCGCAGTGGAATAAAAAGACAACATCAATGCCCCTTGGAAGAGTGATGGAGGTCACAGTAGCTTAACAAGACAGTTTTATTGCCCCTTGGAAGAGACATGGAGTTCAGAGTGGTTTAACAAGACGGTTTTAATACCCCTTGGAAGAGATGTGGAGGTCATAGTAGCTTAACAAGACAGTTTTAATGCCCCTTGGAAGAGTGGTGGAGGTCGCAGTGGAATAAAAAGACAATATCAATGCCCCTTGGAAGAGTGGTGGAGGTCACAGTAGCTTAACAAGACGGTTTTAATGCCCCTTGGAAGAGTGGTGGAGGTCACAGTAGCTTAACAAGACGATTTTAATGCCCCTTGGAAGAATGGTGGAGGTTACAGTAGCTTAACAAGACGGGTTTTAATGCCCTTTGGAAAAGACGTGGAGTTCAGAGTGGTTTAACAAGACGGTTTTAATGTCCCTTGAAAGAGATGTGGAGGTCTCAGTAGCTTAACAAGACGGTTTTAATGCCCCTTGGAAGAGATGTGGAGTTCAGAGTGGTTTAACAAGACGGTTTTAATGCCCCTTGGAAGAGACGTGGAGGTCACAGTAGCTTAACAAGACAGTTTTAATGCCCCTTGGAAGAGTGGTGGAGGTCGCAGTGGAATAAAAAGACAACATCAATGCCCCTTGGAAGAGTGATGGAGGTCACAGTAGCTTAACAAGATGGTTTTAATGCCCCTTGGAAGAGACGTGGAGGTCACAGTAGCTTAACAAGACAGTTTTAATGCCCCTTGAAAGAGTGGTGGAGGTCACAGTAGCTTAAAAAGACAGTTTTAATGCCCTTTGGAAGAGTGGTGGAGGTCACAGTAGCTTAACAAGACGGTTTTAATGCCACTTGGAAGAGACGTGGAGGTCACAGTAGCTTAACAACACAGTTTTAATGCCGTTGGAAGAGTGGTGGAGGTCACAGTAGCTTAACAAGATGGTTTTAATGCCCCTTGGAAGAGTGGTGGAGTTCACAGTAGCTTAACAAGACAGTTTTAATGTCCCCTTGGAAGAGACGTGGAGTTCAGAGTGGTTTAACAAGACGGTTTTAATGCCCCTTGGAAGAGACGTGGAGGTCACAGTAGCTTAACAAGATAGTTTTAATGCCCCTTGGAAGAGTGTTGGAGGTCGCAGTGGAATAAAAGGACAATATCAATGCCCCTTGGAAGAGTGGTGGAAGTCACAGTAGCTTAACAAGACAGTTTTAATGCCCCTTGGAAGAGTGGTGGAGGTCACAGTAGCTTAACAAGACGGTTATAATGCCCCTTGGAAGAGTGGTGGAGGTCACAGTAGCTTAACAAGATAATTTTAATGCCCCTTGGAAGAGTGTTGGAGGTCGCAGTGGAATAAAAGGACAATATCAATGCCCCTTGGAAGAGTGGTGGAAGTCACAGTAGCTTAACAAGACAGTTTTAATGCCCCTTAGAAGAGTGGTGGAGGTCGCAGTGGACTAAAAAGACAATATCAATGCCCCTTGGAGGAGTGGTGGAGGTAACAGTAGCTTAAAAAGACGGTTTTAATGCCCCTTGGTAGAGACGTGGAGGTCACAGTAGCTTACCAAGACAGTTTTAATGCCCATTAGAAGAGTGGTGGAGGTCACAGTAGCTTAACAAGACTGTTTTAATGCCCTTTGTAGGAGTGGTGGAAGTCACAGTAGCTTAACAAGACGGTTTTACTGCCCCTTGGAAGAGACGTGGAGTTCAGAGTGCTTTAATAAGACGGTTTTAATGCCCCTTGGAAGAGACGTGGAGGTCACAGTAGCTTAATAAAACAGTTTTACTGCCCCGTGGAAGAGTGGTGGAGGTCACAGTAGTGTAACAAGACGGTTTTAATGCCCCTTGGAAGCGTGATGGAGATGACAGTAGCTTAACAAGATGATTTTAATGCCCCTTGGAAGGGACGTGGAGGTCACAGTAGCTCAACAAGACGGTTTTAATGCCCCTTGGAAGAGACGTGCAGTTCAGAGTGGTTTAACTAGACGGTTTTAATGCCCCTTGGAAGAGACGTGGAGGTCACAGTAGCTTAACAAGATAGTTTTAATGCCCCTTGGAAGAGAGATGGAGGTCGCAGTGGAATAAAAGGACAATATCAATGCCCCTTGGAAGAGTGGTGGAAGTCACAGTAGCTTAACAAGACAGTTTTAATGCCCCTTGGAAGAGTGGTGGAGGTCACCGTAGCTTAACAAGACGGTTATAATGCCCCTTGGAAGAGTGGTGGAGGTCACAGTAGCTTAACAAGACGGTTTTAAAGCCCTTTGGAAGAGAGGTGGAGGTCACAGTAGCTTAACAACACGGTTTTAATGCCCCTTGGAAGAGACGTGGAGTTCAGAGTGGTTTTACAAGACAGTTTTAATGCCCCTTGGAAGAGTGGTAAAGGACACAGTAGCTTAACAAGACGGTTTCAATGCCCCTTGGAAGAGTGATGGAGATCACAGTAGCTTAACAAGACGGTTTTAATGCCCCTTGGAAGAGACATGGAGTTCAGAGTGGTTTAACAAGACGGTTTTAATGAACCTTGGAAGAGACGTGGAGGTCACAGTAGCTTAACAAGATAGTTTTAAAGCCCCTTGGAAGAGTGTTGGAGGTCGCAGTGGAATAAAAGGACAATATCAATGCCCCTTGGAAGAGTGGTGGAAGTCACAGTAGCTTAACAAGACAGTTTTAATACCCCTTGGAAGAGTGGTGGAGGTCACAGTAGCTTAACAAGACGGTTTTAATGCCCCTTGGAAGAGTTGTGGAGGTCACAGTAGCTTAACAAGACGGTTTTAATGCCCTTTGGAAGAGAGGTGGAGGTCACAGTAGCTTAACAAGACGGTTTTAATGCCCCTTTGAAGAGACGTGGAGTTCAGAGTGGTTTAACAAGACAGTTTTAATGCCCCTTGGAAGAGTGGTAGAGGACACAGTAGCTTAACAAGACGGTTTCAATGCCCCTTGGAAGAGTGATGGAGATCACAGTAGCTTAACAAGATGGTTTTAATGCCCCTTTGCAGAGACGGGGAGGTCACAGTAGCTTTACAAGACAGTTTTAATGCCCCTTGGAAGAGTGGTGGAGGTCGCACTGTAATAAAAAGACAATATCAATACCCCTTGGAAGAGTGGTGGAGGTCACAGTAGCTTAACAAGACGGTTTTAATGCCCTTTGGAAGAGAGGTGGAGGTCACAGTAGCTTAACAAGACGGTTTTAATGCCCCTTTGAAGAGACGTGGAGTTCAGAGTGGTTTAACAAGACAGTTTTAATGCCCCTTGGAAGAGTGGTAGAGGACACAGTAGCTTAACAAGACGGTTTCAATGCCCCTTGGAAGAGTGATGGAGATCACAGTAGCTTAACAAGATGGTTTTAATGCCCCTTTGCAGAGACGGGGAGGTCACAGTAGCTTTACAAGACAGTTTTAATGCCCCTTGGAAGAGTGGTGGAGGTCGCACTGTAATAAAAAGACAATATCAATACCCCTTGGAAGAGTGGTGGAGGTCACAGTAGCTTAACAAGACGGTTTCAATGCCCCTTGGAAGAGTGATGGAGATCACAGTAGCTTAATAAGACGGTTGTAATGCCCCTTGGAAGAGACGTGGAGGTCACAGTAGCTTAACAAGACAGTTTTAATGCCCCTTGGAAGAGTGGTGGAGGTCGCAGTGGAATAAAAAGACAATATCAATGCCCCTTGGAAGAGTGGTGGAGGTCACAGTAGCTTAACAAGATGGTTTTAATGCCCCTTGGTAGAGTGGTGGAGGTCACAGTAGCTTAACAAGACGGTTTTAATGCCCCTTGGAAGAATGGTGGAGGTTACAGTAGCTTAACAAGACGGGTTTTAATGCCCCTTGGAAAAGACGTGGAGTTCAGAGTGGTTTAACAAGACGGTTTTAATGCCCCTTGAAAGAGATGTGGAGGTCTCAGTAGCTTAACAAGACGGTTTTAATGCCCTTTGGAAGAGATGTGGAGTTCAGAGTGGTTTAACAAGACGGTTTTAATGCCCTTTGGAAGAGACGTGGAGGTCACAGTAGCTTAACAAGACAGTTTTAATGCCCCTTGGAAGAGTGGTGGAGGTCGCAGTGGAATAAAACGACAATGTCAATGCCCCTTGGAAGAGTGGTGGAGGTCACAGTAGCTTAACAAGATGGTTTTAATGCCCCTTTAAGAGACGTGGAGGTCACAGTAGCTTAAAAGTCAGTTTTAATGCCCCTTGAAAGAGTGGTGGAGGTCACAGTAGCTTAAAAAGACAGTTTTAATGCCCTTTGGAAGAGTGGTGGAGGTCACAGTAGCTTAACAAGACGGTTTTAATGCCCCTTGGAAGAGTGGTGGAGGTCACAGTAGCTTAGCAAGACAGTTATAATGCCCCTTGGAAGAGACGAGGAGGTCACAGTAGCTTAACAAGACAGTTTTAATGCCGTTGGAAGAGTGGTGGAGGTCACAGTAGCTTAACAAGATGGTTTTAATGCCCCTTGGAAGAGTGGTGGAGGTCACAGTAGCTTAACAAGACAGTTTTAATGTCCCTTTGGAAGAGACGTGGAGTTCAGAGTGGTTTAACAAGACGGTATTAATGATCCTTGGAAGAGACATGAAGGTCACAGTAGCTTAACAAGACAGTTTTAATGCCCCTTGGAAGAGTGGTGGAGGTCGCAGTGGAATAAAAAGACAATATCAATGCCCCTTGGAAGAGTGGTGGAGGTCACAGTAGCTTAACAAGACGGTTTTAATGCCCCTTGGAAGAGTGGTGGAGGTCACAGTAGCTTAACAAGATAGTTTTAATGCCCCTTGGAAGAGTGTTGGAGGTCGCAGTGGAATAAAAGGACAATATCAATGCCCCTTGGAAGAGTGGTGGAAGTCACAGTAGCTTAACAAGACAGTTTTATTGCCACTTAGAAGAGTGGTGGAGGTCGCAGTGGACTAAAAAGACAATATCAATGCCCCTTGGAGGAGTGGTGGAGGTAACAGTAGCTTAAAAAGACGGTTTTAATGCCCCTTGGTAGAGACGTGGAGGTCACAGTAGCTTACCAAGACAGTTTTAATGCCCATTAGAAGAGTGGTGGAGGTCACAGTAGCTTAACAAGACTGTTTTAATGCCCTTTGTAGGAGTGGTGGAAGTCACAGTAGCTTAACAAGACGGTTTTACTGCCCCTTGGAAGAGACGTGGAGTTCAGAGTGCTTTAACAAGACGGTTTTAATGCCCCTTGGAAGAGACGTGGAGGTCACAGTAGCTTAATAAAACAGTTTTACTGCCCCTTGGAAGAATGGTGGAGGTCACAGTAGAGTAACAAGACGGTTTTAATGCCCCTTGGAAGCGTGATGGAGATGACAGTAGCTTAACAAGATGATTTTAATGCCCCTTGGAAGGGACGTGGAGTTCAGAGTGGTTTGACAAGACGGTTTTAATGCCCCTTGGAAGAGACATGGAGGTCACAGTAGCTCAACAAGACGGTTTTAATGCCCCTTGGAAGAGACGTGCAGTTCAGAGTGGTTTAACAAGACGGTTTTAATGCCCCTTGGAAGAAATGTGGAGGTCACAGTAGCTTAACAAGACGGTTTTAATGCCCCTTGGAGGAGTGGTGGAGGTCACAGTAGCTTAACATGACGGTTTTAATGCCCCTTGGAAGAGTGGTGGAGGTCACAGTAGCTTAACAAAACGGTTTTAATGCCCCTTGAAAGGGACGTGGAATTCAGAGTGGTTTAACAAGACCGTTTTAATGCCCCTTGGAAGAGATGTGGAGGTCTCAGTAGCTTAACAAGACGGTTTTAATGCCCCTTGGAAGAGATGTGGAGTTCAGAGTGGTTTAACAAGGCGGTTTTAATGCCCCTTGGAAGAGACGTGGAGGTCACAGTGGAATAAAAAGACAATATCAATGCCCCTTGGAAGAGTGGTGGAGGTCACAGTAGCTTAACAAGACAGTTTTAATGCCCCTTGGAAGAGATGTGGAGTTCAGAGTGGTTTAAAAAGATGGTTTTAATGCCCCTTGGAAGAGACGTGGAGTTCAGAGTGGTTTAACAAGACGGTTTTAATACTCCTTGGAAGAGACGTGGAGGTCACAGTAGCTTAACAAGACAGTTTTAATGCCCCTTGGAAGAGTGGTGGAGGTCGCAGTGGAATAAAAAGACAATATCAATGCCCCTTGGAAGAGTGGTGGAGGTCACAGTAGCAAAACAAGAAAGTTTTAATGCCCCTTGGAAGAGTAGTGGAGGTCACAGTAGCTTAACAGGACAGTTTTAAAGCGCCCTGGAAGAGTGGTGGAGGTCACAGTAGCTTTACAAGACAGTTTTAATGCCCCTTGGAAGAGTGATGGAGGTCACAGTAGCTTAACAAGACTGTTTTAATGCTCTTTGGAGGAGTGGTGGAGGTCACAGTAGCTTAACAAGACGGTTTTAATGCCCCTTGGAAGAGACGTGGAGGTCACAGTAGCTTACCAAGACAGTTTTAATGCCCATTGGAAGAGTGGTGGAGGTCACAGTAGCTTAACAAGACTGTTTTAATGCCCTTTGGAGGAGTGGTGGAGGTCACAGTAGCTTAACAAGACTGTTTTAATGCCTCTTGGAAGAGTGGTGGAGGTCACAGTAGCTTACCAAGACAGTTTTAATGCCCCTTGGAAAAGTGGTGGCGGTCGTAGTGGAATAAAAAGACAATATCAATGCCCCTTGGAAGAGTGGTGGAGGTCACAGTAGCTTAACAAGACGGATTTAATGCCCCTTGGAAGAGACGTGGAGGTCACAGTAGCTTAAAAAGATAGTTTTAATGCCCCTTGGAAGAGAGATGGAGGTCGCAGTGGAATAAAAGGACAATATCAATGCCCCTTGGAAGAGTGGTGGAAGTCACAGTAGCTTAACAAGACAGTTTTAATGCCCCTTGGAAGAGTGGTGGAGGTCACAGTAGCTTAACAAGATGGTTTTAATGCCCCTTGGAAGAGTGGTGGAGGTCACAGTAGCTTAACAAGACGGTTTTAATGCCCCTTGGAAGAGACGTGGAGTTCAGAGTGGTTTAACAAGAAGGTTTTAATGCCCCTTGGAAGACACGTGGAGGTCACAGTATCTTAACAAGACGGTTTTAATGCCCCTTGGAAGAGACGTGGAGTTCAGAGCGGTTTAACAAGACGGTTTTAATGCCCCTTGGAAGAGATGTGGAGGTCCCAGTAGCTTAACAAGACGGTTTTAAAGTCCCTTGGAAGAGATGTGGAGGTCTCAGTAGCTTAACAAGACGGTTTTAATGCACCTTGGAAGAGACGTGGAGTTCAGAGTGGTTTAACAAGACGGTTTTAATGCCCCTTGGAAGAGACGTGGAGGTCACAGTAGCTTAATAAGACAGTTTTACTGCCCCTTGGAAGAGTGGTGGAGGTCACAGTAGCATAACAAGATGGTTTTAATGCCCCTTGGAAGAGTGATGGATATCACAGTAGCTTAACAAGACAATTTTAATGCCCCTTGGAAGAGACGTGGAGTTCAGAGTGGATTGACAAGACGGTTTTAATGCCCCTTGGAAGAGACGTGGAGTTCAGAGTGGTTTAACAAGACGGTTTTAATGCCCATTGGAAGAGACGTGGAGGTCACAGTAGCTTAACAAGATAGTTTTAATGCCCCTTGGAAGAATGGTGGAGGTCACAGTGGAATAAAAAGACAATATCAATGCCCCTTGGAATAGTGGTGGAGGTCAAAGTAGCATAACAAGAAAGTTTTAATGCCCCTTGGAAGAGTAGTGCAGGACATAGTAGCTTAACAGGACAGTTTTAAAGTGCTCGGGAAGAGTGGCGGAGGTCACAGTAGCTTAACAAGACAGTTTTAATGCCCCTTGGAAGAGCGGTGGAGGTCACAGTAGCTTAACAAGACTGTTTTAATGCGCTTTGGAGGAATGGTGGAGGTCACAGTAGCTTAACAAGATGGTTTTAATGCCCCTTGGAAGAGACGTGGAGGTCACAGTAGCTTACCAAGACAGTTTTAATGCCCATTGGAAGAGTGGTGGAGGTCACAGTAGCTTTACAAGACTGTTTTAATGCCCTTTGTAGGAGTGGTGGAGGTCACAGTAGCTTAGCAAGACGGTTTTAATGCCCCTTGGAAGAGACGTGGAGATCACAGTAGCTTAACAAGACAGTTTTAATGCCCACTGGAAGAGTGGTGGAGGTCACAGTAGCTTAACAAGACTGTTTTAATGCCCTTTGGAGGAGTGGTGGAGGTCACAGTAGCTTAACGAGACTGTTTTAATGCCCCTTGGAAGAGTGCTGGAGGTCACAGTAGCTTATCAAGACAGTTTTTATGCCCCTTGGAAGAGATGTGGAGTTCAGAGTGGTTTAGCAAGACGGTTTTAATGCTTCTTGGAAGAGACGTGAAGGTCACAGTAGCTTAACAAGACAGTTTTAATGCCCCTTGGAAGAGTGGTGGAGGTCGCAGTGGAATAAAAAGACAATATCAATGCCCCTTGGAAGAGTGGTGGAGGTCACAGTAGCTTAACAAGACAGTTTTAATGCCACTTGGAAGAGACATGGAGGTCACAGTAGCTTAACAAGACGGTTTTAATGCCCCTTGGAAGAGACGTGGAGGTCACAGTAGCTTAACAAGATAGTTTTAATGCCCCTTGGAAGAGTGGTGGAGGTCGCAGTGGAATAAAAAGACAATATCAATGCCCCTTGGAAGAGTGGTGGAGGTCACAGTAGCTTAACAAGACGGTTTTAATGCCCCTTGGAGGAGTGGTGGAGGTCACTGTAGCTTAACAAGATGGCTTTAATGCTCCTTGGAAGAGTGGTGGAGGTCACAGTAGCTTAACAATACGGTTTTAATGCCCCTTGGAAGAGACATGGAGGTCACAGTAGCTTAACAAGACAGTTTTAATGCCCCTTGGAAGAGAGTTGGAGGTCACAGTAGTTTAACAAGACGGTTTTATTGCCCCTTGGAAGAGACGTGGAGGTCACAGTAGCTTAACAAGATAGTTTTAATGCCCCTTCAAAGAGTGGTGGAGGTCGCAGTGGATTGAAAGGACAATATCAATGCCCCTTGGAAAAGAGGTGGAAGTCACAGTAGCTTAACAAGACAGTTTTAAGGCCCCTTGGAAGAGTGGTGGAGGTCACAGTAGCTTAAAAAGACAGTTTTAAGGCCCCTTGGAAGAGACGTGGAGGTCACAGTAGCTTAAAAAGATAGTTTTAATGCCCCTTGGAAGAGTGCTGGAGGTCGCAGTGGAATAAAAGGACAATATTAATGACCCTTGGAAGAGTGGTGGAAGTCACAGTAGCTTAACAAGACAGTTTTGCTGCCCCTTGGAAGAGTGGCGGAGGTCACAGTAGCTTCGCAAGATGGTTTTAATGCCCCTTGGAAGAGACATGGAGTTCAGAGTAGTTTAACAAGACGGTTTTAATACCCCTTGGAAGAGACGTGGAGGTCACAGTAGCTTGACAAGACGGTTTTAATGCCCCTTGGAAGACACGTGGAGTTCAGAGGGGTTTAACAAGATGGTTTTAATGCCCCTTGGAAGAGACATGGAGGTCACAGTAGCTTAACAAGACAGTTTTAATGCCCCTTGTAAGAGTGGTGGAGATCACAGTAGCATAACAAGACGGTTTTACTGCCCCTTGGAAGAGACGTGGAGGTCACAGTAGCTTAACAAGATAGTTTTAATGCCCCTTGGAAGAGTGGTGGAGGTCGCAGTGGATTAAAAGGACAATATCAATGCCCCTTGGAAAAGTGGTGGAAGTCACAGTAGCTTAACAAGACAGTTTTAAGGCCCCTTGGAAGAGACGTGGAGTTCAGAGTGGTTTAACAAAAAGGTTTTAATGCCCCTTGGAAGAGACATGGTGGTCACAGTAGCTTAACAAGACAGTTTTAATGCCCCTTGGAAGAGTGGTGGAGATCACAGTAGCTTAACAAGACGGTTTTACTGCCCCTTGGAAGAGACGTGTAGTTCAGAGTGGTTTAACAAGACGGTTTTAATGCCCCTTGGAAGAGACGTGGAGGTCACAGTAGCTTAACAAGATGGTTTTAATGCCCCTTGGAAGAGACGTGGAGTTCAGAGTGGTTTAACAAGACTGTTTTAATGCCCCTTGGAAGAGACGTGGAGGTCACAGTAGCTTAATAAGACAGTTTTAATGCCCCTTGGAAGAGTGGTGGAGGTCGCAGTGGAATAAAAAGACAATATCAATGCACCTTGGAAGAGTGGTGGTGGTCACAGTAGACTAACTAGACGGTTTTAATGCCCCTTGGAAGAGACGTGGAGTTCAGAGTGGTTTAACAAGACAGTTTTAATGCCCCTTGGAAGAGTGGAGGAGGTCACAGTAGCTTAACAAGACAGTTTTAATGCCCCTTGGAAGAGTGGTCGAAGTCGCAGTGGAATAAAAAGACAATATCACTGCCCCTTGGAAGAGTGGTGGAGGTCACAGTAGCTTAACAAGACAGTTTTAATGCCCCTTGGAAGAGACGTGGAGGTCACAGTAGTTTATCAAGACAGTTTTAATGCCCCTTGGAAGAGTGGTGAAGGTCACAGTAGCTTAACAAGATGGTTTTAATGCCCCTTGGAAGAGACGTGGAGTTCAGAGAGGTTTAACAAGATGGTTTTATTGCCCCTTGGAAGAGACGTGGAGGTCACAGTAGCTTAACAAGACGAATTTAATGCCCCTTGGAAGAGACGTGGAGTTCAGAGTGGTTTAACAAGACGGTTTTAATGCCCCTTAGAAAAGACGTGGAGGTCACTGTAGCTTACCAAGACAGTTTTAATGCCCATTGGAAGAGTGATGGAGGTCACAGTAGCTTAACAAGACTGTTTTAATGCCCTTTCTAGGAGTGGTGGAGGTCACAGTAGCTTAAAAAGACGCTTTTAATGCCCCTTGGAAGAGTCGGGGAGGTCACAGTAGCTTAATAAGACAGTTTTAATGCCCACTGGAAGAGTGGTGGAGGTCACAGTAGCTTAACAAGACGGTTTTAATGCCCTTTGGAGGAGTGGTGGAGGTCACAGTAGCTTAACAAGACGGTTTTAATGCCCCTTGGAAGAGTGGTGGAGGTCACAGTAGCTTAACAAGACAGTTTTAATGCCCCTTGGAAGAGTGGTGGAGGTCACAGTGGAGTAAAAGGACAATATCAATGCCCCTTGGAAGAGTGGTGGAAGTCACAGTAGCTTAACAAGACAGTATTAATGCCCCTTGGAAGAGTGGTGGAGATTACAGTAGCTTAACAAGACGGTTTTAATGCACCTTGGAAGAGTGGTGGAGGTCACAGTAGCTTAACAAGACAGTTTTAATGCCCCTTGGAAGAGTGGTGGAGGTCACAGTAGCTTAACAAGATGGTTTTAATGTCCCTTGGAAGAGTGGTGGAGGTCACAGTAGCTTAACAAGACGGTTTTACTGCCCCTTGGAAGAGACGTGGAGGTCACAGTAGCTTATTAAGACAGTTTTAATGCCCCTTGGAAGAGTGGTTCAGGTCGCAGTGGAATAAAAAGACAATATCAATGCCCCTTGGAAGAGTGGTGGAGGTCACAGTAGCTTAACAAGACAGTTTTAATGCCCCTTGGAAGAGACGTGGAGGTCACAGTAGTTTATCAAGACAGTTCTAAGGCCCCTTGGAAGAGTGATGGAGGTCCCAGTAGCTTAAAAAGACGGTTTTAATGCCCTTTGGAAGAGAGGTGGAGGTCACAGTAGCTTAACTAGACGGTTTTAATGCCCCTTGGAAGAGACGTGGAGTTCAGAGTGGTTTATCAAGACAGTTTTAAAGCCCCTTGGAAGAGACGTGGAGGTCACAGTAGCTTAATAAGACAGTTTTAATGCCCCTTGGAAGAGTGATGGAGGTCGCAGTGGAAAAAAAAGACAATATCAATGCCCCTTGGAAGAGTGGTGGAGGTCACAGTAGCTTAACAAGACAGTTTTAATGCCCCTTGGAAGAGACGTGGACGTCACAGTAGCTTAACAAGACAGTTTTAATGTCCCTTGGAAGAGTGGAGGAGGTCACAGTAGCTTAACAAGACAGTTTTTTTGCCCCTTGGAAGAGTGGTGGAAGTCGCAGTGGAATAGAAAGACAATATCAATGCCCCTTGGAAGAGTGGTGGAGGTCACAGTAGATTAACAAGACAGTTTTAATGCCCCTTGGAAGAGACGTGGAGGTCACAGTAGTTTATCAAGACAGTTTTAATGCCCCTTGGAAGAGTGGTGGAGGTCCCAGTAGCTTAACAAGACGGTTTTAATGCCCTTTGGAAGAGAGGTGGAGGTCACAGTAGCTTAACAAGACGGTTTTAATGCCCCTTGGAAGAGACGTGGAGTTCAGAGTAGTTTATCAAGTCGGTTTTAATGCCCCTTGGAAGAGTGGTGGAGGTCACAGTAGCTTTACAAGACAGTTTTAATGCCCCTTGAAAAAGTGGTTGTAACATACCTGGCGGCGTCCTTGCATGGTGGTCCATCTCCCACTGTGCAAGAGAGCGCACTTGATCTCCTGTCCAGAATGTCTCTCTGGCTTCCCTCCATGCTGTCTGTTTGTGTCTGTTTCTGCTGCTTAAGGGCGGCGCCCAATCACTTCCTGCTTTTTGTACCTGCTGTGGGTCACGCCCCTTGTGCGTCCTCAGCCTATTGCTGTCTGTCACTTGGTATATAGCTCAGCAGCTCCCTTCTATCCCGGCCTGAGCATGGTGTTTCCTTCAGTGTGTGCTTGCACTCTGAAGGTGCCAGGTCCCGTCTCTTGTCTCCTGCTTTTTGTATCAGTTCCCGTGTCTGAACTGAGTCCTGTATGTCTCCTGCTTTGCGGTATCAGCTCCCGTGTCTGAACTGTGTCCTGTATGTCTCCTGCTTTGCGGTATCAGCTCCCGTGTCTGAACTGAGTCCTGTATGTCTCCTGCTTTGCGGTATCAGCTCCTGTGTCTGAACTGAGTCCTTTCTGTGTTCTCTTGTCAGTCCTGTCTGAACTCGCTCCTAGCCTGTTCCTCTCGCCTTCTAGTGGCCGATTTCCTAGACCCGCTCCTGTGTCTGGTTTGTCCTGTCTGAACTCGCTCCTAGCCTGTTCCTCTCGCCTTCTAGTGGCCGATTTCCTAGACCCGCTCCTGTGTCTGGTCTGTCCTGTCTGAACACGCTCCTTGCCTGTTCGTTCCGCCTTCTAGTGGCCGATTTCCTAGACCCGCTCCTGTGTCTGGTCTGTCCTGTCTGAACACGCTCCTTGCCTGTTCGTTCCGCCTCTCTGGGGGCCGTATTGCCAGACCCGCTCCTGTATCCCTCTGCAGTGTCGGTCTCCTCCGTTCACTCAGTTCCAGTCTGAACTCTCTCCTGTCCTTTACCTGTTTTTGCCTCTATGTTCGTTCCCTTCCTTTTTCTGCAGAGTCTGAACTCGTACCTAACTCCTGCTTGTTGTCTCTGCAAGTACTGTGTGAGTATCTGGCTCTGTCTTTCCCTTCCTGTCTGTTCCGTGTGAACAGAGCCCTGTCCTCCCTGCTCAGCCTTGTCTGCACTCTAGCTGTGCTTGCCTGTAACCCTCTGCCTGTATTGTTCCTGAGTCCCGGTGTGTACTGGGTCCTATCCCGCCTGTGTTCCTACCTGCTAGTGCCTCCCTGTCTACACTCTAGCTGTGCTTGCCTTTACCCCCCTGCCTGCATACCCGCCTGCCTGCATACCAGTCGTGCCTGCCTATACCCACCAGTCTGTGTGCCAGCCTACCAGCCTGTTCCTGTATTCCCCTGTGTGGGTCAACAGCCGTGTCCGGGGTCTGTCCTGGAGTAGCACCTGGTCCCTCTGCTCGGTTCCTCCTTGGTGCACTGGCGTCGTATGCCGTCGTGCGACCCTGGTCGGATCGGGTGAATACTTAGTCACGCCCCTCCAGGCATTCACTCTCCGGCACGGTCCAGTGGAATCACTACCAATCACACGCACACGCCGCTTAGCCCGGGCGTGTGCATAACAGTGGTGGAGGTCGCAGTGGAATAAAAGGAAAATATCAATGCCCCTTGGAAGAGTAGTGGAGGTCACAGTAGCTTAACAAGATGGTTTTAATGCCCCTTGGAAGAGTGGTGGAGGTCACAGTAGCTTAACAAGACGGTTTTAATGCCCCTTGGAAGAGACGTGCAGTTCAGAGTGGTTTAACAAGACGGTTTTAATGCCCCTTGGAAGAGACGTGGAGGTCACAGTATCTGAACAAGACGGTTTTAATGCCCCTTGGAAGAGTGGTGGAGGTCACAGTAGCTTAACAAGACGGTTTTAATGCCCTTTGGAAGAAAGGTGGAGGTCACAGTAGCTTAACAAGACGGTTTTAATGCCCCTTGGAAGAGACGTGGAGTTCAGAGTGGTTTAACAAGACGGTTTTAATGCCCCTTGGAAGAGATGTGGAGGTCCCAGTAGCTTAACAAGACGGTTTTAATGTCCCTTGGAAGAGATGTGGAGTTCAGAGTGGTTTAACAAGTCGGTTTTAATGCCCCTTGGAAGAGTGGTGGAGGTCACAGTAGCTTAACAAGACAGTTTTAATGCCCCTTGGAAGAGTGGTGGAGGTCGCAGTGGAATAAAAGGAAAATATCAATGCCCTTTGGAAGAGTAGTGGAGGTCACAGTAGCTTAACAAGACGGTTTTAATGCCCCTTGGGAGAGTGGTGGAGGTCACAGTAGCTTAACAAGACGGTTTTAATGCCTCTTGGAAGAGACGTGGAGTTCAGAGTGGTTTAACAAGACTGTTTTAATGCCCATTGGAAGAGACGTGGAGGTCACAGTAGCTTAACAAGACAGTTTTAATGCCCCTTGGAAGAATGGTGGAGGTCACAGTGGAATAAAAAGACAATATCAATGCCCCTTGGAATAGTGGTGGAGGTCAAAGTAGCATAACAAGAAAGTTTTAATGCCCCTTGGAAGAGTAGTGCAGGACATAGTAGCTTAACAGGACAGTTTTAAAGCGCTCTGGAAGAGTGGCGGAGGTCACAGTAGCTTAACAAGACAGTTTTAATGCCCCTTGGAAGAGCGGTGGAGGTCACAGTAGCTTAACAAGACTGTTTTAATGCCCTTTGGAGGAATGGTGGAGGTCACAGTAGCTTAACAAGATGGTTTTAATGCCCCCTGGAAGAGACGTGGAGGTCACAGTACCTTACCAAGACAGTTTTAATGCCCATTGGAAGAGTGGTGGAGGTCACAGTAGCTTTACAAGACTGTTTTAATGCCCTTTGTAGGAGTGGTGGATGTCACAGTAGCTTAACAAGACGGTTTTAATGCCCCTTGGAAGAGACGTGGAGGTCACAGTAGCTTAACAAGACAGTTTTAATGCCCACTGGAAGAGTGGTGGAGGTCACAGTAGCTTAACAATACTGTTTTAATGCCCTTTGGAGGAGTGGTGGAGGTCACAGTAGCTTAACGAGACTGTTTTAATGCCCCTTGGAAGAGTGGTGGAGGTCACAGTAGCTTATCAAGACAGTTTTAATGCCCCTTGGAAGAGCTGTGGAGTTCAGAGTGGTTTAACAAGGCGGTTTTAATGCCCCTTGGAAGAGACGTGAAGGTCACAGTAGCTTAACAAGACAGTTTTAATGCCCCTTGGAAGAGTGGTGGAGGTCGCAGTGGAATAAAAAGACAATATCAATGCCCCTTGGAAGAGTGGTGGAGGTCACAGTAGCTTAACAAGACGGTTTTAATGCCCCTTGGAAGAGACATGGAGGTCACAGTAGCTTAACAAGACAGTTTTAATGCCCCTTGGAAGAGTGGTGGAGGTCACAGTAGCTTAACAAGATGGTTTTAATGCCCCTTGGAAGAGACGTGGAGGTCACAGTAGCTTAACAAGACGGTTTTAATTCCCCTTGAAAGAGACGTGGAGGTCACAGTAGCTTAACAAGATAGTTTTAATGCCCCTTGGAAGAGAGATGGAGGTCGCAGTGGAATAAAAGGACAATATCAATGCCCCGTGGAAGAGTGGTGGAAGTCACAGTAGCTTAACAAGACAGTTTTAATGCCCCTTGGAAGAGTGGTGGAGGTCACAGTAGCTTAACAAGATGGTTTTAATGCCCCTTGGAAGAGACTTGGAGTTCAGAGTGGTTTGACAAGACGGTTTTAATGCCCCTTGGAAGAGACATAGAGGTCACAGTAGCTTAACAAGACGGTTTTAATGCCCCTTGGAAGAGACGTGGAGGTCACAGTATCTTAACAAGACGGTTTTAATGCCCCTTGGAAGAGTGGTGGAGGTCACAGTAGCTTAACAAGATGGTTTTAATGCCCCTTGGAAGAGAGGTGGAGGTCACAGTAGCTTAACAAGACGGTTTTAATGCCCCTTGGAAGAGACGTGGAGTTCAGAGTGGTTTAACAAGACGGTTTTAATGCCCCTTGGAAGAGATGTGAAGGTCCCATTAGCTTAACAAGACGGTTTTAATGTCCCTTGGAAGAGATGTGGAGTTCAGAGTGGTTTAACAAGGCGGTTTTAATGCCCCTTGGAAGAGACGTGGAGTTCACAGTAGCTTAAAAAGACAGTTTTAATGCCCCTTGGAAGAGTGGTGGAGGTCGCAGTGGAATGAAAAGACAACATCAATGCCCCTTGGAAGAGTGGTGGAGGTCACAGTAGCTTAACAAGACAGTTTTAATGCCCCTTGGAAGAGTGGTGGAGGTCGCAGTGGAATAAAAGAAAAATATCAATGCACCTTGGAAGAGTAGTGGAGGTCACAGTAGCTTAACAAGACGGTTTTAATTTCCCTTGGAAGAGTGGTGGAGGTCACAGTAACTTAACAAGACGGTTTTAATGCCCCTTGGAAGAGACGTGGAGTTCAGAGTGGTTTAACAAGACGGTTTTAATGCCCATTGGAAGAGACGTGGAGGTCACAGTAGCTTAACGAGATAGTTTTAATGCCCCTTGGAAGAATGGTGGAGGTCACAGTGGGATAAAAAGACAATATCAATGCCCCTTGGAAGAGTGGAGGAGGTCACAGTAGCTTAACAAGACAGTTTTTTTGCCACTTGGAAGAGTGGTGGAAGTCGCAGTGGAATAGAAAGACAATATCAATGCCCCTTGGAAGAGTGGTGGAGGTCACAGTAGCTTAACAAGACAGTTTTAATGCCCCTTGGAAGAGACGTGGAGGTCACAGTAGTTTATCAAGACAGTTTTAATGCCCCTTGGAAGAGTGGTGGAGGTCCCAGTAGCTTAACAAGACGGTTTTAATGCCCTTTGGAAGAGAGGTGGAGGTCACAGTAGCTTAACAAGACGGTTTTTATGCCCCTTGGAAGAGACGTGGAGGTCACAGTATCTGAATAAGACGGTTTTAATGCCCCTTGGAAGAGTGGTGGAGGTCACAGTAGCTTAACAAGACGGTTTTAATGCCCTTTGGAAGAAAGGTGGAGGTCACAGTAGCTTAACAAGACGGTTTTAATGCCCCTTGGAAGAGAAGTGGAGTTCAGAGTGGTTTAACAAGACGGTTTTAATGCCCCTTGGAAGAGATGTGGAGGTCCCAGTAGCTTAACAAGACGGTTTTAATGTCCCTTGGAAGAGATGTGGAGTTCAGAGTGGTTTAACAAGTCGGTTTTAATGCCCCTTGGAAGAGTGGTGGAGGTCACAGTAGCTTAACAAGACAGTTTTAATGCCCCTTGGAAGAGTGGTGGAGGTCGCAGTGGAATAAAAGGAAAATATCAATGCCCCTTGGAAGAGTGGTGGAGGTCACAGTAGCTTAACTAGACGGTTTTAATGCCCCTTGGAAGAGACGTGGAGTTCAGAGTGGTTTATCAAGACAGTTTTAATGCCCCTTGGAAGAGACGTGGAGGTCACAGTAGCTTAATAAGACAGTTTTAATGCCCCTTGGAAGAGTGGTGGAGGTCGCAGTGGAATAAAAAGACAATATCAATGCCCCTTGGAAGAGTGGTGGAGGTCACTGTAGCTTAACAAGACGGTTTTAATGCCCCTTGGAAGAGACATGGAGGTCACAGTAGCTTAATAAGACAGTTTTAACGCCCCTTGGAAGAGTGGTGGAGGTCGCAGTGGAATGAAAAGACAACATCAATGCCCCTTGGAAGAGTGGTGGAGGTCACAGTAGCTTAACAAGACAGTTTTAATGCCCCTTGGAAGAGTAGTGGAGGTCGCAGTGGAATAAAAAAAAAATATCAATGCACCTTGGAAGAGTAGTGTAGGTCACAGTAGCTTAACAAGACAGTTTTAATGTCCCTTGGAAGAGTGGAGGAGGTCACAGTAGCTTAACAAGACGGTTTTAATTTCCCTTGGAAGAGTGGTGGAGGTCACAGTAACTTAACAAGACGGTTTTAATGCCCCTTGGAAGAGACGTGGAGTTCAGAGTGGTTTAACAAGACGGTTTTAATGCCCATTGGAAGAGACGTGGAGGTCACAGTAGCTTAACGAGATAGTTTTAATGCCCCTTGGAAGAATGGTGGAGGTCACAGTGGAATAAAAAGACAATATCAATGCCCCTTGGAAGAGTGGATTAGGTCACAGTAGCTTAACAAGACAGTTTTTTTGCCACTTGGAAGAGTGGTGGAAGTCGCAGTGGAATAGAAAGACAATATCAATGCCCCTTGGAAGAGTGGCGGAGGTCACAGTAGCTTAACAAGACAGTTTTAATGCCCCTTGGAAGAGACGTGGAGGTCACAGTAGTTTATCAAGAAAGTTTTAATGCCCCTTGGAAGAGTGGTGGAGGTCCCAGTAGCTTAACAAGACGGTTTTAATGCCATTTGGAAGAGAGGTGGAGGTCACAGTAGCTTAACAAGACAGTTTTAATGCCCCTTGGAAGAGACGTGCAGTTCAGAGTGGTTTAACAAGACGGTTTTTATGCCCCTTGGAAGAGACGTGGAGGTCACAGTATCTGAACAAGACGGTTTTAATGCCCCTTGGAAGAGTGGTGGAGGTCACAGTAGCTTAACAAGACGGTTTTAATGCCCTTTGGAAGAAAGGTGGAGGTCACAGTAGCTTAACAAGACGGTTTTAATGCCCCTTGGAAGAGACGTGGAGTTCACAGTGGTTTAACAAGACGGTTTTAATGCCCCTTGGAAGAGATGTGGAGGTCCCAGTAGCTTAACAAGACGGTTTTAATGTCCCTTGGAAGAGATGTGGAGTTCAGAGTGGTTTAACAAGTCGGTTTTAATGCCCCTTGGAAGAGTGGTGGAGGTCACAGTAGCTTAACAAGACAGTTTTAATGCCCCTTGGAAGAGTGGTGGAGGTCGCAGTGGAATAAAAGGAAAATATCAATGCCCCTTGGAAGAGTGGTGGAGGTCACAGTAGCTTAACTAGACGGTTTTAATGCCCCTTGGAAGAGACGTGGAGTTCAGAGTGGTTTATCAAGACAGTTTTAATGCCCCTTGGAAGAGACGTGGAGGTCACAGTAGCTTAATAAGACAGTTTTAATGCCCCTTGGAAGAGTGGTGGAGGTCGCAGTGGAATAAAAAGACAATATCAATGCCCCTTGGAAGAGTGGTGGAGGTCACTGTAGCTTAACAAGACGGTTTTAATGCCCCTTGGAAGAGACATGGAGGTCACAGTAGCTTAATAAGACAGTTTTAACGCCCCTTGGAAGAGTGGTGGAGGTCGCAGTGGAATGAAAAGACAACATCAATGCCCCTTGGAAGAGTGGTGGAGGTCACAGTAGCTTAACAAGACAGTTTTAATGCCCCTTGGAAGAGTAGTGGAGGTCGCAGTGGAATAAAAAAAAAATATCAATGCACCTTGGAAGAGTAGTGGAGGTCACAGTAGCTTAACAAGACAGTTTTAATGTCCCTTGGAAGAGTGGAGGAGGTCACAGTAGCTTAACAAGACAGTTTTGTTGCCCCTTGGAAGAGTGGTGGAAGTCGCAGTGGAATAGAAAGACAATATCAATGCCCCTTGGAAGAGTGGTGGAGGTCACAGTAGCTTAACAAGACAGTTTTAATGCCTCTTGGAAGAGACGTGGATGTCACAGTAGCTTAACAAGACAGTTTTAATGTCCCTTGGAAGAGTGGAGGAGGTCACAGTAGCTTAACAAGACAGTTTTATTACCCCTTGGAAGAATGGTGGAAGTCGCAGTGGAATAGAAAGACAATATCAATGCCCCTTGGAAGAGTGGTGGAGGTCACAGTAGCTTAACAAGACAGTTTTAATGCCCCTTGGAAGAGACGTGGAGGTCACAGTAGTTTATCAAGACAGTTTTAATGCCCCTTGGAAGAGTGGTGGAGGTCCCAATAGCTTAACAAGACAGTTTTAATGCCCTTTGGAAGAGAGGTGGAGGTCACAGTAGCTTAACAAGACGGTTTTAATGCCCCTTGGAAGAGACGTGGAGTTCAGAGTGGTTTAACAAGACGGTTTTAATGCCCCTTGGAAGAGATGTGGAGGCCCCAGTAGCTTAACAAGACGGTTTTAATGTCCCTTGGAAGAGATGTGGAGTTCAGAGTGCTTTAAAAAGTCGGTTTTAATGCCCCTTGGAAGAGTGGTGGAGGTCACAGTAGCTTAACAAGACAGTTTTAATGCCCCTTGGAAGAGTGGTGGAGATCGCAGTGGAATAAAAGGAAAATATCAATGCCCCTTGGAAGAGTAGTGGAGGTCACAGTAGCTTAACAAGATGTTTTAATGCCCCTTGGAAGAGTGGTGGAGGTCACAGTAGCTTAACAAGACGGTTTTAATGCCCCTTGTAAGAGAAGTGCAGTTCAGAGTGGTTTAATAAGACGGTTTTAATGCCCCTTGGAAGAGACGTGGAGGTCACAGTATCTGAACAAGATGGTTTTAATGCCCCTTGGAAGAGTGGTGGAGGTCACAGTAGCTTAACAACACGGTTTTAATTCCCTTTGGAAGAAAGGTGGAGGTCACAGTAGCTTAACAAGACGGTTTTAATGCCCCTTGGAAGAGACGTGGAGTTCAGAGTGGTTTAACAAGACGGTTTTAATGCCCCTTGAAAGAGATGTGGAGGTACCAGTAGCTTAACAAGACGGTTTTAATGTCCATTGGAAGAGATGTGGAGTTCAGAGTGGTTTAACAAGTCGGTTTTTATGCCCCTTGGAAGAGTGGTGGAGGTCGCAGTGGAATAAAAGGAAAATATCAATGCCCCTTGGAAGAGTAGTGGAGGTCACAGTAGCTTAACAAGACGGTTTTAATGCCCTTTGGAAGAGTGGTGGAGGTCACAGTAGCTTAACAAGACGGTTTTAATGCCCCTTGGAAGAGACGTGGAGTTCAGAGTGGTTTAACAAGACGGTTTTAATGCCCATTGGAAGAGACGTGGAGGTCACAGTAGCTTAACAAGACAGTTTTAATGCCCCTTGGAAGAATGGTGGAGGACACAGTGGAATAAAAAGACAATATCAATGCCCCTTGGAATAGTGGTGGAGGTCAAAGTAGCATAACAAGAAAGTTTTAATGCCCCTTGGAAGAGTAGTGCAGGACATAGTAGCTTAACAGGACAGTTTTAAAGCGCTCTGGAAGAGTGGCGGAGGTCACAGTAGCTTAACAAGACAGTTTTAATGCCCCTTGGAAGAGCGGTGGAGGTCACAGTAGCTTAACAAGACTGTTTTAATGCCCTTTGGAGGAATGGTGGAGGTCACAGTAGCTTAACAAGATGGTTTTAATGCCCACTGGAAGAGACGTGGAGGTCACAGTAGCTTACCAAGACAGTTTTAATGCCCATTGGAAGAGTGGTGGAGGTCACAGTAGCTTTACAAGACTGTTTTAATGCCCGTTGGAAGAGATGTGGAGTTCAGAGTGGTTTAACAAGATGGTTTTACTGCCCCTTGGAAGAGACGTGAAGGTCACAGTAGCTTAACAAGACAGTTTTAATGCCCCTTGGAAGAGTGGTGGAGGTCGCAGTGGAATAAAAAGACAATATCAATGCCCCTTGAAAGAATGGTGGAGGTCACAGCAGCTTAACAAGACGGTTTTAATGCCCCTTGGAAGAGACATGGAGGTCACAGTAGCTTAACAAGACAGTTTTAATGCCCCTTGGAAGAGTGGTGGAGGTCACAGTAGCTAAACAAGACGGTTTTAATGCCCCTTGGAAGAGACGTGGAGGTCACAGTAACTTAACAAGATGGTTTTAATGCCCCTTGGAAGAGACGTGTAGGTCACAGTAGCTTAACAAGATAGTTTTAATGCCCCTTGGAAGAGAGATGGAGGTCGCAGTGGAATAAAAGGACAATATCAATGCCCCGTGGAAGAGTGGTGGAAGTCACAGTAGCTTAACAAGACAGTTTTAATGCCCCTTGGAAGAGTGGTGGAGGTCACAGTAGCTTAACAAGATGGTTTTAATGCCCCTTGGAAGAGTGGTGGAGGTCACAGTAGCTTAACAAGATGGTTTTACTGTCCCTTGGAAGAGACGTGGAGTTCAGAGTGGTTTAACAAGAAGATTTTAATGCCCCTTTGAAGAGACGTGGAGTTCAGAGTGGTTTGACAAGATGGTTTTAATGCCCCTTGGAAGAGAAATGGAGGTCACAGTAGCTTAACAAGACGGTTTTAATGCCCCTTGGAAGAGACGTGCAGTTCAGAGTGGTTTAACAAGACGGTTTTAATGCCCATTGGAAGAGACGTGGAGGTCACAGTATCTTAACAAGACGGTTTTAATGCCCCTTGGAAGAGTGGTGGAGGTCACAGTAGCTTAACAAGACGGTTTTAATGCCCCTTGGAAGAGAGGTGGAGGTCACAGTAGCTTAACAAGACGGTTTTAATGCCCCTTGGAAGAGTGGTGGAGTTCAGAGTTGTTTAACAAGACGGTTTTAATGCCCCTTGGAAGAGATGTGAAGGTCCCAGTAGCTTAACAAGACGGTTTAAATGTCCCTTAGAAGAGATGTGGAGTTCAGAGTGGTTTAACAGGGTGGTTTTAATGCCCCTTGGAAGAGACGTGGAGTTCACAGTAGCTTAACAAGACAGTTATAATGCCCCTTGGAAGAGTGGTGGAGGTCGCAGTGGAATGAAAAGACAACATCAATGCCCCTTGGAAGAGTGGTGGAGGTCACAGTAGCTTAACAAGACAGTTTTAATGCCCCTTGGAAGAGTGGTGGAGGTCGCAGTGGAATAAAAGAAAAATATCAATGCACCTTGGAAGAGTAGTGGAAGTCACAGTAGCTTAACAAGACGGTTTTAATGCCCCTTGGAAAAGTGGTGGAGGTCACAGTAGCTTAACAAGACGGTTTTAATGCCCCTTGGAAGAGACGTGGAGTTCAGAGTGGTTTAACAAGACGGTTTTAATGCCCATTGGAAGAGACGTGGAGGTCATAGTAGCTTAAAAGATAGTTTTAATGCCCCTTGGAAGAATGGTGGAGGTCACAGTGGAATAAAAAGACAATATCAATGCCCCTTGGAAGAGTGGAGGAGGTCACAGTAGCTTAACAAGACACTTTTATTGCCCCTTGGAAGAGTGGTGGAAGTCGCAGTGGAATAGAAAGACAATATCAATGCCCCTTGGAAGAGTGGTGGAGGTCACAGTAGCTTAACAAGAAAGTTTTAATGCCCCTTGGAAGAGACGTGGAGGTCAAAGTAGTTTATCAAGACAGCTTTAATGCCCCTTGGAAGAGTGGTGGAGGTCCCAGTAGCTTAACAAGACGGTTTTAATGCCCTTTGGAAGAGAGGTGGAGGTCACAGTAGCTTAACAAGACGGTTTTAATGCCCTTGGAAGAGACGTGGAGTTCAGAGTGGTTTAACAAGACGGTTTTAATGCCCTTTGGAAGAGATGTGGAGGTCCCAGTAGCTTAACAAGACGGTTTTAATATCCCTTGGAAGAGATATGGAGTTCAGAGTGGTTTAACAAGTCGGTTTTAATGCCCCTTGGAAGAGTGGTGGAGGTCACAGTAGCTTAACAAGACAGTTTTAATGCCCCTTGGAAGAGTGGTGGAGGTCGCAGTGGAATAAAAGGAAAATATCAATGCCCCTTGGAAGAGTAGTGGAGGTCACAGTAGCTTAACAAGATGGTTTTAATGCCCCTTGGAAGAGTGGTAGAGGTCACAGTAGCTTAACAAGACGGTTTTAATGCCCCTTGGAAGAGACGTGCAGTTCAGAGTGGTTTAACAAGACGGTTTTAATGCCCCTTGGAAGAGACGTGGAGGTCACAGTATCTGAACAAGACGGTTTTAATGCCCCTTGTAAGAGTGGTGGAGGTCACAGTAGCTTAACAAGACGGTTTTAATGCCCTTTGGAAGAAAGGTGGAGGTCACAGTAGCTTAACAAGACGGTTTTAATGCCCCTTGGAAGAGACTTGGAGTTCAGAGTGGTTTAACAATACGGTTTTAATGCCCCTTGGAAGAGATGTGGAGGTCCCAGTAGCTTAACAAGACGGTTTTAATGTCCCTTGGAAGAGATGTGGAGTTCAGAGTGGTTTAACAAGTCGGTTTTAATGCCCCTTGGAAGAGTGGTGGAGGTCACAGTAGCTTAACAAGACGGTTTTAATGCCCCTTGGAAGAGTGGTGGAGGTCGCAGTGGAATAAAAGGAAAATATCAATGCCCCTTGGAAGAGTAGTGGAGGTCACAGTAGCTTAACAAGACGGTTTTAATGCCCCTTGGAAGAGTGGTGGAGGTCACAGTAGCTTAACAAGACGGTTTTAATGCCCCTTGGAAGAGACGTGGAGTTCAGAGTGGTTTAACAAGACGGTTTTAATGCCCATTGGAAGAGACGTGGAGGTCACAGTAGCTTAACAAGACAGTTTTAATGCCCCTTGGAAGAATGGTGGAGGTCACAGTGGAATAAAAAGACAATATCAATGCCCCTTGGAATAGTGGTGGAGGTCAAAGTAGCATAACAAGAAAGTTTTAATGCCCCTTGGAAGAGTAGTGCAGGACATAGTAGCTTAACAGGACAGTTTTAAAGCGCTCTGGAAGAGTGGCGGAGGTCACAGTAGCTTAACAAGACAGTTTTAATGCCCCTTGGAAGAGCGGTGGAGGTCACAGTAGCTTAACAAGACTGTTTTAATGCCCTTTGGAGGAATGGTGTGGGTCACAGTAGCTTAACAAGATGGTTTTAATACCCCCTGGAAGAGACGTGGAGGTCACAGTAGCTTACCAAGACAGTTTTAATGCCCATTGGAAGAGTGGTGGAGGTCACAGTAGCTTTACAAGACTGTTTTAATGCCCTTTGTAGGAGTGGTGGAGGTCACAGTAGCTTAGCAAGACGGTTTTAATGCCCCTTGGAAGAGACGTGGAGGTCACAGTAGCTTAACAAGACAGTTTTAATGCCCACTGGAAGAGTGGTGGAGGTCACAGTAGCTTAACAAGACTGTTTTAATGCCCTTTGGAGGAGTGGTGGAGGTCACAGTAGCTTAACGAGACTGTTTTAATGCCCCTTGGAAGAGTGGTGGAGGTCTCAGTAGCTTATCAAGACAGTTTTAATGCCCCTTGGAAGAGATGTGGAGTTCAGAGTGGTTTAACAAGACGGTTTTAATGCCCCTTGGAAGAGACGTGAAGATCACAGTAGCTTAACAAGACAGTTTTAATGCCCCTTGGAAGAGTGGTGGAGGTCGCAGTGGAATAAAAAGACAATATCAATGCCCCTTGGAAGAGTGGTGGAGGTCACAGTAGCTTAACAAGACGGTTATAATGCCCCTTGGAAGAGACATGGAGGTCACAGTAGCTTAACAAGACAGTTTTAATGCCCCTTGGAAGAGTGGTGGAGGTCACAGTAGCTTAACAAGACGGTTTTAATGCCCCTTGGAAGAGACGTGGAGGTCACAGTAGCTTAACAAGACGGTTTTAATGCCCATTGGAAGAGACGTGGAGGTCACAGTAGCTTAACAAGATAGTTTTAATGCCCCTTGGAAGAGAGATGGAGGTCGCAGTGGAATAAAAGGACAATATCAATGCCCCGTGGAAGAGTGGTGGAAGTCACAGTAGCTTAACAAGACAGTTTTAATGCCCCTTGGAAGAGTGGTGGAGGTCACAGTAGCTTAACAAGACGGTTTTAATGCCCCTTGGAAGAGTGGTGGAGGTCACAGTAGCTTAACAAGATGGTTTTACTGCCCCTTGGAAGAGACGTGGAGTTCAGAGTGGTTTAACAAGACGATTTTAATGCCCCTTTGAAGAGACGTGGAGTTCAGAGTGGTTTGACAAGATGGTTTTAATGCCTCTTGGAAGAGACATGGAGGTCACAGTAGCTTACCAAGACGGTTTTAATGCCCCTTGGAAGAGACGTGCAGTTCAGAGTGGTTTAACAAGACGGTTTTAATGCCCCTTGGAAGAGACGTTGAGGTCACAGTATCTTAACAAGACGGTTTTAATGCCCCTTGGAAGAGTGGTGGAGGTCACAGTAGCTTAACAAGACGGTTTTAATACCCCTTGGAAGAGAGGTGGAGGTCACAGTAGCTTAACAAGAAGGTTTTAACGCCCCTTGGAGGAGACGTGGAGTTCAGAGTAGTTTACAAGACGGTTTTAATGCCCCTTGGAAGAGATGTGAAGGTCCCAGTAGCTTAACAAGACGGTTATAATGTCCCTTGGAAGAGATGTGGAGTTCAGAGTGGTTTAACAAGGCGGTTTTAATGCCCCTTGGAAGAGACGTGGAGTTCACAGTAGCTTAACAAGACAGTTTTAATGCCCCTTGGAAGAGTGGTGAAGGTCGCAGTGGAATGAAAAGACAACATCAATGCCCCTTGGAAGAGTGGTGGAGGTCACAGTAGCTTAACAAGACAGTTTTAATGCCCCTTGGAAGAGTGGTGGAGGTCGCAGTGGAATAAAAGAAAAATATCAATGCACCTTGGAAGAGTAGTGAAAGTCACAGTAGCTTAACAAGACGGTTTTAATGCCCCTTGGAAAAGTGGTGGAGGTCACAGTAGCTTAACAAGACGGTTTTAATGCCCCTTGGAAGAGACGTGGAGTTCAGAGTGGTTTAACAAGAAGGTTTTAATGCCCATTGGAAGAGACGTGGAGGTCACAGTAGCTTAACAAGATAGTTTTAATGCCCCTTGGAAGAATGGTGGAGGTCACAGTGGAATAAAAAGACAATACCAATGCCCCTTGGAAGAGTGGAGGAGGTCACAGTAGCTTAACAAGAAAGTTTTAATGCCCCTTGGAAGAGACGTGGAGGTCACAGTAGTTTATCAAGACAGTTTTAATGCCCCTTGGAAGAGTGGTGGAGGTCCCAGTAGCTTAACAAGACGGTTTTAATGCCCTTTGGAAGAGAGGTGGAGGTCACAGTAGCTTAACAAGACGGTTTTAATGCCCCTTGGAAGAGACGTGGAGTTCAGAGTGGTTTAACAAGACGGTTTTAATGCCCTTTGGAAGAGATGTGGAGGTCCCAGTAGCTTAACAAGACGGTTTTAATGTCCCTTGGAAGAGATGTGGAGTTCAGAGTGGTTTAACAAGTCGGTTGTAATGCCCCTTGGAAGAGTGGTGGAGGTCACAGTAGCTTAACAAGACAGTTTTAATGCCCCTTGGAAGAGTGGTGGAGGTCGCAGTGGAATAAAAGGAAAATATCAATGCCCCTTGGAAGAGTAGTGGAGGTCACAGTAGCTTAACAAGATGGTTTTAATGCCCCTTGGAAGAGTGGTAGAGGTCACAGTAGCTTAACAAGACGGTTTTAATGCCCCTTGGAAGAGACGTGCAGTTCAGAGTGGTTTAACAAGACGGTTTTAATGTCCCTTGGAAGAGACGTGGAGGTCACAGTATCTGAACAAGACGGTTTTAATGCCCCTTGGAAGAGTGGTGGAGGTCACAGTAGCTTAACAAGACGGTTTTAATGCCCATTGGAAGAAAGGTGGAGGTCACAGTAGCTTAACAAGACGGTTTTAATGCCCCTTGGAAGAGACGTGGAGTTCAGAGTGGTTTAACAAGACGGTTTTAATGCCCCTTGGAAGAGATGTGGAGGTCCCAGTAGCTTAACAAGACGGTTTTAATGTCCCTTGGAAGAGATGTGGAGTTCAGAGTGGTTTAACAAGTCGGTTTTAATGCCCCTTGAAAGAGTGGTGGAGGTCACAGTAGCTTAACAAGACAGTTTTAATGCCCCTTGGAAGAGTGGTGGAGGTCGCAGTGGAATAAAAGGAAAATATCAATGCCCCTTGGAAGAGTAGTGGAGGTCACAGTAGCTTAACAAGACGGTTTTAATGCCCCTTGGAAGAGTGGTGGAGGTCACAGTAGCTTAACAAGACGGTTTTAATGCCCCTTGGAAGAGACGTGGAGTTCAGAGTTGTTTAACAAGAAAGTTTTAATGCCCCTTGGAAGAGTAGTGCAGGACATAGTAGCTTAACAGGACAGTTTTAAAGCGCTCTGGAAGAGTGGCGGAGGTCACAGTAGCTTAACAAGACAGTTTTAATGCCCCTTGGAAGAGCGGTGGAGGTCACAGTAGCTTAACAAGACTGTTTTAATGCCCTTTGGAGGAATGGTGTGGGTCACAGTAGCTTAACAAGATGGTTTTAATGCCCCCTGGAAGAGACGTGGAGGTCACAGTAGCTTACCAAGACAGTTTTAATGACCATTGGAAGAGTGGTGGAGGTCACAGTAGCTTTACAAGACTGTTTTAATGCCCTTTGTAGGAGTGGTGGAGGTCACAGTAGCTTAGCAAGACGGTTTTAATGCCCCTTGGAAGAGACGTGGAGGTCACAGTAGCTTAACAAGACAGTTTTAATGCCCACTGGAAGAGTGGTGGAGGTCACAGTAGCTTAACAAGACTGTTTTAATGCCCTTTGGAGGAGTGGTGGAGGTCACAGTAGCTTAACGAGACTGTTTTAATGCCCCTTGGAAGAGTGGTGGAGGTCACAGTAGCTTATCAAGACAGTTTTAATGCCCCTTGGAAGAGATGTGGAGTTCAGAGTGGTTTAACAAGACGGTTTTAATGCCCCTTGGAAGAGACGTGAAGGTCACAGTAGCTTAACAAGACAGTTTTAATGCCCCTTGGAAGAGTGGTGGAGGTCGCAGTGGAATAAAAAGACAATATCAATGCCCCTTGGAAGAGTGGTGGAGGTCACAGTAGCTTAACAAGACGGTTTTAATGCCCCTTGGAAGAGACATGGAGGTCACAGTAGCTTAACAAGACAGTTTTAATGCCCCTTGGAAGAGTGGTGGAGGTCACAGTAGCTTAACAAGACGGTTTTAATGCCCCTTGGAAGAGACGTGGAGGTCACAGTAGCTTAACAAGACGGTTTTAATGCCCATTGGAAGAGACGTGGAGGTCACAGTAGCTTAACAAGATAGTTTTAATGCCCCTTGGAAGAGAGATGGAGGTCGCAGTGGAATAAAAGGACAATATCAATGCCCCGTGGAAGAGTGGTGGAAGTCACAGTAGCTTAACAAAACAGTTTTAATGCCCCTTGGAAGAGTGGTGGAGGTCACAGTAGCTTAACAAGACGGTTTTAATGCCCCTTGGAAGAGTGGTGGAGGTCACAGTAGCTTAACAAGATGGTTTTACTGCCCCTTGGAAGAGACGTGGAGTTCAGAGTGGTTTAACAAGACGATTTTAATGCCCCTTTGAAGAGACGTGGAGTTCAGAGTGGCTTGACAAGACGGTTTTAATGCCTCTTGGAAGAGACATGGAGGTCACAGTAGCTTAACAAGACGGTTTTAATGCCCCTTGGAAGAGACGTGTAGTTCAGAGTGGTTTAACAAGACGGTTTTAATGCCCCTTGGAAGAGACGTTGAGGTCACAGTTTCTTAACAAGACGGTTTTAATGCCCCTTGGAAGAGTGGTGGAGGTCACAGTAGCTTAACAAGACGGTTATAATGTCCCTTGGAAGAGATGTGGAGTTCAGAGTGGTTTAACAAGGCGGTTTTAATGCCCCTTGGAAGAGACTTGGAGTTCACAGTAGCTTAACAAGACAGTTTTAATGCCCGTTGGAAGAGTGGTGGAGGTCGCAGTGGAATGAAAAGACAACATCAATGCCCCTTGGAAGAGTGGTGGAGGTCACAGTAGCTTAACAAGACAGTTTTAATGCCCCTTGGAAGAGTGGTGGAGGTCGCAGTGGAATAAAAGAAAAATATCAATGCACCTTGGAAGAGTAGTGGAGGTCACAGTAGCTTAACAAGACGGTTTTAATGCCCCTTGGAAGAGTGGTGGAGGTCACAGTAGCTTAACAAGACGGTTTTAATGCCCCTTGGAAGAGATGTGGAGTTCAGAGTGGTTTAACAAGACGGTTTTAAAGCCCATTGGAAGAGACGTGGAGGTCACAGTAGCTTAACAAGATAGTTTTAATGCCCCTTGGAAGAATGGTGGAGGTCACAGTGGAATAAAAAGACAATATCAATGCCCCTTGGAATAGTGGTGGAGGTCAAAGTAGCATAACAAGAAAGTTTTAATGCCCCTTGGAAGAGTAGTGCAGGACATAGTAGCTTAACAGGACAGTTTTAAAGTGCTCGGGAAGAGTGGCGGAGGTCACAGTAGCTTAACAAGACTGTTTTAATGCCCTTTGGAGGAATGGTGGAGGTCACAGTAGCTTAACAAGATGGTTTTAATGCCCCTTGGAAGAGACGTGGAGGTCACAGTAGCTTACCAAGACAGTTTAAATGTCCATTGGAAGAGTGGTGGAGGTCACAGTAGCTTTACAAGACTGTTTTAATGCCCTTTGTAGGAGTGGTGGAGGTCACAGTAGCTTAGCAAGACGGTTTTAATGCCACTTGGAAGAGACGTGGAGGTCACAGTAGCTTAAAAAGACAGTTTTAATGCCCACTGGAAGAGTGGTGGAGGTCACAGTAGCTTAACAAGACTGTTTTAATGCCCTTTGGAGGAGTGGTGGAGGTCACAGTAGCTTAACGAGACTGTTTTAATGCCCCTTGGAAGAGTGGTGGAGGTCACAGTAGCTTATCAAGACAGTTTTAATGCCCCTTGGAAGAGATGTGGAGTTCAGAGTGGTTTACCAAGACGGTTTTAATGCTTCTTGGAAGAGACGTGAAGGTCACAGTAGCTTAACAAGACAGTTTTAATGCCCCTTGGAAGAGTGGTGGAGGTCGCAGTGGAATAAAAAGACAATATCAATGCCCCTTGGAAGAGTGGTGGAGGTCACAGTAGCTTAACAAGACGGTTTTAATGCCCCTTGGAAGAGACATGGAGGTCACAGTAGCTTAACAAGACAGTTTTAATGCCCCTTGGAAGAGTGGTGGAGGTCGCAGTGGAATAAAAAGACAATATCAATGCCCCTTGGAAGAGTGGTGGAGGTCACAGTAGCTTAACAAGACGGTTATAATGCCCCTTGGAAGAGACATGGAGGTCACAGTAGCTTAACAAGACAGTTTTAATGCCCCTTGGAAGAGTGGTGGAGGTCACAGTAGCTTAACAAGACGGTTTTAATGCCCCTTGGAAGAGACGTGGAGGTCACAGTAGCTTAACAAGACGGTTTTAATGCCCATTGGAAGAGACGTGGAGGTCACAGTAGCTTAACAAGATAGTTTTAATGCCCCTTGGAAGAGAGATGGAGGTCGCAGTGGAATAAAAGGACAATATCAATGCCCCGTGGAAGAGTGGTGGAAGTCACAGTAGCTTAACAAGACAGTTTTAATGCCCCTTGGAAGAGTGGTGGAGGTCACAGTAGCTTAACAAGACGGTTTTAATGCCCCTTGGAAGAGTGGTGGAGGTCACAGTAGCTTAACAAGATGGTTTTACTGCCCCTTGGAAGAGACGTGGAGTTCAGAGTGGTTTAACAAGACGATTTTAATGCCCCTTTGAAGAGACGTGGAGTTCAGAGTGGTTTGACAAGATGGTTTTAATGCCTCTTGGAAGAGACATGGAGGTCACAGTAGCTTACCAAGACGGTTTTAATGCCCCTTGGAAGAGACGTGCAGTTCAGAGTGGTTTAACAAGACGGTTTTAATGCCCCTTGGAAGAGACGTTGAGGTCACAGTATCTTAACAAGACGGTTTTAATGCCCCTTGGAAGAGTGGTGGAGGTCACAGTAGCTTAACAAGACGGTTTTAATACCCCTTGGAAGAGAGGTGGAGGTCACAGTAGCTTAACAAGAAGGTTTTAACGCCCCTTGGAGGAGACGTGGAGTTCAGAGTAGTTTACAAGACGGTTTTAATGCCCCTTGGAAGAGATGTGAAGGTCCCAGTAGCTTAACAAGACGGTTATAATGTCCCTTGGAAGAGATGTGGAGTTCAGAGTGGTTTAACAAGGCGGTTTTAATGCCCCTTGGAAGAGACGTGGAGTTCACAGTAGCTTAACAAGACAGTTTTAATGCCCCTTGGAAGAGTGGTGAAGGTCGCAGTGGAATGAAAAGACAACATCAATGCCCCTTGGAAGAGTGGTGGAGGTCACAGTAGCTTAACAAGACAGTTTTAATGCCCCTTGGAAGAGTGGTGGAGGTCGCAGTGGAATAAAAGAAAAATATCAATGCACCTTGGAAGAGTAGTGAAAGTCACAGTAGCTTAACAAGACGGTTTTAATGCCCCTTGGAAAAGTGGTGGAGGTCACAGTAGCTTAACAAGACGGTTTTAATGCCCCTTGGAAGAGACGTGGAGTTCAGAGTGGTTTAACAAGAAGGTTTTAATGCCCATTGGAAGAGACGTGGAGGTCACAGTAGCTTAACAAGATAGTTTTAATGCCCCTTGGAAGAATGGTGGAGGTCACAGTGGAATAAAAAGACAATACCAATGCCCCTTGGAAGAGTGGAGGAGGTCACAGTAGCTTAAAAAGAAAGTTTTAATGCCCCTTGGAAGAGACGTGGAGGTCACAGTAGTTTATCAAGACAGTTTTAATGCCCCTTGGAAGAGTGGTGGAGGTCCCAGTAGCTTAACAAGACGGTTTTAATGCCCTTTGGAAGAGAGGTGGAGGTCACAGTAGCTTAACAAGACGGTTTTAATGCCCCTTGGAAGAGACGTGGAGTTCAGAGTGGTTTAACAAGACGGTTTTAATGCCCTTTGGAAGAGATGTGGAGGTCCCAGTAGCTTAACAAGACGGTTTTAATGTCCCTTGGAAGAGATGTGGAGTTCAGAGTGGTTTAACAAGTCGGTTGTAATGCCCCTTGGAAGAGTGGTGGAGGTCACAGTAGCTTAACAAGACAGTTTTAATGCCCCTTGGAAGAGTGGTGGAGGTCGCAGTGGAATAAAAGGAAAATATCAATGCCCCTTGGAAGAGTAGTGGAGGTCACAGTAGCTTAACAAGATGGTTTTAATGCCCCTTGGAAGAGTGGTAGAGGTCACAGTAGCTTAACAAGACGGTTTTAATGCCCCTTGGAAGAGACGTGCAGTTCAGAGTGGTTTAACAAGACGGTTTTAATGTCCCTTGGAAGAGACGTGGAGGTCACAGTATCTGAACAAGACGGTTTTAATGCCCCTTGGAAGAGTGGTGGAGGTCACAGTAGCTTAACAAGACGGTTTTAATGCCCATTGGAAGAAAGGTGGAGGTCACAGTAGCTTAACAAGACGGTTTTAATGCCCCTTGGAAGAGACGTGGAGTTCAGAGTGGTTTAACAAGACGGTTTTAATGCCCCTTGGAAGAGATGTGGAGGTCCCAGTAGCTTAACAAGACGGTTTTAATGTCCCTTGGAAGAGATGTGGAGTTCAGAGTGGTTTAACAAGTCGGTTTTAATGCCCCTTGAAAGAGTGGTGGAGGTCACAGTAGCTTAACAAGACAGTTTTAATGCCCCTTGGAAGAGTGGTGGAGGTCGCAGTGGAATAAAAGGAAAATATCAATGCCCCTTGGAAGAGTAGTGGAGGTCACAGTAGCTTAACAAGACGGTTTTAATGCCCCTTGGAAGAGTGGTGGAGGTCACAGTAGCTTAACAAGACGGTTTTAATGCCCCTTGGAAGAGACGTGGAGTTCAGAGTTGTTTAACAAGAAAGTTTTAATGCCCCTTGGAAGAGTAGTGCAGGACATAGTAGCTTAACAGGACAGTTTTAAAGCGCTCTGGAAGAGTGGCGGAGGTCACAGTAGCTTAACAAGACAGTTTTAATGCCCCTTGGAAGAGCGGTGGAGGTCACAGTAGCTTAACAAGACTGTTTTAATGCCCTTTGGAGGAATGGTGTGGGTCACAGTAGCTTAACAAGATGGTTTTAATGCCCCCTGGAAGAGACGTGGAGGTCACAGTAGCTTACCAAGACAGTTTTAATGACCATTGGAAGAGTGGTGGAGGTCACAGTAGCTTTACAAGACTGTTTTAATGCCCTTTGTAGGAGTGGTGGAGGTCACAGTAGCTTAGCAAGACGGTTTTAATGCCCCTTGGAAGAGATGTGGAGGTCACAGTAGCTTAACAAGACAGTTTTAATGCCCACTGGAAGAGTGGTGGAGGTCACAGTAGCTTAACAAGACTGTTTTAATGCCCTTTGGAGGAGTGGTGGAGGTCACAGTAGCTTAACGAGACTGTTTTAATGCCCCTTGGAAGAGTGGTGGAGGTCACAGTAGCTTATCAAGACAGTTTTAATGCCCCTTGGAAGAGATGTGGAGTTCAGAGTGGTTTAACAAGACGGTTTTAATGCCCCTTGGAAGAGACGTGAAGGTCACAGTAGCTTAACAAGACAGTTTTAATGCCCCTTGGAAGAGTGGTGGAGGTCGCAGTGGAATAAAAAGACAATATCAATGCCCCTTGGAAGAGTGGTGGAGGTCACAGTAGCTTAACAAGACGGTTTTAATGCCCCTTGGAAGAGACATGGAGGTCACAGTAGCTTAACAAGACAGTTTTAATGCCCCTTGGAAGAGTGGTGGAGGTCACAGTAGCTTAACAAGACGGTTTTAATGCCCCTTGGAAGAGACGTGGAGGTCACAGTAGCTTAACAAGACGGTTTTAATGCCCATTGGAAGAGACGTGGAGGTCACAGTAGCTTAACAAGATAGTTTTAATGCCCCTTGGAAGAGAGATGGAGGTCGCAGTGGAATAAAAGGACAATATCAATGCCCCGTGGAAGAGTGGTGGAAGTCACAGTAGCTTAACAAAACAGTTTTAATGCCCCTTGGAAGAGTGGTGGAGGTCACAGTAGCTTAACAAGACGGTTTTAATGCCCCTTGGAAGAGTGGTGGAGGTCACAGTAGCTTAACAAGATGGTTTTACTGCCCCTTGGAAGAGACGTGGAGTTCAGAGTGGTTTAACAAGACGATTTTAATGCCCCTTTGAAGAGACGTGGAGTTCAGAGTGGCTTGACAAGACGGTTTTAATGCCTCTTGGAAGAGACATGGAGGTCACAGTAGCTTAACAAGACGGTTTTAATGCCCCTTGGAAGAGACGTGCAGTTCAGAGTGGTTTAACAAGACGGTTTTAATGCCCCTTGGAAGAGACGTTGAGGTCACAGTTTCTTAACAAGACGGTTTTAATGCCCCTTGGAAGAGTGGTGGAGGTCACAGTAGCTTAACAAGACGGTTATAATGTCCCTTGGAAGAGATGTGGAGTTCAGAGTGGTTTAACAAGGCGGTTTTAATGCCCCTTGGAAGAGACTTGGAGTTCACAGTAGCTTAACAAGACAGTTTTAATGCCCGTTGGAAGAGTGGTGGAGGTCGCAGTGGAATGAAAAGACAACATCAATGCCCCTTGGAAGAGTGGTGGAGGTCACAGTAGCTTAACAAGACAGTTTTAATGCCCCTTGGAAGAGTGGTGGAGGTCGCAGTGGAATAAAAGAAAAATATCAATGCACCTTGGAAGAGTAGTGGAGGTCACAGTAGCTTAACAAGACGGTTTTAATGCCCCTTGGAAGAGTGGTGGAGGTCACAGTAGCTTAACAAGACGGTTTTAATGCCCCTTGGAAGAGATGTGGAGTTCAGAGTGGTTTAACAAGACGGTTTTAAAGCCCATTGGAAGAGACGTGGAGGTCACAGTAGCTTAACAAGATAGTTTTAATGCCCCTTGGAAGAATGGTGGAGGTCACAGTGGAATAAAAAGACAATATCAATGCCCCTTGGAATAGTGGTGGAGGTCAAAGTAGCATAACAAGAAAGTTTTAATGCCCCTTGGAAGAGTAGTGCAGGACATAGTAGCTTAACAGGACAGTTTTAAAGTGCTCGGGAAGAGTGGCGGAGGTCACAGTAGCTTAACAAGACTGTTTTAATGCCCTTTGGAGGAATGGTGGAGGTCACAGTAGCTTAACAAGATGGTTTTAATGCCCCTTGGAAGAGACGTGGAGGTCACAGTAGCTTACCAAGACAGTTTAAATGTCCATTGGAAGAGTGGTGGAGGTCACAGTAGCTTTACAAGACTGTTTTAATGCCCTTTGTAGGAGTGGTGGAGGTCACAGTAGCTTAGCAAGACGGTTTTAATGCCACTTGGAAGAGACGTGGAGGTCACAGTAGCTTAAAAAGACAGTTTTAATGCCCACTGGAAGAGTGGTGGAGGTCACAGTAGCTTAACAAGACTGTTTTAATGCCCTTTGGAGGAGTGGTGGAGGTCACAGTAGCTTAACGAGACTGTTTTAATGCCCCTTGGAAGAGTGGTGGAGGTCACAGTAGCTTATCAAGACAGTTTTAATGCCCCTTGGAAGAGATGTGGAGTTCAGAGTGGTTTACCAAGACGGTTTTAATGCTTCTTGGAAGAGACGTGAAGGTCACAGTAGCTTAACAAGACAGTTTTAATGCCCCTTGGAAGAGTGGTGGAGGTCGCAGTGGAATAAAAAGACAATATCAATGCCCCTTGGAAGAGTGGTGGAGGTCACAGTAGCTTAACAAGACGGTTTTAATGCCCCTTGGAAGAGACATGGAGGTCACAGTAGCTTAACAAGACAGTTTTAATGCCCCTTGGAAGAGTGGTGGAGGTCATAGTAGCTTAACAAGATGGTTTTAATGCCCCTTGGAAGAGACTTGGAGGTCACAGTAGCTTAACAAGATAGTTTTAATGCTCCTTGGAAGAGTGGTGGAGGTCGCAGTGGAATAAAAAGACAATATCAATGCCCCTTGGAAGAGTGGTGGAGGTCACAGTAGCTTAACAAGACGGTTTTAATGCCCCTTGGAAGAGTGGTGGAGGTCACTGTAGCTTAACAAGATGGCTTTAATGCTCCTTGGAAGAGTGGTGGAGGTCACAGTAGCTTAACAAGACGGTTTTAATGCCCTTTGGAAGAGAGGTGGAGGTCACAGTAGCTTAACAAGATAGTTTTAATGCCCCTTGGAAGAATGGTGGAGGTCACAGTGGAATAAAGAGACAATACCAATGCCCCTTGGAAGAGTGGAGGAGGTCACAGTAGCTTAACAAGAAAGTTTTAATGCCCCTTGGAAGAGACGTGGAGGTCACAGTAGTTTATCAAGACAGTTTTAATGCCCCTTGGAAGAGTGGTGGAGGTCCCAGTAGCTTAACAAGACGGTTTTAATGCCCTTTGGAAGAGAGGTGGAGGTCACAGTAGCTTAACAAGACGGTTTTAATGCCCCTTGGAAGAGACGTGGAGTTCAGAGTGGTTTAACAAGACGGTTTTAATGCCCTTTGGAAGAGATGTGGAGGTCCCAGTAGCTTAACAAGACGGTTTTAATGTCCCTTGGAAGAGATGTGGAGTTCAGAGTGGTTTAACAAGTCGGTTGTAATGCCCCTTGGAAGAGTGGTGGAGGTCACAGTAGCTTAACAAGACAGTTTTAATGCCCCTTGGAAGAGTGGTGGAGGTCGCAGTGGAATAAAAGGAAAATATCAATGCCCCTTGGAAGAGTAGTGGAGGTCACAGTAGCTTAACAAGATGGTTTTAATGCCCCTTGGAAGAGTGGTGGAGGTCACAGTAGCTTAACAAGACGGTTTTAATGCCCCTTGGAAGAGACGTGCAGTTCAGAGTGGTTTAACAAGACGGTTTTAATGTCCCTTGGAAGAGACGTGGAGGTCACAGTATCTGAACAAGACGGTTTTAATGCCCCTTGGAAGAGTGGTGGAGGTCACAGTAGCTTAACAAGACGGTTTTAATGCCCTTTGGAAGAAAGGTGGAGGTCACAGTAGCTTAACAAGACGGTTTTAATGCCCCTTGGAAGAGACGTGGAGTTCAGAGTGGTTTAACAAGACGGTTTTAATGCCCCTTGGAAGAGATGTGGAGGTCCCAGTAGCTTAACAAGACGGTTTTAATGTCCCTTGGAAGAGATGTGGAGTTCAGAGTGGTTTAACAAGTCGGTTTTAATGCCCCTTGAAAGAGTGGTGGAGGTCACAGTAGCTTAACAAGACAGTTTTAATGCCCCTTGGAAGAGTGGTGGAGGTCGCAGTGGAATAAAAGGAAAATATCAATGCCCCTTGGAAGAGTAGTGGAGGTCACAGTAGCTTAACAAGACGGTTTTAATGCCCCTTGGAAGAGTGGTGGAGGTCACAGTAGCTTAACAAGACGGTTTTAATGCCCCTTGGAAGAGACGTGGAGTTCAGAGTGGTTTAACAAGACGGTTTTAATGCCCATTGGAAGAGACGTGGAGGTCACAGTAGCTTAACAAGACAGTTTTAATGCCCCTTGGAAGAATGGTGGAGGTCACAGTGGAATAAAAAGACAATATCAATGCCCCTTGGAATAGTGGTGGAGGTCAAAGTAGCATAACAAGAAAGTTTTAATGCCCCTTGGAAGAGTAGTGCAGGACATAGTAGCTTAACAGGACAGTTTTAAAGCGCTCTGGAAGAGTGGCGGAGGTCACAGTAGCTTAACAAGACAGTTTTAATGCCCCTTGGAAGAGCGGTGGAGGTCACAGTAGCTTAACAAGACTGTTTTAATGCCCTTTGGAGGAATGGTGTGGGTCACAGTAGCTTAACAAGATGGTTTTAATGCCCCCTGGAAGAGACTTGGAGGTCACAGTAGCTTACGGAGACAGTTTTAATGACCATTGGAAGAGTGGTGGAGGTCACAGTAGCTTTACAAGACTGTTTTAATGCCCTTTGTAGGAGTGGTGGAGGTCACAGTAGCTTAGCAAGACGGTTTTAATGCCCCTTGGAAGAGACGTGGAGGTCACAGTAGCTTAACAAGACAGTTTTAATGCCCACTGGAAGAGTGGTGGAGGTCACAGTAGCTTAACAAGACTGTTTTAATGCCCTTTGGAGGAGTGGTGGAGGTCACAGTAGCTTAACGAGACTGTTTTAATGCCCCTTGGAAGAGTGGTGGAGGTCACAGTAGCTTATCAAGACAGTTTTAATGCCCCTTGGAAGAGATGTGGAGTTCAGAGTGGTTTAACAAGACGGTTTTAATGCCCCTTGGAAGAGACGTGAAGGTCACAGTAGCTTAACAAGACAGTTTTAATGCCCCTTGGAAGAGTGGTGGAGGTCGCAGTGGAATAAAAAGGCAATATCAATGCCCCTTGGAAGAGTGGTGGAGGTCACAGTAGCTTAACAAGACGGTTTTAATGCCCCTTGGAAGAGACATGGAGGTCACAGTAGCTTAACAAGACAGTTTTAATGCCCCTTGGAAGAGTGGTGGAGGTCACAGTAGCTTAACAAGACGGTTTTAATGCCCCTTGGAAGAGACGTGGAGGTCACAGTAGCTTAACGAGACGGTTTTAATGCCCATTGGAAGAGACGTGGAGGTCACAGTAGCTTAACAAGATAGTTTTAATGCCCCTTGGAAGAGAGATGGAGGTCGCAGTGGAATAAAAGGACAATATCAATGCCCCGTGGAAGAGTGGTGGAAGTCACAGTAGCTTAACAAAACAGTTTTAATGCCCCTTGGAAGAGTGGTGGAGGTCACAGTAGCTTAACAAGACGGTTTTAATGCCCCTTGGAAGAGTGGTGGAGGTCACAGTAGCTTAACAAGATGGTTTTACTGCCCCTTGGAAGAGACGTGGAGTTCAGAGTGGTTTAACAAGACGATTTTAATGCCCCTTTGAAGAGACGTGGAGTTCAGAGTGGCTTGACAAGACGGTTTTAATGCCTCTTGGAAGAGACATGGAGGTCACAGTAGCTTAACAAGACGGTTTTAATGCCCCTTGGAAGAGACGTGCAGTTCAGAGTGGTTTAACAAGACGGTTTTAATGCCCCTTGGAAGAGACGTTGAGGTCACAGTTTCTTAACAAGACGGTTTTAATGCCCCTTGGAAGAGTGGTGGAGGTCACAGTAGCTTAACAAGAAGGTTTTAATGCCCCTTGGAGGAGACGTGGAGTTCAGAGTAGTTTAACAAGACGGTTTTAATGCCCCTTGGAAGAGATGTGAAGGTCCCAGTAGCTTAACAAAACGGTTATAATGTCCCTTGGAAGAGATGTGGAGTTCAGAGTGGTTTAACAAGGCGGTTTTAATGCCCCTTGGAAGAGACTTGGAGTTCACAGTAGCTTAACAAGACAGTTTTAATGCCCCTTGGAAGAGTGGTGGAGGTCGCAGTGGAATGAAAAGACAAAATCAATGCCCCTTGGAAGAGTGGTGGAGGTCACAGTAGCTTAACAAGACAGTTTTAATGCCCCTTGGAAGAGTGGTGGAGGTCGCAGTGGAATAAAAGAAAAATATCAATGCACCTTGGAAGAGTAGTGGAGGTCACAGTAGCTTAACAAGACGGTTTTAATGCCCCTTGGAAGAGTGGTGGAGGTCACAGTAGCTTAACAAGACGGTTTTAATGCCCCTTGGAAGAGATGTGGAGTTCAGAGTGGTTTAACAAGACGGTTTTAAAGCCCATTGGAAGAGACGTGGAGGTCACAGTAGCTTAACAAGATAGTTTTAATGCCCCTTGGAAGAATGGTGGAGGTCACAGTGGAATAAAAAGACAATATCAATGCCCCTTGGAATAGTGGTGGAGGTCAAAGTAGCATAACAAGAAAGTTTTAATGCCCCTTGGAAGAGTAGTGCAGGACATAGTAGCTTAACAGGACAGTTTTAAAGTGCTCGGGAAGAGTGGCGGAGGTCACAGTAGCTTAACAAGACTGTTTTAATGCCCTTTGGAGGAATGGTGGAGGTCACAGTAGCTTAACAAGATGGTTTTAATGCCCCTTGGATGAGACGTGGAGGTCACAGTAGCTTACCAAGACAGTTTAAATGTCCATTGGAAGAGTGGTGGAGGTCACAGTAGCTTTACAAGACTGTTTTAATGCCCTTTGTAGGAGTGGTGGAGGTCACAGTAGCTTAGCAAGACGGTTTTAATGCCACTTGGAAGAGACCTGGAGGTCACAGTAGCTTAAAAATACAGTTTTAATGCCCACTGGAAGAGTGGTGGAGGTCACAGTAGCTTAACAAGACTGTTTTAATGCCCTTTGGAGGAGTGGTGGAGGTCACAGTAGCTTAACGAGACTGTTTTAATGCCCCTTGGAAGAGTGGTGGAGGTCACAGTAGCTTATCAAGACAGTTTTAATGCCCCTTGGAAGAGATGTGGAGTTCAGAGTGGTTTAGCAAGACGGTTTTAATGCTTCTTGGAAGAGACGTGAAGGTCACAGTAGCTTAACAAGACAGTTTTAATGCCCCTTGGAAGAGTGGTGGAGGTCGCAGTGGAATAAAAAGACAATATCAATGCCCCTTGGAAGAGTGGTGGAGGTCACAGTAGCTTAACAAGACGGTTTTAATGCCCCTTGGAAGAGACATGGAGGTCACAGTAGCTTAACAAGACAGTTTTAATGCCCCTTGGAAGAGTGGTGGAGGTCATAGTAGCTTAACAAGATGGTTTTAATGCCCCTTGGAAGAGACTTGGAGGTCACAGTAGCTTAACAAGATAATTTTAATGCCCCTTGGAAGAGTGGTGGAGGTCGCAGTGGAATAAAAAGACAATATCAATGCCCCTTGGAAGAGTGGTGGAGGTCACAGTAGCTTAACAAGACGGTTTTAATGCCCCTTGGAAGAGTGGTGGAGGTCACTGTAGCTTAACAAGATGGCTTTAATGCTCCATGGAAGAGTGGTGGAGGTCACAGTAGCTTAACAAGACAGTTTTAATGCCCCTTGGAAGAGACATGGAGGTCACAGTAGCTTAACAAGACAGTTTTAATGCCCCTTGGAAGAGAGTTGGAGGTCACAGTAGTTTAACAAGACGGTTTTATTGCCCCTTGGAAGAGACGTGGAGGTCACAGTAGCTTAACAAGATAGTTTTAATGCCCCTTCAAAGAGTGGTGGAGGTCGCAGTGGATTGAAAGGACAATATCAATGCCCCTTGGAAAAGAGGTGGAAGTCACAGTAGCTTAACAAGACAGTTTTAAGGCCCTTTGAAAGAGTGGTGGAGGTCACAGTAGCTTAAAAAGACGGTTTTAAGGCCCCTTGGAAGAGACGTGGAGGTCACAGTAGCTTAACAAGATAGTTTTAATGCCCCTTGGAAGAGTGCTGGAGGTCACAGTAGCTTAACAAGATAGTTTTAATGCCCCTTCAAAGAGTGGTGGAGGTCGCAGTGGAATAAAAGGACAATATCAATGCCCCTTGGAAGAGTGGTGGAAGTCACAGTAGCTTAACAAGACAGTTTTGCTGCCCCTTGGAAGAGTGGTGGAGGTCACAGTAGCTTCACAAGATGGTTTTAATGCCCCTTGGAAGAGACATGGAGTTCAGAGTGGTTTAACAAGACGGTTTTAATACCCCTTGGAAGAGACGTGGAGGTCACAGTAGCTTGACAAGACGGTTTTAATTCCCCTTGGAAGACACGTGGAGTTCAGAGGGGTTTAACAAGATGGTTTTAATGCCCCTTGGAAGAGACATGGAGGTCACAGTAGCTTAACAAGACAGTTTTAATGCCCCTTGGAAGAGACTTGGAGGTCACAGTAGCTTAACAAGACAGTTTTAATGCCCCTTGTAAGAGTGGTGGAGATCACAGTAGCATAACAAGATGGTTTTACTGCCCCTTGGAAGAGACGTGGAGGTCACAGTAGCTTAACAAGATAGTTTTAATGCCCCTTGGAAGAGTGGTGGAGGTCGCAGTGGATTAAAAGGACAATATCAATGCCCCTTGGAAAAGTGGTGGAAGTCACAGTAGCTTAACAAGACAGTTTTAAGGCCCCTTGGAAGAGACGTGGAGTTCAGAGTGGTCTAACAAGACGGTTTTAATTCCCCTTGGAAGTGACATGGTGGTCACAGTAGCTTAACAAGACAGTTTTAATGCCCCTTGGAAGAGTGGTGGAGATCACAGTAGCTTAACAAGACGGTTTTACTGCCTCTTGGAAGAGACGTGGAGTTCAGAGTGGTTTAACAAGACGGTTTTAATGCCCCTTGGAAGAGACATGGAGGTCACAGTAGCTTAACAAGATGGTTTTAATGCCCCTTGGAAGAGACGTGGAGTTCAGAGTGGTTTAACAAGACGGTTTTAATGCCCCTTGGAAGAGACGTGGAGGTCACAGTAGCTTAATAAGACAGTTTTAATGCCCCTTGGAAGAGTGGTGGAGGTCGCAGTGGAATAAAAAGACAATATCAATGCCCCTTGGAAGAGTGGTGGTGGTCACAGTAGCTTAACTAGACGGTTTTAATGCCCCTTGGAAGAGACGTGGATTTCAGAGTGGTTTAACAAGACAGTTTTAATGCCCCTTGGAAGAGTGGAGGAGGTCACAGTAGCTTAACAAGACAGTTTTAATGCCCCTTGGAAGAGTGGTGGAGGTCACAGTAGCTTAACAAGACAGTTTTAATGCCCCTTGGAAGAGACGTGGGGGTCACAGTAGTTTATCAAGACAGTTTTAATGGCCCTTGGAAGAGTGGTGAAGGTCACAGTAGCTTAACAAGATGGTTTTAATGCCCCTTGGAAGAGACGTGGAGTTCAGAGAGGTTTAACAAGATGGTTTTATTGCCCCTTGAAAGAGACGTGGAGGTCACAGTAGCTTAACAAGACGGTTTTAATGCCCCTTGGAAGAGTGATGGAGATCACAGTAGCTTAACAAGACGAATTTAATGCCCCTTGGAAGAGACGTGGAGTTCAGAGTGGTTTAACAAGACGGTTTTAATGCCCCTTGGAAGAGACGTGGAGGTCACAGTAGCTTACCAAGACAGTTTTAATGCCCATTGGAAGAGTGATGGAGGTCACAGTAGCTTAACAAGACTGTTTTAACGCCCTTTCTAGGAGTGGTGGAGATCACAGTAGCTTAAAAAGACACTTTTAATGCCCCTTGGAAGAGTCGTGGAGGTCACAGTAGCTTAATAAGACAGTTTTAATGCCCACTGGAAGAGTGGTGGAGGTCACAGTAGCTTAACAAGACTGTTTTAATGCCCTTTGGAGGAGTGGTGGAGGTCACAGTAGCTTAACAAGACGGTTTTAATGCCCCTTGGAAGAGTGGTGGAGGTCACAGTAGCGTAACAAGACAGTTTTAATGCCCCTTGGAAGAGTGGTGGAGGTCACAGTGGAGTAAAAGGACAATATCAATGCCCCTTGGAAGAGTGGTGGAAGTCACAGTAGCTTAACAAGACAGTATTAATGCCCCTTGGAAGAGTGGTGGAGGTTACAGTAGCTTAACAAGACGGTTTTAATGCACCTTGGAAGAGTGGTGGAGGTCACAGTAGCTTAACAAGACAGTTTTAATGCCCCTTGGAAGAGTGGTGGAGGTCACAGTAGCTTAACAAGACGGTTTTAATGTCCCTTGGAAGAGTGGTGGAGGTCACAGTAGCTTAACAAGACGGTTTTACTGCCCCTTGGAAGAGACGTGGAGGTCACAGTAGCTTATTAAGACAGTTTTAATGCCCCTTGGAAGAGTGGTTCAGGTCGCAGTGGAATAAAAAGACAATATCAATGCCCCTTGGAAGATTGGTGGAGGTCACAGTAGCTTAACTAGACGGTTTTAATGCCCCTTGGAAGAGACGTGGAGTTCAGAGTGGTTTATCAAGACAGTTTTAATGCCCCTTGGAAGAGACGTGGAGGTCACAGTAGCTTAATAAGACAGTTTTAATGCCCCTTGGAAGAGTGGTGGAGGTCGCAGTGGAATAAAAAGACAATATCAATGCCCCTTGGAAGAGTGGTGGAGGTCACAGTAGCTTAACAAGACAGTTTTAATGCCCCTTGGAAGAGACGTGGACGTCACAGTAGCTTAACAAGACAGTTTTAATGTCCCTTGGAAGAGTGGAGGAGGTCACAGTAGCTTAACAAGACAGTTTTATTGCCCCTTGGAAGAGTGGTGGAAGTCGCAGTGGAATAGAAAGACAATATCAATGCCCCTTGGAAGAGTGGTGGAGGTCACAGTAGCTTAACAAGACAGTTTTAATGCCCCTTGGAAGAGACGTGGAGGTCACAGTAGTTTATCAAGACAGTTTTAATGCCCCTTGGAAGAGTGGTGGAGGTCACAGTAGCTTAACAAAATGGTTTTAATGCCCCTTGTAAGAGACGTGGAGTTCAGAGAGGTTTAACAAGATGGTTTTAATGCCCCTTGGAAGAGACGTGGAGGTCACAGTAGCTTAACAAGACAGTTTTAATGCCCCCTGGAAGAGTGGTGGAGGTCGCAGTGGAATAAAAAGACAATATCAATGCCCCTTGGAAGAGTGGTGGAGGTCACAGTAGCTTAACAAGACGGTTTTAATGCCCCTTGGAAGAGACGTGGAGGTCACAGTAGCTTAACAAGACAGTTTTAATGCCCCTTGGAAGAGTGGTGGAGGTCACAGTAGCATAACAAGACGGTTTTAATGCCCTTTGGAAGAATGATGGAGATCACAGTAGCTTAACAAGACGATTTTAATGCCCCTTGGAAGAGACGTGAAGTTCAGAGTGGTTTGACAAGACGGTTTTAATGCCCCTTGGGAGAGACATGGAGGTCACAGTAGCTTAACAAGACGGTTTTAATGGCTCTTGGAAGAGACGTGGAGGTCACAGTATCTTAACAAGACGGTTTTAATGCCCCTTGGAAGAGTGGTGGAGGTCACAGTAGCTTAACAAGACGGTTTTAATGCCCCTTGGAAGAGAGGTAGAGGTCACAGTAGCTTAACAAGACGGTTTTAAAGCCCCTTGGAAGAGACGTGGAGTTCAGAGTGGTTTAACAAGACGGTTTTAATGCCCCTTGGAAGAGATGTGGAGGTGTCAGTAGCTTAACAAGACGGTTTTAATGCCCCTTGGAAGAGTGGTGGAGGTCGCAGTGGAATGAAAAGACAACATCAATGCCCCTTGGAAGAGTGGTGGAGGTCACAGTAGCTTAACAAGACAGTTTTAATGCCCCTTGGAAGAGTGGTGGAGGTCGCAGTAGCTTAAGAAGACGGTTTTAATGCCCCTTGGAAGAGTGGTGGAGGTCACAGTAGCTTAACAAGATGGTTTTAATGCCCGTTGGAAGAGACGTGGAGTTCAGAGTGGTTTAACAAGACGGTTTTAATGTCCCTTGGAAGAGACGTGGAGGTCACAGTGGAATAAAAAGACAATATCAATGCCCCTTGTAATAGTGGTGGAGGTCACAGTAGCATAACAAGAAAGTTTTAAAGCCCCTTGGAAGAGTAGTGGAGGACATAGTAGCTTAACAGGACAGTTTTAAACCGCTCTGGAAGAGTGGTGGAGGTCACAGTAGCTTAACAAGACAGTTTTAATGCCCCTTGGAAAAGTGGTGGAGGTCACAGTAGCTATACAAGACTGTTTTAATGCCCCTTGGAAGAGACGTGGAGGTCACAGTAGCTTAACAAGACAGTTTTAATGCACACTGGAAGAGTACTGGAGGTCACAGTAGCTTAACAAGACTGTTTTAATGCCCTTTGGAGGAGTGGTGGAGGTCACAGTAGCTTAATGAGACTGTTTTAATGCCCCTTGGAAGAGTGGTGGAGGTCACAGTAGCTTAACAAGACAGTTTTAATGCCCCTTGGAAGACATGTGGAGTTCAGAGTGGTTTAAAAAGACGGTTTTAATGCCCCTTGGAAGAGACGTGAAGGTCACAGTAGCTTAACAAGACAGTTTTAATGCCCGTTGTAAGAGTGGTGGAGGTCGCAGTGGAATAAAAAGACAATATCAATGCCCCTTGGAAGAGTGGTGGAGGTCACAGTAGCTTAACAAGACGGTTTTAATGCCCCTTGGAAGAGACATGGAGATCACAGTAGCTTAACAAGACGGTTTTAATGCCCCTTGGAAGAGACGTGGAGGTCACAGTAGCTTAACAAGATAGTTTTAATGCCCCTTGGAAGAGTGGTGGAGGTCGCAGTGGAATAAAAAGACAATATCAATACCCCTTGGAAGAGTCGTGGAGGACACAGTAGCTTAACAAGACGGTTTTAATGCCCCTTGGAAGAGTGGTGGAGGTCACTGTAGCTTAACAAGACTGTTTTAATGCTCCTTGGAAGAGTGGTGGAGGTCACAATAGATTAACAAGATGGTTTTAATGCCCCTTGGAAGAGACATTGGGGTCACAGTAGCTTAACAAGACAGTTTTAATGCCCCTTGGAAGAGTTGTGGAGGTCACAGTAGCTTAACAAGACGGTTTTAATGCCCCTTGGAAGAGACGTGGAGGTCACAGTAGCTTAACAAGACGGTTTTAATGCCCCTTGGAAGAGACGTGGAGGTCACAGTAGCTTAACAAGATAGTTTTAATGCCCCTTGGAAGAGAGATGGAGGTCGCAGTGGAATAAAAGGACAATATCAATGCCCCTTGGAAGAGTGGTGGAAGTCACAGTAGCTTAACAAGACAGTTTTAATGCCCCTTGGAAGAGTGGTGGAGGTCACAGTAGCTTAACAAGACGGTTTTATTGCCCCTTGGAAGAGTGGTGGAGGTCACAGTAGCTTAACAAGATGGTTTTACTGCCCCTTGGAAGAGACGTGGAGTTCAGAGGGGTTTAACAAGACGGTTTTAATGCCGCTTGGAAGAGACGTGGAGGTCACAGTAGCTTAATAAGACAGTTTTAGTGCCCCTTGGAAGAGTGGTGGAGGTCACAGTAGCATAACAAGACGGTTTTAATACCCCTTGGATGACTGATGGAGATCACAGTAGCTTAACAAGACGATTTTAATGCCCCTTTGAAGAGACGTGGAGTTCAGAGTGGTTTGACAAGACGGTTTTAATGCCCCTTGGAAGAGACATGGAGGTCACAGTAGCTTAACAAGATGGTGTTAATGCCCCTTGGAAGAGACGTGCAGTTCAGAGTGGTTTAACAAGACGGTTTTAATGCCCCTTGGAAGAGACGTGGAGGTAACAGTATCTTAACAAGACGGTTTTAATGCCCCTTGGAAGAGTGGTGGAGGTCACAATAGCTTACCAAGATGGTTTTAATGCCCTTTGGAAGAGAGGTGGAGGTCACTGTAGCTTAACAAGACGGTTTTAATGCCCCTTGGAAGAGACGTGGAGTTCAGAGTGGTTTAACAAGACGGTTTTAATGCCCCTTGGAAGAGATGTGGAGGTCCCAGTAGCTTAACAAGACGGTTTTAATGTCCCTTGGAAGAGATGTGGAGTTCGGAGTGCTTTAGCAAGTCGGTTTTAATGCCCCTTGGAAGAGTGGTGGAGGTCACAGTAGCTTAACAAGACAGTTTTAATGCCCCTTGGAAGAGTGGTGGAGGTCGCAGTGGAATAAAAGGAAAATATCAATGCCCCTTGGAAGAGTAGTGGAGGTCACAGTAGCTTAACAAGATGGTTTTAATGCCCCTTGGAAGAGTGGTGGTCACAGTAGCTTAACAAGACGGTTTTAATGCCCCTTGGAAGAGACGTGCAGTTCAGAGTGGTTTAACATGACGGTTTTAATGCCCCTTGGAAGAGACGTGGAGGTCACAGTATCTGAACAAGACGCTTTTAATGCCCCTTGGAAGAGTGGTGGAGGTCACAGTAGCTTAACAAGACGGTTTTAATGCCCTTTGGAAGAAAGGTGGAGGTCACAGTAGCTTAACAAGACGGTTTTAATGCCCCTTGGAAGAGACGTGGAGTTCAGAGTGGTTTAACAAGACGGTTTTAATGCCCCTTGGAAGAGATGTGGAGGTCCCAGTAGCTTAACAAGACGGGTTTAATGTCCCTTGGAAGAGATGTGGAATTCAGAGTGGTTTAACAAGTGGGTTTTAATGCCCCTTGGAAGAGTGGTGGAGGTCACAGTAGCTTAACAAGACAGTTTTAATGCCCCTTGGAAGAGTGTTGGAGGTCGCAGTGGAATAAAAGGAAAATATCAATGCCCCTTGGAAGAGTAGTGGAGGTCACAGTAGCTTAACAAGACGGTTTTAATGCCCCTTGGAAGAGTGGTGGTGGTCACAGTAGCTTAACAAGACGGTTTTAATGCCCCTTGGAAGAGACGTGGATTTCAGAGTGGTTTAACAAGACGGTTTTAATGCCCATTGGAAGAGACGTGGAGGTCACAGTAGCTTAACAAGACAGTTTTAATGCCCCTTGGAAGAATGGTGGAGGTCACAGTGGAATAAAAAGACAATATCAATGCCCCTTGGAATAGTGGTGGAGGTCAAAGGAGCATAACAAGAAAGTTTTAATGCCCCTTGGAAGAGTAGTGCAGGACATAGTAGCTTAACAGGACAGTTTTAAAGCGCTCTGGAAGAGTGGCGGAGGTCACAGTAGCTTAACAAGACAGTTTTAATGCCCCTTGGAAGAGCGGTGGAGGTCACAGTAGCTTAACAAGACTGTTTTAATGCCCTTTGGAGGAATGGTGGAGGTCACAGTAGCTTAACAAGATGGTTTTAATGCCCCCTGGAAGAGACGTGGAGGTCACAGTAGCTGACCAAGACAGTTTTAATGCCCATTGGAAGAGTGGTGGCGGTCACAGTAGCTTTACAAGACAGTTTTAATGCCCCTTGGAAGAGACGTGGAGGTCACAGTAGCTTAACAAGACGGTTTTAATGCCCCTTGGAAGAGACGTGGAGGTCACAGTAGCTTAACAAGATAGTTTTAATGCCCCTTGGAAGAGAGATGGAGGTCGCAGTGGAATAAAAGGACAATATCAATGCCCCTTGGAAGAGTGGTGGAAGTCACAGTAGCTTAACAAGACAGTTTTAATGCCCCTTGGAAGAGTGGTGGAGGTCACAGTAGCTTAACAAGACGGTTTTAATGCCCCTTGGAAGAGTGGTGGAGGTCACAGTAGCTTAACAAGAAGGTTTTAATGCCCTTTGGAAGAGAGGTGGAGGTCACAGTAGCTTAACAAGACGGTTTTAATGCCCCTTGGAAGAGACGTGGAGTTCAGAGTGGTTTTACAAGACAGTTTTAATGCCCCTTGGAAGAGTGGTGGAGGTCACAGTAGCTTAACAAGACGGTTTTAATGCCCCTTGGAAGAGTGATGGAGATCACAGTATCTTAACAAGACGGTTTTAATGCCCCTTGGAAGAGACATGGAGTTCAGAGTGGTTTAACAAGATGGTTTTAATGAACCTTGGAAGAGACGTGGAGGTCACAGTAGCTTAACAAGATAGTTTTAATGCCCCTTGGAAGAGTGTTGGAGGTCGCAGTGGAATAAAAGGACAATATCAATGCCCCTTGGAAGTGTGGTGGAAGTCACAGTAGCTTAACAAGACAGTTTTAATGCCCCTTGGAAGAGTGGTGGAGGTCACAGTAGCTTAACAAGACGGTTTTAATGCCCCTTGGAAGAGTGGTGGAGGTCACAGTAGCTTAACAAGACGGTTTTAATGCCCCTTGGAAGAGACATGGAGGTCACAGTAGCTTAACAAGACAGTTTTAATGCCCCTTGAAAGAGTGGTGGAGGTCACAGTAGCTGAACAAGACGGTTTTAATGCCCCTTGGAAGAGACATGGAGGTCACAGTAGCTTAACAAGACGGTTTTAATGCCCCTTGGAAGAGACGTAGAGGTCACAGTAGCTTAACAAGATAGTTTTAATGCCCCTTGGAAGAGAGATGGAGGACGCAGTGGAATAAAAGGACAATATCAATGCCCCTTGGAAGAGTGGTGGAAGTCACAGTAGCTTAACAAGACAGTTTTAATGCCCCTTGGAAGAGTGGTGGAGGTCACAGTAGCTTAACAAGACGGTTTTAATGCCCCTTGGAAGAGTGGTGGAGGTCACAGTAGCTTAACAAGACGGTTTTAATGCCCTTTGGATGAGAGTTGGAGGTCACAGTAGCTTAACAAGACGGTTTCAATGCCCCTTTCAAGAGACGGGGAGGTCACAGTAGCTTTACAAGACAGTTTTAATGCCCCTTGGAAGAGTGGTGGAGGTCACAGTAGCTTAACAAAACGGTTTTAATGCCCCTTGGAAGAGTGGTGGAGGTCACAGTAGCTTAACAAGACGGTTTTAATGCCCTTTGGAAGAGAGGTGGAGGTCACAGCAGCTTAACAAGACGGTTTTAATGCCCCTTGGAAGAGACGTGGAGTTCAGAGTGGTTTAACAAGACAGTTTTAATGCCCCTTGGAAGAGTGATGGAGATCACAGTAGCTTAACAAGACGGTTTTAATGCCCCTTTCAAGAGACGGGGAGGTCACAGTAGCTTTACAAGACAGTTTTAATGCCCCTTGGAAGAGTGGTGGAGGTCGCACTGGAATAAAAAGACAATATCAATACCCCTTGGAAGAGTGGTGGAGGTCACAGTAGCTTAACAAGACAGTTTTAATGCCCCTTGGAAGAGACATGGAGTTCAGAGTGGTTTAACAAGACGGTTTTAATGCCCCTTGGAAGAGACGTGGAGGTCACAGTAGCTTAACAAGACAGTTTTAATGCCCCTTGGAAGAGTGTTGGAGGTCGCAGTGGAATAAAAAGACAATATCAATGCCCCTTGGAAGAGTGGTGGAGGTCACAGTAGCTTAACAAGACGGTTTTAATGCCCCTTGGAAAAGACGTGGAGTTCAGAGTGGTTTAACAAGACGGTTTTAATGCCCCTTGAAAGAGATGTGGAGGTCTCAGTAGCTTAACAAGACGGTTTTAATGCCCCTTGGAAGAGATGTGGAGTTCAGAGTGGTTGAACAAGACGGTTTTAATGCCCCTTGGAAGAGACGTGGAGGTCACAGTAGCTTAACAAGACGGATTTAATGCCCCTTGGAAGAGTGGTGGAGGTCGCAGTGGAATAAAAAGACAACATCAATGCCCCTTGGAAGAGTGATGGAGGTCACAGTAGCTTAACAAGATGGTTTTAATGCCCCTTGGAAGAGACGTGGAGGTCACAGTAGCTTAACAAGACAGTTTTAATGCCCCTTGAAAGAGTGGTGGAGGTCACAGTAGCTTAAAAAGACAGTTTTAATGCCCTTTGGAAGAGTGGTGGAGGTCACAGTAGCTTAACAAGACGGTTTTAATGCCCCTTGGAAGAGTGGTGGAGGTCACAGTAGCTTAGCAAGACGGTTTTAATGCCCCTTGGAAGAGACGTGGAGGTCACAGTAGCTTAACAAGACAGTTTTAATGCCGTTGGAAGAGTGGTGGAGGTCACAGTAGCTTAACAAGATGGTTTTAATGCCCCTTGGAAGAGTGGTGGAGGTCACAGTAGCTTAACAAGACAGTTTTAATGTCCCCTTGGAAGAGACGTGGAGTTCAGAGTGGTTTAACAAGACGGTTTTAATGCCCCTTGGAAGAGACGTGGAGGTCACAGTAGCTTAACAAGATAGTTTTAATTCCCCTTGGAAGAGTGTTGGAGGTCGCAGTGGAATAAAAGGACAATATCAATGCCCCTTGGAAGAGTGGTGGAATTCACAGTAGCTTAACAAGACAGTTTTAATGCCCCTTAGAAGAGTGGTGGAGGTCGCAGTGGACTAAAAAGACAATATCAATGCCCTTTGGAGGAGTGGTGGAGGTAACAGTAGCTTAAAAAGACGGTTTTAATGCCCCTTGGTAGAGACGTGGAGGTCACAGTAGCTTACCAAGACAGTTTTAATGCCCATTAGAAGAGTGGTGGAGGTCACAGTAGCTTAACAAGACTGTTTTAATGCCCTTTGTAGGAGTGGTGGAAGACACAGTAGCTTAACAAGACGGTTTTACTGCCCCTTGGAAGAGACGTGGAGTTCAGAGTGCTTTAACAAGACTGTTTTAATGCCCCTTGGAAGAGACGTGGAGGTCACAGTAGCTTAATAAAACAGTTTTACTGCCCCGTGGAAGAGTGGTGGAGGTCACAGTAGTGTAACAAGACGGTTTTAATGCCCCTTGGAAGCGTGATGGAGATGACAGTAGCTTAACAAGATGATTTTAATGCCCCTTGGAAGGGACGTGGAGTTCAGAGTGGTGTGACAAGACGGTTTTAATGCCCCTTGGAAGAGACATGGAGGTCACAGTAGCTCGACAAGACGGTTTTAATGCCCCTTGGAAGAGACGTGCAGTTCAGAGTGGTTTAACAAGACGGTTTTAATGCCCCTTGGAAGAGACGTGGAGGTCACAGTAGCTTAACAAGATAGTTTTAATGCCCCTTGGAAGAGTGTTGGAGGTCGCAGTGGAATAACAGGACAATATTAATGCCCCTTGGAAGTGTGGTGGAAGTCACAGTAGCTTAACAAGACAGTTTTAATGCCCCTTGGAAGAGTGGTGGAGGTCACAGTAGCTTAACAAGACGGTTTTAATGCCCCTTGGAAGAGTGGTGGAGGTCACAGTAGCTTAACAAGAAGGTTTTAATGCCCTTTGGAAGAGAGGTGGAGGTCACAGTAGCTTAACAAGACGGTTTTAATGTCCCTTGGAAGAGACGTGGAGTTCAGAGTGGTTTTACAAGACAGTTTTAATGCCCCTTGGAAGAGTGGTGGAGGTCACAGTAGCTTAACAAGACGGTTTTAATGCCGCTTGGAAGAGTGATGGAGATCACAGTATCTTAACAAGACGGTTTTAATGCCCCTTGGAAGAGACATGGAGTTCAGAGTGGTTTAACAAGATGGTTTTAATGAACCTTGGAAGAGACGTGGAGGTCACAGTAGCTTAACAAGATAGTTTTAATGCCCGTTGGAAGAGTGTTGGAGGTCGCAGTGGAATAAAAGGACAATATCAATGCCCCTTGGAAGTGTGGTGGAAGTCACAGTAGCTTAACAAGACAGTTTTAATGCCCCTTGGAAGAGTGGTGGAGGTCACAGTAGCTTAACAAGACGGTTTTAATGCCCCTTGGAAGAGTGGTGGAGGTCACAGTAGCTTAACAAGACGGTTTTAATGCCCCTTGGAAGAGACATGGAGGTCACAGTAGCTTAACAAGACAGTTTTAATGCCCCTTGAAAGAGTGGTGGAGGTCACAGTAGCTGAACAAGACGGTTTTAATGCCCCTTGGAAGAGACATGGAGGTCACAGTAGCTTAACAAGACGGTTTTAATGCCCCTTGGAAGAGACGTAGAGGTCACAGTAGCTTAACAAGATAGTTTTAATGCCCCTTGGAAGAGAGATGGAGGACGCAGTGGAATAAAAGGACAATATCAATGCCCCTTGGAAGAGTGGTGGAAGTCACAGTAGCTTAACAAGACAGTTTTAATGCCCCTTGGAAGAGTGGTGGAGGTCACAGTAGCTTAACAAGACGGTTTTAATGCCCCTTGGAAGAGTGGTGGAGGTCACAGTAGCTTAACAAGACGGTTTTAATGCCCTTTGGATGAGAGTTGGAGGTCACAGTAGCTTAACAAGACGGTTTCAATGCCCCTTTCAAGAGACGGGGAGGTCACAGTAGCTTTACAAGACAGTTTTAATGCCCCTTGGAAGAGTGGTGGAGGTCACAGTAGCTTAACAAGACGGTTTTAATGCCCCTTGGAAGAGTGGTGGAGGTCACAGTAGCTTAACAAGACGGTTTTAATGCCCTTTGGAAGAGAGGTGGAGGTCACAGCAGCTTAACAAGACGGTTTTAATGCCCCTTGGAAGAGACGTGGAGTTCAGAGTGGTTTAACAAGACAGTTTTAATGCCCCTTGGAAGAGTGATGGAGATCACAGTAGCTTAACAAGACGGTTTTAATGCCCCTTTCAAGAGACGGGGAGGTCACAGTAGCTTTACAAGACAGTTTTAATGCCCCTTGGAAGAGTGGTGGAGGTCGCACTGGAATAAAAAGACAATATCAATACCCCTTGGAAGAGTGGTGGAGGTCACAGTAGCTTAACAAGACAGTTTTAATGCCCCTTGGAAGAGACATGGAGTTCAGAGTGGTTTAACAAGACGGTTTTAATGCCCCTTGGAAGAGACGTGGAGGTCACAGTAGCTTAACAAGACAGTTTTAATGCCCCTTGGAAGAGTGGTGGAGGTCGCAGTGGAATAAAAAGACAATATCAATGCCCCTTGGAAGAGTGGTGGAGGTCACAGTAGCTTAACAAGACGGTTTTAATGCCCCTTGGAAAAGACGTGGAGTTCAGAGTGGTTTAACAAGACGGTTTTAATGCCCCTTGAAAGAGATGTGGAGGTCTCAGTAGCTTAACAAGACGGTTTTAATGCCCCTTGGAAGAGATGTGGAGTTCAGAGTGGTTGAACAAGACGGTTTTAATGCCCCTTGGAAGAGACGTGGAGGTCACAGTAGCTTAACAAGACGGATTTAATGCCCCTTGGAAGAGTGGTGGAGGTCGCAGTGGAATAAAAAGACAACATCAATGCCCCTTGGAAGAGTGATGGAGGTCACAGTAGCTTAACAAGATGGTTTTAATGCCCCTTGGAAGAGACGTGGAGGTCACAGTAGCTTAACAAGACAGTTTTAATGCCCCTTGAAAGAGTGGTGGAGGTCACAGTAGCTTAAAAAGACAGTTTTAATGCCCTTTGGAAGAGTGGTGGAGGTCACAGTAGCTTAACAAGACGGTTTTAATGCCCCTTGGAAGAGTGGTGGAGGTCACAGTAGCTTAGCAAGACGGTTTTAATGCCCCTTGGAAGAGACGTGGAGGTCACAGTAGCTTAACAAGACAGTTTTAATGCCGTTGGAAGAGTGGTGAAGGTCACAGTAGCTTAACAAGATGGTTTTAATGCCCCTTGGAAGAGTGGTGGAGGTCACAGTAGCTTAACAAGACAGTTTTAATGTCCCCTTGGAAGAGACGTGGAGTTCAGAGTGGTTTAACAAGACGGTTTTAATGCCCCTTGGAAGAGACGTGGAGGTCACAGTAGCTTAACAAGATAGTTTTAATGCCCCTTGGAAGAGTGTTGGAGGTCGCAGTGGAATAAAAGGACAATATCAATGCCCCTTGGAAGAGTGGTGGAATTCACAGTAGCTTAACAAGACAGTTTTAATGCCCCTTAGAAGAGTGGTGGAGGTCGCAGTGGACTAAAAAGACAATATCAATGCCCTTTGGAGGAGTGGTGGAGGTAACAGTAGCTTAAAAAGACGGTTTTAATGCCCCTTGGTAGAGACGTGGAGGTCACAGTAGCTTACCAAGACAGTTTTAATGCCCATTAGAAGAGTGGTGGAGGTCACAGTAGCTTAACAAGACTGTTTTAATGCCCTTTGTAGGAGTGGTGGAAGTCACAGTAGCTTAACAAGACGGTTTTACTGCCCCTTGGAAGAGACGTGGAGTTCAGAGTGCTTTAACAAGACTGTTTTAATGCCCCTTGGAAGAGACGTGGAGGTCACAGTAGCTTAATAAAACAGTTTTACTGCCCCGTGGAAGAGTGGTGGAGGTCACAGTAGTGTAACAAGACGGTTTTAATGCCCCTTGGAAGCGTGATGGAGATGACAGTAGCTTAACAAGATGATTTTAATGCCCCTTGGAAGGGACGTGGAGTTCAGAGTGGTTTGACAAGACGGTTTTAATGCCCCTTGGAAGAGACATGGAGGTCACAGTAGCTCGACAAGACGGTTTTAATGCCCCTTGGAAGAGACGTGCAGTTCAGAGTGGTTTAACAAGACGGTTTTAATGCCCCTTGGAAGAGACGTGGAGGTCACAGTAGCTTAACAAGATAGTTTTAATGCCCCTTGGAAGAGTGTTGGAGGTCGCAGTGGAATAACAGGACAATATTAATGCCCCTTGGAAGTGTGGTGGAAGTCACAGTAGCTTAACAAGACAGTTTTAATGCCCCTTGGAAGAGTGGTGGAGGTCACAGTAGCTTAACAAGACGGTTTTAATGCCCCTTGGAAGAGTGGTGGAGGTCACAGTAGCTTAACAAGATGGTTTTAATGCCCCTTGGAAGAGACATGGAGGTCACAGTAGCTTAACAAGACAGTTTTAATGCCCCTTGAAAGAGTGGTGGAGGTCACAGTAGCTGAACAAGACGGTTTTAATGCCTCTTGGAAGAGACGTGGAGGTCACAGTAGCTTAACAAGACGGTTTTAATGCCCCTTGGAAGAGATGTGGAGGTCACAGTAGCTTAACAAGATAGTTTTAATGCCCCTTGGAAGAGAGATGGAGGTCGCAGTGGAATAAAAGGACAATATCAATGCCCCTTGGAAGAGTGGTGGAAGTCACAGTAGCTTAACAAGACAGTTTTAATGCCCCTTGGAAGAGTGGTGGAGGTCACAGTAGCTTAACAACAAAGTTTTAATGCCCCTTGGAAGAGTGGTGGAGGTCACAGTAGCTTAACAAGACGGTTTTAATGCCCTTTGGAAGAGAGGTGGAGGTCACAGTAGCTTAACAAGACGGTTTTAATGCCCCTTGGAAGAGACGTGGAGTTCAGAGTGGTTTTACAAGACAGTTTTAATGCCCCTTGGAAGAGTAGTGGAGGTCACAGTAGCTTAACAAGACGGTTTTAATGCCCCTTGGAAGAGTGATGGAGATCACAGTAGCTTAACAAGACGGTTTTAATGTCCCTTGGAAGAGACATGGAGTTCAGAGTGGTTTAACAAGACGGTTTTAATGAACCTTGGAAGAGACGTGGAGGTCACAGTAGCTTAACAAGATAGTTTTAATGCCCCTTGGAAGAGTGTTGGAGGTCGCAGTGGAATAAAAGGACAATATCAATGCCCCTTGGAAGTGTGGTGGAAGTCACAGTAGCTTAACAAGACAGTTTTAATGCCCCTTGGAAGAGTGGTGGAGGTCACAGTAGCTTAACAAGACGGTTTTAATGCCCCTTGGAAGAGTGGTGGAGGTCACAGTAGCTTAACAAGATGGTTTTAATGCCCTCTGGAAGAGAGGTGGAGGTCACAGTAGCTTAACAAGACGGTGTTAATGCCCCTTGGAAGAGACGTGGAGTTCAGAGTGGTTTAACAAGACAGTTTTAATGCCCCTTGGAAGAGTGATGGAGATCACAGTAGCTTAACAAGACGGTTTTAATGCCCCTTTCAAGAGACGGGGAGGTCACAGTAGCTTTACAAGACAGTTTTAATGCCCCTTGGAAGAGTGGTGGAGGTCACAGTAACTTAACAAGACGGTTTTAATGCCCCTTGGAAGAGTGGTGGAGGTCACAGTAGCTTAACAAGACGGTTTTAATGCCCTTTGGAAGAGAGGTGGAGGTCACAGTAGCTTAACAAGACGGTTTTAATGCCCCTTGGAAGAGACGTGGAGTTCAGAGTGGTTTAACAAGACAGTTTTAATGCCCCTTGGAAGAGTGATGGAGATCACAGTAGCTTAACAAGACGGTTTTAATGCCCCTTTCAAGAGACGGGGAGGTCACAGTAGCTTTACAAGACAGTTTTAATGCCCCTTGGAAGAGTGGTGGAGGTCGCACTGGAATAAAAAGACAATATCAATACCCCTTGGAAGAGTGGTGGAGGTCACAGTAGCTTAACAAGACAGTTTTAATGCCCCTTGGAAGAGACATGGAGTTCAGAGTGGTTTAACAAGACGGTTTTAATGCCCCTTGGAAGAGACGTGGAGGTCACAGTAGCTTAACAAGACAGTTTTAATGCCCCTTGGAAGAGTGGTGGAGGTCGCAGTGGAATAAAAAGACAATATCAATGCCCCTTGGAAGAGTGGTGGAGGTCACAGTAGCTTAACAAGACAGTTTTAATGCCCCTTGGAAGAGTGGTGGAGGTCACAGTAGCTTAACAAGACGGTTTTAATGCCCCTTGGAAGAATGGTGGAGGTTACAGTAGCTTAACAAGACGGGTTTTAATGCCCCTTGGAAAAGACGTGGAGTTCAGAGTGGTTTAACAAGACGGTTTTAATGCCCCTTGAAAGAGATGTGGAGGTCTCAGTAGCTTAACAAGACGGTTTTAATACCCCTTGGAAGAGATGTGGAGTTCAGAGTGGTTTAACAAGACGGTTTTAATGCCCCTTGGAAGAGACGTGGAGGTCACAGTAGCTTAACAAGACAGTTTTAATGCCCCTTGGAAGAGTGGTGGAGGTCGCAGTGGAATAAAAAGACAACATCAATGCCCCTTGGAAGAGTGATGGAGGTCACAGTAGCTTAACAAGACAGTTTTATTGCCCCTTGGAAGAGACATGGAGTTCAGAGTGGTTTAACAAGACGGTTTTAATACCCCTTGGAAGAGACGTGGAGGTCATAGTAGCTTAACAAGACAGTTTTAATGCCCCTTGGAAGAGTGGTGGAGGTCGCAGTGGAATAAAAAGACAATATCAATGCCCCTTGGAAGAGTGGTGGAGGTCACAGTAGCTTAACAAGACGGTTTTAATGCCCCTTGGAAGAGTGGTGGAGGTCACAGTAGCTTAACAAGACGATTTTAATGCCCCTTGGAAGAATGGTGGAGGTTACAGTAGCTTAACAAGACGGGTTTTAATGCCCTTTGGAAAAGACGTGGAGTTCAGAGTGGTTTAACAAGACGGTTTTAATGTCCCTTGAAAGAGATGTGGAGGTCTCAGTAGCTTAACAAGACGGTTTTAATGCCCCTTGGAAGAGATGTGGAGTTCAGAGTGGTTTAACAAGACGGTTTTAATGCCCCTTGGAAGAGACGTGGAGGTCACAGTAGCTTAACAAGACAGTTTTAATGCCCCTTGGAAGAGTGGTGGAGGTCGCAGTGGAATAAAAAGACAACATCAATGCCCCTTGGAAGAGTGATGGAGGTCACAGTAGCTTAACAAGATGGTTTTAATGCCCCTTGGAAGAGACGTGGAGGTCACAGTAGCTTAACAAGACAGTTTTAATGCCCCTTGAAAGAGTGGTGGAGGTCACAGTAGCTTAAAAAGACAGTTTTAATGCCCTTTGGAAGAGTGGTGGAGGTCACAGTAGCTTAACAAGACGGTTTTAAAGCCCCTTGGAAGAGACGTGGAGGTCACAGTAGCTTAACAACACAGTTTTAATGCCGTTGGAAGAGTGGTGGAGGTCACAGTAGCTTAACAAGATGGTTTTAATGCCCCTTGGAAGAGTGGTGGAGTTCACAGTAGCTTAACAAGACAGTTTTAATGTCCCCTTGGAAGAGACGTGGAGTTCAGAGTGGTTTAACAAGACGGTTTTAATGCCCCTTGGAAGAGACGTGGAGGTCACAGTAGCTTAACAAGATAGTTTTAATGCCCCTTGGAAGAGTGTTGGAGGTCGCAGTGGAATAAAAGGACAATATCAATGCCCCTTGGAAGAGTGGTGGAAGTCACAGTAGCTTAACAAGACAGTTTTAATGCCCCTTGGAAGAGTGGTGGAGGTCACAGTAGCTTAACAAGACGGTTATAATGCCCCTTGTAAGAGTGGTGGAGGTCACAGTAGCTTAACAAGACGGTTTTAAAGCCCTTTGGAAGAGAGGTGGAGGTCACAGTAGCTTAACAAGACGGTTTTAATGCCCCTTGGAAGAGACGTGGAGTTCAGAGTGGTTTTACAAGACAGTTTTAATGCCCCTTGGAAGAGTGGTAAAGGACACAGTAGCTTAACAAGACGGTTTCAATGCCCCTTGGAAGAGTGATGGAGATCACAGTAGCTTAACAAGACGGTTTTAATGCCCCTTGGAAGAGACATGGAGTTCAGAGTAGTTTAACAAGACGGTTTAAATGAACCTTGGAAGAGACGTGGAGGTCACAGTAGGTTAACAAGATAGTTTTAATGCCCCTTGGAAGAGTGTTGGAGGTCGCAGTGGAATAAAAGGACAATATCAATGCCCCTTGGAAGAGTGGTGGAAGTCACAGTAGCTTAACATGACAGTTTTAATACCCCTTGGAAGAGTGGTGGAGGTCACAGTAGCTTAACAAGACGGTTTTAATGCCCCTTGGAAGAGTTGTGGAGGTCACAGTAGCTTAACAAGACGGTTTTAATGCCCTTTGGAAGAGAGGTGGAGGTCACAGTAGCTTAACAAGACGGTTTTAATGCCCCTTTGAAGAGACGTGGAGTTCAGAGTGGTTTAACAAGACAGTTTTAATGCCCCTTGGAAGAGTGGTAGAGGACACAGTAGCTTAACAAGACGGTTTCAATGCCCCTTGGAAGAGTGATGGAGATCACAGTAGCTTAACAAGATGGTTTTAATGCCCCTTTGAAGAGACGGGGAGGTCACAGTAGCTTTACAAGACAGTTTTAATGCCCCTTGGAAGAGTGGTGGAGGTCGCACTGTAATAAAAAGACAATATCAATACCCCTTGGAAGAGTGGTGGAGGTCACAGTAGCTTAATAAGACAGTTTTAATGCCCCTTGGAAGAGACATGGAGTTCAGAGTGGTTTAACAAGACGGTTGTAATGCCCCTTGGAAGAGACGTGGAGGTCACAGTAGCTTAACAAGATGGTTTTAATGCCCCTTGGTAGAGTGGTGGAGGTCACAGTAGCTTAACAAGACGGTTTTAATGCCCCTTGGAAGAATGGTGGAGGTTACAGTAGCTTAACAAGACGGGTTTTAATGCCCCTTGGAAAAGACGTGGAGTTCAGAGTGGTTTAACATGACGGTTTTAATGCCCCTTGAAAGAGATGTGGAGGTCTCAGTAGCTTAACAAGACGGTTTTAATGCCCTTTGGAAGAGATGTGGAGTTCAGAGTGGTTTAACAAGACGGTTTTAATGCCCTTTGGAAGAGACGTGGAGGTCACAGTAGCTTAACAAGACAGTTTTAATGCCCCATGGAAGAGTAGTGGAGGTCGCAGTGGAATAAAACGACAATGTCAATAACCCTTGGAAGAGTGGTGGAGGTCACAGTAGCTTAACAAGATGGTTTTAATGCCCCTTTAAGAGACGTGGAGGTCACAGTAGCTTAAAAGTCAGTTTTAATGCCCCTTGAAAGAGTGGTGGAGGTCACAGTAGCTTAAAAAGACAGTTTTAATGCCCTTTGGAAGAGTGGTGGAGGTCACAGTAGCTTAACAAGACGGTTTTAATGCCCCTTGGAAGAGTGGTGGAGGTCACAGTAGCTTAGCAAGACAGTTATAATGCCCCTTGGATGAGACGTGGAGGTCACAGTAGCTTAACAAGACAGTTTTAATGCCGTTGGAAGAGTGGTGGAGGTCACAGTAGCTTAACAAGATGGTTTTAATGCCCCTTGGAAGAGTGGTGGAGGTCACAGTAGCTTAACAAGACAGTTTTAATGTCCCTTTGGAAGAGACGTGGAGTTCAGAGTGGTTTAACAAGACGGTATTAATGCTCCTTGGAAGAGACATGAAGGTCACAGTAGCTTAACAAGACAGTTTTAATGCCCCTTGGAAGAGTGGTGGAGGTCGCAGTGGAATAAAAAGACAATATCAATGCCCCTTGGAAGAGTGGTGGAGGTCACAGTAGCTTAACAAGACGGTTTTAATGCCCCTTGGAAGAGTGGTGGAGGTCACAGTAGCTTAACAAGATAGTTTTAATGCCCCTTGGAAGAGTGTTGGAGGTCGCAGTGGAATAAAAGGACAATATCAATGCCCCTTGGAAGAGTGGTGGAAGTCACAGTAGCTTAACAAGACAGTTTTATTGCCCCTTAGAAGAGTGGTGGAGGTCGCAGTGGACTAAAAAGACAATATCAATGCCCCTTGGAGGAGTGGTGGAGGTAACAGTAGCTTAAAAAGACGGTTTTAATGCCCCTTGGTAGAGACGTGGAGGTCACAGTAGCTTACCAAGACAGTTTTAATGCCCATTAGAAGAGTGGTGGAGGTCACAGTAGCTTAACAAGACTGTTTTAATGCCCTTTGTAGGAGTGGTGGAAGTCACAGTAGCTTAACAAGACGGTTTTACTGCCCCTTGGAAGAGACGTGGAGTTCAGAGTGCTTTAACAAGACGGTTTTAATACCCCTTGGAAGAGACGTGGAGGTCACAGTAGCTTAATAAAACAGTTTTACTGCCCCTTGGAAGAATGGTGGAGGTCACAGTAGAGTAACAAGACGGTTTTAATGCCCCTTGGAAGCGTGATGGAGATGACAGTAGCTTAACAAGATGATTTTAATGCCCCTTGGAAGGGACGTGGAGTTCAGAGTCGTTTGACAAGACGGTTTTAATGCCCCTTGGAAGAGACATGGAGGTCACAGTAGCTCAACAAGACGGTTTTAATGCCCCTTGGAAGAGACGTGCAGTTCAGAGTGGTTTAACAAGACGGTTTTAATGCCCCTTGGAAGAAATGTGGAGGTCACAGTAGCTTAACAAGACGGTTTTAATGCCCCTTGGAGGAGTGGTGGAGGTCACAGTAGCTTAACATGACGGTTTTAATGCCCCTTGGAAGAGTGGTGGAGGTCACAGTAGCTTAACAAGACGGTTTTAATGCCCCTTGAAAGGGACGTGGAATTCAGAGTGGTTTAACAAGACCGTTTTAATGCCCCTTGGAAGAGATGTGGAGGTCTCAGTAGCTTAACAAGACGGTTTTAATGCCCCTTGGAAGAGATGTGGAGTTCAGAGTGGTTTAACAAGGCGGTTTTAATGCCCCTTGGAAGAGACGTGGAGGTCACAGTGGAATAAAAAGACAATATCAATGCCCCTTGGAAGAGTGTTGGAGGTCACAGTAGCTTAACATGACGGTTTTAATGCCCCTTGGAAGAGTGGTGGAGGTCACAGTAGCTTAACAAGACGGTTTTAATGCCCCTTGAAAGGGACGTGGAATTCAGAGTGGTTTCACAAGACCGTTTTAATGCCCCTTGGAAGAGATGTGGAGGTCTCAGTAGCTTAACAAGACGGTTTTAATGCCCATTGGAAGAGACGTGGAGTACAAAGTGGTTTAACAAGACGGTTTTAATACTCCTTGGAAGAGACGTGGAGGTCACAGTAGCTTAACAAGACAGTTTTAATGCCCCTTGGAAGAGTGGTGGAGGTCGCAGTGGAATAAAAAGACAATATCAATGCCCCTTGGAAGAGTGGTGGAGGTCACAGTAGCAAAACAAGAAAGTTTTAATGCCCCTTGGAAGAGTAGTGGAGGTCACAGTAGCTTAACAGGACAGTTTTAAAGCGCCCTGGAAGAGTGGTGGAGGTCACAGTAGCTTTACAAGACAGTTTTAATGCCCCTTGGAAGAGTGATGGAGGTCACAGTAGCTTAACAAGACTGTTTTAATGCTCTTTGGAGGAGTGGTGGAGGTCACAGTAGCTTAACAAGACGGTTTTAATGCCCCTTGGAAGAGACGTGGAGGTCACAGTAGCTTACCAAGACAGTTTTAATGCCCATTGGAAGAGTGGTGGAGGTCACAGTAGCTTAACAAGACTGTTTTAATGCCCTTTGGAGGAGTGGTGGAGGTCACAGTAGCTTAACAAGACTGTTTTAATGCCTCTTGGAAGAGTGGTGGAGGTCACAGTAGCTTACCAAGACAGTTTTAATGCCCCTTGGAAAAGTGGTGGCGGTCCTAGTGGAATAAAAAGACAATATCAATGCCCCTTGGAAGAGTGGTGGAGGTCACAGTAGCTTAACAAGACGGATTTAATGCCCCTTGGAAGAGACGTGGAGGTCACAGTAGCTTAAAAAGATAGTTTTAATGCCCCTTGGAAGAGAGATGGAGGTCGCAGTGGAATAAAAGGACAATATCAATGCCCCTTGGAAGAGTGGTGGAAGTCACAGTAGCTTAACAAGACAGTTTTAATGCCCCTTGGAAGAGTGGTGGAGGTCACAGTAGCTTAACAAGATGGTTTTAATGCCCCTTGGAAGAGTGGTGGAGGTCACAGTACCTTAACAAGACGGTTTTAATGCCCCTTGGAAGAGACGTGGAGTTCAGAGTGGTTTAACAAGAAGGTTTTAATGCCCCTTGGAAGACACGTGGAGGTCACAGTATCTTAACAAGACGGTTTTAATGCCCCTTGGAAGAGACGTGGAGTTCAGAGCGGTTTAACAAGACGGTTTTAATGCCCCTTGGAAGAGATGTGGAGGTCCCAGTAGCTTAACAAGACGGTTTTAATGTCCCTTGGAAGAGATGTGGAGGTCTCAGTAGCTTAACAAGACGGTTTTAATGCCCCTTGGAAGAGACGTGGAGTTCAGAGTGGCTTAACAAGACGGTTTTAATGCCCCTTGGAAGAGACGTGGAGGTCACAGTAGCTTAATAAGACAGTTTTACTGCCCCTTGGAAGAGTGGTGGAGGTCACAGTAGCATAACAAGATGGTTTTAATGCCCCTTGGAAGAGTGATGGATATTACAGTAGCTTAACAAGACAATTTTAATGCCCCTTGGAAGAGACGTGGAGTTCAGAGTGGATTGACAAGACGGTTTTAATGCCCCTTGGAAGAGACGTGGAGTTCAGAGTGGTTTAACAAGACAGTTTTAATGCCCATTGGAAGAGACGTGGAGGTCACAGTAGCTTAACAAGATAGTTTTAATGCCCCTTGGAAGAATGGTGGAGGTCACAGTGGAATAAAAAGACAATATCAATGCCCCTTGGAATAGTGGTGGAGGTCAAAGTAGCATAACAAGAAAGTTTTAATGCCCCTTGGAAGAGTAGTGCAGGACATAGTAGCTTAACAGGACAGTTTTAAAGTGCTCGGGAAGAGTGGCGGAGGTCACAGTAGCTTAACAAGACAGTTTTAATGCCCCTTGGAAGAGCGGTGGAGGTCACAGTAGCTTAACAAGACTGTTTTAATGCGCTTTGGAGGAATGGTGGAGGTCACAGTAGCTTAACAATATGGTTTTAATGCCCCTTGGAAGAGACGTGGAGGTCACAGTAGCTTACCAAGACAGTTTTAATGCCCATTGGAAGAGTGGTGGAGGTCACAGTAGCTTTACAAGACTGTTTTAATGCCCTTTGTAGGAGTGGTGGAGGTCACAGTAGCTTAGCAAGACGGTTTTAATGCCCCTTGGAAGAGACGTGGAGATCACAGTAGCTTAACAAGACAGTTTTAATGCCCACTGGAAGAGTGGTGGAGGTCACAGTAGCTTAACAAGACTGTTTTAATGCCCTTTGGAGGAGTGGTGGAGGTCACAGTAGCTTAACGAGACTGTTTTAATGCCCCTTGGAAGAGTGCTGGAGGTCACAGTAGCTTATCAAGACAGTTTTTATGCCCCTTGGAAGAGATGTGGAGTTCAGAGTGGTTTAGCAAGACGGTTTTAATGCTTCTTGGAAGAGACGTGAAGGTCACAGTAGCTTAACAAGACAGTTTTAATGCCCCTTGGAAGAGTGGTGGAGGTCGCAGTGGAATAAAAAGACAATATCAATGCCCCTTGGAAGAGTGGTGGAGGTCACAGTAGCTTAACAAGACGGTTTTAATGCCACTTGGAAGAGACATGGAGGTCACAGTAGCTTAACAAGACAGTTTTAATGCCCCTTGGAAGAGTGGTGGAGGTCACAGTAGCTTAACAAGACGGTTTTAATGCCCCTTGGAAGAGACGTGGAGGTCACAGTAGCTTAACAAGATAGTTTTAATGCCCCTTGGAAGAGTGGTGGAGGTCGCAGTGGAATAAAAAGACAATATCAATGCCCCTTGGAAGAGTGGTGGAGGTCACAGTAGCTTAACAAGACGGTTTTAATGCCCCTTGGAAGAGTGGTGGAGGTCACTGTAGCTTAACAAGATGGCTTTAATGCTCCTTGGAAGAGTGGTGGAGGTCACAGTAGCTTAACAATACGGTTTTAATGCCCCTTGGAAGAGACATGGAGGTCACAGTAGCTTAACAAGACAGTTTTAATGCCCCTTGGAAGAGAGTTGGAGGTCACAGTAGTTTAACAAGACGGTTTTATTGCCCCTTGGAAGAGACGTGGAGGTCACAGTAGCTTAACAAGATAGTTTTAATGCCCCTTCAAAGAGTGGTGGAGGTCGCAGTGGATTGAAAGGACAATATCATTGCCCCTTGGAAAAGAGGTGGAAGTCACAGTAGCTTAACAAGACAGTTTTAAGGCCCCTTGGAAGAGTGGTGGAGGTCACAGTAGCTTAAAAAGACAGTTTTAAGGCCCCTTGGAAGAGACGTGGAGGTCACAGTAGCTTAAAAAGATAGTTTTAATGCCCCTTGGAAGAGTGCTGGAGGTCGCAGTGGAATAAAAGGACAATATTAATGACCCTTGGAAGAGTGGTGGAAGTCACAGTAGCTTAACAAGACAGTTTTGCTGCCCCTTGGAAGAGTGGCGGAGGTCACAGTAGCTTCGCAAGATGGTTTTAATGCCCCTTGGAAGAGACATGGAGTTCAGAGTAGTTTAACAAGACGGTTTTAATACCCCTTGGAAGAGACGTGGAGGTCACAGTAGCTTGACAAGACGGTTTTATTGCCCCTTGGAAGACACGTGGAGTTCAGAGGGGTTTAACAAGATGGTTTTAATGCCCCTTGGAAGAGACATGGAGGTCACAGTAGCTTAACAAGACAGTTTTAATGCCCCTTGTAAGAGTGGTGGAGATCACAGTAGCATAACAAGACGGTTTTACTGCCCCTTGGAAGAGACGTGGAGGTCACAGTAGCTTAACAAGATAGTTTTAATGCCCTTGGAAGAGTGGTGGAGGTCGCAGTGGATTAAAAGGACAATATCAATGCCCCTTGGAAAAGTGGTGGAAGTCACAGTAGCTTAACAAGACAGTTTTAAGGCCCCTTGGAAGAGACGTGGAGTTCAGAGTGGTTTAACAAGAAGGTTTTAATGCCCCTTGGAAGAGACATGGTGGTCACAGTAGCTTAACAAGACAGTTTTAATGCCCCTTGGTAGAGTGGTGGAGATCACAGTAGCTTAACAAGACGGTTTTACTGCCCCTTGGAAGAGACGTGTAGTTCAGAGTGGTTTAACAAGACGGTTTTAATGCCCCTTTGAAGAGACGTGGAGGTCACAGTAGCTTAACAAGATGGTTTTAATGCCCCTTGGAAGAGACGTGGAGTGCAGAGTGGTTTAACAAGACTGTTTTAATGCCCCTTGGAAGAGACGTGGAGGTCACAGTAGCTTAATAAGACAGTTTTAATGCCCCTTGGAAGAGTGGTGGAGGTCGCAGTGGAATAAAAAGACAATATCAATGCACCTTGGAAGAGTGGTGGTGGTCACAGTAGATTAACTAGACGGTTTTAATGCCCCTTGGAAGAGACGTGGAGTTCAGAGTGGTTTAACAAGACAGTTTTAATGCCCCTTGGAAGAGTGGAGGAGGTCACAGTAGCTTAACAAGACAGTTTTAATGCCCCTTGGAAGAGTGGTCGAAGTCGCAGTGGAATAAAAAGACAATATCACTGCCCCTTGGAAGAGTGGTGGAGGTCACAGTAGCTTAACAAGACAGTTTTAATGCCCCTTGGAAGAGACGTGGAGGTCACAGTAGTTTATCAAGACAGTTTTAATGCCCCTTGGAAGAGTGGTGAAGGTCACAGTAGCTTAACAAGATGGTTTTAATGCCCCTTGGAAGAGACGTGGAGTTCAGAGAGGTTTAACAAGATGGTTTTATTGCCCCTTGGAAGAGACGTGGAGGTCACAGTAGCTTAACAAGACGGTTTTAATGCCCCTTGGAAGAGTGATGGAGATCACAGTAGCTTAACAAGACGAATTTAATGCCCCTTGGAAGAGACGTGGAGTTCAGAGTGGTTTAACAAGACGGTTTTAATGCCCCTTAGAAAAGACGTGGAGGTCACTGTAGCTTACTAAGACAGTTTTAATGCCCATTGGAAGAGTGATGGAGGTCACAGTAGCTTAACAAGACTGTTTTAATGCCCTTTCTAGGAGTGGTGGAGGTCACAGTAGCTTAAAAAGACGCTTTTAATGCCCCTTGGAAGAGTCGGGGAGGTCACAGTAGCTTAATAAGACAGTTTTAATGCCCACTGGAAGAGTGGTGGAGGTCACAGTAGCTTAACAAGACGGTTTTAATGCCCTTTGGAGGAGTGGTGGAGGTCACAGTAGCTTAACAAGACGGTTTAAATGCCCCTTGGAAGAGTGGTGGAGGTCACAGTAGCTTAACAAGACAGTTTTAATGCCCCTTGGAAGAGTGGTGGAGGTCACAGTAGCTTAACAAGATCGTTTTAATGTCCCTTGGAAGAGTGGTGGACGTCACAGTAGCTTAACAAGACGGTTTTACTGCCCCTTGGAAGAGACGTGGAGGTCACAGTAGCTTATTAAGACAGTTTTAATGCCCCTTGGAAGAGTGGTTCAGGTCGCAGTGGAATAAAAAGACAATATCAATGCCCCTTGGAAGAGTGGTGGAGGTCACAGTAGCTTAACAAGACAGTTTTAATGCCCCTTGGAAGAGACGTGGAGGTCACAGTAGTTTATCAAGACAGTTTTAAGGCCCCTTGGAAGAGTGATGGAGGTCCCAGTAGCTTAAAAAGACGGTTTTAATGCCCTTTGGAAGAGAGGTGGAGGTCACAGTAGCTTAACTAGACGGTTTTAATGCCCCTTGCAAGAGACGTGGAGTTCAGAGTGGTTTATCAAGACAGTTTTAAAGCCCCTTGGAAGAGACGTGGAGGTCACAGTAGCTTAATAAGACAGTTTTAAATCCCCTTGGAAGAGTGATGGAGGTCGCAGTGGAAAAAATAGACAATATCAATGCACCTTGCAAGAGTGGTGGAGGTCACAGTAGCTTAACAAGACAGTTTTAATGCCCCTTGGAAGAGACGTGGACGTCACAGTAGCTTAACAAGACAGTTTTAATGTCCCTTGGAAGAGTGGAGGAGGTCACAGTAGCTTAACAAGACAGTTTTTTTGCCCCTTGGAAGAGTGGTGGAAGTCGCAGTGGAATAGAAAGACAATATCAATGCCCCTTGGAAGAGTGGTGGAGGTCACAGTAGATTAACAAGACAGTTTTAATGCCCCTTGGAAGAGACGTGGAGGTCACAGTAGTTTATCAAGACAGTTTTAACGCCCCTTGGAAGAGTGGTGGAGGTCCCAGTAGCTTAACAAGACGGTTTTAATGCCCTTTGGAAGAGAGGTGGAGGTCACAGTAGCTTAACAAGACGGTTTTAATGCCCCTTGGAAGAGACGTGGAGTTCAGAGTGGTTTATCAAGTCGGTTTTAATGCCCCTTGGAAGAGTGGTGGAGGTCACAGTAGCTTAACAAGACAGTTTTAATGCCCCTTGGAAGAGTGGTGGAGGTCGCAGTGGAATAAAAGGAAAATATCAATGCCCCTTGGAAGAGTAGTGGAGGTCACAGTAGCTTAACAAGATGGTTTTAATGCCCCTTGGAAGAGTGGTGGAGGTCACAGTAGCTTAACAAGACGGTTTTAATGCCCCTTGGAAGAGACGTGCAGTTCAGAGTGGTTTAACAAGACGGTTTTAATGCCCCTTGCAAGAGACGTGGAGGTCACAGTATCTGAACAAGACGGATTTAATGCCCCTTGGAAGAGTGGTGGAGGTCACAGTAGCTTAACAAGACGGTTTTAATGCCCTTTGGAAGAAAGGTGGAGGTCACAGTAGCTTAACAAGACGGTTTTAATGCCCCTTGGAAGAGACGTGGAGTTCAGAGTGGTTTAACAAGACGGTTTTAATGCCCCTTGGAAGAGATGTGGAGGTCCCAGTAGCTTAACAAGACGGTTTTAATGTCCCTTGGAAGAGATGTGGAGTTCAGAGTGGTTTAACAAGTCGGTTTTAATGCCCCTTGGAAGAGTGGTGGAGGTCACAGTAGCTTAACAAGACAGTTTTAATGCCCCTTGGAAGAGTGGTGGAGGTCGCAGTGGAATAAAAGGAAAATATCAATGCCCCTTGGAAGAGTAGTGGAGGTCACAGTAGCTTAACAAGACGGTTTTAATGCCCCTTGGGAGAGTGGTGGAGGTCACAGTAGCTTAACAAGACGGTTTTAATGCCTCTTGGAAGAGACGTGGAGTTCAGAGTGGTTTAACAAGACTGTTTTAATGCCCATTGGAAGAGACGTGGAGGTCACAGTAGCTTAACAAGACAGTTTTAATGCCCCTTGGAAGAATGGTGGAGGTCACAGTGGAATAAAAAGACAATATCAATGCCCCTTGGAATAGTGGTGGAGGTCAAAGTAGCATAACAAGAAAGTTTTAATGCCCCTTGGAAGAGTAGTGCAGGACATAGTAGCTTAACAGGACAGTTTTAAAGCGCTCTGGAAGAGTGGCGGAGGTCACAGTAGCTTAACAAGACAGTTTTAATGCCCCTTGGAAGAGCGGTGGAGGTCACAGTAGCTTAACAAGACTGTTTTAATGCCCTTTGGAGGAATGGTGGAGGTCACAGTAGCTTAACAAGATGGTTTTAATGCCCCCTGGAAGAGACGTGGAGGTCACAGTAGCTTAACAAGACAGTTTTAATGCCCACTGGAAGAGTGGTGGAGGTCACAGTAGCTTAACAATACTGTTTTAATGCCCTTTGGAGGAGTGGTGGAGGTCACAGTAGCTTAACGAGACTGTTTTAATGCCCCTTGGAAGAGTGGTGGAGGTCACAGTAGCTTATCAAGACAGTTTTAATGCCCCTTGGAAGAGCTGTGGAGTTCAGAGTGGTTTAACAAGACGGTTTTAATGCCCCTTGGAAGAGACGTGAAGGTCACAGTAGCTTAACAAGACAGTTTTAATGCCCCTTGGAAGAGTGGTGGAGGTCGCAGTGGAATAAAAAGACAATATCAATGCCCCTTGGAAGAGTGGTGGAGGTCACAGTAGCTTAACAAGACGGTTTTAATGCCTCTTGGAAGAGACATGGAGGTCACAGTAGCTTAACAAGACAGTTTTAATGCCCCTTGGAAGAGTGGTGGAGGTCACAGTAGCTTAACAAGATGGTTTTAATGCCCCTTGGAAGAGACGTGGAGGTCACAGTAGCTTAACAAGACGGTTTTAATTCCCCTTGAAAGAGACGTGGAGGTCACAGTAGCTTAACAAGATAGTTTTAATGCCCCTTGGAAGAGTGGTGGAGGTCACAGTGGAATAAAAAGACAATATCAATGCCCCTTGAAAGAATGGTGGAGGTCACAGCAGCTTAACAAGACGGTTTTAATGCCCCTTGGAAGAGACATGGAGGTCACAGTAGCTTAACAAGACAGTTTTAATGCCCCTTGGAAGAGTGGTGGAGGTCACAGTAGCTAAACAAGACAGTTTTAATGCCCCTTGGAAGAGACGTGGAGGTCACAGTAACTTAACAAGATGGTTTTAATGCCCCTTGGAAGAGACGTGTAGGTCACAGTAGCTTAACAAGATAGTTTTAATGCCCCTTGGAAGAGAGATGGAGGTCGCAGTGGAATAAAAGGACAATATCAATGCCCCGTGGAAGAGTGGTGGAAGTCACAGTAGCTTAACAAGACAGTTTTAATGCCCCTTGGAAGAGTGGTGGAGGTCACAGTAGCTTAACAAGACGGTTTTAATGCCCCTTGGAAGAGTGGTGGAGGTCACAGTAGCTTAACAAGATGGTTTTACTGGCCCTTGGAAGAGACGTGGAGTTCACAGTGGTTTAACAAGACGATTTTAATGCCCCTTTGAAGAGACTTGGAGTTCAGAGTGGTTTGACAAGACGGTTTTAATGCCCCTTGGAAGAGACATAGAGGTCACAGTAGCTTAACAAGACGGTTTTAATGCCCCTTGGAAGAGACGTGGAGGTCACAGTATCTTAACAAGACGGTTTTAATGCCCCTTGGAAGAGTGGTGGAGGTCACAGTAGCTTAACAAGATGGTTTTAATGCCCCTTGGAAGAGAGGTGGAGGTCACAGTAGCTTAACAAGACGGTTTTAATGCCCCTTGGAAGAGACGTGGAGTTCAGAGTGGTTTAACAAGACGGTTTTAATGCCCCTTGGAAGAGATGTGAAGGTCCCATTAGCTTAACAAGACGGTTTTAATGTCCCTTGGAAGAGATGTGGAGTTCAGAGTGGTTTAACAAGGCGGTTTTAATGCCCCTTGGAAGAGACGTGGAGTTCACAGTAGCTTAAAAAGACAGTTTTAATGCCCCTTCGAAGAGTGGTGGAGGTCGCAGTGGAATGAAAAGACAACATCAATGCCCCTTGGAAGAGTGGTGGAGGTCACAGTAGCTTAACAAGACAGTTTTAATGCCCCTTGGAAGAGTGGTGGAGGTCGCAGTGGAATAAAAGAAAAATATCAATGCACCTTGGAAGAGTAGTGGAGGTCACAGTAGCTTAACAAGACGGTTTTAATTTCCCTTGGAAGAGTGGTGGAGGTCACAGTAACTTAACAAGACGGTTTTAATGCCCCTTGGAAGAGACGTGGAGTTCAGAGTGGTTTAACAAGACGGTTTTAATGCCCATTGGAAGAGACGTGGAGGTCACAGTAGCTTAACGAGATAGTTTTAATGCCCCTTGGAAGAATGGTGGAGGTCACAGTGGGATAAAAAGACAATATCAATGCCCCTTGGAAGAGTGGAGGAGGTCACAGTAGCTTAACAAGACAGTTTTTTTGCCACTTGGAAGAGTGGTGGAAGTCGCAGTGGAATAGAAAGACAATATCAATGCCCCTTGGAAGAGTGGTGGAGGTCACAGTAGCTTAACAAGACAGTTTTAATGCCCCTTGGAAGAGACGTGGAGGTCACAGTAGTTTATCAAGACAGTTTTAATGCCCCTTGGAAGAGTGGTGGAGGTCCCAGTAGCTTAACAAGACGGTTTTAATGCCCTTTGGAAGAGAGGTGGAGGTCACAGTAGCTTAACAAGACGGTTTTTATGCCCCTTGGAAGAGACGTGGAGGTCACAGTATCTGAATAAGACGGTTTTAATGCCCCTTGGAAGAGTGGTGGAGGTCACAGTAGCTTAACAAGACGGTTTTAATGCCCTTTGGAAGAAAGGTGGAGGTCACAGTAGCTTAACAAGACGGTTTTAATGCCCCTTGGAAGAGAAGTGGAGTTCAGAGTGGTTTAACAAGACGGTTTTAATGCCCCTTGGAAGAGATGTGGAGGTCCCAGTAGCTTAACAAGACGGTTTTAATGTCCCTTGGAAGAGATGTGGAGTTCAGAGTGGTTTAACAAGTCGGTTTTAATGCCCCTTGGAAGAGTGGTGGAGGTCACAGTAGCTTAACAAGACAGTTTTAATGCCCCTTGGAAGAGTGGTGGAGGTCGCAGTGGAATAAAAGGAAAATATCAATGCCCCTTGGAAGAGTGGTGGAGGTCACAGTAGCTTAACTAGACGGTTTTAATGCCCCTTGGAAGAGACGTGGAGTTCAGAGTGGTTTATCAAGACAGTTTTAATGCCCCTTGGAAGAGACGTGGAGGTCACAGTAGCTTAATAAGACAGTTTTAATGCCCCTTGGAAGAGTGGTGGAGGTCGCAGTGGAATAAAAAGACAATATCAATGCCCCTTGGAAGAGTGGTGGAGGTCACTGTAGCTTAACAAGACGGTTTTAATGCCCCTTGGAAGAGACATGGAGGTCACAGTAGCTTAATAAGACAGTTTTAACGCCCCTTGGAAGAGTGGTGGAGGTCGCAGTGGAATGAAAAGACAACATCAATGCCCCTTGGAAGAGTGGTGGAGGTCACAGTAGCTTAACAAGACAGTTTTAATGCCCCTTGGAAGAGTAGTGGAGGTCGCAGTGGAATAAAAAAAAAATATCAATGCACCTTGGAAGAGTAGTGGAGGTCACAGTAGCTTAACAAGACAGTTTTAATGTCCCTTGGAAGAGTGGAGGAGGTCACAGTAGCTTAACAAGACGGTTTTAATTTCCCTTGGAAGAGTGGTGGAGGTCACAGTAACTTAACAAGACGGTTTTAATGCCCCTTGGAAGAGACGTGGAGTTCAGAGTGGTTTAACAAGACGGTTTTAATGCCCATTGGAAGAGACGTGGAGGTCACAGTAGCTTAACGAGATAGTTTTAATGCCCCTTGGAAGAATGGTGGAGGTCACAGTGGAATAAAAAGACAATATCAATGCCCCTTGGAAGAGTGGATTAGGTCACAGTAGCTTAACAAGACAGTTTTTTTGCCACTTGGAAGAGTGGTGGAAGTCGCAGTGGAATAGAAAGACAATATCAATGCCCCTTGGAAGAGTGGTGGAGGTCACAGTAGCTTAACAAGACAGTTTTAATGCCCCTTGGAAGAGACGTGGAGGTCACAGTAGTTTATCAAGACAGTTTTAATGCCCCTTGGAAGAGTGGTGGAGGTCCCAGTAGCTTAACAAGACGGTTTTAATGCCATTTGGAAGAGAGGTGGAGGTCACAGTAGCTTAACAAGACGGTTTTAATGCCCCTTGGAAGAGACGTGCAGTTCAGAGTGGTTTAACAAGACGGTTTTTATGCCCCTTGGAAGAGACGTGGAGGTCACAATATCTGAACAAGACGGTTTTAATGCCCCTTGGAAGAGTGGTGGAGGTCACAGTAGCTTAACAAGACGGTTTTAATGCCCTTTGGAAGAAAGGTGGAGGTCACCGTAGCTTAACAAGACGGTTTTAATGCCCCTTGGAAGAGACGTGGAGTTCAGAGTGGTTTAACAAGACGGTTTTAATGCCCCTTGGAAGAGATGTGGAGGTCCCAGTAGCTTAACAAGTCGGTTTTAATGCCCCTTGGAAGAGTGGTGGAGGTCACAGTAGCTTAACAAGACAGTTTTAATGCCCCTTGGAAGAGTGGTGGAGGTCGCAGTGGAATAAAAGGAAAATATCAATGCCCCTTGGAAGAGTGGTGGAGGTCACAGTAGCTTAACTAGACGGTTTTAATGCCCCTTGGAAGAGACGTGGAGTTCAGAGTGGTTTATCAAGACAGTTTTAATGCCCCTTGGAAGAGACGTGGAGGTCACAGTAGCTTAATAAGACAGTTTTAATGCCCCTTGGAAGAGTGGTGGAGGTCGCAGTGGAATAAAAAGACAATATCAATGCCCCTTGGAAGAGTGGTGGAGGTCACTGTAGCTTAACAAGACGGTTTTAATGCCCCTTGGAAGAGACATGGAGGTCACAGTATCTTAATAAGACAGTTTTAACGCCCCTTGGAAGAGTGGTGGAGGTCGCAGTGGAATGAAAAGACAACATCAATGCCCCTTGGAAGAGTGGTGGAGGTCACAGTAGCTTAACAAGACAGTTTTAATGCCCCTTGGAAGAGTAGTGGAGGTCGCAGTGGAATAAAAAAAAAATATCAATGCACCTTGGAAGAGTAGTGGAGGTCACAGTAGCTTAACAAGACAGTTTTAATGTCCCTTGGAAGAGTGGAGGAGGTCACAGTAGCTTAACAAGACAGTTTTGTTGCCCCTTGGAAGAGTGGTGGAAGTCGCAGTGGAATACAAAGACAATATCAATGCCCCTTGGAAGAGTGGTGGAGGTCACAGTAGCTTAACAAGACAGTTTTAATGCCCCTTGGAAGAGACGTGGATGTCACAGTAGCTTAACAAGACAGTTTTAATGTCCCTTGGAAGAGTGGAGGAGGTCACAGTAGCTTAACAAGACAGTTTTATTGCCCCTTGGAAGAGTGGTGGAAGTCGCAGTGGAATAGAAAGACAATATCAATGCCCCTTGGAAGAGTGGTGGAGGTCACAGTAGCTTAACAAGACAGTTTTAATGCCCCTTGGAAGAGACGTGGAGGTCACAGTAGTTTATCAAGACAGTTTTAATGCCCCTTGGAAGAGTGGTGGAGGTCCCAATAGCTTAACAAGACAGTTTTAATGCCCTTTGGAAGAGAGGTGGAGGTCACAGTAGCTTAACAAGACGGTTTTAATGCCCCTTGGAAGAGACGTGGAGTTCAGAGTGGTTTAACAAGACGGTTTTAATGCCCCTTGGAAGAGATGTGGAGGCCCCAGTAGCTTAACAAGACGGTTTTAATGTCCCTTGGAAGAGATGTGGAGTTCAGAGTGGTTTAAAAAGTCGGTTTTAATGCCCCTTGGAAGAGTGGTGGAGGTCACAGTAGCTTAACAAGACAGTTTTAATGCCCCTTGGAAGAGTGGTGGAGATCGCAGTGGAATAAAAGGAAAATATCAATGCCCCTTGGAAGAGTAGTGGAGGTCACAGTAGCTTAACAAGATGTTTTAATGCCCCTTGGAAGAGTGGTGGAGGTCACAGTAGCTTAACAAGACGGTTTTAATGCCCCTTGGAAGAGAAGTGCAGTTCAGAGTGGTTTAATAAGACGGTTTTAATGCCCCTTGGAAGAGACGTGGAGGTCACAGTATCTGAACAAGATGGTTTTAATGCCCCTTGGAAGAGTGGTGGAGGTCACAGTAGCTTAACAAGACGGTTTTAATTACCTTTGGAAGAAAGGTGGAGGTCACAGTAGCTTAACAAGACGGTTTTAATGCCCCTTGGAAGAGACGTGGAGTTCAGAGTGGTTTAACAAGACGGTTTTAATGCCCCTTGAAAGAGATGTGGAGGTACCAGTAGCTTAACAAGACGGTTTTAATGTCCATTGGAAGAGATGTGGAGTTCAGAGTGGTTTAACAAGTCGGTTTTTATGCCCCTTGGAAGAGTGGTGGAGGTCGCAGTGGAATAAAAGGAAAATATCAATGCCCCTTGGAAGAGTGGTGGAGGTCACAGTAGCTTAACAAAACGGTTTTAATGCCCCTTGGAAGAGACGTGGAGTTCAGAGTGGTTTAACAAGACGGTTTTAATGCCCATTGGAAGAGACGTGGAGGTCACAGTAGCTTAACAAGACAGTTTTAATGCCCCTTGGAAGAATGGTGGAGGACACAGTGGAATAAAAAGACAATATCAATGCCCCTTGGAATAGTGGTGGAGGTCAAAGTAGCATAACAAGAAAGTTTTAATGCCCCTTGGAAGAGTAGTGCAGGACATAGTAGCTTAACAGGACAGTTTTAAAGCGCTCTGGAAGAGTGGCGGAGGTCACAGTAGCTTAACAAGACAGTTTTAATGCCCCTTGGAAGAGCGGTGGAGGTCACAGTAGCTTAACAAGACTGTTTTAATGCCCTTTGGAGGAATGGTGGAGGTCACAGTAGCTTAACAAGATGGTTTTAATGCCCACTGGAAGAGACGTGGAGGTCACAGTAGCTTACCAAGACAGTTTTAATGCCCATTGGAAGAGTGGTGGAGGTCACAGTAGCTTTACAAGACTGTTTTAATGCCCGTTGGAAGAGATGTGGAGTTCAGAGTGGTTTAACAAGATGGTTTTACTGCCCCTTGGAAGAGACGTGAAGGTCACAGTAGCTTAACAAGACAGTTTTAATGCCCCTTGGAAGAGTGGTGGAGGTCGCAGTGGAATAAAAAGACAATATCAATGCCCCTTGAAAGAAAGGTGGAGGTCACAGCAGCTTAACAAGACGGTTTTAATGCCCCTTGGAAGAGACATGGAGGTCACAGTAGCTTAACAAGACAGTTTTAATGCCCCTTGGAAGAGTGGTGGAGGTCACAGTAGCTAAACAAGACGGTTTTAATGCCCCTTGGAAGAGACGTGGAGGTCACAGTAACTTAACAAGATGGTTTTAATGCCCCTTGGAAGAGACGTGTAGGTCACAGTAGCTTAACAAGATAGTTTTAATGCCCCTTGGAAGAGAGATGGAGGTCGCAGTGGAATAAAAGGACAATATCAATGCCCCGTGGAAGAGTGGTGGAAGTCACAGTAGCTTAACAAGACAGTTTTAATGCCCCTTGGAAGAGTGGTGGAGGTCACAGTAGCTTAACAAGATGGTTTTAATGCCCCTTGGAAGAGTGGTGGAGGTCACAGTAGCTTAACAAGATGGTTTTACTGTCCCTTGGAAGAGACGTGGAGTTCAGAGTGGTTTAACAAGAAGATTTTAATGCCCCTTTGAAGAGACGTGGAGTTCAGAGTGGTTTGACAAGATGGTTTTAATGCCCCTTGGAAGAGACATGGAGGTCACAGTAGCTTAACAAGACGGTTTTAATGCCCCTTGGAAGAGACGTGCAGTTCAGAGTGGTTTAACAAGACGGTTTTAATGCCCATTGGAAGAGACGTGGAGGTCACAGTAGCTTAACAAAACGGTTTTAATGCCCCTTGGAAGAGAGGTGGAGGTCACAGTAGCTTAACAAGACGGTTTTAATGCCCCTTGGAAGAGTGGTGGAGTTCAGAGTTGTTTAACAAGACGGTTTTAATGCCCCTTGGAAGAGATGTGAAGGTCCCAGTAGCTTAACAAGACGGTTTTAATGTCCCTTAGAAGAGATGTGGAGTTCAGAGTGGTTTAACAGCGTGGTTTTAATGCCCCTTGGAAGAGACGTGGAGTTCACAGTAGCTTAACAAGACAGTTATAATGCCCCTTGGAAGAGTGGTGGAGGTCGCAGTGGAATGAAAAGACAACATCAATGCCCCTTGGAAGAGTGGTGGAGGTCACAGTAGCTTAACAAGACAGTTTTAATGCCCCTTGGAAGAGTGGTGGAGGTCGCAGTGGAATAAAAGAAAAATATCAATGCACCTTGGAAGAGTAGTGGAAGTCACAGTAGCTTAACAAGACGGTTTTAATGCCCCTTGGAAAAGTGGTGGAGGTCACAGTAGCTTAACAAGACGGTTTTAATGCCCCTTGAAAGAGACGTGGAGTTCAGAGTGGTTTAACAAGACGGTTTTAATGCCCATTGGAAGAGACGTGGAGGTCACAGTAGCTTAAAAGATAGTTTTAATGCCCCTTGGAAGAATGGTGGAGGTCACAGTGGAATAAAAAGACAATATCAATGCCCCTTGGAAGAGTGGAGGAGGTCACAGTAGCTTAACAAGACACTTTTATTGCCCCTTGGAAGAGTGGTGGAAGTCGCAGTGGAATAGAAAGACAATATCAATGCCCCTTGGAAGAGTGGTGGAGGTCACAGTAGCTTAACAAGAAAGTTTTAATGCCCCTTGGAAGAGACGTGGAGGTCACAGTAGTTTATCAAGACAGCTTTAATGCCCCTTGGAAGAGTGGTGGAGGTCCCAGTAGCTTAACAAGACGGTTTTAATGCCCTTTGGAAGAGAGGTGGAGGTCACAGTAGCTTAACAAGACGGTTTTAATGCCCCTTGGAAGAGACATGGAGTTCAGAGTGGTTTAACAAGACGGTTTTAATGCCCTTTGGAAGAGATGTGGAGGTCCCAGTAGCTTAACAAGACGGTTTTAATATCCCTTAGAAGAGATATGGAGTTCAGAGTGGTTTAACAAGTCGGTTTTAATGCCCCTTGGAAGAGTGGTGGAGGTCACAGTAGCTTAACAAGACAGTTTTAATGCCCCTTGGAAGAGTGGTGGAGGTCGCAGTGGAATAAAAGGAAAATATCAATGCCCCTTGGAAGAGTAGTGGAGGTCACAGTAGCTTAACAAGATGGTTTTAATGCCCCTTGGAAGAGTGGTAGAGGTCACAGTAGCTTAACAAGACGGTTTTAATGCCCCTTGGAAGAGACGTGTAGTTCAGAGTGGTTTAACAAGACGGTTTTAATGCCCCTTGGAAGAGACGTGGAGGTCACAGTATCTGAACAAGACGGTTTTAATGCCCCTTGTAAGAGTGGTGGAGGTCACAGTAGCTTAACAAGATGGTTTTAATGCCCTTTGGAAGAAAGGTGGAGGTCACAGTAGCTTAACAAGACGGTTTTAATGCCCCTTGGAAGAGACTTGGAGTTCAGAGTGGTTTAACAAGACGGTTTTAATGCCCCTTGGAAGAGATGTGGAGGTCACAGTAGCTTAACAAGACGGTTTTAATGTCCCTTGGAAGAGATGTGGAGTTCAGAGTGGTTTAACAAGTCGGTTTTAATGCCCCTTGGAAGAGTGGTGGAGGTCACAGTAGCTTAACAAGACGGTTTTAATGCCCCTTGGAAGAGTGGTGGAGGTCGCAGTGGAATAAAAGGAAAATATCAATGCCCCTTGGAAGAGTAGTGGAGGTCACAGTAGCTTAACAAGATGGTTTTAATGCCCCTTGGAAGAGTGGTAGAGGTCACAGTAGCTTAACAAGACGGTTTTAATGCCCCTTGGAAGAGACGTGCAGTTCAGAGTGGTTTAACAAGACGGTTTTAATGCCCCTTGGAAGAGACGTGGAGGTCACAGTATCTGAACAAGACGATTTTAATGCCCCTTGTAAGAGTGGTGGAGGTCACAGTAGCTTAACAAGATGGTTTTAATGCCCTTTGGAAGAAAGGTGGAGGTCACAGTAGCTTAACAAGACGGTTTTAATGCCCCTTGGAAGAGACTTGGAGTTCAGAGTGGTTTAACAAGACGGTTTTAATGCCCCTTGGAAGAGATGTGGAGGTCACAGTAGCTTAACAAGACGGTTTTAATGTCCCTTGGAAGAGATGTGGAGTTCAGAGTGGTTTAACAAGTCGGTTTTAATGCCCCTTGGAAGAGTGGTGGAGGTCACAGTAGCTTAACAAGACGGTTTTAATGCCCCTTGGAAGAGTGGTGGAGGTCGCAGTGGAATAAAAGGAAAATATCAATGCCCCTTGGAAGAGTAGTGGAGGTCACAGTAGCTTAACAAGACGGTTTTAATGCCCCTTGGAAGAGTGGTGGAGGTCACAGTAGCTTAACAAGACGGTTTTAATGCCCCTTGGAAGAGACGTGGAGTTCAGAGTGGTTTAACAAGACGGTTTTAATGCCCATTGGAAGAGACATGGAGGTCACAGTAGCTTAACAAGACAGTTTTAATGCCCCTTGGAAGAATGGTGGAGGTCACAGTGGAATAAAAAGACAATATCAATGCCCCTTGGAATAGTGGTGGAGGTCAAAGTAGCATAACAAGAAAGTTTTAATGCCCCTTGGAAGAGTAGTGCAGGACATAGTAGCTTAACAGGACAGTTTTAAAGCGCTCTGGAAGAGTGGCGGAGGTCACAGTAGCTTAACAAGACAGTTTTAATGCCCCTTGGAAGAGCGGTGGAGGTCACAGTAGCTTAACAAGACTGTTTTAATGCCCTTTGGAGGAATGGTGTGGGTCACAGTAGCTTAACAAGATGGTTTTAATACCCCCTGGAAGAGACGTGGAGGTCACAGTAGCTTACCAAGACAGTTTTAATGCCCATTGGAAGAGTGGTGGAGGTCACAGTAGCTTTACAAGACTGTTTTAATGCCCTTTGTAGGAGTGGTGGAGGTCACAGTAGCTTAGCAAGACGGTTTTAATGCCCCTTGGAAGAGACGTGGAGGTCACAGTAGCTTAACAAGACAGTTTTAATGCCCACTGGAAGAGTGGTGGAGGTCACAGTAGCTTAACAAGACTGTTTTAATGCCCTTTGGAGGAGTGGTGGAGGTCACAGTAGCTTAACGAGACTGTTTCAATGCCCCTTGGAAGAGTGGTGGAGGTCACAGTAGCTTATCAAGACAGTTTTAATGCCCCTTGGAAGAGATGTGGAGTTCAGAGTGGTTTAACATGACGGTTTTAATGCCCCTTGGAAGAGACGTGAAGATCACAGTAGCTTAACAAGACAGTTTTAATGCCCCTTGGAAGAGTGGTGGAGGTCGCAGTGGAATAAAAAGACAATATCAATGCCCCTTGGAAGAGTGGTGGAGGTCACAGTAGCTTAACAAGACGGTTATAATGCCCCTTGGAAGAGACATGGAGGTCACAGTAGCTTAACAAGACAGTTTTAATGCCTCTTGGAAGAGTGGTGGAGGTCACAGTAGCTTAACAAGACGGTTTTAATGCCCCTTGGAAGAGACGTGGAGGTCACAGTAGCTTAACAAGACGGTTTTAATGCCCATTGGAAGAGACGTGGAGGTCACAGTAGCTTAACAAGATAGTTTTAATGCCCCTTGGAAGAGAGATGGAGGTCGCAGTGGAATAAAAGGACAATATCAATGCCCCGTGGAAGAGTGGTGGAAGTCACAGTAGCTTAACAAGACAGTTTTAATGCCCCTTGGAAGAGTGGTGGAGGTCACAGTAGCTTAACAAGACGGTTTTAATGCCCCTTGGAAGAGTGGTGGAGGTCACAGTAGCTTAACAAGATGGTTTTACTGCCCCTTGGAAGAGACGTGGAGTTCAGAGTGGTTTAACAAGACGATTTTAATGCCCCTTTGAAGAGACGTGGAGTTCAGAGTGGTTTGACAAGACGGTTTTAATGCCTCTTGGAAGAGACATGGAGGTCACAGTAGCTTACCAAGACGGTTTTAATGCCCCTTGGAAGAGACGTGCAGTTCAGAGTGGTTTAACAAGACGGTTTTAATGCCCCTTGGAAGAGACGTTGAGGTCACAGTATCTTAACAAGACGGTTTTAATGCCCCTTGGAAGAGTGGTGGAGGTCACAGTAGCTTAACAAGACGGTTTTAATACCCCTTGGAAGAGAGGTGGAGGTCACAGTAGCTTAACAAGAAGGTTTTAACGCCCCTTGGAGGAGACGTGGAGTTCAGAGTAGTTTACAAGACGGTTTTAATGCCCCTTGGAAGAGATGTGAAGGTCCCAGTAGCTTAACAAGACGGTTATAATGTCCCTTGGAAGAGATGTGGAGTTCAGAGTGGTTTAACAAGGCGGTTTTAATGCCCCTTGGAAGAGACGTGGAGTTCACAGTAGCTTAACAAGACAGTTTTAATGCCCCTTGGAAGAGTGGTGAAGGTCGCAGTGGAATGAAAAGACAACATCAATGCCCCTTGGAAGAGTGGTGGAGGTCACAGTAGCTTAACAAGACAGTTTTAATGCCCCTTGGAAGAGTGGTGGAGGTCGCAGTGGAATAAAAGAAAAATATCAATGCACCTTGGAAGAGTAGTGAAAGTCACAGTAGCTTAACAAGACGGTTTTAATGCCCCTTGGAAAAGTGGTGGAGGTCACAGTAGCTTAATAAGACGGTTTTAATGCCCCTTGGAAGAGACGTGGAGTTCAGAGTGGTTTAACAAGAAGGTTTTAATGCCCATTGGAAGAGACGTGGAGGTCACAGTAGCTTAACAAGATAGTTTTAATGCCCCTTGGAAGAATGGTGGAGGTCACAGTGGAATAAAAAGACAATACCAATGCCCCTTGGAAGAGTGGAGGAGGTCACAGTAGCTTAACAAGAAAGTTTTAATGCCCCTTGGAAGAGACGTGGAGGTCACAGTAGTTTATCAAGACAGTTTTAATGCCCCTTGGAAGAGTGGTGGAGGTCCCAGTAGCTTAACAAGACGGTTTTAATGCCCTTTGGAAGAGAGGTGGAGGTCACAGTAGCTTAACAAGACGGTTTTAATGCCCCTTGGAAGAGACGTGGAGTTCAGAGTGGTTTAACAAGACGGTTTTAATGCCCTTTGGAAGAGATGTGGAGGTCCCAGTAGCTTAACAAGACGGTTTTAATGTCCCTTGGAAGAGATGTGGAGTTCAGAGTGGTTTAACAAGTCGGTTGTAATGCCCCTTGGAAGAGTGGTGGAGGTCACAGTAGCTTAACAAGACAGTTTTAATGCCCCTTGGAAGAGTGGTGGAGGTCGCAGTGGAATAAAAGGAAAATATCAATGCCCCTTGGAAGAGTAGTGGAGGTCACAGTAGCTTAACAAGATGGTTTTAATGCCCCTTGGAAGAGTGGTAGAGGTCACAGTAGCTTAACAAGACGGTTTTAATGCCCCTTGGAAGAGACGTGCAGTTCAGAGTGGTTTAACAAGACGGTTTTCATGTCCCTTTGAAGAGACGTGGAGGTCACAGTATCTGAACAAGACGGTTTTAATGCCCCTTGGAAGAGTGGTGGAGGTCACAGTAGCTTAACAAGACGGTTTTAATGCCCTTTGGAAGAAAGGTGGAGGTCACAGTAGCTTAACAAGACGGTTTTAATGCCCCTTGGAAGAGACGTGGAGTTCAGAGTGGTTTAACAAGACGGTTTTAATGCCCCTTGGAAGAGATGTGGAGGTCCCAGTAGCTTAACAAGACGGTTTTAATGTCCCTTGGAAGAGATGTGGAGTTCAGAGTGGTTTAACAAGTCGGTTTTAATGCCCCTTGAAAGAGTGGTGGAGGTCACAGTAGCTTAACAAGACAGTTTTAATGCCCCTTGGAAGAGTGGTGGAGGTCGCAGTGGAATAAAAGGAAAATATCAATGCCCCTTGGAAGAGTAGTGGAGGTCACAGTAGCTTAACAAGACGGTTTTAATGCCCCTTGGAAGAGTGGTGGAGGTCACAGTAGCTTAACAAGACGGTTTTAATGCCCCTTGGAAGAGACGTGGAGTTCAGAGTGGTTTAACAAGACGATTTTAATGCCCATTGGAAGAGACGTGGAGGTCACAGTAGCTTAACAAGACAGTTTTAATGCCCCTTGGAAGAATGGTGGAGGTCACAGTGGAATAAAAAGACAATATCAATGCCCCTTGGAATAGTGGTTGAGGTCAAAGTAGCATAACAAGAAAGTTTTAATGCCCCTTGGAAGAGTAGTGCAGGACATAGTAGCTTAACAGGACAGTTTTAAAGCGCTCTGGAAGAGTGGCGGAGGTCACAGTAGCTTAACAAGACAGTTTTAATGCCCCTTGGAAGAGCGGTGGAGGTCACAGTAGCTTAACAAGACTGTTTTAATGCCCTTTGGAGGAATGGTGTGGGTCACAGTAGCTTAACAAGATGGTTTTAATGCCCCCTGGAAGAGACGTGGAGGTCACAGTAGCTTACCAAGACAGTTTTAATGACCATTGGAAGAGTGGTGGAGGTCACAGTAGCTTTACAAGACTGTTTTAATGCCCTTTGTAGGAGTGGTGGAGGTCACAGTAGCTTAGCAAGACGGTTTTAATGCCCCTTGGAAGAGACGTGGAGGTCACAGTAGCTTAACAAGACAGTTTTAATGCCCACTGGAAGAGTGGTGGAGGTCACAGTAGCTTAACAAGACTGTTTTAATGCCCTTTGGAGGAGTGGTGGAGGTCACAGTAGCTTAACGAGACTGTTTTAATGCCCCTTGGAAGAGTGGTGGAGGTCACAGTAGCTTATCAAGACAGTTTTAATGCCCCTTGGAAGAGATGTGGAGTTCAGAGTGGTTTAACAAGACGGTTTTAATGCCCCTTGGAAGAGACGTGAAGGTCACAGTAGCTTAACAAGACAGTTTTAATGCCCCTTGGAAGAGTGGTGGAGGTCGCAGTGGAATAAAAAGACAATATCAATGCCCCTTGGAAGAGTGGTGGAGGTCACAGTAGCTTAACAAGACGGTTTTAATGCCCCTTGGAAGAGACATGGAGGTCACAGCAGCTTAACAAGACAGTTTTAATGCCCCTTGGAAGAGTGGTGGAGGTCACAGTAGCTTAACAAGACGGTTTTAATGCCCCTTGGAAGAGACGTGGAGGTCACAGTAGCTTAACAAGACGGTTTTAATGCCCATTGGAAGAGACGTGGAGGTCACAGTAGCTTAACAAGATAGTTTTAATGCCCCTTGGAAGAGAGATGGAGGTCGCAGTGGAATAAAAGGACAATATCAATGCCCCGTGGAAGAGTGGTGGAAGTCACAGTAGCTTAACAAAACAGTTTTAATGCCCCTTGGAAGAGTGGTGGAGGTCACAGTAGCTTAACAAGACGGTTTTAATGCCCCTTGGAAGAGACGTGGAGTTCAGAGTGGTTTCACAAGACGATTTTAATGCCCCTTTGAAGAGACGTGGAGTTCAGAGTGGCTTGACAAGACGGTTTTAATGCCTCTTGGAAGAGACATGGAGGTCACAGTAGCTTAACAAGACGGTTTTAATGCCCCTTGGAAGAGACGTGCAGTTCAGAGTGGTTTAACAAGACGGTTTTAATGCCCCTTGGAAGAGACGTTGAGGTCACAGTTTCTTAACAAGACGGTTTTAATGCCCCTTGGAAGAGTGGTGGAGGTCACAGTAGCTTAACAAGAAGGTTTTAATGCCCCTTGGAGGAGACGTGGAGTTCAGAGTAGTTTAACAAGACGGTTTTAATGCCCCTTGGAAGAGATGTGAAGGTCCCAGTAGCTTAACAAGACGGTTATAATGTCCCTTGGAAGAGATGTGGAGTTCAGAGTGGTTTAACAAGGCGGTTTCAATGCCCCTTGGAAGAGACTTGGAGTTCACAGTAGCTTAACAAGACAGTTTTAATGCCCCTTGGAAGAGTGGTGGAGGTCGCAGTGGAATGAAAAGACAACATCAATGCCCCTTGGAAGAGTGGTGGAGGTCACAGTAGCTTAACAAGACAGTTTTAATGCCCCTTGGAAGAGTGGTGGAGGTCGCAGTGGAATAAAAGAAAAATATCAATGCACCTTGGAAGAGTAGTGGAGGTCACAGTAGCTTAACAGGACGGTTTTAATGCCCCTTGGAAGAGTGGTGGAGGTCACAGTAGCATAACAAGACGGTTTTAATGCCCCTTGGAAGAGATGTGGAGTTCAGAGTGGTTTAACAAGACGGTTTTAAAGCCCATTGGAAGAGACGTGGAGGTCACAGTAGCTTAACAAGATAGTTTTAATGCCCCTTGGAAGAATGGTGGAGGTCACAGTGGAATAAAAAGACAATATCAATGCCCCTTGGAATAGTGGTGGAGGTCAAAGTAGCATAACAAGAAAGTTTTAATGCCCCTTGGAAGAGTAGTGCAGGACATAGTAGCTTAACAGGACAGTTTTAAAGTGCTCGGGAAGAGTGGCGGAGGTCACAGTAGCTTAACAAGACTGTTTTAATGCCCTTTGGAGGAATGGTGGAGGTCACAGTAGCTTAACAAGATGGTTTTAATGCCCCTTGGAAGAGACGTGGAGGTCACAGTAGCTTACCAAGACAGTTTAAATGTCCATTGGAAGAGTGGTGGAGGTCACAGTAGCTTTACAAGACTGTTTTAATGCCCTTTGTAGGAGTGGTGGAGGTCACAGTAGCTTAGCAAGACGGTTTTAATGCCACTTGGAAGAGACGTGGAGGTCACAGTAGCTTAAAAAGACAGTTTTAATGCCCACTGGAAGAGTGGTGGAGGTCACAGTAGCTTAACAAGACTGTTTTAATGCCCTTTGGAGGAGTGGTGGAGGTCACAGTAGCTTAACGAGACTGTTTTAATGCCCCTTGGAAGAGTGGTGGAGGTCACAGTAGCTTATCAAGACAGTTTTAATGCCCCTTGGAAGAGATGTGGAGTTCAGAGTGGTTTAGCAAGACGGTTTTAATGCTTCTTGGAAGAGACGTGAAGGTCACAGTAGCTTAACAAGACAGTTTTAATGCCCCTTGGAAGAGTGGTGGAGGTCGCAGTGGAATAAAAAGACAATATCAATGCCCCTTGGAAGAGTGGTGGAGGTCACAGTAGCTTAACAAGACGGTTTTAATGCCCCTTGGAAGAGACATGGAGGTCACTGTAGCTAAACAAGATGGCTTTAATGCTCCTTGGAAGAGTGGTGGAGGTCACAGTAGCTTAACAAGACAGTTTTAATGCCCCTTGGAAGAGACATGGAGGTCACAGTAGCTTAACAAGACAGTTTTAATGCCCCTTGGAAGAGAGTTGGAGGTCACAGTAGTTTAACAAGATGGTTTTAATGCCCCTTGGAAGAGACTTGGAGGTCACAGTAGCTTAACAAGATAGTTTTAATGCCCCTTCAAAGAGTGGTGGAGGTCGCAGTGGATTGAAAGGACAATATCAATGCCCCTTGGAAAAGAGGTGGAAGTCACAGTAGCTTAACAAGACAGTTTTAAGGCCCTTTGAAAGAGTGGTGGAGGTCACAGTAGCTTAAAAAGACGGTTTTAAGGCCCCTTGGAAGAGACGTGGAGGTCACAGTAGCTTAACAAGATAGTTTTAATGCCCCTTGGAAGAGTGCTGGAGGTCACAGTAGCTTAACAAGATAGTTTTAATGCCCCTTCAAAGAGTGGTGGAGGTCGCAGTGGAATAAAAGGACAATATCAATGCCCCTTGGAAGAGTGGTGGAAGTCACAGTAGCTTAACAAGACAGTTTTGCTGCCCCTTGGAAGAGTGGTGGAGGTCACAGTAGCTTCACAAGATGGTTTTAATGCCCCTTGGAAGAGACATGGAGTTCAGAGTGGTTTAACAAGACGGTTTTAATACCCCTTGGAAGAGACGTGGAGGTCACAGTAGCTTGACAAGACGGTTTTAATTCCCCTTGGAAGACACGTGGAGTTCAGAGGGGTTTAACAAGATGGTTTTAATGCCCCTTGGAAGAGACATGGAGGTCACAGTAGCTTAACAAGACAGTTTTAATGCCCCTTGGAAGAGACTTGGAGGTCACAGTAGCTTAACAAGACAGTTTTAATGCCCCTTGTAAGAGTGGTGGAGATCACAGTAGCATAACAAGACGGTTTTACTGCCCCTTGGAAGAGACGTGGAGGTCACAGTAGCTTAACAAGACAGTTTTAATGCCCCTTGGAAGAGTGGAGGAGGTCACAGTAGCTTAACAAGACAGTTTTAATGCCCCTTGGAAGAGTGGTGGAGGTCACAGTAGCTTAACAAGACAGTTTTAATGCCCCTTGGAAGAGACGTGGGGGTCACAGTAGTTTATCAAGACAGTTTTAATGCCCCTTGGAAGAGTGGTGAAGGTCACAGTAGCTTAACAAGATGGTTTTAATGCCCCTTGGAAGAGACGTGGAGTTCAGAGAGGTTTAACAAGATGGTTTTATTGCCCCTTGAAAGAGACGTGGAGGTCACAGTAGCTTAACAAGACGGTTTTAATGCCCCTTGGAAGAGTGATGGAGATCACAGTAGCTTAACAAGACGAATTTAATGCCCCTTGGAAGAGACGTGGAGTTCAGAGTGGTTTAACAAGACGGTTTTAATGCCCCTTGGAAGAGACGTGGAGGTCACAGTAGCTTACCAAGACAGTTTTAATGCCCATTGGAAGAGTGATGGAGGTCACAGTAGCTTAACAAGACTGTTTTAACGCCCTTTCTAGGAGTGGTGGAGATCACAGTAGCTTAAAAAGACACTTTTAATGCCCCTTGGAAGAGTCGTGGAGGTCACAGTAGCTTAATAAGACAGTTTTAATGCCCACTGGAAGAGTGGTGGAGGTCACAGTAGCTTAACAAGACTGTTTTAATGCCCTTTGGAGGAGTGGTGGAGGTCACAGTAGCTTAACAAGACGGTTTTAATGCCCCTTGGAAGAGTGGTGGAGGTCACAGTAGCGTAACAAGACAGTTTTAATGCCCCTTGGAAGAGTGGTGGAGGTCACAGTGGAGTAAAAGGACAATATCAATGCCCCTTGGAAGAGTGGTGGAAGTCACAGTAGCTTAACAAGACAGTATTAATGCCCCTTGGAAGAGTGGTGGAGGTTACAGTAGCTTAACAAGACGGTTTTAATGCACCTTGGAAGAGTGGTGGAGGTCACAGTAGCTTAACAAGACAGTTTTAATGCCCCTTGGAAGAGTGGTGGAGGTCACAGTAGCTTAACAAGACGGTTTTAATGTCCCTTGGAAGAGTGGTGGAGGTCACAGTAGCTTAACAAGACGGTTTTACTGCCCCTTGGAAGAGACGTGGAGGTCACAGTAGCTTATTAAGACAGTTTTAATGCCCCTTGGAAGAGTGGTTCAGGTCGCAGTGGAATAAAAAGACAATATCAATGCCCCTTGGAAGAGTGGTGGAGGTCACAGTAGCTTAACTAGACGGTTTTAATGCCCCTTGGAAGAGACGTGGAGTTCAGAGTGGTTTATCAAGACAGTTTTAATGCCCCTTGGAAGAGACGTGGAGGTCACAGTAGCTTAATAAGACAGTTTTAATGCCCCTTGGAAGAGTGGTGGAGGTCGCAGTGGAATAAAAAGACAATATCAATGCCCCTTGGAAGAGTGGTGGAGGTCACAGTAGCTTAACAAGACAGTTTTAATGCCCCTTGGAAGAGACGTGGACGTCACAGTAGCTTAACAAGACAGTTTTAATGTCCCTTGGAAAAGAGGAGGAGGTCACAGTAGCTTAACAAGACAGTTTTATTGCCCCTTGGAAGAGTGGTGGAAGTCGCAGTGGAATAGAAAGACAATATCAATGCCCCTTGGAAGAGTGGTGGAGGTCACAGTAGCTTAACAAGACAGTTTTAATGCCCCTTGGAAGAGACGTGGAGGTCACAGTAGTTTATCAAGACAGTTTTAATGCCCCTTGGAAGAGTGGTGGAGGTCACAGTAGCTTAACAAGATGGTTTTAATGCCCCTTGTAAGAGACGTGGAGTTCAGAGAGGTTTAACAAGATGGTTTTAATGCCCCTTGGAAGAGACGTGGAGGTCACAGTAGCTTAACAAGACAGTTTTAATGCCCCCTGGAAGAGTGGTGGAGGTCGCAGTGGAATAAAAAGACAATATCAATGCCCTTTGGAAGAGTGGTGGAGGTCACAGTAGCTTAACAAGACGGTTTTAATGCCCCTTGGAAGAGACGTGGAGGTCACAGTAGCTTAACAAGACAGTTTTAATGCCCCTTGGAAGAGTGGTGGAGGTAACAGTAGCTTAATAAGATGTTTTTTATGCCCCTTGGAAGAAACGTGGAGGTCACAGTAACTTAACAAGATGGTTTTAATGCCCCTTGGAAGAGACGTGGAGGTCAGAGTGGTTTAACAAGACTGGTTTTAATGCCCCTTGGAAGAGACGTAGAGTTCAGAGTAGCTTAACAAGGCGATTTTAATAGCCCTTACAAGAGCCATGCAGTACAGCATATTAAAAACATTATTCCCATTATTGGGGAGTGGGTCTCCCATAGTCTTTGCCTATGCCTTCCAAGCAAAAGCTGCCAAAAATTAGGACGGAGGAACTTGCAATGCCCCTTTCAAGAGCCATGCAGTACAGCATATTAAAAACATTATTCCCATTATTGGGGAGGGGTCTCATATAGTCTTTGCCTATGCCTTCCAAGCAAAAGCTGCCAAAAATTAGGACGGAGGAACTTGCAATGCTGTCAAACAAGAGCCATGCAGTACAGCATAGTCAAAACATTATTCCCATTATTGGGGAGTGGGTCTCCCATAGTCTTTGCCTATGCCTTCCAAGCAAAAGCTGCCAAAAATTAGGACGGAGGAACTTGCAATGCTGTCAAACAAGAGCCATGCAGTACAGCATAGTCAAAACATTATTCCCATTATTGGGGACTGGGTCTCCCATAGTCTTTGCCTATGCCTTCCAAGCAAAAGCTGCCAAAAATTAGGACAGGGTTCAGAGTATGTATCCAGCCAATTGAGCGCTCCCAGGGTCACAAGGAATGATTATCCAAAAAAAGGATTTAATTCTTCAGAAGATTTATTCAGGTTGGTAAATAGATAAAACTTATAAATAAAACAACGCGTTTCGGCTATTAAAATTAAAGATATATAGCCTTCCTCAGGTCTAATGTAAGAGAGTCAATAGTGGTGGTTATATAGTCACTATAAAAACCTACCTAGTGAAATAATTATCCTAATCACATGTAAATTGGTTTGAGTTGGAACGCCCAAATCCCATTCAATAGAGACTCAGCTTTCTCAGAGTTAGGATTTTCCAGCTTTTTCCTCTGATTATAGAATAAACAAATTATAGAGCTGCTAAATTTGTCATAATAAAATTTGTCATAATAAAATTTTCCATAATAAAATTTTGGTAATGAAGATATTATACTTTCTCCTTCTCTTTCTTTCCTTTCTTTTTCTATCCCTTTAAGAGGAGAAAATAAGTGCATTAGTAGAAAAATCTATACCATGAACCTGAATTTAAGATTTTCATTCAATAGGTATATCAATGAAATTCAGATAAGGGGAGCTTAATTAACATGGATATATATGCCAAAGGTATATATATCCATGTTTTTTATTTATTTTTTTTTATATTTTTTTTTTCTCTTGCGTTTTTTGTTGCGTTTTTTGATGCGTTTTTATGCGTTTTTTTATTTTTTAATTTTTTTTTTCTCTTGCGTTTTTTGATGCGTTTTTATGCGTTTTTTTATTTTTTAATTTTTTTTTATTTTTTTTATTTATTTTTTTTTCTCTTGCATTTTTTGTTGCGTTTTTTGATGCGTTTTATGCGTTTTTGTTTTTTTGTTTTTTTTTTTGTTTTGTTTTTTCTTCTCTCTCTCTCCGTTTTACTACCTTTGGCATATATATCCATGTTAATTAAGCTCCCCTTATCTGAATTTCATTGATATACCTATTGAATGAAAATCTTCTTAAATTCAGGTTCATGGTATAGATTTTTCTACTAATGCACTTATTTTCTCCCCTTAAAGGGATAGAAAAAGAAAGGAAAGAAAGAGAAGGAGAAAGAATAATATCTTCATTACCAAAATTTTATTATGGAAAATTTTATTATGACAAATTTTATTATGACAAATTTAGCTGCTCTATAATTTGTTTATTCTATAATCAGAGGAAAAAGCTGGAAAATCCTAACTCTGAGAAAGCTGAGTCTCTATTGAATGGGATTTGGGCGTTCCAACTCAAACCAATTTACATGTGATTAGGATAATTATTTCACTAGGTAGGTTTTTATAGTGACTATATAACCACCACTATTGACTCTCTTACATTAGACCTGAGGAAGGCTATATATCTTTAATTTTAATAGCCGAAACGCGTTGTTTTATTTATAAGTTTTATCTATTTACCAACCTGAATAAATCTTCTGAAGAATTAAATCCTTTTTTTGGATAATCATTCCTTGTGACCCTGGGAGCGCTCAATTGGCTGGATACATACTCTGAACCCTATTCTTACGGACTCCAGCTGGGAGATCCGTTTAATCCAGATAGAAGCTGCATACCAGTGGACCAGCTACCCACATTAGACCAGAATTGGTCGATAAGCCTTGGTACAAGATCTACTAAAGGTGAGCAGTTCATTTTTTTTCTGTTTCTATATATATATATACATCTACACTTAGATCTGCGCCTGTTTTTTGTTTCTCCCCCCACCAGACCTACAGCCTTGGGGTCGAACACATTAAAAATTAGGACAGAGGAACTTTCAATGCTGGCAACATGGACCACGGTCACCCTGGTGGTATAGTGGTGGTGGAGGCTGAGGATAAGGAGAAGAGCAAAATACAGCTGAAATGAGGAAGCGTATACCCATGTGTGGGTGTGAAGCGGTGCATGGGAATACACCTCCCGAAATAACACAGTGGATTTGACTTTATGTTACTCTGCTGTCATTTGGTGGTGATGAGAAGTCTGGCCCAATCCAGCCCTTGTTCATTTTGATAAGGGTCAGCTTGTCAGCATTGTCAGTTGACAGGCGAGTGCGCTTATCAGTTATAATTCCCCCAGCGGCACTAAAAACACGCTCCGATAACTAGCTAGCGGCAGGGCAGGCTAGGACCTCCAAGGTGTACAGAGCGAGTTCATTCCAAGTGTCCAGCTTGGATACCCAATAATTAAAAGGCACAGAGCAATCACGGAGGACGCTGGTATGGTCGGCAAGATGCTCCTTCACCATCTTTTGAAACTTTCCACTCCTTGTGAGAGTACCCCGCGACTCAGGGCCTGTAAGCTGGGCGGGTCTCAGAAAACTGTCCCAGAACGTTGACAATGTTCCCCTGCCTCTGCTGGATTGGAGTTGCGTCTCTCTCGCCTGTACGCCTTGGTTGGGCAACGAACTGTGACCTCTGCCGCTAGAGTATTCAGATGGGAATTTTTTTAACAGTTTTGCAGCAAGGACCTTCTGGTACTGCCCCATTTTGTAGACCTCTCCACCTCAGGAATAAGAGAGTGAAAGTTCTCTTTGTAGCAGGGGTCTAAAAGTGTCACCAACCAGTAATGACTGTCACCCATTTTGACAATGCGATGGTCACGGTTAAGGCGGCATAACATAAAGTCAGCCATGCGTGCCAGACTGGTAACGGGCAAGACTTCCGTGTCCTCACCAAGATGACGACTGACCATGCTCTCCTCCTCCTCCTCCCCCCTGTCCTCAGGCCACCCACGCTGAACCGACGGTATGACAGTTGTACAGGTACTACCGTCTACAGCGCATGATACCAGCTCCTGTTCTTCCTCCTCCTCCTCCTATCCCTCATTGTCCCCCAATGCACGTTGGCATGAGATGAGGCTGGGCTGTGTGTAATCGCCCATTACGGCTTCTTGATCCATCTCATCATACTCTGGCTGCAATGCCTCCTCTTTAATTCTCTGCAGAGAGCGTTGAAAAAGACAGACAAGTGGGATGCTGACGCTAATGATGGCGTCATCGCCACTCACCATCTTAGTGGACTCCTGAAAGTTTGTCAGGATGGTACATATGTCAGACATCCAGGTCCACTCCTGAGGTCTTATGTGTGGAGTCTGACCTGAATATCGACGGCCTTGTTGCAGCTGGTACTACACAACTGCTCTCTTCTGCTCACAAATCCTTTGCAACATGTAGAGGGTAGAGTTCCAACGTGTGGAGACATCACACACCAGTCGGTGTGCCGGAAGCTGCAAACGCTGCTGCAACACAGCAAGGGCGGCCGAAGATGTAGCCGACTTCCAAAAATGAGCTGACAGGCGGCGTACTTTGACGAGCAGATCTGGCAACTCGGGGTATGATTTAAGAAACCACTGAACCACGAGGTTAAGCACATGAGCCAGGCATGGTACGTGTGTGATCTCGCCTCAGAGCCGCCACCAGGTTACGGCCATTGTCACACACGACCATGCCTGGATGTAGGTTCAGCGGTCTCAGCCACAGATCAGCCTGCTCTTTCACAGCTGTCCACAACTCACAAGCAGTGTGAGGTTTATCACCTAAACTTATGAGTTTCAGCACAGCCTGTGGCCACTTGGCTGAGGCAGTACTGCAGTGCTTCCAGCTTGTAACTGATGTGGTGATATCTGAGATGGAGGCTGAACATGAGGAGGAGGAGGAGGAGGAGGAGGATGATGCACAGGAGCTGTACACTGTGGGGGCAACTCTGACTGACATAGGGCCCGCAATCCTCGGTGTGGGGAGGATGTGCTCCATCCCAAGGTCCGACTGGGTCCCGGCTTCCACTATGTTTACCCAGTGTGCCGTCAGGGAGATGTACCGTCCCTGGCCACAAGCACTGGTCCACGTGTCCGTTGTCAGGTGGACTCTCCCAGTAACTGCATTGTTGAGGGCACGGCAGATGTTTTGGGACACGTGCTTGTGTAGTGCGGGGATGGCACATCGGGCAAAATAGTGTCGGCTGGGGACCGAGTACCGAGGGACGGGCACCGCCATAAGGTTGCGGAAGGATTCTGTCTCCACCAGCCTAAAAGGCAGCATTTCCAACGCAAGCAGTCGTGAAATGTGCGAATTTAGGACTGTGGCCTGTGGGGCGTTGGCTGCGAATTTGCGCTTTCGTTCAGAGCTCTGGGATATGGACAATTGAACGCTGCGGTGGGACGTGGACCTTGATGCTGTTACTTGAGAAACTGCCATAACAAGTGAAGACTGAGAGGAAGGGGCATCTTTGCATGCAGTATGGACAGGGGATTGCCTTGCACGCACAACAGGGGGTTCTCTTACACGCACAACAGCGGAAGAAGCAGTGGTGACTCCCGCTGACACTGGTCGTGGACCCTGGGGTTCGCCCCACAAAGTCGGGTGCTTTGCTGACATGTGCCTGATCATGCTGGTGGTGGTCAGGCTGGTAGTTTTGTCACCCCTGCTTATGCTGGCATGGCAGGTGGCACAAATGGTCTTTTTGGGGTTATCAGCAGAGTCTTTAAAAAAACTCCAGACTCTGGAAGACCTACCGGTTGTACTGGCAACATCCCTCGTGTTGGTGTTAGGGGAACTGTTGCCCGCCTTCTGTGTGCGGCCACCACACTGCTTCTTCCTGCCTGTTGGGGTACTCTGCCTCCCTCCCCCTGTGTGCTGCTGGCCTTGCTCTGCATGTCCTCCTGCCACGTTGGGTTAGTTACTAGATCATCCACCACCTCCTCCTCTTCCACTTGCGCACCACGATCCTCCTCCTCACTTCGTGGCAATTGTGTCTCGTCATCGTACACCTCTTGTGACAAATTGTCAGTGTCGACTTCCTGTGGCCGTGGCTGTTCAAATATTTGGGCATCACTACATGGGATCTCCTCTCCCACCACTTCAAGCGGAGCAGGCGAGGTGCACAAATATGGAAATGGACCAGTGAACAGCTCTTCAGAGTGTCCAACTGTGGGATCAGTTGCTGTCTGATGACACTCGGCATGGTGGGAGGAAGGAGCATCAGAGTGAGGAGGAGTATGTGGTCGACACTCACGGCTACTAAAACTTGACCATGTGGAAGGCAGAGCGGAGGTGGTGGTGCCCAGGTAACTGGAAGTATTATCTACTATCCAATTAATAACCTGTTCACACTGATCAGTTCGCAATACTGGTGTTGTAGTGTGCTTCCCAAGTAATTTGGTCAAGAAGTGGGAGCAAGAAGATGTGGCTGTTGGTTGTGGCACATTTTCACCTTGACCACGGCCCCGTCCTCTACACGCACCATCGCCAGAGCGTCCAGTTTCACGTCCCTTGCCACACGCCTTGCCCATTGTAAATGAAGTAAAATAGCTTACACTCGCACGATCAATGGAAAAAGGATAATAGAAAGGAGATTAGAACCGTGGAAGAGGAAAACCACAGTTCTATCTCTCTGGCCTACACCAGAATCTTTTAAACAGATATATTTGTGTCTGAACAGTCAGGGAGACACTATTACTGTTTTTTTTTACGGAAAAAAGGCCAAAGGCTGCATAATACTGAGATTTGAACCGTGGAACTGCAAAACTACAGTTATAATTATCTGGCCTACACCAGAATCTTTTAAACAGATATATTTGTGTCTGAACAGTCAGCGAGACACTATTACTGTTTTTTTTTAAGGAAAAAAGGCCAAAAGCAGGATAATACAGAGATTTGAACCGTGGAACTGCAAAACCACAGTTCTAGTTATCAGGCCTACACCAGACTCTTTTAAACAGATATATTGGTGTCTGAACAGTCACAGACACACTCAATTATTTTTTTTTGGGGGGGGGGGGGAAATACCAAAAGTTTAATAAGACGCGTATTTGTACAGTCTGACTGAGGGGAAAAAAAATACAGGATTTAGATGAAAAAAAAAAAGGATTTTTCCTGGCCCCTGAGACCGGGGATAAGTCTAGCAATTTGACCAGCAGGAGCACACAGGACTGTAATGCAGTGTTTGTTGGTATAACCACTGTGTCTCCTATACAGCCTGCCTGCCTGATATCTGGGATGGATATTAGTCCTGAGAAGGACTGTTTGTTTGATTTGGCAGGCTTTAGAGACCCTACACTACCTATTTCGCACTATATATCTCTCAGTAACTCAGCAGCACTGACCCTACACTGTCTGATCCCGGGCGACTGTGTCCAAGATGGCGGCGCCCGGTTTTAAATACTCAAGGTGATGTTGTGCGGCCAGCCAATCACTGTAATGCCCACAAACAACATGGCTGCGGCATTACAGTGACTAGCTGGCAATCCCTGGCTCTGTAAAGAGCGCCAAACATGCAGGGTGTGGATGAAGGAGTTGAATCTCCAGCATTGAGGTTTTTTCCTGTTGTTATGAGTTTGGAGAGGCAAGTCTCCAGACTGTGGAACATCAGCTCAGGAGGAGCTGAAGTGTTGTGCAACTGGTGTGGGCGAATCCCACACACATATGGACTGTGCTATCGTTTGTCTTTTCTTTTTGCCATTACGCCAGCAAGGCTGAGTTTATTTTGCTGATCCTACAGTGCTTTATGCCTTTTTAAGAAACCTGCAGAAGAAACCATTCCTGAGTCTACTTCTGAAAGCAACCGAGTGAGTCGTCTTGCCACAGTTGGTGTGAGAGTGCGGTCAGGATTCCAGGAACACGTGTACCCGTCACAGAGATCTGTGGATGTCCTGGGGAAAGGCTGCCAGCCAGCCAGAGATATCTGGCAGCATGGAGGAGCTCCTCAAGCACCTGCTTCAAAACAAACAATAGCAGGACTAGTATCACCTGCAGAGCCAGCAGCACATGCAGCAGCAGCACCTGGAGCTGCTACAGCAGCAACGAGAGCAGCAGCAGCAGAGCCAGCAGGTACAGCAGGAGACAAATAAACTGATGCAGCAGATTCATCAGCAACAATGGCAGATGGAACTCCTAGCAGGGGAGATCCGCAGCAGAGAAACCGCTCCTCCCCCAAGTCCAGGTGATGTCTCATAGTCAGAAGGCGGTAAGGCAAGCTATGCAAAAGATGACACCAGGTGATGATGTTGAGGCATTTCTGACTGTGTTCAAAAAACGTAGCAGAGCGGGATAGGCTGCCGCTGGAGCAGTGGGCGGAGGTGCTGGCCCCCTATTTAATGGGTGAACCCCAAAAGGCCTGCTATGATCTGGCCCTACAGGATGAACAGGAGTATGCCAAATTAAAGACAGAGATATTGGCACGCCCAGGAGTGGATATGTCTGTCAGAGCACAAAGGGTCCACCACTGGGCGTATGCTGGCGACAAACCTCCTCGCTCGCAGATATTTGACTTGCCACATCTAGTCCAGAAGTGGCTGCAGCCAGAATCTTCCACTCCTGCCCAGATGGTCGAGCATGTGGTGATGGACAGGTTCATCCATTCCCTTCCAAAACCGGTGCAGACCTGGGTTGCCCATGGTGACCTTCGGAACACAGACGACCTCGTGAGCCTAATAGAGAGGTACCAAGTGGTCGAAAAATCCCTCGGGAAACGGGACATAGTCAATTCCCCGTACTGGAGTACCCAAAGGGGGCGGGCTCACCACGTGAGGGGTCTAGAGTCACAAACGGGGGGTCGTCCCAATCCCGCTGAGGGCCCTGCAAAGACTGTTGTTAAGGACGTAGTCTATTGGCGTTGTCATAATCCTGGACACGTAGCCGCCCAGTGCCATATGTCCCCTGTCACCTGCAGCCTAAGCTGGCTTTGTTCCTATTACGCCTATCCGGCCTGTAGCATGGACGGTCAACCTGTTGAGGGGCCGCACCATTAATGGAGTGATGGTGCTTGAACTATTGGACTCGGGGAGTCTGGTGACCCTAATCAGTGCCTCCCTTCCCTATCAGCTGATCACTGGCAAAACTGTGGGCGTTCGCTGCATACATGGGGACACCAAGGACTACCTTGTGGCCAGAGTGACAGTGGGAACAGACTGTGGTGCCCAGTCCCATGAGGTTGGAGTGGTCAAGGACCGGATACATCCCATCATATTGGGGCGCAATTTTTCTTTGTTTTGGGATTTGTGGGGGAAGGGAACCGGATTGAGTTGCATCCCCCGTTGAAATCTCAAGTGGATGAGTTCCCATTGTGTCTCCTTGCCGGTGACGAGGATGAGACTAACTGAGGAGGCCGACCTCCCTGAGTTAGAGGTGTCCGGAGAGAACTTTGGGTCTGCACAAGTTCAGGACTTGACCTTAAAGGGGGTCTGGGACAATGTTACTGTCTGTAATGGGGTTGCTCAAGAGCCGAGGGGACACCTGGGGGTCGAGAAAACTCAGGAGAGAATAATGAGGAGGTTCTATTGGCCAGGATGTTACCGGGAGATTCTAGACTATTGTAGGTCCTGCCCCACCTGCCAGATAACCGTGCCCTCCTCCCACTTCCTTAGTCCCTTTGTCCCACTACCTGTGATAGCGGTTCCCTTTGAGAGGATTGCCATGAACCTCGTGGGACCCTTAGTTAAATTGGCCCGGGACCACCAATACATCCTGGTGGTCATGGACTATGCGACACGGTTCCCCTAAGGAACTCGTCAAGTAAGAGTATAGCCCAGGAACTGGTCCATATTTTTGCCAGGACAGGTCTGCCAAAGGAGATTTTGACAGACCGGGGAACCCCCTTCATGAGCAAAGTGATGAAGGAGCTATGTAAGGTCCTTCAGATTTCCCAGCTACAGACCTTAGTTTATCATCCACAGACGGCCGGCCTAGTGGAGTGCTTTAACAAGACCTTAAGGCGATGCCCAGGAAGGTCATTGAGAAGGATGGGCGAGACTGGGACTACATGGCTTCCATTTCTGCTCTTCTCCGTCAGAGAAGTTCCTCAAGCCTCCCCTGGCTTCTTTCCATTCAAGCTCCTTTATGGTTGCCATCCCAGAGGACTTCTAGACATCGCCAAGGAAACCTGGGAGGCCTAGGTCACGCCCCACCGAAGCACCATCGAACATGTCGCCCAGTTGCAGGAGATAATAGCAAAAGTGATGTCCATCGTGAAGGAACATCTTCTCCAGGCGCAGGAAGCCCAGGCGAGGGTGTATAACCGGTCAGCAAGGCAAAGACAGTTCCAGCCTGGGGATTGCATTCTGATACTTATTCCCACCATCAAGAGCAAGTTCCTGGCCTGGTGGCAAGGCCTGTATGAGGTGGTGGAGAAACTCAGCGAAGTGAACTACAAAGTCCATCAGCCTGGCCGAAGAAAGCCGCACCAAGAGTACCATGTGAACTTGCTCAAGCCATGACGAGATCGGGAAATGTTGGGGGCTCCTTGTTTGGGAGCCAGTCTCAAAGCAAAAGTGGACAATTTCACAATAACAGAGACTCTATCGCCGGCCTAAAAGCAACAGTGTAGAGAGCTGCTGCAACGGAACCGTGACCTCGTCTCGGAGTTGCTGGGGCGTATGCAGGTGGTCGAGCATCACTTGCTGGCGGAAGCGCATGTTAGGGTAAATCTTAAGCCCTATAGGATTCCTGAAGCCCGCCGTGAGGTGATCTCAGCCGAGGTGAAAGAGGATGCCAGACCTCGGTGTGATAGAGAAATCAAAGAGCGGAAGATCGAGTCCCATCATTCTAGTGCCAAAGCCCGATGGGGAGTGGAGATTTTGCAATGCACTCCTCCCATTTGGCACAGGTGATTTTAATTAGCAGGAGACTGCAAAGAGGGTCTAGCCTATTTTTGCTCTCATTTGAGAGCTTGAGGAAGGTGAGTCACAATGCTCCTTTCTTGTGGTGTTGGTGCAGTGTGTCGGCCATTGTTGCTGTGGTTTTGTGCTTGTGGGGCGGCGTGGCCTGGAGTCATGTGGACTCGGTCTTGCAGCATGGGTGCTGTGAGACACCAGGCCGCCCGCCCTGCTGGTGCATTGTCGTTGTGGCGGTAGTTGGCGCACGGCTCTGCTCCAGTTTAGGTAGGAAATGTTAGGACCCACTACGAGGTTTGCCGTGACGTGGCAGAGGGCTTCATACAGTCTGATCAGAATGTTAAACTAAGAACCTCATGTTCAGTTATATATATTTTTGCCGAGAGGCATTAGATCAAATGTATGATTTTTGGAGGTGCGGTCCATGCTCCTTCTTTTTTTGCATTGCATATTCTTTCCCCTTTCTTGGACCAGCACTCCTCCCATTTGGCACAGGTGATTTTAATTAGCAGGAGACTGCAAAGAGGGTCTAGCCTATTTTTGCTCTCCTTTGAGAGCTTGAGGAAGGTGAGTCACAATGCTCCTTTCTTGTGGTGTTGGTGCAGTGTGTCGGCCATTGTTGCTGTGGTTTTGTGCTTGTGGGGCGGCGTGGCCTGGAGTCATGTGGACTCGGTCTTGCAGCATGGGTGCTGTGAGGCACCAGTCCGCCCGCCCTGCTGGTGCATTGTCGCTGTGGCGGTGGTTGGCGCACGGCTCCGCTCGCGTTTAGGTAGGAAATGTTAGGACCCACTACGAGGTTTGCCATGACGTGGCAGTGGGCTTCATATAGTCTGATCAGAATGTTAAACTAAGAACCTCATGTTCAGTTATATATATTTTTGCCGAGAGGCATTAGATCAAATGTATGATTTTTGGAGGTGCGGTCCATGCTCCTTATTTTTTTGTATTGGAGATTTTGCTATGACTACCGCCAGCTGAATGAGGTATCCAATTGTGACGCATACCCGATGCCCCACGTCAATGAGTTCATCGAGAGGCTTAGACCTGCGAGGTATATTACCATTCTCAATCTGACAAAGGGCTACTAGCTGATCCCCATGTCCCAGAAGGCTAAGGAGAAGACGGCTTTCTCAACACCTGATGGGTTTTTCCAATACACTCAAATGCCTTTCGGACTGTAGGGGGCCCCAGCCACCTTCCAGAGGGCCATGGATCGGATCCTCGGCCAACATAAGAAGTATGCCACAGCCTACCTTGATTACATTGTCGTCTTTAGCCTGACTGGGCTAGTCATATACCAAAGGTACAGGCGATTATGGATGCTCTGAGGAAGGCGGGATTTACTATAAATCCGAAAAAATGTGCCCTTTTAAAGGAGGAGGCCAAGTACTTAGATTATGTCGTCGGGAGCAGCGAAATTAAGCCACATGTCAAGAAAGTTGAGACAATTCAGAACTGGCCACAACCGCTCTCCAAGAAGCAAGAAAGACCATTTCTTGGAATCATGGGATATTACCGCCGGTTTATCCCAAATTTTGCCATGATGGCCGCGCCACATATGGATCTTCTCAAAGGTACCAAATCAATGATGGCGAAATGGACGGTTGGAACAGAGACTGTGTTCCAACAGCTGATGCTAGCACTGTGTAAGCAGCCGGTCTTGGTCGCACCATACTTTAATAAAGAATTCGTGGTCCAGACAGACGCTTCAGAAGTTGGCCTAGGAGTCGTGCTCTCCCAAGAGATAAATGGTGAAGAGCATCACATCCTGTATCTGCACCGGAAGCTCTCTTACTGCAAGAAAAATTACGTTATAGTAGAGAAAGATTGCTTAGCCATAAAATGGGCCATAGATACGCTAAGATATTACCTACTAGGCCGGAAGTTTAAACTTGTATCAGACCATGCCCCTTTGAGAGAGTTGAGGGAAAAGAAGGGTAAGAAAGCCTGGGTGACTGTTAGAACCCTCTTGTTTGTTTTTTTGCATCTTGTGTTTTGCGGTTATGTAACCATCTGCCTTTATATTCCAGCTCCGCCCTTTTGGCTGTGTTGGACTTCAGTGTTTGACTGTTTCTCTAGCCAGGTGCTTCGGTGCCTTTCTCTGTCAGTTTGCTTGGTCCTTCTGGGACCTCTAGTACCTTTTTGTCAGTTTGTCTTTTTGTGTTCTGCAACAACTTCTCTGTTTAGGAGGTGTCCCATTTTGTCCCAGTCCTTAGTTCTTTTAGGCACCCCTCCCCTTATGCTATAGGTCTTCGTTTAGACTAGCCGAGGACTAAGGCGGGTGTGTTCGCTAGGAACAGGCAGCCCGCTACATCGTAGGGATTCAGCGTAGTCTTACTGTAGGGACAGCTTTCCCCCTTCTTTCCTTAGTATATGTTGCAAATCATAACAGTGACTAGGTAGTTCTTAATTCTCCAAGACTTTAATTTTCATGTGGATCATAGACCCGGGAAGTTACACGGTAACACTTATGCCCCCTCCAGAATTCCCTGTCTGGTGTCTGAAGGTGCCCAAACCCCCAGCTCTGGGCAGAGGGGAGAATATGTGACAGAGTCACTGGTGATATATGTGAGGGGAGATATGTTTCACTGTGGCTACTAGCCTCATTGAACTGAACCTGGAAGTTTTTTCAGCATATTAGGTGCTGAAGAGGTTAATGAGCCATTTTGGGACGGGTTCTTTGTGAGTAGGTGTGAGATGGGTGCGACGCCTACTCACCATATCTCCACCTCAAGGGTGTGACTGGAGAAGTTGAATCTCCAGCATTGAGGTTTTTTTACTGTTGCTGTGAGTTTGGAGAGGCAAGTCTCCAGACTGTGGAACTTCAGTTCAGGAGGAGCTGAAGTGTGCTGCAACTGGTGTGGGCGAATCCCGCACAAATATGGACTGTGCTATCGTTTGTCTTTTGCTTTTTCCATTATGCCAGCAAGGGCTCAGTTTATTTTGCTGAACCTGCAGTGCTGTATACCATTATAATAAACCTGCAGTAGAAACCGTTCCTCAGTTTACTTCTGAAAGCAGTCGAGTGAGCCGTCTTGCCACAGTATATATATATGTATATATATATTTTTTAATATTTTTACAACTTTTGTTTACTTTTTTCATTTTTTTACATAGTTCTACTATGGAACTTTCACTTTCTGCAGGCTGATCGCAGTTATAAGGTATATCAGTGCAAGATCACTGCTATACCTTGTAAACTGTCAGTGCTGCAGACTGTCCCGTGTGGTCTCCAATCCAAGACCAGAGGGGCTTTTGTCCCTCTGCTCACTCGCTAAATGCTGCGATCGCAACATTTATGGGGTTAAAGTGCTGGGAGCAGTGCGGGCACCACTCCTGGCACTGATTGCCGGGTGTCAGCTGTCAGAATCAGCTGACACAAGGCGGCGATCGCAACCCCAACTTGTGTGCGGGCGCGATCGCTGTGTTGTAATAATGCATACTTGGTCCTTAAGGCCCAGGGCACAAGGACGTACACTACCGTTCAAAAGTTTGGGGTCACCCAGACAATTTTGTGTTTTCCATGAAAACTCATGCTTTTATTTATCAAATGCGTTGCAAAATGAATAGAAAATATAATCCAGACATTGACAAGGTTAGAAATAATGATTTTTATTTGAAAGAATAATTTTCTCCTTCAAACTTTGCTTTCGTCAAAGAATGCTCCCTTTTCAGCAATTACAGCATTGCAGACCTTTGGCATTCTAGCTGTTAATTTGCTGAGGTAATCTTGAGAAATTTCACCCCATGATTCCTGAAGCCTCTCCCACAAGTTGGAATGGCTTGATGGGCACTTTTTGCGTACCATACGGTCAAGCTGCTCCCACAACAGCTCAATGGGGTTGAGATCAGGTGAATGCGCTGGCCACTCCATTACAGATAGAATACCAACTGCCTGCTTCTTCCCTAAATAGTTCATACATGATTTGGAGGTGTGCTTTGGGTCATTGTCCAGTTGTAGGATGAAATTGGCTCCAATCAAGCGCTGTCCACAGGGTATGGCATGGCATTGCAAAATGGAGTGATAGTCTTCCTTATTCAAAATCCCATTTACCTTGTACAAATCTCCCACTTTACCAGCACCAAAGCAACCCCAGACCATCACATTACCTCCACCATGCTTGACAGATGGCGTCAGGCACTCTTCCAGCATCTTTTCAGTTGTTCTGCGTCTCACAAACAAGAATAGACTGTCGAGTTTCACATGAAAGTTCTCTTTTTCTGGCCATTTTGAGAGTTTCATAGAAAAAACAAATGTAATGCTCCAGATTCTCAACTAGCACAAAGGAAGGTCAATTTTATAGCTTCTCAAATCAGCCAAACCATTTTCAGCTGGGCTAACATACAGTACAGACCAAGTGTGAATGTACAATTTTCATAGTCAAGAAAATACAGAAAAATCTTTAAATGAGAAGGTATGTCCAAACTTTTGGTCTGTACTGTACGTGTGCATAGTTTTTCTCAGGTTTTCTAAACATCCATTAGCCGCCTTACAAAGTTAGCAAACACAATGTACCATTAAAACACTGGAGTGGTGGTTGTTGGAAATGGGCCTCTATACACCTTTGTAGATATTGCAATAAAAACAAGACGTTTGCAGCTATAATAGTCATTTATCACATTAACAATGTATAGAGTGTATTTCTGATTCATTTAATGTTAGTTTCATTGAAAAAAAACGTGCTTTTCTTTAAAAAATAATGACATTTCTAAATGACCCCAAACTTTTGAACGGTAGTGTATTATTACGTACAGTACAGACCTAAACTTTGGACACACCTTCTCATTTAAAGATTTTTCAGTATTTTTATGACTATGAAAATTGTATATTCACACTGAAGGCATCAAAACTATGAATTAACACATGTGGAATTATATACTTAACAAAAAAGTGTGAAACAACTGAAAATAGGTCTTATATTCTAGGTTCTTCAAAGTAGCCACCTTTTGCTTTGATGACTGCTTTGCACACTCTTGGCATTCTCTTGATGAGCTTCAAGAGGTAGTCACCGGAAATTGTCTTCCAACAATCTTGAAGGAGTTCCCAGAGATACTTAGCACTTGTTGGCCCTTTTGCCTTCACTCTGCGGTCCAGCTCACCCCAAACCATCTCGATTGGGTTCAGGTCTGGTGACTGTGGAGGCCAGGTCATCTGGCGTAGCACCCCATCACTCCCCCTCTTGGTCAAATAGCCCTTACACAGCCTGGAGGTGTGTTTCGGGTCATTGTCCTGTTGAAAAATAAATGATGGTGCAACTAAATGCAAACCGGATGGAATAGCATGCTGCTGCAAGATGCTGTGGTAGCCATGCTCACATAACGTTTATAGAACTCAAGCAGTGGAACATCTGCTGTATACATCACATAGGAGAAACTGAGACTGTAATCCAGCATTGCATGTGCTGCAGCGATCAGCAGTGAGATCTGAGTGTGCCTTTTAACAGCCAAAGGAAGAGTTTAAGGGTCAAGGGCTGACGAAACGAGGCCGGTGGGCTAAGCACTGTGGTCCTGGGAATCACCCCTAAGGTCACCCCTAAGGTCAGAGGAAGTGATGTTTACGACCAAAGCCAGGTTCCCCACCCTTGGATTAAGACATCAATATTAGATTAGTGGGGAGCTAGCACCTTCACCAATGTGCTGATTGAAGGTGTTACTGATTGAAGGCCCCATTTAATGCTTACGAAGTACAACTCTGTACATTTTGTAGTCCATCTGTCTGGTATTCCAGCAAAGTCCTATTCACTTAAAAGGAATGCGTTATCAGAAAATGACCTAAAAGTTTTTATGTTAAGGCTCGTTCAGACATCAGTGATTTTTCTCATACACAAAAAAATGACGATTTCCATCAATATTTTGGATCAGATTTTCATCAGTGGCTACGTGCACACAGCGTCTTTCAGTCAGTTGCTGTGCATATGTTCGAGTCACTTTAGATTTTGCAAAACCTGGAGCGGTAAAAAGAATTATCATGTTCATTCTTTGAGCAGCTTCTTTGTAGAGCCATCCACTCTCTTAGTAAAAGATATAGTAAAAAGACGCCAGGGGTGGAGCCACCATGAAAACAACAGCAAAACCGCTGGCTTTTTCCTGAAGTGGCTTTGTGGGAGAAAACTCTGGCGGCTGCGCCTGCATGTAATTGACACTGTATGCACATAGCCAACGTTTGGTCAGGGTGTCAGTTTTTACCACCAGAGTTTCATCAGTTTTTCTTGTATGAAAAAAAAACTGATGGAAGTTTCTCAAGCTTCTCCTATCAAACAGTCAGTGAAAAACGGACAACACTAAGATATAACATAAATGTCATCCGAGTGCTGTCCGAAGTTTTTTACGGTCTCATAGACTTGCTGATCAATTTTATAATATATCTTTATACAGAGCATCCTCCTAATTTCCTTTTTTTCACCTAGCCCTAGTTCTACAATTCTGGATGCCTACAACCATCCTACAGACAGAGCGGTTTACCAGGCCGAGGTATGACCTTCTAAATCTCCCTTTTTTACAGGTTTGACAACAAAGAATTGTGATAAGTGTCATTGTTATAATTGCACAGATATTTATAGAATGGACACTTGCATATCTTTCTGAAAGTTTTTTTGATATATCAGTTCATTACTATTTCCAATGGCCTAATACGGTATATATATTTCTTGGATTAACAATATTAGCACTTACGTGGCACTGGGCTGTAAAATATGTTGGGATTTAGCCTAATAAGTTGTTTTCTTAATTCATTAACACCAACTCCCGATGGTCCTGTAAAAAAAGAAAATGTGTTATAATTGTAAAACAATTAAAAATAATAATATCCCGTTAATCTACATCTATTGGGTTGTTATACTACAACCACAAAGTGAAAACTTTCATAAAATTTACCAAACTTATTATATATACAGTTCACACCAAAAGTTTGGACACACCTTCTCATTTAAAGATTTTTCTGTATTTTCATGACTATGAAAATTGTACATTCACACTGAAGGCATCAAAACTATGATTTAACACATGTGGAATTATATACTTAACAAAAAAGTGTGAAACAACTGAAAATATGTCTTATATTCTAGGTTCTTCAAAGTAGCCACCTTTTGCTTTGATGACTGTTTTACATACTCTTGGCATTCTCTTGATGAGCTTCAAGAGGTAGTCACCGGAAATGGTCTTCCAACAATCTTGAAGGAGTTCCCAGAGATGCTTAGCACTTGTTGGCCCTTTTGCCTTCACTCTGCGGTCCAGCTCACCCCAAACCATCTCGATTGGGTTCAGGTCTGGTGACTGTGGAGGCCAGGTCATCTGGCATAGCACCCCATCACTCTCCTTCTTGGTCAAATAGCCCTTGCACAGCCTGGAGGCGTGTTTGGGGTCATTGTCCTGTTGAAAAATAAATGATGGTCCAGCTAAATGCAAACAGGATGGAATAGCATGCCGCTGCAAGATGCTGTGGTAGCCATGCTGGTTCAGTATGCCTTCAATTTTGAATGAATCTCCAACAGTGTCACCAGCAAAGCACCCCCACACCATCACACCTCCTCCTCCATGCTTCACGGTGGGAACCAGGCATGTAGAGTCCATCCGTTCACCTTTTCTGCATCGCACAAAGAGACGGTGGTTGGAACCAAAGATCTCAAATTTGGACTCATCAGACCAAAGCACAGATTTCCACTGGTCTAATGTCCATTCCTTGTGTTCTTTAGCCCAAACAAGTCTCTTCTGCTTGTTGCCTGTCCTTAGCAGTGGTTTCCTAGCAGCTATTTTACCAAGTAGGCCTGCTGCACAAAGTCTCCTCTTAACAGTTGTTGTAGAGATGTGTCTGCTGCTAGAACTCTGTGTGGCATTGACCTGGTCTCTAATCTGAGCTGCTGTTAACCTGTGATTTTTGAGGCTTGTGACTTGGATAAACTTATCCTCAGAAGCAGAGGTGACTCTTGGTCTTCCTTTCCTGGGGCGGTCCTCATGTGAGCCAGTTTCTTTGTAGCGCTTGATGGTTTTTGCAACTGCACTTGGGGACACTTTCAAAGTTTTCCCAATTTTTCGCACTGACTGACCTTCATTTCTTAAAGTAATGAAGGCCACTCATTTTTCTTTACTTAGCTGATTTTTTCTTGCCATAATACAAATTCTAACAGTCTATTCAGTAGGACTATCAGCTGTTTTTCCACCAGGCTTCTGCACAACACAACTGATGGTCCCAACCCCATTTATAAGGCAAAAATCCCACTTATTAAACCTGACAGGGCACACCTGTGAAGTGAAAACCATTTCCGGTGACTACCTCTTGAAGCTCATCAAGAGAATGCCAAGAGTGTGCAAAGCAGTCATCAAAGCAAAAGGTGGCTACTTTGAAAATATGTCTTATATTCTAGGTTCTTCAGTCGTTTCACACTTTTTTGTTAAGTATATAATTCCACATGTGTTAATTCATAGTTTTGATGCCTTCAGTGTGAATGTACAATTTTCATAGTCATGAAAATATAGAAAAATCTTTAAATGAGAAGGTGTGTCCAAACTTTTGGTCTGTACTGTACATATATGCACATCATATTTGTGATAAAAATCAGTGCATTTTATGCAGGACAATGCCAGACCTCATGTGGCTGGAGTGTGTCAGCAGTTCCTGCAAGATGAAGGCGTTGAAGCTATGGACTGGCCCGCCCGTTCCCCAGACCTGAATCCGATTGAGCACATCTGGGACATCATGTCTCGCTCCATCCACCAACGTCACGTTGCACAACAGACTGTCCAGGAGTTGGCGGATGCTTTAGTCCAGGTCTGGGAGGAGATCCCACCGGAGACCATCCGCAACCTCATCAGGAGCATGCCCAGGCATTGTAGGGAGGTCATACAGGCACGTGGAGGCCACACACAATACTGAGCCTCATTTTGACTTGTTTTAAGGACATTACATCAAAGTTGGATCAGCCTGTAGTGTGTTTTTCCACTTTAATTTTGGGGGTGACTCCAAATTCAGGCCTCCATTGGTTAATAAATTTGATTTCCATTGATGATTTTTGTGTGATTTTGTTGTCAGCACATTCAACTTTGTAGAGAACAAAGTATTTAATTCATTCAGATCTAGGATGTGTTATTTGAGTGTTCCCTTTATTTTTTTGAGCAGTGTATATATATATATATATACAGGGTGGGCCATTTATATGGATATGCACCCTGTATATGCACAGTACATGCACACACATACACACATTCAGTTCTGTAGTCTGAGAACTAGATGGACTAACCCAATAGAACAATAAGTCTATGACGGTCACAGGGTCTTCTCTGATATCTTACAACCTCTTCATAAGGGGCAGCTAAAGTGTGGTAACAGCTACTTGGACATCTAGAGTAACAGGAAAATTGGATGTTGTGGGACTTTCTGCGGCAAAGGCGCATGCTTCTCCGAAATCCAGCTGTGGAAGACAGAAAAAGATTATTGCCACAACACTGATGAAAGATTATTACTGTGTGCATGTCCTATTGGGGAATATAGAAGTCATATAAATGAAATAGAGAGAGATCCAGCTACACAGACAAAAATTCCTGAAATTTTATTTGTTCATATAAAAATCACACAAAACATCCATAACAGTCCAAAAGTGATACACTACCGATGTGTTTGTTATGCATGTCACACCCTTAGTCATGGTCCACGAATACTACATGCAACAAAAACAGAAAAACCTACAAGAAGCAAAATGAACCTCAACCCCTCTGTAAATAAATAAAAAGCAAGTGCATTTAAATAAAATAGGGTTCTTAGTAACACTGTTTCTGATCAAGAATAGTATGAACGCTATCCCACCGCGACAAGATGAATCCGTTCGGGAAAGTCCTACACTGTCTAATATTAAAAACCTTACCATGTGTCAAAGTTGACCGCTGTGTGAATAAGGGCAGACAAAGGACTGGGTCCCGAACTGTGGACACTAGCCTAGGGAAGCTTTTTAAATGTTTCACTTTTGGACTGTTATGGATTTCTTGTGGGATTTTTATATGAATTAATAAAATTTCAGGAATTTGTATCCATGCAGCTGGATCTATCTCTACTTCGTTTACTTGTCTTCCTGCCTTAAAAGTGGTGTTGATCCGACCTCCGGAGAATTAAGGACTACTGTGGTGAGATGGATACTCCTTCTATTTTTCGATATAGAAGTCTTCCTATTCATAAATCAGATGTTGCCATTAATATAAAAGCTAGTGTTGTTTTTGTGCAAAAGTTGTAAAGTATAAATAAACTATAAAAAAAGTGTTACATATTATATATACACTGCTCAAAAAAATAAAGGGAACACTTAAACAACAGAATATAACTCCAAGTAAATCAAACTTCTGTGAAATCAAACTGTTCACTTAGGAAGCAATACTGACAATCAATTTCACATGCTGTTGTGCAAATGAAATAGACAATACAGTAGATGGAAATTATTGGCAATTATCAAGACACCCTCAATAAAAGGAGTGGTTCTGCAGGTGGGGACCACAGACCACATCTCAGTACCAATGCTTTCTGGCTGATGTTTTGGTCACTTTTGAATGTTGGTTGTGCTTTCACACTCGTGATAGCATGAGACGGACTCTACAACCCACAGAAGTTGCTCAGGTAGTGCAGCTCATCCAGGATGGCACATCAAAGCTGTGGCAAGAAGGTTTGCTGTGTCTGTCAGCGTAGTGTCCAGAGGCTGGAGGCGCTACCAGGAGACAGGCCAGTACACCAGGAGATGTGGAGGGGGCCATAGGAGAGCAACAACCCAGCAGCAGGACTGCTACCTCCGCCTTTGTGCAAGGAGGAACAGGAGGAGCATTGCCAGAGACCTGCAAAATGACCTTCAGCAGGCCACAAATGTGCATGTGTCTGCACAAATGGTTAGAACCAACTCCATGAGGGTGGTATGAGGGCCCAACATCCACAGATGGGGGTTGTGCTCACAGCCCAACACCGTGCAGGACACTTGCCATTTGTCACAGAACACCAGGATTGGCAAAGTCGCCACTGGCGCCCTGTGCTCTTCACAGATGAAAGCAGGTTCACACTGAGTACATGTGACAGACGTGACAGAGTCTGGAGACGCCGTGGAGAGCGATCTTCTGCCTGCAACATCCTTCAGCATGATCGGTTTGGCCGTGGGTCAGTAATGGTGTGGGGTGGCATTTCTTTGGAGGGCCGCACAGCCCTCCATGTGCTCGCCAGAGGTAGCCTGACTGCCATTAGGTACCGAGATGAGATCCTCAGACCCCTTGTGAGACCATATGCTGGTGCGGTTGGCCCTGGGTTCCTCCTAATGCAGGACAATGCCAGACCTCATGTGGCTGGAGTGTGTCAGCAGTTCCTGCAAGATGAAGGCATTGAAGCTATGGACTGGCCCGCCTGTTCCCCAGACCTGAATCCGATTGAGCACATCTGGGACATCATGTCTCGCTCCATCCACCAACGTCACGTTGCACAACAGACTGTCCAGGAGTTGGCGGATGCTGTAGTCCAGTTCTGGGAGGAGATCCCACAGGAGACCATCCGCAACCTCATCAGTAGCACGCCCAGGCGTTGTAGGGAGGTCATACAGGCACGTGGAGGCCACACACAATACTGAGCCTCATTTTGACTTGTTTTAAGGACATTACATCAAAGTTGGATCAGCCTGTAGTGTGTTTTTCCACCTTAATTTTGGGGGTGACTCCAAATCCAGGCCTCCATTGGTTAATAAATTTGATTTCCATTGTTGATTTTTGTGTGATTTTGTTGTCAGCACATTCAACTTTGTACAGAACAAAGTATTCAATAAGAATATTTCATTCATTCAGATGTAGGATGTGTTATTTGAGTGTTCCCTTTATTTTTTTGAGCCGTGTATATAAATAAACACTTGTTATTGCTTAAACCTGCTGACTCACAGAATAAACCTAAGATATAATTTATATTTCATAGTGAACGCCATAAAATGTAAAAATAAAAATTGTATTGCTCTCAGAAGGATTCGATGAAAGCGCAATCTATAAAATCATTGTACTCTATAGCTCAAAACTAGCCACAGTAGCACAGTAGTAAGGGGTTAAAGAGGACCTTTCACCAAAATTTTCTTATTTAACTGGACATACAATGTAATAGTGGTTTCAGAGTGGAATAAAACATTTTTTTTATTTCACCTCTCCATTGCATTGATATTGTGAAAGTATCTGGCACCTAATGAGTTAACTTTTGTCACGTCCGAGTGTGTGTTATTGTAATGCACACGCCCGGGCTGAGTGGTGTGTGCGTGTATATGTAGTGATTCCACTGGACCGTGCCGGAGAGTGAATGCCCGGAGGGGCGTAACTAAGTATCCACCCGATCCGACCAGGTTCGCACGACGGCATACGACGCCAGTGCACCAAGGAGGAACCGAGCAGAGGGACCAGGTGCTACTCCAGGACAGACCCCGGACACGGCTGTTGACCCACACAGGGGAATACAGGAACAGGCAGGTCAGGCTGGCACACAGACTGCTGGGTACAGGCAGACACGGCTGGTATGCAGACTGGCGGATGCTGGTAAGCACGACTGGTATGCAGGCAGGGAGGTACTGGCAGGTACGACAGGTTGGAGCACCGAGTGGATAGGACCCAGTACAGACTGGGACTCAGGAACAGAACCGCAGATGCGGTGGACAAACAGCAGAGTGAGGCCGCCCAGAGAAGCGAGCAAGAGCAGAACCAGACGAGACTGCCTGGAGCGGTAAGCGAGAGAGGAGCAGGACGAGACTGCCGAAGCAGCGAGCAAAGGGTCAGAGCAGAGCGAGACTGCCGGAGCAGCGAGCAAAGGGTCAGAGCAGAGCGAGACTTCCGGAGCAGCGAGCAAAGGGTCAGAGCAGAGCGAGACTGCCGGAGCAGCGAGCAAAGGGTCAGAGCAGAGCGAGACTGCCGGAGCAGCGAGCAAAGGGTCAGAGTAGAGCGAGACTGCCAGAGCAGCGAGCAAAGGGTCAGAGCAGAGCGAGACTGCCGGAGCAGCGAGCAAAGGGTCAGAGCAGAGCGAGACTGCCAGAGCAGCGAGCAAAGGGTCAGAGCAGAGCGGAACCGCAGACGCGGTGGACAAGGCTGAGCAGAGCAGAACCACAGACGCGGTGGACAAGGCTGAGCAGAGCAGAACCACAGACGTGGGAGACAAGGCTGAGCAGAGCAGAACCACAGACGCGGTGGACAAGGCTGAGTAGAGCAAAACCGCAGACGCGGTAGACAAGGCTGAGCAGAGCAGAACCGCAGACGCGGTAGACAAGGCTGAGCAGAGAAAAACCGCAGACGCAGTAGACAAGGCTGAGCAGAGCGAAACCGCAGACGCGGTGAACAGGGCTGAGATAAATCACCGAAGAGGAAAACAAAGACAAAGCAAAGGGGACAGGGCTCTGTTCACACGGAACAGAAAGAAAGGCAGAACCAGATACACACTAGATACTTGCAAAGAAGTAGCGAGAGGACTCCAACTCACAAACGGAAGTACAGCGACAACGAGAAGGAGTTAGGTGCACGTTCAGACACTACAGAAAAAGGGAGCAAACGGACATAAAGGCAAAACAGATAAAAAACTAGGAGACAGTTCAGACAAGAACAGTTACTGCAACAAAATGGGAGTGTGTCTGGGTATGCGGCCCCCAGAGGGCGAGACGAACAGGCTAGGAGCGTGTTCAGACAGGCCTGGAAATACCACCTCAGGAAGGCAGACAGACAGCTGGCTAGAGTGCACAGACAGGACACAGTTCAGACACAGGAACTGATACTGATAGGCAGGAAACATAGACGGGACCTGGCATGTCAGCGACCAGAAGCCAACTGACAGAACACAATGCTCAGGCATGGATTCCAGGGAGGAGCTGGGTTAAATACCAGGTGACAGACAGCAATAGGCTGAGGACGCACAAGGGGTGTGCCTGCAGCAGCTACAAGAAGCAGGAAGTGATCGGGCTCCGCCCTTAAGCAGCAGAAACAGAGGCAAGCAGACAGCATGGAGGGAAGCCAGGCCAGCAGACTGGACTGGAGATCAAGTGCGTGCTCTTGCACAGTGGGAGATGGACCACCATGCAAGGACACCGCCAGGTATGTAACAGTTATCAGATAGTTTTCACTGGGGGGGGTGTACTTCTCACTGAAAGAGCTGGCCAATCATAGGCAGGCAGCAACACACTGGAGAAATTAGAATATGTCCCACAATAGCTTAGATTTCACTGTGTGTGAGATGTAAGAATACAGCCTTAATCTCCTGCTCTAAACTCCTGCATCATTAAAATTCTGGTGGAATAGAGCACAGGTGACTCACACCTATCAGATAAAGTCTCTGTGGGAGGAAGGGGCAGCACAGCTGAGTTTAGCTGTGTCACATTACAAACCCTTCTATCAGCTCTCCTCCTCTCATAGCTCTGCCCTCCCCCCACAAGGACCTTATATGAAAGGTATGAGTCATCTAATCTCCCAGAACTTTCAAATCATTCACAAGATTAGGCCAGGAGTTCAAAGCTGTAGCCTTACATCTCACACACTGAGAAACATGTTCTGAGCTATTGTGTGAGTGTGTTGTTTTTCTGCTTTATTGCTGCCTGCTTATGATTGGTCGGCATCATAGAGGGACAATATTTACACGCCCCCCGTGAAAACTGTCTGATAATTTTTGCTTAGCTCAAATATGTGTTAACTCACTGAATGCCAAATACTTTGATTGCTAATATCTCTGTAATTGATAGGTGAAATAAAAAAAAAAGAGTTTTATTCCGCTCTGCAGCCACTATTACATTGTCTGTCCAGTTCAATGTGAAAACTTTGGTGAAAGAACCTCTTTCAAAGGAATGTGTCATCAGACAATCATCTATGGTTTGAATAAGGTTTTTGTGTTTAAATGTCTTATTCAAAACCACTGGATTTTTCCATATCATTATCTATATTTTAAATGAAAATGAGAAATATTGCACCCACTCGCCACTGGGGCATTCCTACACTCACACTTCCTGTTGTTTTAGGTAATCCACATGTACATTAGCAAAAATAGACTGACTCACACAGGAAATGACAGAAAGTCTAAACAAGCCCCAGTGGCCAGTGGAAAAATTGCAAGATTACTAATTTTTTTTTTTTTTACATAAAGATTGTGATGGAAAAAAAACATTATCCAAAATTGCTTAGAAATACATTTAACACAAAAAACTGATTTAAACATGTGTTCCTTCTCTGATGGCACATTTCCTATAAGTGTAAGTGAGATAGTAAATCCTACAAAAACACTACATAAAAACACTGTGATGTGTCCAAGATTGTTCAGAAAGACTCATTGGCAATAACCACATCTACTCACAGAGGGATTCTTTTATGGAATTTCAATGTTTTTATTAAAGACCTACATGTGTACAATATTTATTTTTGCAATTTTGTTTCATTAAAGTCTTCATATTTATTAGGATGTGGGATTCCCATGGACCCATGTGTATAATAGTTAATCCACATTCCTTTGCTATAATAACAAATCTCAGACTTACCAATAACGTATGCCTGTCCATCACTGCCATATTCTTCCTCTTCTTAACATGCATGTAAAAACAGGACGGGGTGAGAGAGGATGTTATTATAAAAGCTTGTCATTCTTTATCATTACGTTGTGTGAGACATGATTGGAAAACTTTGTGTGTGGATTAAACATTTAGGACTACGGTTCACAACTGGGATCATCAAAGTTCAAAACAGGCAACACAAAATGACTGAAAAATAAACAGGAAAAGTGAACAAGTAAATGAAACATAAATGAATATGAAAATGTAAAATGCACTTGTTTTTTTGTAATCATAATTACATTTTGGCCTAGTGATCATTCTACAACTGAAATTACTTAATGTATATAACCAGTTGTGTTGTGGAGCATCCTTTCCTCGGGTAGGCTCATGACAGTAATGCCTCCGTACCATATTCATAATGTCACTGTGAGATACAGTTGAACTTTCACCATTTTTGTTATGACTAGTAGAGGACATGGGGAAAACTTCAGAATGACCGCCTTCAGGTACTTTAAACTTTGGGGACTTGTCTTGAATTTTCAGTATTTGAGTATAGGCAGTTAAACTCCTCTGTGTTTTAGTAAAAGTTGCAGTTGATGCCTGAAACAGACCTCATCAGTGACTCTGGTAGCTGTTCTATCACTCCTTCATGCTTTACACTGCATCTTGTGTTCCCAGATTGACTTATAAACATAAGTCCAATTCACAGAGTGAGGACCTACATAACTCAACAAAAATCCACTTATTTAAAACACTATCACTGACTGAGGTGGACTAATATGATAAAATATAACCAAATAATCAAAAATACATATATTTGGTATCGTCACGTTCAGAAACGCCTGGTCTATCAAACTTTATAAACAATTAATCCAATTGGTAAATGGCGTAATGAGAAAAAAATCAAAATGCCAGAATGGTGTTTTTTTGGTCGCAGTAAAATGCAATAACAGGCGATCAAAAGATTGTATCTACCCCAAAATGGTATCAATAAAAACGTAAGCTCGGCGCGCAAAAAATAAGCCTTCACCCGGCCCCGGATCCCGAAAAATGGAGACGCTACGGGTCTTGGACAATGGCGCAATTTTTTTTTCTTTTAACAAACTTTGGATTTTTTTTTCACCACTTAAATAAAAAATAACCTATACATGTTTGAGAACTGAAAACTCGTAATAACCTCAAGAATCATAATGGATGGTCAGTTTTAGCATTTACTGAACATGGTAAAAAAAAAAAAAAAAACAATTGTGGAATTGCACTTTTTTTTTTTGCAATATCATCGCACTTTGAATTTTTTCCCCATTTTTCAGTACACGATATGGTAAAACCAATGGCGTTGTCCCGCAAAAAAACAAGCCTCACACGACCATATTGATGGAAAAATAAAAAAGTTATGGCTCTGGGAAGAAGAGGAGCAAAAAACGGAAACGCAAAAACGGAAAATGGCCCAGGGGTGAAGGGGTTAAATGCATTTTTGTCATTTATTATCCTTTATTCTAACAATACATCTAATAATCATAACAATGAATTGAAATGGTAACATTAGAAAATTGGTGCAATGTAATTAAAGTGACGCGCCCCCAGGGCCGTGGGGTACTCAGCAGCCGGGCCCCTGCGTATGCCGGTAGGGGAGTATCACGGTGGCTGGCCCGGTCCGTGACCCAGGGCGGTCAGTGCAAAGGGGGATACTTTTATATGGGGATTTTTGGGATTGTTCGTGACGCCACCTGTGGAATGCGGCTAAGGGGTACCGCCGCTGCGGAGCAGTCCTCTGGAGCTGGTGTTACGGCAGCAGGGATGGCGTGGCTCTCCACAGGTAGAGCTAGCTCCAGGGCAGTGTAGGATGTGGAGGTTGCGCTGGGTGTTGTAGAGCAGTGAGGGAAAGATGGCGCAGATAAAGAATGGACGGAGGCAGTGCGGTGCAGTCATCCGAGTCTTTACTCACAGTTTTTATGACAGTTCCATTGGTGCACTGTACGGGTGCTAGCCTCCCACGTCACGCTGCATTCACCAGGTAGGGGTTCAGCACTTCCTCAGGCAGATTAGGAGTACTGGACAGAACCCCACTTTCTTGTGTTCCTAGCTAGACCGACTTCACACTGGGTCTTTCTCCCTCCTGCCCTGCGCTGCCCACTCTCAATCCCGCTCGGGTGCTCTGAAGTCCCTCCTGTGCGTCGGAGTTCCCGGACCTGCTTGACCCTCCTGGGGATTAGAATGCGGCTTCAGCAACTGACTATATAAGCCAGAAGCCTCCGGTATTTCCAGCCGAGACTTGAAGTACACGACTGGGCCAGGGACCGGTCCCCTTCTTGCGGCCTACGATCCCTCTGTCTTCTGACAGATGGGGGGCATACGGGTGCCTTCCTGCACTCGCCGTACCCCCTAGGATCCCTTCTTAGAACGGAGCCTTCTCCTCTGCTCCCCTCCTGGGCCTCTTAACACTAGGCCCCTACTTGTGGAGCAGAGCTCCTACTGAGACTCTGCTCCATGACTGTTCTTCACTGACTCCACTGACTGATCTACCACTCCCTAAAATGGCTTCTCTATTTTATACTCCTACCAAAGTGCTCCCTTAAACTACTTCCTCCACCCTCACCCACTACTGGTTCCCCCTACCTCTGGGTTCCCTCCATTCCAGCCAGGGACAGGGCTCAGCAGGAAAACACATTGCATCTTGCCCTTCCAGCCGGCCTGGAGCAGTGTAGTGTTGGATGCAGGTGTTTGGGGTTCCGGGCAGCACTCCCTCCTTACCTGAGGGAAGGAGACACCACACCTCTGGGTGAGGTGTAGTACCTCTGTGGCGACTGAACCCTCAGGGGCGCCACAAAAGCAATACCTTCTCCTACTCTTCTAGAAAAATTGCACTATGCCCTCATTTTTCACAAACTGCCAATATTAATCTATTATTCTATTCCTACATGATTACTATGCTAATCAAATGTTTAACCCCTTTACGACCAAGGGAGTATTAGTACGTATCTGTGCCCTGGGCCTTATGGACCTGATACGTATTAGTACGCCCTGGCGATTTCGCCCGCACACAGGCTGTGCGGGCGCAATCGCGGGCGGGTGTCAGCTGATTGTCACAGCTGACACCCAGGGCTATGTGCAGGGAGCGGTCTTGCACCGCTCCCAGCACATTAACCCCCGCAATGCTGCGATCAAAGTCGATCGCAGTCGATCGCAGCATTGCAGTGGCAAGGGGAGGTGATCGCCGATACTCACCTCCTCTTCCGGCCTCCAGCGATATCTGCCGCGGCTTCCAGGATGTTGCCATGACAAAAATTTTCGCCAAATTTCTGTTTTTTTCACAAATAAACGCAAGTGATATCGAAGAAATTTTACCACAATCATGAAGTACAATATGTCACGAAAAAACAGTCTCAGAATCAGGGGGATCCGTTGAAGCGTTCCAGAGTAATTACCTCATAAAGTGACAGTGGTCAGAATTGTAAAAATTGGCCTGGTCATTAATGTGCAAACCACCCTCGGGGGTAAAGGGGTTAATCTTGTTCCTCAAAAGGACCTCACTTAGCCTGACAGAGCCTATTGTACACGTGCAAACCTATACACTGCTGTATGTAAACACTCCTATTTATATACGATAATCTTATTAGCTGTCATCATGATCATTCCTCATTCTATACATCTGCCACTAGAATATATCTTAGATCATCTCAATGTGTTTCACCCCCCCGCCTCCCCCCACTGACTTTTGGGTGGGCACACCAGAAGGCTAAATTACACTATTTTTGTGTGCTAACACATAGATCTATTGTCAGCACAGGAGCATCTTTGTTAGGCTATGTGCCCACGATGCAGAAATGCTCCGGATTTTTCCTGAGCGTTTCTGCATCTCCCTGGCAGAAAAAAACGCATGCGGATTGTACATGCGGATTATACATGCGGATTGTACATGCGGATTATACATGCGCATTGTACATGCATTTTTTCCTGCCAGGGACATGCGGATGTGAAGCGTTCTTCACTTGCATTTCCGCATGCGGGTTGTCAAGCACTTTCCAAGCGATTTTAGCATCACTTGGAAAGTGCTTGTCAACTTGGTCACACTATATAAATCCATGCAAACAGCATGGATTTATATAGTGTGACCCGAGAGAATATCAAAAAATAAAAAATAAATCTATACTTAACTTCCGATGGCCCGCGCAGTCTTGCTTCACCGTCCCGGCTGCCGGCAGATCGCGTTACACTGAAGGACCTGCCGACGTCAGCGTCACGTGACCCGTCACATGACTCTGACGTCAGCACTGGTCCTTCAGTACATCGCGAACTGCCGGCAAGTGAAGAGAAGGAGAGCGGGGGCCGCCAGAAGGTAAATATATATTTATTTTTTATTTTATTCTTTTTTTTACAGTTTTCTATGGTACCCAGGTCCGGAGAAGAGTCTCCTCTTCTCTAGACCTGGGTACCATCCGCACATTAGAACGCCTGGAATGCGCATCTACATATAGTACAGACCAAAAGTTTGGACACTCCTTCTCATGTAAAGATTTTTCTGTATTTTCATGACTATGAAAATTGTACATTCACACTGAAGGCATCAAAACTATGAATTAACACATGTGGAATTATATACTTAACAAAAAAGAGTGAAACAACTGAAAATATGTCTTATATTCTAGGTTCTTCAAAGTAGCCACCTTTTGCTTGGATGACTGCTTTGCACACTCTTGGCATTCTCTTGATGAGCTTCAAGAGGTAGTCACCGGAAATGGTCTTCCAACAATCTTGAAGGAGTTCCCAGAGATGCTTAGCACTTGTTGGCCCTTTTGCCTTCACTCTGCGGTCCAGCTCACCCCAAACCATCTCGATTGGGTTCAGGTCTGGTGACTGTGGAGGCCAGGTCATCTGGCGTAGCACCCTATCACTCTCCTTCTTGGTCAAATAGCCCTTACACAGCCTGGAGGTGTGTTTGGGGTCATTGTCCTGTTGAAAAATAAATGATGGACCAACTAAACGCAAACCGGATGGAATAGCATGCCGCTGCAAGATGCTGTGGAAGCCATGCTGGTTCTGCATGCCTTCAATTTTGAATAAATCCCCAACAGTGTCACCAGCAAAGCACACCCACACCATCACACCTCCTCCTCCATGCTTCACGGTGAGAACCAGGCATGTAGAGTCCATCCGTTCACCTTTTCTGCGTCGCAGACACGGTGGTTGAAACCAGAGATCTCAAATTTGGACGCATCAAACCAAAGCACAGATTTCCACTGGGCTAATGTCCATTCCTTGTGTTCTTTAGCCCAGACAAGTCTCTTCTGCTTGTTGCCTGTCCTTAGCAGTGGTTTCCTAGCAGCTATTTTACCATGAAGGCTTGCTGCACAAAGTCTCCTCTTAACAGTTGTTGTAGAGATGTGTCTGCTGCTAGAACTCTGTGTGGCATTGACCTGGTCTCTAATTTGCGCTGCTGTTGACCTGCGATTTCTGAGGCTGGTTAATCGGATAAACTTAGCCTCAGAAGCAGAGGTGACTCTTGGTCTTCCTTTCCTGGGGCGGTCCTCATGTGAGACAGTTTCTTTGTAGCGCTTGATAGTTTTTGCAACTGCACTTGGGGACACTTTCAAAGTTTTCCCAATTTTTCGCACTGACTGACCTTCATTTCTTAAAGTAATGATAGCCACTCGTTTTTCTTTACTTAGCTGCTTTTTTCTTGCCATAATACAAATTCTAACAGTCTATTCAGTAGGACTATCAGCTGTGTATCCACCAGACTTCTGCACAACACAACTGATGGTCCCAACCCCATTTACAAGGCAAGAAATCCCACTTATTAAACCTGACAGGGCACACCTGTGCAGTGAAAACTATTTCCGGTGACTACCTCTTGAAGCTCATCAAGAGAATGCCAAGAGTGTGCAAAGCAGTCATCAAAGCAAAAGGTGGCTACTTTGAAGAACCTAGAATATAAGACATATTTTCAGTTGTTTCACACTTTTATGTTAAGTATATAATTCACATGTGTTAATTCATAGTTTTGATGCCTTCAGTGTGAATGTACAATTTTCATAGTCATGAAAATACAGAGAAATCTTTAAATGAGAAGGTGTGTCCAAACTTTTGGTCTGTACTGTATACAGTGATACGTAATCCATGCGGTCTAATGCAAGTCAATGGCGGCGAAAACGCAGCACTTCCGCAAAATAATTGGTAGTGCTGCGTTTTTTTCTGCAATGATAATCCGCAGCGGAAATTTCCGCTGCATGTGCACAGCACATGCGGATTATCATTGGGGAACATGGCAGGCCTTCTACCATGCGTTTTTTAAGCGTTTCTGCAGCGTTTTTGCTGCTGCGGAAACGCTTAAAAAACGCATCGTGGGCACACAGCCTTACACTCCCCGCCACAATAAGAGCCACCTTAAACATAAGTCCAGCAGAAGGTCAATGCATGTTTAGTTGATTTTTGCATATAGTGAGAGATAAGAGTGATCATAAACTACAAGCAACTAAACCATTAGTGCACATAGGGACTGTAAATAAAGTGAAATCGACCTAGTGGGTTGCAGTTAATATAAGCATATATTATAGGCCACATCAGACATCTTGTTTTGCACTGATGAGGTGGCAAACACCCAGAAACATGTCTCTGGTTTGGCTTTTTCTCCTAAATCATATGGCAAGGCTCGATAAAGGGTCAATATTTATTATGTATTGTGAGGCAGTGACCAGGATCGTATACAAAGGATGCTATATATCCCCCAGAATGTGTACAGAGACCTATTAAATCCATTGGAGTGCATTGCAGTCACAGACACACCTGCGGCTGCAATGCAGGAATGAAGGTGAGCATTGACCTGGTCAGGCTATCTGGCTAAGGCAGATTTGTAAAACCCGGCAGGGCCTTCATTTCTTGGAGGAGGCTACAGGAAGGCAGTGGGGCGGCCTCCTCCCTCCAACCCGGGTTTTCCAGTGGCTCTTGCCACAGGTCCTTTAAAAACCCTGCATTAAGGATTAGCGTTGTTCAGTGTTGGGACCTGCTAGGAGTATAGCAGGAAAGCTTGGCAGATCTGTGAGTAGCTGAACCCACACCTGGGAAGGCTCTACACCCATCAGGCTCTGAGCGGCCTGGCACGGCCGTTGCCTACGGCAAACGTTGTTTAAGGACTCATGTTAACCCGGCTGCGAACCGGAGGACTTTCTGTTTACCCGTGAGTTACTGAATAAAGCTGTTTATGTTGGACTTGCTTGGGTCACTGCCTCAGTTACTGCACGATGAGAACACCGCCGCCTTACAGCTTGGTGGAGAATGCGGGCATTGTGACTGAGGCATACCCCACCGGCAGCTGCAAAACCACAATCCAGCCTGCCACCTTTCAGCCCCACTCCATGGACAAAATGGAGGAGCTGATAAAGCAGCTGGTACTCACCCAGCGGCAACAGCAGGAGCAGTACCTGAGTCTCCAGCGGCAACAGCAGGAGCAGGAACAGCAGCATAATCAGCAGCAGCAGCTACTGTACCAGCAGCAGCAAAAAACAAATGAACTGATGCTGCAACAGATTGCTGCCCTGCGGGAAACAGCCCCGACACCAATTCCGGAACGTCGAGAGGCCCGGGACAAGGTTCGCTCAGCGTTGAGGAAGATGGGACCGGAGGACGACGTGAAAGCCTTCCTGACCATCTACGAACGCACAGCAGAGCGGGAAAACCTACCAGCCGGCCAGTGGGCGGAAGAGATGGGTCCGTTTTCGGTCGGCGATGCCCAGAAGGCCTACTTCGACCTCAGTCGGGAGGACGCCCAGGACTACCAGAGGTTCAAAGGTGAGATCCTTGCCCGACTGGGGGTCAATACATATGTGAGGGCTCAGTGTGTATTTTCATGGGCCGGTTTCAGGCTTATGACCTTCTGCAGCTGGTAAAGAGGTGGCTCCAGCCTGAGACCTTGTCTCCAGCCCAGATGGTGGAGAGGGTGGTGGTTGACCGGCTGGTGAGGACTCTGCCAGCCACTATCCAACGTTGGGTGGGGCAAGGGAACCCCGGCACCCTAGACCAGGTGGTCAGCCTGATCGAGCGCTACTCAGCCAGGGTCAGGTCTTTTAACAAGGGCGATCGGGTGTTGGTTCTGGTACTCACAGACGAGAGTAAGCTCATGGCCAAGTGGCAAGGGCCATATGAGGTTCAAGAAAAGATGGGGGAGGTAAATTACCGGGTGTATCAGCCTGGAAGGAGGAAACCTGAGCAGCATCTAGAGTGTTTAGTTACAGACGTCACTCCGGGCATATCGCCAGAGAGTTCTCTACCTTCAGCCAGGGATGCGTCGTCTGGGGGAGAGGTCAGGATAAGTGATGCTCTCACTAAACAGCAGCGACGGGAGGCTCGCTCACTGGTGCAGAAGAATACTTACGTGCTCTCAGAGCTACCGGGTAGGACTAAAGTTCTCCAACATGACATTGTCACCGAACCTGGGGTAAGGGTGCGAATGACACCGTACCGGGTACCCGAAGCCCGGAGGCAAGCCATCACGGCTGAGATAAAACAAATGCTCCAGTTAGGCATCATTGAGGAATCACAGAGTGAGTAGGCTAGCCCCATTGTACTGATTCCGAAAACAGACGGATCGTTACGCTTCTGTAACGATTTCCGGAAATTAAATGATGTGTCGAAGTTTGACCTTTATCCAATGCCCAGGGTGGATGAGCTGATTGAGAGACTGGGGCAGGCCCAGTACTTTACCACGCTCAATCTCACCAAGGGTCACGAAATTGGCGAAGGAAAAGACCACCTTCATAACTCCGGAGGGTCTATATCACTATGTGGTCTTACCTTTTGGGTTACATGGGGCCCCGGCTACATTCCAGAGGTTGATGGACATAGTGCTCAAGCCACATCAGGAGTACGCGTCCGCGTATCTAGATAATATTATCATCTTTAGCACCGACTGGCATACGCACCTACAAGCGGTGCTGGATTCTCTCAGAGCCGCAAGGTTAACGGCAAACCCAAAAAAATGGGTGATAGGGCTAGAGGAAGCCCGATATTTGGGGTATGTGATTGGCCGAGGAGTTTTCAAGCCCCAAATCAATAAAGTTGAGGCCATAAAAAACTGGCCTAAACCGTCAAGTACAAAGCAGGTGAGGGCATTCCTTGGCATCCTTGGGTATTACCGCCAGTTTATACCTAATTTTGCTGGGAGAACGGCGGCCCTGACCGATGTCTTGAAAGGGAAAAAAAAAAAATCTGTAATGGTTCGGTGGAACCCTCAGGCAGAAGAAGCCTTTCAGTCCATGAAGTTGGCCCTGTGTGGACAGCAGGTCCTCATCAGCCCCAACTTCAAGGAAACCTTCAATGTACAGACAGATGCCTCGGAAGTAGGCCTAGGGGCGGTAATGTCACAAAAAGTGAATGGTGAAGAGCACCCGGTCACCTACTTGAGTAGAAAACTTGTCCCGGTAGAGAAAAACTATAGCGTGGAAGAGAAAGAGTGTTTGGCTATTAAGTGTGCCTTGGAATCGCTACGTTATTATTTACTCGGGCGTCAGCTCCGCTTGGTGACGGACCACTCACCCTTGGTATGGATGAGGAACGCCAAGGAGAGGAATGCGCGACTCACCAGGTGGTTCTTGTCACTGCAAAATTTCAGTTTCTCTGTAGAACATCGCCCTGGCAAGTCGCAGGCAAACACGGATGCCCTGTCCCGGGCACCTTGTATGGTGTCAAATGTTCACCCCCACAAGTTTGAACAGAGGGGGGGGGGGGGATATGTGAGGCAGTGATCGGGATCATATACAAAGGACATTATATATCCCCCAGAATGTGTACAGAGACCTATTAAATCCATTGGAGTACATTGCAGTCAGAAACTCACCTGCGGCTGCAATGCAGGAATGAAGGTGAACATTGACCTGGGTAGGGCCTTCATTTCTTGGTGGAGGCTACAGGAAGGCAGTGGGGCGGCCTCCTCCCTCCAACCCGGGTTTTCCAGTGGCTCTTGCCACAGGTCCTTTAAATACCCTGCACTAAGGATTAGTGTTGTTCAGTGTTGGGACCTGCTAGTAACATAGCAGGAAAGCTTGGCGGATCTGTGAGAAGCTGAACCCACGCCTAGGAAGGCTCTGCACCTGTCAGGCTCTGAGCGACCCGGCGCGGCCGTTGCCCACAGCAACCGTTGTTTAAGGACCCGGCTGCGAACCGGAGGACTTTCTGTTTACCTGTAAGTTTTGCTGAATAAAAGCTGTTTATGTTGGACTTGCTTGGGTCACTGCCTCAGTTACTGCACGGTGAAAACACCGCCGCCTTACAGCTTGCAAAGCGCTGTGGAATAATGGTGCTGTATAAGTGAGTAAAATAAATAAATAAATATTGAATTTTAGGATTGCTACATCCAATAGATGGTTCTAGTCTGAAGATGATATTTGCATATTTAATTTCCCATAGGAGCATTGCATGGTCTAAAAGTCTCCTTACGCTGGCTTGGCGCTCTCTACTTGGAGAAATGTTGCCCTCTTATACCCTCTGTCAGCGGCCTCTCACCCAGCCAAATCAAATCTCTAGCTTTGAACTGATAAGGGACAAACACCTCCAAACATGTGTCTACAAATGTCTGGTTTGGTCTTTTTATCCTAAGTCATGTCACAAGGATCCGTAAAGAGTCGAGATTGACTTTTAGGATTGCTACTTCCAACTGGAGGCGCTAGTGTTCTAATTCTCTTTCTCTGAAGAGGATATTTGCATCTTAGCGGCCAAGCAAACACACAGTGTCTGATGGCTCAGTGGCTGAGAAGGAGCATAGTTTATTTTCTTTGTGTGACACAAATGGCAGACCCATCGGAGTAGCCGATCTGCATCGGTCATTAGAGAAGTTTACTTCCTCTAGCCAATCGGTCATGGAAATGATCAATGCCCCTGCCCAAAGCCTAATCTACACCTACCCTGGTAATATATCGAGTAGTCCTTCAAAAATCATGAAATATAATGATTTCACCTTACCTCCTTTCAATTCCTCTGGTAAGATGAAAGGCCAAAGAGAATTAATATAAAATGATTATTTATTATTAGCACTGCATTCATAAAGGACATTATGTGCAGAACAGCTGGCTAAGATCTTTGGGCAGCAGATCAGAGGGTGGCTATACACAGAACGGCATCATGCTGGGAACATGCCAACAGATACTGCTAACCAGATGGGAAGAAACACTCAGATCAACATTTTTATACTGTATCACTTTCTTTACGTTGCCAAATAGTTCTAAGATATATTAATATTTTCAAGCCAGTGTTTAATATGTTCAATATACACATGTGACTGTTATAAAAAGTGTGATCAAACCTTTTATTACACTGAATACAAGACTTATTACATGATACCAGTACAGGATTAAGTAATTTCTAGCACTACATAACCTCAAATGTATATTTACCTGATTCAAATGTTTCCTCATCTAGCCAAAGAAAAAAAAAGAGTGAATCATTATTTATAATTTCTTCATTATAAGTGCGTGGTCAGACAGCCGTATAAATCGGACCGAGCTCTCTCGACCCGAGCATGACCGCTACATAGAAATACATGGAACTATCATGCTTGGGTCAGGAGAGCCGCCAGCGAGTCCGTGCACTGCTTTTTGAGCTCGGACCGATTTATACGGCTGTCTGACTGCACCCTTACAGTAAAATTATTTTCATTTGGTAGCAATAGGATGGTTCAGATTATGGATTATTAAATATGCTATATTATCAGTCATGGAAAGATATAAAAACTCACCAGTAAAGGAAGAGAAATTTCAGAACTAAAGCTTCAAAAAGATGTTAACACTAGGTCTAACATAACTTTATTTTAATCACTTTTTAACAGGGTTGTCTCAAGTTTGTAAATGGTTAAAGTTGCAAAGTGCTTGTAAAAACAAGCAATGTAGGAAATTTGCACATTCCGCAAGCCTTCTTTATCAGTCTCCAAAACTCTGTTTATAAATATCAGCCATCATGTAATTCAACCATTTTCCACAAGTTGCCCATCGTTTTCCCTTGCATGTATACCCACTTTTCATATTTGACCATTTAAATAAGCTACTCCTCACTTTTATATTTGTAATATGTCTGGTCACAAAGAGAAGTTTACCAATAGAAATTATTTTTTCTTCTAGGCCCCATTAGTTCAGTAACCCCACCCAAAATATAATCTCTTGTTCTCACTGGTGTTTTAATATCACTAACCTCTGATATACTGTATATGAAACAACTAATTGGCAATACTGCTCTAATCTAGTGCAGAACCATAACACATAACCAATAGAGATGAGCGGATCTTCTAAAATTTGAATTTGCCAACTTCGACTAATTTTTCCCTAAAATTTGATTTGCAACAAATAAATTTGTGAGGACTTTAATACTGTAAAGCATGTATATTACACGTAGGTGAGACGAGACAGGGAGAGAGAGAGTGGACTCCGCTGACCATAAGAGCTTACACTTTACAGGAGAGGGGACTCCGCTGACCATAAGAGCTTACACTTTACAGGAGAGAGAGACTTAACCAGTGACTCGAGATGGAAAACAACACTCTGCCATACAAAATGTGAATGAGAATCACTGACCTGTGATGGCCAAGTTACTGACCTCCACTGTACAAGGTATGATCCGTAAGACGTCATAGCTTCAGGGAAATATGGGGAAGCCGTGTGGCTATGCAAAATGAAGTTATCCCACGCTCTGATTCTTCAGCAGTGTGGGAAATGGTGCTGGGCAAGTTGTTTTGTTTTTTTGCCAACCGCCAATTGATTCTCAAAATGTTCAAATTTGCATGAAACCGCAAATATCAGGAAATTCAACTTAGACTCAATCCTCCGCTAATTGTTCCACTTATCTTTAGAACCAAGATTTCTAGAGTTTACTCTGCTAATTGGATTACTCAGAATTTCAGTTAATTTCCATGGCACTACATAAAGATAGTCTTTGGTGTTCATACAATCAACTGCGTGTTTTGTTCCAAAAATATCTGTGACACCCATAGCTCTTCTGCAAGACCCTTTTATGTTTTCACCACATTTTTTAACACGCTATTAAATACATTTAACACAACTGGATCTCTTGTGACAATGCTCTTTTTCGATGCATTTTCGCTGTGATTTGCCGCGGTTTTCTTATGTGGTGGCGTTGGGCATTTGTGAATGTACTCTTACAGGTCTTGTAAATTCCATAATAAATTTTGTGTGTATAGTGGAAACAGAGACTAAATTATTAAACTTGGATTATTAGATACTGAATTAAAAGAATTTCTTGTACACATTTATATCATTGAAAACCACATACATTGATTAATAATCATAATATTCCTTCATAAAATATAACATTTCCTTTTTTTTCTATGCTAATATTAGAGCACTACAAATTGTAACCATATCCATAATGATGTCATGCTAATATGACATTTGACATGTAGACCAGTGACTCTCAACCTTTTACTAAAGAATAAATTCTTAAAACTACACCCCTAAATCAAGGAATCTCGGTATGGAGATTAAAAAAGGTTTCCATAATTTTTGCCGAAAACTGTGATCTGGTTATTCGTAGACTGCACAACTGCAATGACTTCCCCTCCTATGGTGACATAAGCACTGCTGTGTGTGCTCTAATCCAGTCCCATCCCTACTGTAGAAGTAACACTTCTCGCTACTTTTGGCATCTAGGGAACTCCTGATCAGGTTTTAAAGAACACCTCTGCCGAACCCTGGTTAAAAAGATATGATGAGGACAGTAAAACTATTATCATACACAATATTTATAATATATATAGATGGTAAACGCTTACCAGCTTCTACAAATTTCTCATCAATTCTCATATCTTCCTCTGTAAATGACAACACAGAATCAATGTAATTTTTATTAATTTAATACATTAGCCATAAAGTTATATACATATGCATGTCCTGAGACAAAAGCTTAAAGGTTTATTCCCAAAATCACGGTGTGGTCTTATAATAAAGTACAAATATATTTTTTCACTTGTGCCAATGTACCAAATTTTTAAATCTGCCACATTTTGCACATATCACCACCCTAAGTTTGAGCTGCCAGGCAATGTGGGCTGCATTTACAGGGAACAAAAAGAAGAGATATACTGCAGGATGAGATGTATATAGAGGGGACAGAAAGAATAGATATACTGCAGGATGGGTGATATCTAGAGAAGACAGAAAAGAGAGACACATTGCAGAATGGGCTGTACATAGAGGGGACAGAAAGGAGAGATATACGGCAATATAGGGCAGTATATTGAGGGGACAGAAATGAGAGATATACTGCAGGAGGAGTCTATAAATAGAGGGGACTGAAAGTAAAGATTTACTGCAAGATAGGGCTGTGTATATAGGGGTCAAGAAGAACAATATACTGCAGATGAGCTGTATACAGGGGACAGAAAGGAGTGATATACTGCAGAATGGGATTTAAATTTGGGGGACAGAAAGGAGAGAGATGCTGCAGGATGGGGCTGTAGAAAGGGGCTGAGAGGAGAGATATAATGCAGGAAAAGGCTGTATATAGAGGGGACAGAAAAGCGATATATTGCAGGATGGGCTGTAAATAGAGGGGAGCGAAAGGAGGGATATACAGCATGATGGGCTCTATATTTAGGGAACAGAAAGGAGAGATATACTGCAGGATGGGTCTGTACACAGAGGGCTTAGATGAGAGATATAATAATAATTTTTATTTTTACAGCGGCAACATATTCCGCAGCACTTTACAATTTTTACTGCAGGATTGGCTATACACAGGAGGCTGAGAGGAGAGATATATTACAGGTCGGGTTGTATACAGGTGGCTAAGAAAACTGATGTGCTGACTGCAGGATGAGACACTGTAAAGAGGTGCTGAGAGGAGAGATATACTGCAGTATGGGGCTCAATGTACAGGGGCTGAGATTAGTTGAGCTCTGTTTGTTGCCTGCTGCTGATATACCAGTGATGTGAAACTGTAAATGCTGCTGTATTGATTCATATGACAGAGCATTATCTTCTGGCATATACATCAACAGAGCAGCATTTGCAGTTTCACATAGCTGATCTCTGTGCAACAGGCAACAAACACACCTTTGCACTACCATTGTGGAGAAGTGCAGGATAGATGAGCTCTGCTAGAACCAGCTAGCAATAATGAAAAACCACACTGCAGCTATACTGATATAAATGGCAGAAGATAAAATCAGTCAGTCAGGTCAGTGTACAGGAGCAGAGTGTGCAAAGAAGCATAACATGAATTCTACATTTTGATTAACTTGATGATAACACAGAAAGATGGAGCTTGTCTGAAGCACACCGGAAAGGGGGGAGGGGTCTGCAGCACTGAAGAGAAGCAAGTCCTGCTGAGAAACATAGTTTCAGCAGGTAAGACTAGAACCACCCATTCTGATATGTGAAGCTGGATGCACTGAACAGCAGGTAGAGATGAAAAAATACACAAAGGTGCCAGTAAAAAACTTTGTTGGGCTTAGTTTGTATAATATATTCAGTATGCATTTACTGTGCTTTGTGAAAAATAATGCCATTCTGAGCATAGCCTTTTAATATTGATGACAGATTTTCTTACCTTCCCCAATTGTGCTCACTGTCCATGTGAAAGTGTAATTAAAAAAAGAAACAAAGTAAAACTTAATGTAAAACATGAATTACTTTGTTACTCAGGAGTTTACACAGAAATCACAGTGCTTAATAACAGAGCTGAAATCAGCCCCAGCCTTCAGTGAGGGCTAATATCTAACATCATTTCATACATCTGTATAGGAGGTCAGTGCACTGTTTTTCACAGATACAACATTAAATCCCTGCTTTTTCTTCACAAGTTAAACATCAAGAAATTGTTCACATGGAATAACATAATTATAGGTCATTACTCAATATACACATGATTACATAAGCATAGGCATAGAAAAAGCCTCAACACCAACAAGTATATTAACCAAACATGATATTTATTTATTAATTACATAAAATACATATGGAAACTGGCTGCTGAGCTGACACCACAAGGATGGTAGCCGATCAGTGAGCTTAGTAACCCTGCTAGTGCAGATGGAACGCCCTGCTCAGGGCTCACTGATTGGCTGCCGTGCTGTCAACATGAAGTCAGCACCGCAGTTAAAGCTAGACACCGGGAGCAGAGGCAGAGCCTCACAAGTGGACCTGGGGAAGATGAGTAGACCTTGTTTGTTTGTTTTTTTTAGAATACACTGCAGCCAGGGTAGAAAGTTTTTGAAAGGGAACAATCGCTTTAAGTCTAGGCTGCAAATATTGCAATGAGTTACACAAAGAATATACACTGCTCAAAAAAATAAAGGGAACACTTAAACAACACAATGTAACTCCAAGTCAATGACACTTCTGTGATATCTACCTGTATAGTTATGAAGCAACACTGATTTTGAATCAATTTCTCCTGCTGTTGTGCAAATGGAACAGACAACTGGTAGAAATTATAGGCAATTAGCAAGATACCCCCTATAAAGGAGTGGTTCTGCAGATGGTGACCACAGACCATTTCTCTGTTCTCATCCTTTTTGGCTGTTGCTTTGGTCACTTTTTCATTTTGCCATTGCTCTCACCCCTAGAGGTACAGTAGCATGAGGCGGTGTCTACAGTACAACCCACAGAAGTTGCTCAGGTAGTGCAGTTCATCCAGGATGGCACATCAGTGCGATCTGTGGCAAGAAGGGTTGCGGTGTCTGTTAGCACAGTGTCCAGAGCATGGAGCAGATACCAGGAGATGTGGAGGGAGACATAGGAGGGCAACAACCCAGCAGCAGGACCGTTACCTCCTCCTTTGTGCAAGGAGGAACAGGAGGAGCACTGCCAGAGCCCTGCAAAATGACCTCCAGCAGGCCACAAATGTGCATGTGTCTGCACAAACGGTTAGAAACCGACTCCATGAGGGTGGTATGAGGGCCCGATGTCCACAGATGGGGGTTGTGCTCACAGCCCAACACTGGGCAGGACGCTTGGCATTTGCCACTGAACACCAGGATTGGCAAAGTCATCACTGGCGCCCTGTGCTCTTCACAGATGAAAGCAGGTTCACACTGAGCACACGTGACAGACGTGACAGAGTCTGGAGACGCCGTGGAGAGCGACCTGCAGCCTGCAACATCCTTCATCATGACCGGCTTGGCAGTGGGTCAGTAATGGTGTGGGGTGGCATTTCTTTGGAGGGCCGCACAGAGGTAGCCTGACTGCCATTAGGTACCGAGATGAGATCCTCAGACCCCTTGTGAGACCATATGCTGGTGCGGTTGGCCCTGGGTTCCTCCTAATGCAGGACAATGCCAGACCTTATGTGGCTGGAGTGTGTCAGCAGTTCCTGCAAGATGAAGGCATTGAAGCTATGGACTGGACCGCCCATTCCCCAGACCTGAATCCGATTGAGCACATCTGGGACATCATGTCTCACTCCATCCACCAACGTCACATTGCACCACAGACTGTCCAGGAGTTGGCGGATGCTTTAGTCCAGGTCTGGGAGGAGATCCCACAGGAGACCATCCGCAATTTCATCAGGAGCATGCCCAGGCGTTGTAGGGAGGTCATACAGGCACGTGGAGGCCACGCACAATACTGAGCCTCATTTTGACTTGTTTTAAGGACATTACATCAAAGTTGGATCAGCCTGTAGTGTATTTTTCCACTTTAATTTTGGGGGTGACTCCAAATCCAGGCCTCCATTGGTTAATAAATTCGATTTCCATTGATGATTTTTGTGTGATTTTGTTGTCAGCACATTCAACTTTGTACAGAACAAAGTATTCAATGAGAATATTTCATTCATTCACATCTAGGATGTGTTATTTCAGTGTTTATTTTATTTTTTTGAGCAGTATATATTAAAAAAAAAAAATACAAAATGTAAAATATAAATGATAAAAATAGAGAGAGACAAAATACAGATGCCCAATGTTGTCAGTATAGTGCATTAGCAGATACTCACACTGGGATGCTTTAAGGCAAGTATGGGACATGAATGGCTGAGACCACCAAAACTCCCGTTGTTTCCTGAATACATAAAGAAAAGAAAATTCATAATTTTTGCTTTATAGAAAGCAACAGTTGGAAGGAACTGTAGACAGTATTATTAGAACTGTACCTCTTGAGTAAGTGGTTGGATGGTATGAGGCCAGCACATCTGCTGAGGTCTGATGCTTTTCGTGCTTGCCACCACATAGGGTCACTCTGGTCAACTATTTGCAAGATTTCTCCTCTTTTAAAAGGCAGGCCAGCATCTGCACAGGGTATGGCTGGGTCCTGCTGAGGCCAGTAATCTGCCATCGCTCTGACAAACAGCTTATTCACATAGAAGAAAAGAAAGAGGAAAATAATCACAAGAACATGGTTTCAAGTGGGTATAAAACACAACACCATCACATCTTTACCAGCCAGAGCATTCCATAACGTAGGGCTAGAATGAACTATAAATGATTCTGGAGGAAGAGGTGTTTGCTTAATGGAAACTTGTCACTTTACTGAAAATGTAGCCACTGGGTGAAAATGAATGTAATTTTTCCGGGGATCCGCCAGCTTCCAGTTATACAGGTGTACCCGAGCGGCAATAGTGAACATTCAACACCGCTCATTTTACTGTGAGCTTCGGTAAACTTGCCCTGGTACTTTAATTGCCTTTCGGCTCTGCAGAGCATCTGTGCAGAGCAACTGAAAGGCAGCGGCTCCAGGGAGGAAAGAAGTTCATTTTCTCCCTGTAGCCGCACTTTCAGTAAGGCAGCCATTCAGCATTGTAACACTATCAACCTACAGATTATTCCTTTATCTGCCAATAAATAGCATTTGCCGAGGTGAGAGATTCCCTTTAAATGAACATTTACAGATTAATTTCACCATTTCCTGACCAGGCAATTTTTCATTTTTGCTCTTTTGTCATAACTTTTTAAAAATGTTTCCATCAACATAGCTGTTACAAGGGCTTATTTTTCAGTGACACCATTAATTTTACCATATAATGTACTGAAAATCTGGAACAAAAATTCCAAGTCGGGTAAAATGGTGAATAAAAACACAATTCCTCCATTGTTTTGGTTGGTTTCAGTGTTAAGATGTTCATTATGTGGAAAAAACAATGACATAAATCTTCTGGTGAGTAGGATTGAACCTGCAATACTGCAGTACAACAAGCCCAACCTCAAAGATGGAGGCCCCAAGCTGCCATTGTAACTCATTGGCACCTTGCAATCATTTAACTGATTGACAGCAGCATTCAAGTTGTTAAGGCAACTAAGATAGAGGCAAGTGCCGGCTGTATAATACAGCTGAGACTTGCTGTGTATAGAGCAACAAGACAACAAGGGAAGGAAACAAAAGGCTATGGCTGCAACCTTCTGCTTTATTTTGTAAAAAAAAAAAACATTATGAGTACATCCGTGATTTAAAGGGGAACCTGTCTTGAGAATTTTATACATCATGGTTGAAACTCTCTTGTCATTCCTCCCTATTGTCCGCCTGCCTCCTGTGTCTGAATGACAGGTCAGGGGAAGCAGGACACTATAACAAGAGTGAATAGTCATTCAAAAAACAGAAGGCAGGTAGGAAATAGGGAGGGCAGGAGAGATGCAAGTGCATTGTCCTACCACAAAGCACTTGCAGCTCATTTGCATATGATTTCAACAGTGGATTTCTCAGAAACTGCAAAAGGGTTATCTACAATTAAGGTATGGATTTAATGACGTTGAAAGCGCCTGTAAATACATTGCATTAGTGTGAGGTATAAAATCCTAATGATAAATTACCTTTAAGGTGTGCCCTAGTATCTCCCAGAAAATCTAAGATTAAAATCTGATCCTATGTTTACCACCTTCATTTGCATTTCAGTAAGGCCACGTGCACACGTTCAGTATTTGGTGAGTTTTTTACCTAACTATTAACCAAAACCAAGAGTGGGTAAAAAATGCAGAAGTGGTGACGTGTTTCTATTAGGGTATGTGCCCACGATCAGGATATAGTAGAGCTTTGGACGCAGCGTATTGTTCCACTCCTGGTTTTGGCTTACAAATAGTGAGGTATAAAAACTCAAAAATACTGACTATGTGCACGTGGCCTAAATCCTTTGATGGTCCAGAAAAATTCCATGAGGGAGTAAGGTTGAAATTTAGAGATAATATATTTGTTTAGGTGCTTTAAATTTTTTCCTCCTTTTTTTAAAATGGACATTTATGAGTCAACTGAATCCTGTGGGGTGAGTGAACAAACTCTCTGCAATTACAGAAGAAATCATCCAGAAATAACTGCACACTTGGAAAACTCATTTATAAATGGAAAGAGATTTTTATTATGTCTGAGAAGGTCAAACACCTAGACACATGCTAATACTAGTAAGACAATAATAAGACACTGAGATTAGGCAATTCTAAATTTATCATGACTGTGAGGATAACTTAAATGTAGATTTTTTAACATTAGGTTAGTTAGAGAGCCATGTGTAAAGACCCCGTCACACTAAGCGACGCTACAGCGATCCCGACAACGATACGACCTGGCAGGGATCGTTGCTGCGTCGCTATGTGGTCGCTGGTGAGATGTCAAACAGTCAGATCTTCCCAACGACGCAGCAGCGATGCAGCGACCCGTAGCGACCTGTATAACGATGCAAGCCTATGTGTTTCTGTGTCTGAGTCGTCAACAAGGTCGTTGGTAAGGTGTCAAACACACCGATGCATGCTACCCAGCGGGACCTCAACGATCAAAGAAATGTCCAGACCATTCCGACACGACCAGTGATCTCACAGCAGGGGCCTGGTCGCTGCTAAGTGTCAAACATAGCGAGGTCGCTACTGAGGTCGCTGTTGAGTCACAAAAGTTGTGACTCAGCAGCGATCTCGCTAGCGATCTCGCTTAGTGTGACGGTGGCTTAAAGCATAAGTAGCATCTTTGGAGTGTTAAAGCAAACATATAGGAACTAAAAGAAATGGATTCAACTTACCATGGTGTGACTGCTTACAGTGCGATCACCTACGGGTATGAGTTTAAAGATGATTGTCCCTTCAGAATGAACCTGCAGAATTATTAAAGAATATTTATTGGGATAAAAGACAAAAGGAGGAAAAAAAGAATAGATATAGAAAAGAATTAGAGGGAAAAGGAGAGAAAGAAAGAGAAATGAATGGCAATAGAGAATGAGTTTTGAAAGGGAAAGAAAAAAGAAAAGAGATTTAACCTGTCACATCATTTTGCCCTTCTAAACTGCTCCCAATGCCATACAGGTCATCTAATGTGTAGCCCAAACCTGTCTATAAGGCTAAACGCCTTAGCATATAAGTAGAAAAAGTCATCTTTGCTCACCTTCTATGTAAATCCCTGGCTTACAGTCATGTGTGTGCTCCTGGATATCGTTTCATTCACGCTCCTCCGGCCAGTAGTCATGAGTCGACCACCGTAGTTTAAATGATGGGAAGAACTAATCCAATGTTGCGGCCCTCTCTCAGGAAATCACATGGCTTTGCGCTGATATCCAGCTCCCCGGACGTGCACATTGAATCTGGGTATATGTCCCCAGCTTCACTTTCGATCTGCGCATGCTCTGGAAGGTGCTGGTACTTAGAGGCTTGGTGCATGCTGTGAGTGCTCATTGCTCACATCGCTACATGCGCTCAAGGCATGTACCAAGCTTCTAAGTACCGGCACCTTCCAGAGCATGCGCAGATCAAAAGTGAAGCTGGGTAAGAACACCCAGCTTCAATGCACATGCCAGAGGAGCTGGCTGTCAGCACAAACCTGTGGTGATTTGCTCAGTGAGGGTCGTGATGTTTGATCAGTTCAGTCCATCATTATAACTGCAGTGAGCAATGAGCATGACTATTGGCCAGAGGAGCATGACTGGAGCAATATCCAGAGTCACCCACATGACTGGAAACCTGGGATTTACAAGGTGAGCAAAGACTAAAAGTGTTTTTACTTATATACTGGTGTGTTTAGCTTTTTAGATACATTAGGGATGCACATAACATGACCTCTATATCATTGGTGGCAGTTTATAGGTCAAAATGGCATGACACGTTCCCTTTAAAGAGAGGGAGAGAATCCAGAGCAAGAAGAAAAGGGAGGGACGGAGAGAAAAGAGTGGGGGATAGAGAAAGGATTGGAGAGAGGGAAGGGAAGAGAGAGGAGACAGATGGGGAGAAGAAAGGGAGAGAGATTAAGACAGCAAAGCAAGAGAGATGGGTAAAGGGAGAATAAAGAGAAACAATATAAAAAAGAGGTAATAAGGAAGAGTGAAAACTGAGAAGATAAAAAAGACATAGAAAAGAAAGAGCATAGGGAAGAAGCATAATATTCTTCTGTATTCTGCCCCCCATCCATCTCTTCCAATTATAGAGCATAGGGAAGAAGCACAATATTCTTCTGTATTCTGCCCCCCATCCATCTCTTCCAATTATAGAGCATAGGGAAGAAGCACAATATTCTTCTGTATTCTGCCCCCCATCCATCTCTTCCGATTATAGAGCATAGGGAAGAAGCACAATATTCTTCTGTATTCTGCCCCCCATCCATCTCTTCCGATTATACCTCTCATCTTGGGTATGTTATTCCCAAACTCACGCCCTTTTGTTGTCTGTGCCTACACGACAGTGTACGTATAAGTAGAATCTAGCAATGCAAATGCCTACTAATATTCAATCATTTATATGCAATATGCTAAAAACATAACATTTGCATACAAATAACTGTAGTGCTCAGGTAGATCACTGTAGAAGATGTGAAATGTGTGTAATTTTATATGATATTACATATATACCAGAATCTGAATAACTTGTTCAGGTTCCAGGCCGTCCACAGGAACCCCATTTACTTCTACCAGTTTATCACCAGCATACAGGAGACCTGTGATGGAAGTAAGGAACAGGTTCAATGATACAATGTACACTTCACAATACTGACACACTTAAAGGGGTTGTCCAGGTTTTTCACTGTTGCTTTTTTGCTGTTGATAGGTAAAGGGGTTGACTGCAGTCTTGTGAATCTTCACACAAGCATGCGAAGCTGCGTCTAGTCAGCATGTGGCTGGGAGTATGCATATCACATACTTGCGGTCACATGACTGCTCGATCCTCACCGCCGGCACCAGAGAATCCTCACAATACGCACTGTGCGCAGTGTGAGGATTCACAGGTCTGCAGTCACATAGAGCAACTGCAGATTTTGTGATAAACCTGGACAACCTCTTTAATAATAATCACACTTTTTATTCCAGTTGTGTACACTTACCACTTCTATCTGCAAGGCCACCATGGATGACTCTGGCAACTATGATGTCACCAGTGATTTCATGACGTTTAATTGTAGCGCCCTTGGAAAAAATAATATTATGTAAGGGTCACTGATGAGACATTTATGACATAACTATTCAGGTTAGTCTATGTATATGACTGCGTATAAAGAAGAAGATGAACTAAAGGAGTTTACCACTAAATATGACACGGGGCATTTTATGGGCACTAACCATAATTAGTAGGTGAATTGGCATTAATGCACCTGTACAAAACGACCAATGACAACCCATAACTGTACTGGAATCAAAATTAACAATTGACATGTAAGAGGGACGGCAAAAAATCATCGCCACAACCCCTTACAGAAGACATATAAACTATATAGTTGAGTTGATCCAGCGGAGTAACTGTCCAACCTGAGTCACGTAATGTCACACTGTGGTTATACCCGATCAGCTGTTATTACATGTATACTAGGTTTACTCTGCAGACTGCAGTTCAGACTTCCTTTTTTCTGAATGCCATTACAGGAACAAAAAATATGAAACTCCAGCAAGAAAAACATTTGTCCTGTGATGGATATAAACAGTGCTAGACTGACCCAATTGCCATTAATGGGGTCCATTTGGTTTCTGTTTTGGGTGTCTGTCATTTTAACAGAATAAAAAGCTCTGAATTCTGCCATTTTTTACGTGTAAAAATTAAAGAACATATCTGTATGGGTGCTGGCCCTTTAAATAGTAATGTGTGCACTATCTCATGAGGTCAAGGGGCACCTTACACCGAATGCGTAGCTATGGCTCTGTTAACGTATCAGGCAATGGGCGCAGTCAGACAGCCGTATAAATCGGATCGAGATTGGACGACAATGCACGGACTGGCCGGCGGATCTCCGACCTGAGCATGACAGCTGCATTCAAATACATGAAGCCATTATACTAAGGTTGGGAGAGCTGCCGACCAGTCTGTGCACAGCGTTCCGATCTTGGCACAATTTATACGACTGTCTGACTGCGCCCAATTGATCAGTAATGGTTAAATTACTAAGTATTATTGTGTGTGCTGTGAGTATATGAGCTTGGCTATGGTCACTCAAGGCAGATCCAGGGTATAAAATGCTCATTCTACTGCAACTCCTGGTCAGAAGCTGCTGCTGATAGGTAATGGGGTTGTCTGTCAGTAAAACACATGTTTTTTTTTAGCCATTATAAATAATAAACGGAGGCATACTCACCTTCCGGCATACCTGCGGATCCAGCACAGGCCGCTGTGGAAATGGTGTCTGCCCCGTTCAGAAGTCCCAGAAGCTCTGCATATGACATTTCTCCGATGACATGCTCTTCTGCTTACCTGACTAGTTATAGACTGCAGCGGTGGACTCCCAAACGAGGCAGACCCCGCTTTCGGAGCGGCCTGCACTGGATCCGCAAAGGTAAGCCTCCATTTTTAATCAACCCATGGCTTAAAAAAAATGACTGTCAGACAACGCCTTTAAGTAAAGGATGTTGAGAGACCTATTCAGGATTGCTGCTAAATTGAGCCTATCAGGACAAAAATCTGTAGAGTGATGGGGGATCTGGAACAACAGATGGCTGCAGACAACTACCTGGTGACTACCTCAGGGCAACTCTTGTCCTGGTTAAAAATATCATATGAGTGTTGTTCAATAAGTTATCTACCCCAGCATGTTCTGCCAGTGTTAGAGCTGAACTTTTCTGTGCCTGTTGAGACATACAAGTGCTTCTCATTAAATTAGAATATCATTAAAAAGTTGATTTATTTCAGTTCTTCAATACAATAAGTGAAACTCATATATTATATAGAGTCATTACAAACAGAGTGATCTATTTCAATTGTTTATTTCTGTTAATGTAAGGGCTGTGGAGTCGGTAAGCCAAACCTCCGACTTTGACTCCAACTCCGACTCCTCAATTTCCATGACACCGACTCCACGACTCCCTCATACATGGCTCGTGTTTAAGTGATAAATTTACTCGAGCACAGATTCATCTCAGCTAAAAGTCTAAACCTTAGATCAGGAATAGGACAGACATTTATAGGACATTTCATAACTTTCCCAAATGATTATGAAAAAATATTCCCCACAAACCGCATTGAACTACTGTACCCAATTTATTATAAATTTTAGAAGTTGGAGTCGGAGTCTGTCCCTTTTATACTTGTTCCGATTCCGACTCCACCTACACGACTTCGACACCACAGCCCTGGTTAATGTTGATGATTATGGTTTACAGCCAATGAAAACACAAAAGTCATTATCTCAGTAAATTAGAATAATTAACAAAAACACCTACAAAGGCTTCCGAAGCATTTAAAAAGGTCCCTTAGTCTGTTTCAGTAGACTCCACAATCATGGGGAAGACTGCTGACTTCACAGATGTTCAGAAGGCAGTCATTGACACACTCCACAAGGAGGGTAAGCCACAAAAAGTCATTGCTAAAGAAGCTGGCTGTTCACAGAGTGCTGTCTCCAAGCATATTAATGGAAAGTTGAGTGCAAGGAAAAAGTGTGGTAGAAAAAGGTGCACAAGCAACCGGGATAACCACAGCCTTGAAAGGATTGTTAATAAAAGGCCATTCAAAAATTTGGGGGAGATTCACAAAGAGTGGACTGCTGCTGGAGTCATTGCTTCAAGAGCCACCACACAAGACGTATCCAGGACATGGGCTACAAGTGTCACATTCCTTGTGTCAAGCCACTCATGACCAATAGACAATGCCAGAAGCGTCTTACCCGGGCCAAGGAGAAAAAGACCTGGACTGTTGCTCAGTGGTCCAAGATGTTGTTTTCAGATGAAAGTAAATTTTGCATTTCATTTGGAAATCAAGGTCCCAGACTCTGGAAGAAGAGTGGAGAGGCCACAATCCAAGCTGCTTGAGGTCTAGTGTGAAGTTTCCTCAATCGGTGATGGTTTGGGGGGCCATGTCATCTGCTGGTGTAGGTCCACTGTGTTTCATCAAGACCAAAGTCAGCGCAGCCGTCTACCAAGAAATTTTAGAGCACTTCATGCTCTGCCGACAAGCTTTTTGGAGATGGAAATTTAATTCTCCAGCAGGACTTGGCACCTGTCCACACTGCCAAAAGTACCAATACCTGGTTTAAAAACAACAGTATCACTGTGCTTGACAGGCCAGCAAACTCGCCTGACCTTAACCCCATCGAGAATCTATGGGGTATTGTGAAGAGGAAGATGAGAGACACCAGACCCAACAATGCAGACGAGCTGAAGGTTGCTATCAAAGCAACCTGGGCTTCCATAACACCTCAGCAATGCCACAGGCTGATCGCCTCCATACCACGCCACATTGATGCAGTAATTGATGCAAAAGGAGCCCCGACCAAGTATTGAGTGCATTTACTGAACATACATTTCAGTAGGCCAACATTTCAGATTTTAAAAACATTTTTCAAGCTGTTGTTATAAAGTATTCTAATTTACTGAGATAATGACTATTGTGTTTTCATTGGCTGTAAGCCATAATCATCAACATTAACAGAAATAAACACTTGAAATAAATTACTCTGTTTGTAATGACTCTATATAATATATGAGTATATACAGTGGTGGCCAAAAGTATTGGCACCCCTGCAATTCTGTCAGATAATACTCAGTTTCTTCCTGAAAATGATTGCAATCACAAATTCTTTGGTCTTATTATCTTCATTTAATTTGCTTGCAAGGAAAAAACACAAAAGAAAATGAAGCAAAAATCAAATCATTGATCATTTCACACAAAACTCCAAAAATGGGCCAGACAAAAGTATTGGCACCCTCAGCCTAATACTTGGTTGCACAAGCTTTAGCCAAAATAACTGCGAACAACCGCTTCCGGTAACCATCAATGAGTTTCTTACAATGCTCTGCTGGAATTGTAGACCATTCTTCTTTGGCAAACTGCTCCAGGTCCCTGATATTTGAAGGGTGCCTTCTCCAAACTGCCATTTTGAGATCTCTCCACAGGTGTTCTATGGGATTCAGGTCTGGACTCATTGCTGGCCACCTTAGAAGTCTCCAGTGCTTTCTCTCAAACCATTTTATAGTGCTTTTGGAAGTGTGTTTTGGGTCATTGTCCTGCTGGAAGACCCATGACCTCTGAGGGAGACCCAGCTTTCTCACACTGGGCCCTACATTATGCTGCAAAATTTGTTGGTAGTCTTCAGACTTCATAATGCCATGCACACGGTCAAGCAGTCCAGTGCCAGAGGGAGCAAAGCAACCCCAAAACATTAGGGGACCTCCGCCATGTTTGACTGTAGGGACCATGTTCTTTTCTTTGAATGCCTCTTTTTTTTCCTGTACACTCTATGTTGATGCTTTTTCCCAAAAAGCTCTACTTTTGTCTCATCTGACCAGAGAACATTCTTCCAAAACGTTTTAGGCTTTCTCAGGTAAGTTTTGGCAAACTCCAGCCTGGCTTTTTTATGTCTCGGGGTAAGAAGTGGGGTCTTCCTGGGTATCCTACCATACAGTCCCTTTTCATTCAGACGCCGACGGATAGTACGGGTTGACACTGTTGTACCCTTGGACTGCAGGGCAGCTTGAACTTGTTTGGATGTTAGTCGAGGTTCTTTATCCACCATCCGCACAATCTTGCGTTGAAATCTCTCGTCAATTTTTCTTTTCCGTCCACATCTAGGGAGGTTAGCCACAGTGCCATGGGCTTTAAACTTCTTGATGACACTGCGCACGGAAGACAGAGGAACATTCAGGTCTTTGGAGATGGACTTGTAGCCTTGAGATTGCTCATGCTTCCTCACAATTTTGTTTCTCAAGTCCTCAGACAGTTCTTTGGTCTTCTTTCTTTTCTCCATGCTCAATGTGGTAAACACAAGGACACAGGACAGAGGTTGAGTCAACTTTAATCCATGTTAACTGGCTGCAAGTGTGATTTAGTTATTGCCTACACCTGTTAGGTGCCACAGGTAAGTTACAGGTGCTGTTAATTACACGAATTAGAGAAGCATCACATGATTTTTCAAACAGTGCCAATACTTTTGTCCAACCCCTTTTTTAGGTTTGGTGTGGAATTATTTCCAATTTGGCTTTAGGACAATTCTTTTTGTGTTTTTTTCATTGAAGACAAATTAAATGAAGATAATAATACCAAAGAATTTGTGATTGCAATCATTTTCAGGAAGAAACTGAGTATTATCTGACAGAATTGCAGGGGTGCCAATACTTTTGGCCACCACTGTATGAATTTCATTTTTTGTATTGAAGAACTGAAATAAATCAACTTTTTGATGATATTGTAATTTAGTGAGAAGCACTTGTATCTGGATGGACTTGCAACTGACACAGTAGAAGTTCAGTCTGATGAAAGCACTGGAAGTGAAAGGATGACAAGTGCAGTACAGAGCAGCTCTACATAGAAAGGCATTTGTAGCTTAGTTCCATGATTAAATTCCTTACAAAGGAAGAAAAGAAGCCTAAAGAAACCCATAATAGGATAATTTCTGTATATGGTGATGATGGACCTTCCTACTACCAAGCAAAGGTTTGGGCAAGCTGTTTAAATGGGGTAAGGAATCAATTGAAGTTGACCACCATTTATGGTGACCTGTCAACACATCTTCAGAGGAAATGTGCCATAAAGTGGAGGTCATGATTTTGGAAGATTGTCGGGTCAAAGTCAGTGTTATAGCTCATGAATAAGGTATTTCAGTTGGCACAGTTTCTAGTATCATTCATGATGTTTTGATGGTGTCAAAGGTCACTCCCCTTTGGGTACCATGAATGTTGACGTTTGATTAAAAAAACCTGTCACCAGCAATTTAGCCAAGAGGAAATCCAGGAAACTTCTATTCTCTAATTATTAGGGGTGATGAAATATGGGCCCATCATGATCCTGAGACCTAACAAGAGTCCATGTAATGGAAGCACAAGGGTTCACCAACTCCAAAGAAATATTGTTTCCAGCAGTCAGCTGGAAAGATCATGGCAACAGTTTTTTGGGATACAGAAGACGTTTTATTACTAGAATTCATGCCACGCAAGACAACAATTACTGGAGACAACTATGCTTCAACAATTAAGGCATTATGTGTGGCCATCAAAGAGAAATGCCTTGGGAAGTTGTCGGCAGGGGTGTTGCTGCTCCACACTAATGTGCCAGCTCACAATTCTTGCAAATAACAAGCTGCTATCAGGGAATGCAGCTTCATGGAGCTTAACCATCCACCCTACAGTCCGTACCTGGAGAAATTTGTATGTGGGCAATGATTTCCTGATGAAAGGGGCAGTAATAGGATTCTTGCTGCAGCAAGAAGTCTCCTTCTATTCTGAGTGCATCCGATCACTGGCGGCGAAGTGGAATAAGTGTGTTGAAAAGTAGTAACTTTTAAATTTTCTCAGAAAATTTTGTTTTCATATTCAGGTAGATAAATTATTGAATACCCCTCGCATAAATTGACCTGAGACAGTGAAACGAGCTGTGGCTGATGACAATCTCAGCATTGGCCTGAGACTCTAATTGTGTTGTGATATTGGCTGTGAGCCTACTATCGTCTGAGAAAGCAAGGAATGACTGTAGCAAACATCGACAGACCTGAGAAAAGTGAGAGTCTCCGAAACCAGCATGAGGGCCTGGTCTGTGTATGACACTGGCTCATTGAGAAACTGTAACCACTACTTTTACCTGCTTCTACATGAATAAAGTGACTTCAAGGTAACCCTGCCATTCCTGTGTCCAAGGGTCCAGACTAGTGTTGAGTGAGTATGTTCTATTAACCCTTTCGCCGAGTATGCTCGGGCCGAGCTCTGAGTATTTACAGCTGCTCGGTGATAAGGTTAAATCGCTCCTGTGTGCATGATTTGCAACTGTTTGACAGTTTTAATACATGGGAGGAATGTCTATTTCTTACACATTCCTCACATGTAATAAAGCTGTCAAACAGTTGCAAATCATGCACACGGGAGCGATTCAACCATATCACTGAGCAGCTGTAAATACTCGGAGCTCGGCCCGAGCATACTCGCTCAACCCTAGTCCAGACCTATACCCAGGTTCTAACACACAAAGGAAAGGCCTAGATTTTTCGGTTCACTAAAATATTCATAAGTCTTTTATTTTTTGTTTTTTACTGATAGGTTTAAGTGGAGTCCCAACATTCTTCCCAGAGCTTTATCCACTTCACACTTGAAGGAATATATCTTACGGCCATATCAATGTTCTCCTACTATGGAAGATGTTAGCAGCTGCCTTCTAGCCATAATGTGCAGGAGCCACATTTCTGGAATTTGTCCTCAGAGTGGATCTGGCCACCTCTCTGGTAGGAATGAGAAGGTCGGGGTAGTCAAGTCTTTAAGCAGATTATACACTAACACAATGAAGGAAATGTACAAAAACTAATGTAAAGGAAATATAGGGCTGTCTCCCTTTACAACTACTTTCAAGCAGCTATAGATGGCGCAGCTACCCATTGCACAACTTGTAAAGGATTGAGGTACATGAAACTATAATGCCATACAACTATACCATATGGTTTCCCATGGTTTCCTATTACGGAAAGAAACATAAGATAAATTACACCAAGGTTCGGATGTTCATTCTCCTGTTGCAACTTTATTGCAATACTCTCTAGCTACTGCCAAAACGATGAATTACAGCTTGTGGGATCATACTAAAGTGGGTCGCTCACCACATTATACACTCCAAACTGAACGCATCAATAAATAGATGTCTTAGACCTGATGAGACTGGTGTGCTGACTGTAGAATCCAATTTATATTTTATGAATTTTCCAAGTAAGTACTCCAGTCTCAGGTACGTATAAATGATTTATTTGATAATGTATGCAGTTTGTATTATAAAATATGTTTACAGATCACCGTTAAACCATACTGAAAGCTACAGGAAAGTTTTAATATGGTCAAAATCATTGTTTTGTTTGACATTTTTAAGATTCATTTATGATCTGTATAAACCGTACACAAACTAGATCCTCTTGTTGTAAATGTACAAATCTGCTACAATTATTTTATCCTTCCAGTACTTATAAAAACTTTGCAAATAGCCTATAATCTGTATAAAAAAAAATTCTATCATACTATGTCTTCAGCTCCTTGGTAGATTTATGAGTAAACACGACAACAGGCTATAACCAAAGTCTGTGTAGTTATCTGTCCACAACTTCTCACTAATCTATATTTGGGTTAGCTCTGTATAGGAGCTGTAGACAAAAACTGTGGATTTTTTATCAAGGTAATTTGCAAAGTTGTTTATTTTTATTTATTTTTTTACATTAGATGAATCGGTGCAATAAAAAATAGCTGCAAACATGCACAATGACATAACATTTTAAGTCACCATATGGTTAGTTTATTTGTATATTATTAAGAGTCATTAGATGTATTTCAAATTCATTGGAGAATACATGTGCATGTCACTAAATTAGAATATCATCAAAAAGTTAATTTATTTCAGTTCTTCAATACAGAAAGTGAAACTCATTATATAGCGTCATTACAAACAGAGTGATCTATTTCAAGTGTTTATTTCTGTTAATGTTGATGATTATGGCTTACAGCCAATGGAAACACAAAAGTCATTATCTCAGTAAATTAGAATACTTCATAACAACACCTTGAAAAATGTTTTTAAAATCTGAAATGTTATCCTACTGGAAATGTATGTTCAGTAAATGCACTCAATACTTGGTCGGGGCTCCTTCTGCATCAATTCCTGCATCAATGCGGCTTGGCATGAAGGCGATCAGCCTGTGGCACTGCTGAGGTGTTATGGAAGCCCAGGTTGCTTTGATAGTAGCCTTCAGCTTGTCAGCATTGTTGGGTCTGGTGTCTCTCATCTTCCTCTTGACAATACCCCATAGATTCTCTATGGGGTTAAGGTCAGGCGAGTTTGCTGCCAATCAAGCACAGTGATACTGTTGTTTTTAAAACAGGTATTGGTACTTTTGACAGTGTGGACAGGTGCCAAGTCCTGCTGGAGAATGAAATTTCCATCTCCAAAAAGCTAGTCGGCAGAGGGAAGCATGAAGTGCTCTAAAATTTCCTGGTAGACGGCTGCGCTGACTTTGGTCTTGATAAAACACAGTGGATCTACACCGGCAGATGACATGGCTCCCCAAACCATCACTGATTGTGGAAACTTCACACTAGACATCAAGCAGCTTGGATTGTGGCCTCTCCACTCTTCCTCCAGACTCTGGGACTTTGATTTCCAAATGAAAATTGGAACTCTGGGACCATGTGGAGTGTGACAATGATTGCCTTCTGGACATCTGTCAAGTCAGCAGTCTTTCCCATGATTGTGGAGCCTACTGAAACAGACTAAGGGACCTTTTTAAATGCTTAGGAAGCCTTTGCAGGTGTTTTTTGTTAATTATTTTAATTTACTGAGATAATGACTTTTGTGTTTTCTTTGGCTGTAAGCCATAATCATCAACATTAACAGAAATAAACACTTGAAATAGATCACTCTGTTTGTAATGACTCTATATAATGAGTTTCACCTTTTGCATTGAAGAACTGAAATAAATTAACTTTTTGATTATATTTTAATTTAGTGAGATGCACCTGGATATGATGACTTTCTGGATACTAAAATGAGGTTAGAGAAAAAGTCTAAATGGAACTTGTCAGGTCATTTTATCAGATTTCTTGGCTTCATACATTAATAGATGAACTGACAATCGTCCCAAACATATCCCTGTTTATTTGTTTGTTTGATTCTCTTCAATGCAGCAAAAGCGATAAATTAAATTTTTAAAATGACTTCTGAAGGGTAAATTGGGCATTCACGCTGCCCGGAAGAGTCATGGTGTCTGGTGTCCACCTTCCAGCATTAAATGACACTCCTCTACCACTGTCGTCACTATCCAGCTGCTACAAGTATTGAGCTTGATTCATCGCTTTATACACCCCAGGTGCATAGTAGCAAGGTATACAGGACCTGGCTTTTAAAAAATGCTTTTCTTTTTTATTATTTTAACTGCATATGGAAAACCAGAAAGGGGCATGTTTGGAAGGATTGACTGGTCATATATTACAGTGTAACAGTGGTAGGGGGTAAAATGATCTGACATGTTAACTGGATACACAGATGAAACTATTTTCAGTTTTTTTTTACAGAACACTTTAAAGAAAGCCCACAGAATACTAATCATTATCAACTAGTAATATACATAGATATACATAGAAATAGCTATACATAGACTAGTAATATATATAGATATAAAATGTCTGCATGCCCCTGTTAAAATTTCAGGTTTTTGTCATAAGAAAAATCATACCAAGAAGAATTCTTTCAGAACTTTTTCCACCTTTAATGTCACTCATCTGTGCAAATCCATTAAAAAATATCCTGAAATCATTTTGAGGAGGGAAACCGGCTTATGATGTCAACACCCTCTTTTAATTGGTTATGTGGTTGTGTTTAGAATAAGCCAATCACATTTAAACTCATGTCAAAGGGTAGTCAGTGCACAGCTGCCATCATTTACAGTAATTCTGATTAACCCCATACTAAGCTTAGCTGTTGTTGTATGATTTTCCTGACTTTTTTGTTTGTTGCATTTTACAGCAGAAGCCATGGTCCATAATCAGCTTACAACACAGCCAAAGGATCTCATTGTTGAAAGTTATCAGTCATGATACCTTCAAAAAATTTGCAAGGAATTAGGTATAACATGGGACACTGTGAGGCCGGTCATCAAGCAGTGGCCTAAACGCAGCACAACAGTTATATTACCTAGAACTGGACGTACCTTAAAAGTCGATGAAAAGACAGAAAGTAAATTGATCCAGAAAGATGCCAAGAGACCCACAGCAACATTAACCTCTTCACAACATCCACTGTACATGTACGGCGCCTCAAGTTCCCGTAACAGTGCTGAATTGCGCAGTGACAGAGTTAAGATAACTGCTGTGTCCAACAGCAGACCATCGCTGCATGTCACCCTGGGGGGCTGTAAAGCCCCCCCACTTTCCCGCATTGGCAATTGCTGTGATTGGCCGGTCAATTTTGACCAGCCATTCATCACGTTTTAACAATAAAGTGGAAAAAAAAATCAATGTGGCATGCTGTGATTGGTCCAATCACAGCAGTCAAAATGGATGGGATGATCGCGATGTTACCGCTGTTTGTTAACCCTTTTGGTGACGACTAGCTGAACAATAGTTACTGACCAATCAGCGCCAAAAGGGTTGATTTAAAATAATGATTGCCGCTCTGCATGCCATCTATTCTTCAGATCTGGAGCGGTTCTGTAGATGCTCTGTGTACCTGAGACAGAGAACAATCATTGGTGGCCAGTGCGATCCTGCTGCAATCCTCCTTGTCTCTTGCAATCCTCCGGTGTCTTCTTTGCTATGCTGTGTCCTGTCTGTGTGACCAATCTGTGGTCACAGCAGCAGCAGTTACCAAATTCCTTTGCCAGCTAAACAACATTATTGTGGTAAAAATTAGAATTTTTATTTTCACAGCTCAATGGTATAAAATTCTGTGAAGCCCCGGAGGATTCAAGGTGCTCACCGCACATCTAGATACAGTTATATGAAAAAGTTTGGGCACCTCTATTAATCTTAAGCTTAATGTTTTATAAAAATTGGTGTTTTTGCAACAGCTATTTCAGTTTGATATATGTAATAACTGTTGGACACAGTAATATTTTTGCCTTGAAATGAGGTTTATTGTACTAACAGAAAATGTGAAATCTGCATTCAAACAAAATTTGACAGGTGCATAAGTATGGGCACCTCACCAGAAAAGTGACATTAATATTTAATAGATCCTCCTTTTTCAAAAATAACAGCCTCTAGTCACTTCCTGTAGCTTTTAATGATTTCCTGGATCCTGGATGAAGGTATTTTTGACCATTCCTCTTTACAAAACAATTCCAGTTCAGTTAAGTTTGATGGTCGCCGAGCATGGACAGCCCTCTTCAAATGATCCCACAGATGTTCAATGATATTCAGGTCTGGGGACTGGGATGGCCATTCCAGAACATTGTAATTGTTCCTCTGCATGAATGCCTGAGTAAATAGATTTGGAGCGGTGTTTTGGATCATTGTCTTGCTGAAAGATCCATCCCCTGCGTAACTTCAACTTTGTCACTGATTCTTGAACATTATTGTCAAGAATCTGCTGATACTGAGTGGAATCCATGCGTCCCTCAACTTTAACAAGATTCCCGGTGCTGGCATTGGCCACACAGCCCCAAAGCATGATGGAACCTCCACCAAATTTTACTGTGGGTAGCAAGTGTTTTTCTTGGAATGCTGTGTTTTTTTCACGCCATGCATAACGCCTTTTTGTATGACCAAACAACTCAATCTTGGTTTCATCAGTCCACAGGACCTTCTTCCAAAAATAAATTGGCTTCTCCAAATGTGCTTTTGCATACCTCAGCCGACTCTGTTTGTGGCGTGCTTGCAGAAACGGCTTCTTTCGCATCACTCTCCTATACAGCTTCTCCTTGTGCACAGTGCGTTGTATAGTTGACCGATGCACAGTGACACCATCTGCAGCAAGTGGATGCTGCAGCTCTCTGGAGGTGGTCTGAGGATTGTCCTTGACTGATCTCACCATTCTTCTTCTCTGCCTTTCTGATGTTTTTCTTGGCCTGCCACTTCTGGCCTTAACAAGAACTGTCCCTGTGTTCTTCCATTTCCTTACTATGCTCCTCACAGTGGAAACTGACAGGTTAAATCTCCGAGACAGCTTTTTGTATCCTTCCCCTGAAAAACTATGTTGAATAATCTTTGTTTTCAGATCATTTGACAGTTGTTTTGAGGAGCCCATGATGCCACTCTTCAGAGGAGATTCAAACAGGAGAACAACTTGCAAGTGGCCACTTTAAGTAGCTTTTCTCATGATTGCATACACCTGGTTATGAAGTTCAAAGCTCAATGAGGTTACAAAACCAAAAAAAGGGCTTTAGTAAGTCAGTAAAAAGTAGGTAGGAGTATTTAAAACAAGAAAATGATAAGGGTGCCCATACTTATGCACCTGTCAAATTTTGTTTGAATGCAGATTGCACATTTTCTGTTAGTACAATAAACCTCATTTCAAAGCAGAAACATTACTGTGTCCAACAGTTATTACATATATCAAACTGAAATAGCTGTTGCAAAAACACCAATTTTTATAAAACATTAAGCTTAAGATTAATAGGGGTGCCCAAACTTTTTCATATAACTGTAAATACCTTGAGGCGTGTAGTTTCCAAAATGGGGTCACTTGTGGGGGTTTCCACTGTTTAGGCACATCAGGGGCTCTGCAAACGCGACATTACCTCCTTTATTGATTCCAGCCAATTTTGTGTTCCAAAAGTCAAATGGCGCTCCTTCTCTTCCAAGCCCTGCTGTGCGTCCAAACAGTAGTTTTCCACCACATATGAGGTATCGGCGTACTCAGTAGAAATTGCATAACAAATTGTATGGTCTATTTTCTTTTGTTACCTTGTGAAAATGCAAAATTTGGGGCTAAATCAGCATTTTTGTGGGATAAAGTAGAATTTTCATTTTTCCTTCCATATTGCTTTAATTCCTGTGAAGCACCTAAAGAGTTAATAAACTTCTTGAATGTGATTTTGAGAAGCACTTTAATGGGTGCAGTTTTTAAAATACTTTTGGCCTTTAAAAAATAGGTTCTGTAAATTTGGCTGGAAAAATTAGAAATTGATGAAAATTTTTAACCCTTCTAACATCATAACAAAAAAAATTATGTTTAAAAAATGATGGTGATGTAAAGTAGACATGTGGGAAATGTTATTTATTAACTATTTTGTGTAATATAACTATCTGGTTTAAGGGCATAAAAATTAAAAGTTTGAAAATTGCAAAAAGTTTTAAATTTGTCAAATTTCTGATATTTTCACAAATAAACGCAAAATATATTGTCCTAAATTTACCACTAACATAAAGTACAATATGTCACTAAAAAATAGAATAGTCTCAGAATCACTAAGATCCGTTGAAGCGTTTCAGAGTTACTACTTTATAAAGTATAAATAATGGAAAAACAAATGGGTTAATTCTGCACTGCCATAAAAGAAAGGATGAGGGATACCAATCCAAATATAAGTGGTTTATTCGTTAACGCGATTTGAAGTATACAACTTCATCAGGACAACCACAATTATAAAGGGACACTGGTCAGAATTGTAAAATATGGCCTTGTCAGGAAGGTGAAAACGGGCTTCGGGGTGAAGGGGTTAAAGGAGCTGCAGGAATTTCTGGCAAGTACTGGTTGTATAAGGCATGTGACAGCAATCTCCACTGTTCTTCATACATTTAGCCTGTGAGGTAGGGTAGCAAGATGGTGTCACTCAAGGTGTGTGAAAGACTAAGTGCAACACAAAAAGAAGGGAAAAAGGGAGCCCAGACTTTAGGGAAAGGGGGGAGTGGAGACAACCTTGACTGATCTGATATCACCCTGTATTGGTTCCTCACCAATTGCCGCACGCGAAACTAAACCCTGTATTTCCCTCACGCTTGACCCTGGATAGGGAAGGGGAGATGAGCACTAGTCGATCCCCTCTGACAACTAAAGACAACAAGGGGGACAGACACGGGGGAAAGTAGCTTAGTTTTAGCCGACTTCAGAGAGATAACTACAAAAGTCCTCCTAGCACCACAGAGGAAGATAGCAGTCTGAGAGCTCCAAGAATTCACAAGGAAACATGTGAGTATCACCGGCCCCTTCCTGCTGCAAAGTGAAACTATTTAAACACACAAGCCAGGGTGTGAATTAGCAGGAAGGAGATAGCCGCTGGGTCCTAGAGTGAAACAGCTAAAAAGGTGTCAGTAATGCCAAGCGAAGCAATCTTCCGCAACTGCAGGGCGACTGTCACATCTGACACACCCGTGACAGTACCAGGTTTCTCAAGATAAGAGGTGTGAAATGAATGAACCAACCTGGGCGTGTTCAACTCTGATGCTGAAACCCACATCCTCTCCTCTGGACCATAACCCTTTTGAGTACACCAAGTATTGTAGAGAGCAACGCTGGAGACGAGAATCTACAATCCTCGAAATCTGAAACTCCAGATTACCATCAACCATTACTGAGGGTGGCAGTAGAGGTGAGGGCTCAAAAAGTTCCACATACTTCTTGAGTAAGGACCTGTGGAAAACATTGTGGACCTTAAGGGCCTGAGGAAGCTCAAGACGAAACGCTGCTGGGTTAAAAACGATGGTTATTTTATAGGGACAATAAACCTAGGTCCCAACTTCCAAGAAGGAACTTTCAATCTTATATTCCTGGTAGATAACCACACAAAGTTATTCACATTCAGGTCCGGACATGGCAAGCATTTTCTGTCAGCCATATGTTTATACCTGTCTCCCATGATCTTTACTCAGAACCCCCTGCCACACTGAGGAGAGCAACAAAGCAAAACGTTCTTCCTCAAGAACTCCCAAAGCTCCTCTCCCAGTAAAGGTACCAAACTGTGGATGGTATCCGTATGCACCAAAGAACGGTGACCTGCCAGTGGATTCTTGACGATGATTATTAATGACAAATTCTGCCAGCAGTAAGTAGGATGCCCAATCCTCCTGATTTTCGGAGATGAAACACCAAAGGTAGGTCTCCAAATTCTGATTGACGCGCTCGGTCAGTCCATTCGACTGAGGGTGGAAGGAAGAGGAAAAGGACAGTTGTACCCCCAGTCAAGAACAGAATGTCTTTCAGAACTTGGAAACAAACTGGGTCCCCTGATCTGATACCACATCGAAGGTAACCCCGTGAAGCTTCACAATCTCATTTATGAACACCTGAACAAGGGTTTTGGCATTTGGAAGTGCAGGTAATGCGACAAAGAGAACCATTTTACTGAAACTATCTACAACCACCAAAACCACCGTTTTGCCTGCAGAAACCGGTATGTCAGTAATAAAATCCATGGATAAGTTTGTCCATGGCCTACTAGGGATATGTAGCGGAAGATGAGTACCAGACGGACAGGTATGCGAAACCTTAGAACGTGCGTAAATACTACAAGCACATACGTGTTCAATCACATCCCGATGAAACCCCGGCCACCAAAAACGATGAGAGAGGAGGTCCGCGGTTTCCTTACCACCTGGATGCCCAGCAAGCACAAAGTTATGATGTTCCTTAAATCTGCGGCGCAGATTAGATGGTACAAATAACCTTCCTGAAGGGCAGGAGGCAGGGGTGTCCCCCTGAGCCTCCAACACCTCACCCTCCAGTTCAGGATATAATGCCAAAATAACTACCCCCTTCTGTAATATTGGGGCAGGGTTCTCATGGTCACCGCCACCAGGAAACCTCTGGGACAAAGCATCAGCCTTGACATTTTTGACCCCTGGACGAAAACTGACAACCAAAATTGAACCTAGTAAAAAACAGGGACCATCTGGCTTGCCTAGGGTTGAGACATTTAGCTCACTGGAGATACGACAGTTTCTTATGCTCAGTAGTAACAGTAATAGGATGGACAGAAGAATGTTACCATTCTTCGAACGCCAATTTGATCGCCAAAAGTTCCCTATTACCCACGTCATACTTTCTTTAAGCCGAAGACAAATTTTTAGAAAAGAAAGCGCATGGACGACATTTATCAGGGGGCGGACCCTGAGACAACACAGCCCCAACCCCCACATTGAATGTATCAACTACCACAATAAAGGGTTGGGAAACCGGGTTGACTGAGCATAAGTGCAGTGGCAAAATAATTATTTAAGGAGAAAAAAGCCTGGAGGGAGGCATCCGACCATTTGGAAAAATCTGACCCCTTCTTAGTCATGTTAGTAAGGGGTTTCACAATTACTGAGTAATTTTGGATGAATTTCCAGTAAAAATTAGTAAAGCCCAGGAAACGTTGTAGAGCCTTCAGGTTCTCGGTTCTTCTCCGGATCTATCCGAAAACCCAAAGATGACAACAAGTACCCCAAAAATTGCACCTCCTGAACAGCGAAAACACATTTTTCTAGTTTGGCATAAAGTTTGTTATCCCTTAGTATCTGGAGCACTTGCTTAATATGCCCTCGATGTGTCTCAAAATCAAACCAAAGTATCGTCCAGATAGACCACCACAAACCTCCCCACCAAATGATGGAAAATATCATTTATGAAATGCTGGAATACTGCAGGTGCATTGGTCAAACCGAAAGGCATAACCAGACTCACTTCCGGAGGAGTAAGGACAAAGTTTAAAATACAGTTTGTAGGCCTCCTTGAATACAAAAAACTTGTCCCTACTTCCTGAAAAACTGTCTGGGAGGGCAACCTTGGGTTCAGGTTGGACAGGCTTACTTGCAGAGACCCCCACATTAGCGACTGGTAGCCGCTGATGCTGTTGCTGAAACTCACAGCGGTGGTCATTCACCTCCAGAGACAGACTGCGCAGCCACTCTGTGAGCTCTGCAACTGAACCATATACCGAGGGAGAAAGGAAAAAAAAAAACACACAGTTAAACCAAAGTATCAGTTTTTGTTTTTTTTCCTAAATGTGCACGGCCAGTGATAATGTCACTCAAGGTGTGTGAAAGACTAAATGCAACACAAAGGGAAGGAGGAAAGGGAGCACAGACTTTAGGGAAAGGGGTGAGTGGAGACCTCCTAGGCTGATCTCATATCATCCTGTCTCCACTAACGTCCCTGTATTGGTTCCTCACCAATCGCCGCACGCGAACATAGATCCTGTGTTTCCCTAGCGCTTGGCCCTGGATAGGGAAGTGGGGGTGAGCACTAGTTGATCCCCATTGACAACTAAAGACAACAAGGGGGACAGACATGGGGAAAAGTAGCTTAGCTTTAGCCGACTTCAGAGAGATAACTCCAACCGTCCTCCTAGCACAACAGAGGAAGATAGCAGTCTGAGAGCTCCAAGCATTCACAAGGAAACATGTATCACAGGCCCCTTCCTGCTGCAAAGTGAAAATATTTAAACACTCAAGCCAGGGTGTCAATTAGCAGGAAGGAAACAGCTAAGAAGGTGTCAGTAATGCCAAACAAAGAGATCTTCTGCAACCAACTGCAGGGCGACTGTCTGTCACATCTGACACACCCGTGACAGATGGAAACCTTTTTTTTTATAAAGAAAAACATCCAAGCCTGGCTATTTTTTGCTAACATCTACATCAAGTTTGTCTAAAGCATATGAGAAAACCTGTTAGGCTACGTTCCCATGATCAGGAATAGCAGCGTTTTAGAATGCGCTGTGTCCAAAACGCTGCATTCCACATTAGAAGCACAGTGGATGAGATGAATAAAAATCCCATGCCCATTGTGCTTCTATTTGACGCTGCATAAACTCACCCGCGTCACGGATTTACGAGCCACAGCATGTCAATTTCTGTTGCGGAGACCCTAGTCTTCATAACAGAAATTTCCACAATAGAATGTATTGGATGCGTTAAATCCACATGGTTCACTGAACATATGAGGATTTAACTGTGTGTTTAGAATGCAGCGTTTTGGACACATCGAATATACGCTGCTTCCAAACTGCTGCTAGTTACTGATCCTGAGCATGTACCCTCATGGTCTGATGAGACCAAGGTTGAACTTTTTGGCCATAATTTCAAAAGGTATGTTTGGCACAAAGCCAACACTTCAAATCACCAAAAGAACACCATACCCACAGTGAAGCATGGTAGAGGCAGCATTATGCTTTGGGGTTGCTTTTCAGCAGGTAGAACTGGGGCTTCAGTCAAAGTGGAAGGAATTATAAATAATTTCAAATATTAGTCAATTTTAAAACAAAACCTTCAGGCCTGTGCTAAAAAGCTAAGCATACCTGCAAACCAACAAAAGAATGGATTCACCAGAAGAAGATCATGATTATGGAATGACCCAGCAAGGGCCAAGACTAAAATCAAGCAGAGAATCTGTGGTCAACCTGAAGAAGGTGCTGTTCACATGAGATGTCCTCACAACCTGACAGATTTGGAGCTACTGCAAGGAAAAGTGGTCAAAGATTGCCAATTCTAGATTTGCCATGCTGATAGACTCCTACCCAAAAAGACTGAATGCCATCATAAATTCAAAGGGTACTTCAGCAAAATATTAGCTTATGTGCATATTTATGAAACCACATTATTTTAGCTCTTTATTTTTCCACCCGAAATTATTTCAGTTTATTTTTTAATTGAATTATACAAATTATGGGTGACATTAATGGTGTAAAAAGTTCGGAAATTAATATTCTTGGTATGATTTTTTTACATGACAAAAATCTGGCATTTTAACATGGGTGTGTAGACTTTTCATATCCACTGTACAGTCTATAAAACCATTCTATACCAGATCTTCTTTACACCACTTGGACTACAGAGAGCAGAAATAGACCTTTATATTTTCTTATATCTATATTATTATTCTGTGAATTCTATGAATAGTTGAAATGCCTGGAAGACCAACCCAACAGTGAAGTCAAACACTGAAGCCATAGCACTTGCCAAATAAAACTTCAGATACAAAGTCAGTTTGAGCGCCTCTTGTTATTGTACTGTAAGACAATCAGAAATAGTTGTTTCAACTTCCATCTTTCTAAACTGGTACAATTAATTGCCTTCGACTTGAAGAACAGTGTATCGCATAATAAAAAGTGTAAGTAGTATGATAACTTAGATGGAGAATGTTATAGAAAAGATATTATAATGCTCCTTTCAGCCACGTTAATGTCAGTATTACATTAGCTGGTGATAGGAAGATGCTATTGTTAAGATCACTTTGCAGCAGCTGCAAACCAAAACAGTCCTGCTTTACCAGGTATGAGCCTATTAGTTTATTTCATGCCACCTAGTGGCAAAACTGAAAATGACAGCATTTCTTATTTTACATATAGCTGCAACAATATAAAAAAATCTCCAACATGTGTATAGGTATGATTAATTGAAGTGTCATATCAGCAATAAAAAAATAAAACGCATATATTCTATTTTGTAAATAAAATGCATCAGAAGTTTCCAATCTCCTACCAGAGGCTGCTTGTTTTTCACCAGGCACACAATTCTCATAGCTTCTTCATTCTCTGGGATGTTTTCCGGTAGCGGGGGAAGAACAGGTTCAAAATCTTTCTGTGCCACTGTATCATGGGCAGACATCAGTGCCTGAGAAGTTTAAGAAAAGTACTAATATAAGGGATAGAATCCCTAGCTGGAAACTTTTTTTTTTCATTTTATATGCTGTTTCTTATGCATATAAAAAGAGAACATTTTTCCAAATATCAAAATGTATTAATTATGTAGTGGTACTAACATAACAAGCAAGCAAACCTATAAAATGCCTTGCCTTAAAGTGTGGGCCTCGCAGAAGGCGTCTTAATTCACGTGAGTCAGATGAAGAAGGGGACTCACGCAGCACATCTGCAACCTGACAAGACATTACAATTGTGATTTCAACTTTTAGTTCCAACCTCACAAAATGTAGTTTATAATGTACATTAAGAAACAACAAACTGATCTGCAATCAGAACCAAAATTATACAACCCCCTTTGTAAATTAGGTTTATTTGCAAAATGTATAAACTTTCTGCTGTTTACAATAAACCAAACAAGAACAATTTAATAGCTCAACAAAACTAATATAACAAGTGATTTTTCCAAATTCTGTACTAATGCTACTTATAATGACTACAGCAGTCTTATAATTATTCAACCCCTTCATGACATAAATCATTTGTAGTTAGTAGCGCCCTCTTTGGCTGTTCTAACCTCTTGCAACCATGATACATAGCCAGACACCAGCTTCTGGCGACAATCCGGAGGAATCTTCACCCATTGGAAATGGCCTCCAGTTCACTAATATTCTTAGATGTATGTGCTTCAACTGCCTTCAAATGACTCCAAAGATTTTCTATGTGGTTCAAGTCAAGCAACTGTGATGGCAACTCAAGGATTGTCCAGGACTTCTTCTGAAACCAAGCCACAGTAGACTTTTTGGTATGTTTTGGATCATTTTCCTGTTAGAAGGTCCAATGATGTTCAGGTTCCAGCTTCTTCACAAGTTCCAGCTTCCTTCCTGACGTCCTTCCTGATGTTTTCTCCTGGGACTTTCTAATACTTAATTGAATCCATCTTCCCCTCCACATGCTGTAGGTTTCCAGTACCAGAAGCAAAGCAGCCGCAGAGCATCACTGGGCCACCACCATGCTTCACTGTAGGCATCACTGGACAACCACTATGCTTCAGTGTAGGCAACATCAAGCCACCACCAAATGCCCTGCTTCACTATAGGCATCACCTGGCCACCACAATGCTGCACTGTAGCCTTGGGGTTCTTTTCTTTTCAACTTATCATTCATTCTTCTATAGGCCTGAAAATTTCAAGATTTGTTTCATCACTCTACAGAACAGAATCTTTTGTGTCTTAGTTAAATAGTTTGGAGTATATTAGAGCCATTTTCTTGTGCTTTTGGGTCAGTAGAGATGTACATCTTGGGGTTCAGGCATAAAGACCTTTACATTTCAATACACGCCTGAAACTTCAGTGCTTACTGCTAGCAAATCTTTTGAAGTCACTCAAGGTTTTTGACCACCTGCCTCCTCAGGAATCTGATGGAAGCTGGTGATAGGTTCCTCTTTCTGCCATGTCTAAGTAGTGTAGCCAAGTGTTCCTTTACTTTTGAACTGTAATTCCAGCTGTGTCTTTAGATGCATTCAATGCCTTTGTTTCATTTTCTATCCTTTGCTTTGTGCAGGGCAACGATCTCTTCTCTTAAAGGAGTTGTCCAGGTTTTTCACAAAAGTCTGCAGTCACTCTATGTGAATTGCGCGCAGTGAGGATTCTCCAGTGCCCGTGGCGAGATCGGGCACTCATGTGACCACAAGTATGTGGTATGCATACTTTTGGCCACTTTTTGACTATACATGCGCGGCCTCGTTCAATACAAGTGAATTAAGCGAGGCTGGGCACGTCTAGTTGGAATGTGGCTGGGAATATGTATATCAATCAAATGACAGCTCGGTCACGCCACTGTGAGTGTGGTGAGAATTCACAAGTCTGCAGTCACACAGAGTGACAACAGACTTTTATGATGAACTTCAAAAACCACTTTAACTATTTTGACCACTCTTTTGTCTTAGCCATATTTCTAATATGCAACAAATGTCACAGTCAACAAACTGCTAGCCAGTCCAAGTATTTAAAGTGTTTTATCTCAAGTACACATGATGCAATCTTCAAAGCCATTGATTAATTGCATCAGTTGTACTTGAGACAACACCAGATTTCCAAATGTGTGCTCTTATGAGGGATTCTATTCAGCAGTGGAATAATTCTGTGACTGCAGTAGGCACTAAAAGTTGTGTTTTGTGTAGAATTTGGGAGTGGAGTATAGGCCCTCATATATATTATGCTGCTGGCATAAATGGGTTTGGCCAACAGCCTAATGATAAGGATCCAGCATGTCTGATTTCGGATTGCCGATCCTTTTTTTCTTTAAGAAATGAGATACTACCAGAGATGTCTGGCAGCAGCTCTCTCAGAGACAACAGTTGGGCGAGATAGCTGCCGGCTGAACCATTGGCCAAACCATCATTTAGCCATCAACTATATAAAGTGTATGGGGGGGTTTAAAGGGGCTGTCCGGTCTAAAATAACAAGTCTGCAGTCACTCTCTGTGACTGCAGACTTGTGAATCTTCACAGCACACACACTGCACACTGTGAGGATTCTCCAGTGCCAGAGCTGGGAACAATGGTCATGTGACCGCAAGTAAGCGATATGCCTACCCCGGCCAGAATCTGACTAGACTGTTTCCAGCATCACGCAATACAATTGCATTGAGAACACCAGGAACAGTCTAGTGGGGTTTCTGGCTGGGAGTATGCATATGGTCACATGACCGCTGTTCCTGGTGCTGACACCAAAGAATCCTCGCTGAACTCACTCTGCGCACTGTAAGGATTTTCAGGTCTGCAGTCCCATAGAGTGACTGTTATCATTTTAGACCGGAAAATTCCTTTAAATAACACTGTCGCAAAATCAAACTACTATTGTAATAGTATTAGTAGACAATATGGAAGACACCAACCTCACTGCATAGAGCACGAGCCTTTGGTAAAACAGGCACAGGCCTCTTTCTTATATATTCATGAAGACAATCATGCACCTGTTAGAAAAAAAATAACTATAAAAATATCTGTATGGAATTTGATATATAGTATAGTAATAGATGCAATATAGGTTTTAATTATTTATTTAAAGGGGTTATTTGGGACTCATTTATTTTTTTACTGTGGGTCTAAGAACTAACAGGCAGGTAGTTGCTAACTACCTGCCTATTCTGCCCCTCGCCCATCTCTGCTGGCTTAGACCAGTCACAGACCGCTCCTGCCGATGATTCTGTGGCTTCCGCTAACGTCACATTGAAAGATCAAGGGCTTCTCTTCCTCTCTGCTCTGTTGACAGGGCGTGACTGCTGATGTCATGCTGATTGATAGCTGGCTCCTTGCTGCATAACTTCGGGAAGCCGGCTGTCAATCATCATGAAGCTGGCAGTCACACCCTAACGACAGAGCAGCTGGGAAGAGGAAGAGCAGCTCTGTTGACAAGGAGCAGCGGAATCGCTGGCAGGAGCGGTCTGTGACTACTGTGACCCAGCGCCGGGTAACTACCTGCTTGTTACTTCTTAGGCCCATAGTAAAAAAATAAACTAGTCCCGGAAAACCCCTTTAAGTTGGAACAGGAATATACAGAGGGTCAATACCATGTGTCCAAGTGATGTTAGTCAAAAATTACAACAAAAAACACATAAGTGCAGTCATATAGAGAGAGAAACCATTGTTCACATCATATCATATATACAATCTCACTAATGAATTCAGTGAGAAAGCACTGTTATGGTCGCTTAGTAATATCTCCATCTATAAGGCTATATTCCCACAATGAGCTTTTGGTGAGATTTTGATGTTGACATTTCTGGCAGCATTTCTGCATCTATTAGGTAACACTTGGTTACTTGCTTTGAGTGCATTTTTTTAATGCGGTTTTATCACACTTTTGACATTGCGGTATGTTTCTTTTTGGTATGTCATGTTTTGAATAAAGCTGCTTAGTTTTTATTACTGCTTGGCATATGGCTTAGACAAAACGTTATTGATACAGTCATGCCTGGATTACATTCATTTTTGACTTGCAAATCTAATGCAAGTCTATTGAGAAAATATACACAGAAAACTCAGCATACCCACAATAGAAATTGACATGCGGCGGATTTGAAACACAAACCGCAGGTCATTTTACGCAGCGTTGAAAAGAAGCACAGAGGGCAGGAGCTTTCTATAAATCCCATCCGCTAGAACTGTAAGATGCTGCGTTTTTGACACCGCAACAACATGCAGCATCAAAAACACACCAAAAGCTCATTGTGGGAACGTAGCCTTACCTATCTTTGCACATACCAAGGTAAAAAGAACTCCGCACTCTTTTTTTAAACTGCAAGGTCCGGTTCTGTTTATTGTTAGGAAATCCAAAAACCTGACATTTCAATCAGATTATTTGCCCTTTCTCAAACATCAGATTGCAGGAGCTGATCAGAATGTAGAAGAGAATCACAGTGAGTGGCGGACTGACCGCTCTGGTGAGAGGTGCCTCTCAAACCGCCACTTCTCTTCTACATTCTCTCACCCGTTGGCAGAACTGGACAAACTTGATATAAAAGCAACAAAAATTGCAAAATAGGATGGTTCACATGTCTATTTTTTTTACAAACTGATTATCTGCTAAGAAAAAAACAAGACGTGTTGGGTATTTTTTATACAATTAAGGATCAAACTTTCACATTCCAGTGAATGGGCCTGGGAAAAATGGGAAAAAAGAATAATACTCTGATGCCCTCCATGTGACAACTAAGTGCTGTCCGCCTTTTTCAGTTTAATCAGTTGGAGAAGCTAGCAAATTATTTGTTTTTTTCTTTTTGCATGTAATAAAAACAGATACCACATTGACAGTAAAAATGGACATATATACCAAAAATGGATGAAAATCAGATCTATCACACTGACGAAAAATTATGTAAAGGATACAGAGTATGTTAGCATGTAAAAGTTTGGGCACCCCTGGTCAAAATTACTGTTTCTCAAGTCCTTTTGCAGTCAAGCAGTGGTTCTGATTTGCCTCTTTAGCAATCCTACCAGCAGCTCTCACTGAAATGTTGCTTGGTCTTCCAGACCTTATCTTGACCTCCACTGTTCCTGTTAAACCTGTCATGCCTTATCTACTATGTAAACTACCCCCATTACGTTGTTAGTGATGCAGTATGCATCACTAACATTCTTTTTTCATTAAAATTGGTTCTAATATCATGAGTCTATAACATTTTATACACTTATATCCTACCTGCTCATTCAGTCATAGGGGTGTGATCCTCACATTCAGTCATGGGCCGGCGCCGCAGAGCGGCTCCCCGTGCGTGCCCAGTGAAGTTCCCAGCTTCACTGTGCACAGCCGGAGCTGCTCCTCACAGCGCATGCGCAGTGAAGCTGGGAACTACACAGTCTCACTGTGTAAGTGCGTGAGCCGCGGCTGGCCATGTCATACTGCGCTTCACTTACATCAGCGCTAGCCGAGAGCAAAATTCAAATATGTACCAGCCGTGACTGAATGCGGAGCTGGCCCATGACTGAATGTGAGGATCACACCTCTGTGACTAAAACGAGCAGGCAGGATATAAGTGTATAAAATGTTATAGACTCATGATATTAGCACCAATTTTAATGAAAAAAAGCGTGTTAGTGATGCACATCGCATCACTAACAACGCAATGGGGGCAGTTTACATAGTAGATAGTGTTACACGCCCACCGCTAGGTTCAGATAGGGTGAGACGGGTTTCATGAATTCTTTGGAATCCTGGGGGGACCCTTACTCAGGGCTACCATAGGCTGCAGGTTCTCCCAGGCACATGATAGATTCAATTGCTGACAAGACACATCTGATAAGAGTCTTCATAAACAGTTGAACAGTGGAGTTTGATCAAGTACGGCCAGTACCATTTAACTCTTTGAAGCAACAGGCTTCACCACAGTACAGTCTATTAAAGCAGGCACAGTAACGTCAGTCTCTTCAGTAGCATAATTCAGCACAGATTAGATCTCTTTGCTGCACACTTCTATGCATACAAAACCACAGGTTTTTCCTTCATAAGGACACAATAGTGCACAGCATTTTTTAATTTTTTTTCCTGCATGGAGATGGAGGGAGGGGGGGTTTGATGAGGGAGATGATCCCTGTGACACGATTCCTTCCAGTCCTTATCTTTATGCCCGATAATACTCTGCACTGTTAGTTCAGGAAGTTTGTCTGACCTGTGTTTAGCTTTCCTCCTGACCCGAATTCTGTTCACTTGCCTTCTGTGAGATACAGATCATACACCACCTTTCTCTTCGGCTCCAGCAAGAATAATAAACAAGTTCCCTATAATCCCCCTGGGGCTCTGCTAAACACTCCCTGTCTCCTGTGACTGTGTTAACCCCTCTAGTTGCTGGATGCTTCTGAAGCACAACACTTCCTGTCTCCTGTGATTGTGTTAACTCTTATAGTTGCTGGATGCTTTTGAAGCAACAGCACTACTTCTGCATATCACACTCTTCCCTCCTTTTTTAATGTCGTCTTCGATATTCACCTTAGTTGGTCAATCTGACCAATTCTGAGACAGTGGTGAAAGTTGAGTAACTTTATGTACAAATGGGCATTGTCAAATTGGCATAACATTTATAAACATTGATAATCTATTCTATGACCTTTTTATTGTAGTACTCCTGTAAGAAATAAACAATTAACACAATCAGCGTCTCTTCAGCTGGAGCTTTTCATACGTCTTCAACCAGCTCTCTCTCTCACTAGGCCTTATCAGTTCTTTGTTTCTACAAAGTCTTTTAAGGAAAATCAAAGCATGAAAACAAGTATTTCCACCAGGCAACATATTCCATACTGCCTCTCAGTGGTGAATACCACTCAAGTGGGCTTACCTGGTCCACAGGCAGAGATACCTGTTTCCAGTCAACAGTCCTTGACACTTGACTCGGTTCACCAAGTGTCTCATACGTCAGCATCACGGGCCTCCTCATTTCTCGAGTCGACATCCTCCTGGTGGGTTGTTCCTCAGATACGGGTTCTTCGGTCACAGGAGTTTCCTCTGCTGCACTCATTTCCCTTGCTTCCTCAGATGCTCTTGGAGCTGCCTCTGTAAGTTCCTGTACTTCTCCTGAATCGCCTGTTTCCGCATGTTCTGGTAATTCCACTCCTCCTGAGTGTTGATTGGTCTCTTCAGGGACCAGTGTTCGATCATCAAATCTGAATTGGACTTCATCTGTACACCTTGGTACAAACTCTGGAGCCTCGGGACTTAGTTCACTCTCCTGAGGATGGTACATCCCTCTCCTTACCAGTCCAAGAAAAACAATGGTGTGCTCTTGTGGCACCCCAGGGGTCTGGTTGCCACAGTAATAGAAATATTATGTCTGAGAGCAAGTGGGAGGTTTCGCTGGTCAGGAGCCCTAAGCATGCAACACCGCCCGCCCAGACCTGGGAGGGGAGGAATCTGCCCTTATAAACTGGGTCTGGGGCGGGATTAGGAGAGTCAGAGCTTGGAGAGGGAAAGATACAGCAAGAGCTCTGTAGGAGCAGGAGTGAGTGCCAGAGGCTGGAAGCTAGATAGCTCGCCTTGGCTGAAGACACTAAACCCAGACACGGAGTCCAAGGCTGTGGGGACATCCAGGTCCAGCAGCAGAATCCAACCAGCAGGGGATTCCAGGTCCTCTGGCCTTAGAAGCCCGGAGGCACGGTCACAAGCAAGGGACCAGCACCGCCATCGTGGAGCGGAGGCTAACAGAAGGCCCCAAGTCACCGGCCATACGGGTGAGCACCACACGGTATACTCAGGGACGTGGGCTACTTCTACCCGCATAGAGCAAGATAGCCAGGAAAGAGTGCAGATAGATGGGGAGGCCTACAACTCCACCTGGCCAGGGGGAGATCCTGCTTGCTCACAGACTGACCAGGCCTCTACTGCTAACCAGTACTCCCGGGAGGGTCTGCTTTATACCATCAGTAAAGACCCTGAACTGCACCACACGTCTCTGTGTTTCATCGCCGCACCAGTACCATTAGTACTGGGACGCTCACACCATCACTCCCATCATCCACACTAGCTGCCCTGAGGCAATACTTCTCCCGTGGGGAGTTATCCCATACTTGGCTGCGCTTACAACATCAGCCTCAGCGGCCTGCAGCGCAGCGACGGTCCCCACTGACCGCAATCCACGGGTGGCGTAGTCGGACATTTGTTATTACACTAAGACTGCCACTGGTTTGACCACCCTGAGCCACGGACCGGGTCGCCGCCACACTGAGACTACCACCCCCCGCATCCCACCAGAGGCCCGGTTCCGGGTTCCCCACGCGGCCCAGGGGGCGAGTCACTCTTCTTCATCGGAACTTTCAAGCTCACTATCCACCTCCAGAGTGTTGCGCTCACGCCCGGACTGACTGGCGTGAGCGTGGTTAGTGATCCCACTGGACCATGAACCGAGGAGTGCCTGGAGGGGCGTAACTAAGTATCAACTCTGTCCGACCAAGGTCACACGGCGGCTCAGTCGACTCCGTGAACCAAGGAGGAACCGAGCAGAGGGACCAGGTGCTACTCCAGGTCAGACCCCGGTCACAGTTGTTGACCCACACCGGGGAATGCAGGAACAGGCAGGTTAGGCTGGCATACAGACAGGTGGGTACTGGCGGGCACGGCTGGTATGAATACAGGTGGGTATTGGCAGGCACGGCTGGTATGCAGACAGGTGGGCACTGGCAGGCACGGCTGGCATGCAGACAGGTGGGCACTGCAGGCATGGCTGGTATGCAGACAAGCGGGCACTGGCAGGTTGGAACGCAGGCAGGATAGAGACCAGTACAGACTGGGACACAGGTGCGGTGAACAAGCAGAGTGGAACCACAGGTGCAGTGAACAAGCAGAGCGGAACTGCAGGTGCGGTGAACAAGCAGAGTGGAGCGGAACCGCAGGTGCGGTGAACAAGCAGAGCAGAACAGAGCAGAAGGTGCAGGCAGACAGGACAGGGCTCTGTTCACATGGAACAGACTGGAAAATACAGGAAGATGGTTAGAACACAGGAGGTAGATGCGGAGGCAGGGAAAGGGGACAAGCAGAACCAGATACACACAAGGTACTTACAATGAAGTAGCGAGTGGACACAAAACTCACAAACAGAAGTACAGAGACAACGAGTTGGAGTTAGGTGCAGGTTCAGACACTGCAGGAAAAGGAAAGGTTCGGACATAGAGACAAATAGGTAACGGGCTAGGACACTGTTCAGACAGGAACTGAAACGGGAACAAGATACAGGAACGAGCCTGGGAACTCAGCCCCCAGGGTGGCGGAAACAGACTAGAAGTCAGAGATACAGGTAACAGCCCTGGGTACTCAGCCCCCAGAAAGTGTTGCTCAGGCACCTCCTACTGGGTGGAGGGGGTTTAAGTATCCAGTGACTCACAGCGATAGGCTGGGGACGCATTAGGACTGCGCACACTGTAGTTTTAAGAATCAGGAAGCAACAGCGCAGACGCCCTAAGCCAGCAGGCAAGAGACATACAAACAGCAGGTACTGGAGCAAAGTGTGCAGCCTGGCCTGATAGGTAAGATTGCGGTCTTGCATGGTGGGAGATGGTAAGCCATGCAAGCACGCCGCCAGGGATGTTATACGGAGCTTCAGTCTGTGGTGGTCCCTTAGTTGATCTCGGACGATGTCGGTCTACTTCTTGGAAGTCTTGTTGTGGTGGGAGATAATCATAGGGTAGTAGTAAATTCCGATGGACAATTCTGGTTTTCTTGTCTCCTTTTTCCAATCGGATTTCATACACTGGACTGTCATTGGCTTTCCTCCTTACGACCACATACACCTTGTCAGCCCAGTAAGAACAAAGTTTTCCTGAACCTTTCTCACATACGTTCTTGACTAGCACCCAGCTTCCCGGTGACAATTCTGCTCCTTAACATTTTCGATCATAGTACTCATTATTCTTGCACTGCCCTTGCGTAACTACTTTGGACGCTATGTTGTATGCCTCTGCCATCCGTTCCTTCCATTTCCGAACGTACTCCGGATACATTCTGTAAGTCTCTGACACCGGAGTATGGAATATGATGTCAATTGGCAGTCTTGGCGATCGTCCATACAATAGGAAGAAGGGTGAGTAACCCGTTGCATCGCTCTTTGTACAGTTATAGGCATGTACCACTTTTGACAGAGAACTCTTCCAGTCTTTCTTCTTATTAGCTGTTAAAGTGCGCAACATCGACAATAATGTCCGGTTAAAACGTTCCACTTGTCCATTAACCTCTGGGTGATAAGGCGTTGTGTGGAATCTCTGAATTCTACAGTACTTTCCTAGCTTGGCAAAGAGTTGGTTCTCAAATTCTCTTCCTTGGTCGTGGTGTAACCTCATAGGGAACCCAAACCTCAAAGCAAAATCATTTTAGATCTTCTCTGCCGTTGTTCGACCCGCTTTATTGGTGGTGGCATATGCTTGAGCAAATCGAGTAAAATAGTCCATCACGACCAATATGTATTCGTAACCACCCTTGCACATCTCGAGATGTAGAAAGTCTATTGAGACCATCTCAAACGGCTATGTAGTTTGGATGTTGCCCATAGGTGCCCGAGTTGATGTGTTGGGACGTTTATCTTTCAGACACCCACACTCCCTGGTCACGTACCTCTCAATATCTCCCTGCATCTACGGCCAGAAGAAACGTTCACGGATCAAGTTTATTGTCTTTTCCACTCCCCGGTGTTCCATGTTTTCATGGAGTTCTTTGAAGACCAACCTACGGAATACCGGAATACTCTGGGTAGTACCAACTAACCGTTTTGTCCTCCTTTACGATACAGGATACTGTCTTCACTGAGGTAGAGCTTCATCCATTCTTTAACTAAAACAGATACTGCTGGTGACTCATTAACTCTCTCTCGTTTACTTGGAAACCGATTTTGGTCCACAAAAATAAGTATTCTACCAATTACCTGATCTTCCCGTGGTCTATGGATTTTTCCTTTTGGTAGTTGTTGAATGGACAGGGGGTGATCTTGTTCTCTCGCTTTTATGGTGGTTTTCACCGTCAAAGGACACCACAATGGTGTGTCTTCCTCTTGATAGGCTTGAGTAGTGCTCTCAATTGCTTCCAGACTGACTTCCTTCGAGCATTCTTGCATGAACTCCTCAGGCTCTAGTGGCATTCTCGACAATCCGTCAGCATCCGCATTGCATTTTCCTGGCCTGTACTTGATGCTGAAATTGAAGTTAGCTAGTTCAGCAACCCATCTCTGACCCGTTGCATTCAGTTTTGCTGTAGTGAGGACATAGGTCAAAGGGTTGTTGTCAGTGTATATCTCAAACTCTTTGCTGTAGTAGAGATAATCTCTAAATCGTTCACAGATAGCCCATTTCAATGCCAGGAGCTCCAATTTTCCGGAATGTAGATGGTAATTCTTCTCGGCGTCTGTCAACATCCTAGAACCGTAACCAATAACTCTCAATTTTCCATCTTGATGCTGATACAGGGCAGCTTCCAGTCCAACCTGAGAAGCGTCACAATGAAAAACAAACGGTAAGTTGAAGTCAGGATATCCCAAGATGGGTGGTTTTACCAGGTGATCTACTAGTTCTTCCAATATCTCCTGGTGGTCTGCTGTCCAGGGAATGGGCTGTTGGGAGGAAACACCGTTGTTTCTTTTAAATCCGGTCCTATCCGCATTCTTCTTTTTATCCGTGGGTGTTGTGGACTCTGTCCCCCCCCCCAAGAGGAGGTATAGTGGGGCGGTAATCCTGGAGCAGTTCTGAATGTAAGTACGATAGTGGAAGAGGAATTCTAAGATCTGTCTCAGCTCCCCGACAGTAGCGGGCCGCTTGTCTTTTAAGGCCAGGAGCGATTTCTGCTGGGTCCATGGTATATTCTTCTCTGGACACAGTTTTCCCTAGAAATCAGACTTGCCTTTTGAACAGTTCACACTTCTTTGGGGTCAACTTAACTCTGTGTTGTTGATACCACTGTAATACGGTCTTCACGTGCTCAACATGCTCCCGGAAGGTTTTGCTGTTTACCACATTGTCATCCAAGTACGGCTGGGAGATTCAGTCCCTCAATCCTTCTAAACAGGTCTCCATGCCCCTCTGAAATTCTGCTGGATCTGAACTGAGCCCAAACGGTATGTGGATCCACTCATATAACCCCCACAGTGTGATGACTGCTGTCAAAACTCTACTGGACCTACTTTCACTTCACGGTGAAATGGTTTCGGCACAGACATGTAACTTCTAGTGCAGTCGTGTCTTTCAAATTGATTTTCAACTGCAACGACGCGATACAGCCTATATCAGAGTCATCTTTGGAGAATGCATGACACTCTTCTCTCAGCATCTGTTTTGCTACCGCTCAATCTTCAGCACACAAGTGTTCCAGGGGTACTAGGGGATCCCAGGACCCCGAGGTGGGTCGTGTAATTTCCTCCCCTGGGCAACTCCTGTTCCTTGGTGGGGAGACTGAATTCATGGTAGACCCCTGGGCTGGTCTCACACTGGCTGGATATACAGTTTTAACGGTTTCGATGTGACCTAACACAGTCTTTGGATCCAGTATAATTTTATGTTTCATAGTATTCATCACCGGTACTGTCACTCGAGCAAACCCACCAGTAGGAATTTTAAGCACAGTCTCACCTTGAACTAGGCCTTCCGGAAGTTCTGAGGAGTCTTTTGGCACGAACAGTCTTTTCTGGACTTTTCTTCCCAGTTCTACCCGGACTCCACACCTCACCCCGACCATTTGGTTTGCAGGGATGATGGTTGGGTGCCAGCCTACCTTGACTTCTTTTAGGTCCATTGTATTCTGTGCTTTCTTTACTCTATGAATCACATTTTCCGCTAATGAGTTGGGTATGGCAAGCTATGTGGCAATTGCTTCCACCACCAGCGTCCCTGACTTGTGTTTCGTGATGACTTCACTGATTACATTATAACCTAGGATAGGATCCTTTGCCACGTTCTGATCACTGGTCACGAGAAAAGGTTCCAAAAGCTCAATGCTTGTGTTGCTGTTCTTCGTGGCCCTCAGTTGGAAAGTCACTTCCACCCAGCCTATGAAAGGGATTTCGGTTTGGTTGACAGGTTTGCGGTGGAGTTCCACTGGTCCTAAGAGTTCTTTTTGCGACCGAAGGCAGGTATGTGGCAGGTAGCACCTTCTCCATTCTTCATTTAAAAGGCTCGCTTGGGCTCCTGTGTCCCACAGTGCTTTTACCAGGAGTCCATCAAGCTGGCACTGTATAAAGCACCTTTCACCGATTAGGCTGATGAGGCTATCTTTACTGATCGAGGAATCCTCCTCCCAGAGACATCATTTGACCTCCGCACTGGGAATTAAGTAACTGTCTCTCTTGCAGCTGTTGTAGAAGGGAACACACTTGGGGATAGTACTGACGCAGTCGTTTTACCTCATGCGCCGTTCTGGGGTTTGGTGAGCTTTGTATTTGCTTCTTGGGCCTCCTCCGTGTCACTGTTACCAGTCGCCCCGCACTGGTAACCTCCTGTCTTTTAACCCAAACGACCGTGACCATTGGCACTCCTTGGCATAATATCCTTCCTCACCACATCTCAGACAGTGGACACATACCGTACTCTGATATGATGAACGGCACACTTCACAAGCCAGGTATCTTCAGCTTTGGAACCTACTCCTGGGTCTGATGGATACAGGTTTTGGCCTGGGACGAATCAACTTTTTCACCTCAATCAACTCAGCTTGCAGTTCTCCTATTACTTCCTGCTACTCAGCGCTGGCGATCCTCTCTTTTGTTGGTGATTTAAGGTTCCCTCTCGGTGGTGGCACTGGAGGGTCTCCATGATGATCTTCGTACTGGCCACTGGGGGTCTTCAACTTCAGTTGACTCATTTTGGTGATTTTAGGAGCAGAGTCTTACTTTAACTTCTGTTAAACTTCAAACTTGCTGCCTCATTCATTTTTTCAATTAGGACTTCGTCCAGAATACCAGGATCTTCTAGACACTGTTTCAGCTGCAACTTGATGTCTTTGCTATTTATTCCAGATCCCAATGATCTCAAGAACTTCTTCTGGAGTAGTCCAGCATCAAACTTCTCCGCTTCTACATCTCTGGATGCAAACAACAGACTATCCTTAAGTTCAATTGCTCTGAACAAGAAACTTTGGGGTGATTCATTATTTTCCTGTGAGATGTTAATGAGTCGGTGGAACAATTCTGAAGTACTCTATACACAGCAGGGAGCTGCACGTAGCCATCTATACAAAGCGGAAGGAGGCCACACGGTGCCATCTATACACAGCGGGAGGCCGCAAGTAGCATCTATACACAGCAGGAGGCCACACTTAGCCATCTATACACAGCAGGAGGTCGCACGTAGCCATCTATACACAGCAGGAGGCCGCATGTAGCCATCTATACACAGCAGGGGGCCACACGTAGCCATCTATACACAGCAGGGGGCCACACGTAGCCATCTACACACAGCGGGAGGCCACACGTAGTCATCTATACACAGCGGGAGGCCGCACGTAGCCATCTATTCACAGCGGGAGGCCGCACGGCGCCATCTATACACAGCAGGAGGCTGCACGTAGCCATCTATACACAGCAGGAGGCCGCACGTAGCCAACTATACACCGCAGGGAGCCGCACGGCGCTGTTATGCTCGCGCCCGGACTGACTGGCAAGAGCGTGATTAGTGATACCATTGGACCATGAACCGAGGAGTGCCTGGAGGGACGTAACTAAGTATCAACCCGATCCGACCAAGGTCGCACGGCGGCTAGTCGACTCCGTGGACCAAGGAGGAACCGAGCAGAGGGACCAGGTGCGACTCCAGGTCAGACCCCGGTCACAGTTGTTGACCCACACCGGGGAATGCAGGAACAGGCAGGTTAGACTGGCATACAGGCAGGTGGGTATTGGCAAGTACGGCTGGTATGCAGACTGGTGGGTACTGGCAAGTACGGCTGGCATGGAGACAGGTGGGCACTGGCAAGCACGGTTGTTATGCAGACAGGTGGGCACTGGCAAGCACGGCTGGTATGCAGACAGGTGGGCACTGGCAAGCACGGCTGGTATGCAGACAGGTGGGCACTGGCAAGCACGGCTGGTATGCAGACAGGGAGATACTGGCAAGCACGGCTGGAGTGCAGACCGGGAGGTACTAGCAGGTTGGAGCACAGGCTGGATAGGGTCCAGTACAGACTGGGAGACAGGTACAGATCCGCAGATGCGGTAGACAAGCAGAGTAAAGCGAAACCGCCGGAGTGGAGAACAAGGCAGAGCAGAGAGGAACTGCTGGTGCGGTGAGCAAGCAGAGCGGAGCGAAAATCGCAGGTGCGTTGGGAAAGGCAGAGCAGAGAGGAACCGCCGGAGCGGTGGGCAAGGCAGAGCAGAGAGAAGCCGCCGGAGCGGTGGGCAAGTCAGAGCAGAGAGAAACCGCTGGTGCGGTGAGCAAGGCAGAGCAGAGAGAAGCCGCCGGAGCGGTGGGCAAGGCAGAGCAGAGAGAAGCCACCGAAGCGGTGGGCAAGGCAGAGCAGAGAGAAGCCGCCGGAGCGGTGGGTAAGGCAGAGCAGAGAGAAGCCGCCGGAGCGGTGGGCAAGGCAGAGCAGAGAGAAGCTGCCGGAGCGGTGGGCAAGTCAGAGCAGAGAGAAACCGCTGGTGCGGTGAGCAAGGCAGAGCAGAGAGAAGCCGCCGGAGCGGTGGGCAAGTCAGAGCTGAGAGAAGCCGCCGGAGCGGTGGGTAAGGCAGAGCAGAGGGAAGCCGCCGGAGCGGTGGGCAAGTCAGAGCAGAGAGAAACCGCCGGAGCGGTGGGCAAGTCAGAGCAGAGAGAAACCGCTGGAGCGGTGGGCAAGACAGAGCGGAGACAAACCGCCGGAGCGGTGAGCAAGACAGAGCGGAGCGAAACCGCAGGTGCGGTGGACAAGGCAGAGAGGACAGGGCTCTGTTCACATGGAACAGACTGGAAAATACAGGAAGATACGGAGGAAGGGAAAAGGGACAAGCAGAACCAGATACACACAAAGTACTTCCTATGAAGTAGCGAGTGGACACAAAACTCACAAACAGAAGTACAGAGACAACGAGTTGGAGTTAGGTGCAGGTTCAGATACTGCAGGAAAAGGGAAGGTGCGGACATAGAGACAAACAGGTAACAGGCTAGGATACAGTTCAGACAGGGACTGCTACTGCAATGAGATACAAGAACGAGCCTGGGTATACAGCCCCCAGAGTGGCGGGACAGACTAGAAGTCAGAGATAACAGGCCTGGGTATACAGCCCCCAGAGATGGCGGAAACGGACAAGAAGTCACAGATAACAGGTCTGGGTATGCAGCCCCCAGAGATGGCGGAAACAAACAAGAAGCAGAACTGGACCTGGCAACTTCAGAGTCAAGGAGCACACTGAATGTTAGTGTTGCTCAGGCACCTCCTACTGGGTGGAGGGGGTTTAAATATCCAGTGACTCACAGCAATAGGCTGGAGACGCATTAGGGGTGCGCCCACAGCAGCTATAAGAATCAGGAAGTAACCGGGCCGCCGCGCTAACAGTCAGTCAAGAGACATGCACACAGCATGAACTGGAGCAAGATTTGCAGGCTGGACTGACAGGTAAGATGGCGATCTTGCATAGTGGGAGGTGGTGCACTATGCAAACACGCCGCCAGGGATGTTACAGTACCCCCCCTTTACGCCCCCTCTTCTTCAAGCCTGTAAGGGTCTTCTGCAGAGAATTTGGAGGCCAATCCTTCTCTTCAAGAGGATTACCTCTACTGTCCATTAGAGGAAATGAAACTGATCTCATCATCTTGGTGACTAGGATGCTTCCTCCTATCAAGCCATCCTCAGCAACAGATGAAGTGGGTGAAGTACCAGGAACAGCACACAGGAAAGTCTCTCTCCGTTTGTTATCAGGTAGCACCCTGGTGGATTCAGGAGACAACTGGAGGTCCTCCGCCTGGTTGGAGGGTGGAGGGGTGCAGAGACTCGGGGGTAACCACCGCCTTGATGTTCACTTTGCCAAGCTTACTAGATGAAGTGGGCAGCGTACCAGGTACCGGGTGTAGGAAAATCTCTCTCCGTTTAACAGGTAGCACCCCGGGGAATTCAGGAGACAACTGGAGGTCCTCCGCCTGGTTGGAGGGGTGCAGAGACTCGGGGGTAATCACTGCTTCGATGTACACTTTGCCAAGCTTACTGGATGAAGTGGGTGAAGTACCAGGTACAGGGTGTAGGAAAGTCTCTCTCCTTTTGTTATCAGGTAGCACCCCAGAGGATGGTGAGTGACCGTCCCGCCCATCTCTTACAACCACTCACAAAAAAACCAACCCTGTCATGGCTGATTAACCCCCTCAGCACATAACATGCTGGAGAGAAACTTCTGGGTTTCATATGACGGAAGACAGCAATCTTCGTGATACATATCTCACATACATTTCCAGTGACCCTGTCACACATTGTAATTCTGCGCATGTGGTTCAACTTGCATTGCTTTGCCAAAAATGGGTGCTATCAGAAATTTTTTATTTTTGGATGCCGATTTAAAGAAATTTTATGAATAAGCTTAATGATCATTGCTTAATTACCTTAAGTAAAGACTGCAGCCATGGGGCCTGGAGCAAACCGTAGAGTACCCCAATTCCATTCACATCTCTGTGGTAGAAAAGGCCCAGCTCTTCAAGAACTAATGTGAGGATCTGAGAGAGACCTTTAAAAATGAATGGAAATGGTTAGTGGAGGCCACTATTATCTCAACATATGAGCAAGTAAAAGAAACATTATCACATTGTAATAAAAATGTTACTATTGCTTGTCCTACTATATTGGATCCTGTGGTATTTTTGAGGTCCGTAAGGGGTTTCATACTAAGATATCCATCCTTATAATGAAGACACTCCAGGACTCGGCTAAATAGGTTGGTTTCAAAAGCCTCAGTGATGAATCGGAGATTGGTCATAAATCTGCAACTCCGAGCGACATGGATACATGAATGGGGTTTACTCCATCTGAGTAAAAGATGCTTATTGTTAATGTTTTTTTTCTCTGCCTAATAAAGGGGGCACCTGGGACCCCTCATATCAGATTTCTTTATTTCCTAATACTGGTAAGTAAGGTGAAGCATTATGGCGGACAAGAAGTGAAACGTAATGGGAGTTTTCTCATGGTCATGCAGACCATGTCCAATATTTGGAGAAAGTGACATGATATTTTGATTTTTTCCTGACAAATATTGTAAGGTTAATGGCACTTCAAGAAGATTGTTTGATGACAATATGACTGGGACACAGATGGACTGCTATTTATTAGATGAGTCGATTGAAACCCTACAGCTTTGGACAACATTGATGTACTGTGTGAAGACAAAAGCAATATTTATGCCTCATAGAAATTAAAGAGTGGCTTCTATTATTCCCCAATAGAAATGCAATGGAGCAGGTCCTAATTTTGACATCCTCAGTTAAAGGATTATTCCAAAAATCAAAAGTTATCCCCTATCTACAGGATAAGGGATAACTTAACGGAACATTCAACAATCTCAATAATGGGGCTCTGGAAACTGAAACAAGGCTATTGCCCCATTTTGAATATGGCGGAGGTGCACATGCTCAATATTCACTCCATTCATAGTCTATGGGACTACCGAAGAAAGCCAAGCTCAACACTCGGCTATTTCCAGCAGTCCCAGAGACATTGAATGGATTGGAGGTCGAATATGCACACCACTGCTCTATTCAAGAGTGGGCTGTGCAGAACCTGGGTCCCTATAACTCCCTTTATTAAGGATCACTGGACCCTTAAAGACCAGTAGGTTATTCACTATTCTAATGATACGTCATCTCTTTCAATTCTGGGAATAACACTTTAATAATATATTGTTGAGAGCTCGGCATGTATCACAATGATATCACATTCTACCATTTTCTTGAAGACATCCTGGATTCATTTCCATGGTCTCCCTCATTTTCAAAGACTCTCCAGCCTTCTGTGGATGAACCATCAAACAAAGCAATCAAACCAATTGCGATTGAACTGTAAGATAAAAGAGAAAACTGTATGAGTATTTTTGTAAAGTTATTAAAATCCTCAGCTAAGCCATAATTGTCTGAAGGCTTCATACTACATTACTATTAATTGTGTTAATAACTTTATAAATCCCGGGTTTACAGTGTTAATAAATCTATAAGCGTAAATAAGTAATTGGTGAATCGACCTTTGAGAAATAAACCCAAGGGTCAAGGGACTTGTGCCAAATGGGTTTGTCTTCTGTTAGATCTTTAAGGCATATTATTGTGTTGGAACCTAGACTTAGTAAGGATCCTCAGATAATTAGAATCAGTATGATCTGGCAGGCAGAGGTCTTATAAAATCTGAAGTATCTCTACCATTTACACAGCCTATATACAGTACGATCCCACACACAGCCCCCTTATATACAGTATGAGCCCACACATAGCCCCCTTTATATAGTATGATCCCATGCACAGTCCCCTACATACAGTATGAGCCACTATATAGGACTCCTTTATACAGACTCATCCCACACACATTCACACGCTCTGCTCCGATCCGGTGTACGGACGCTGTGCACAGCACACACGATGTAGTGGGGTCATTGCACTGAATGGTAGAAGAAGGAGCAGACGGCTCCTTCCACCATCATTATATTCACTGCTATTTGAATAATGTTAATGTAATATATAGTTACTGTTAATAACATAGTTACTGTTAATAATAGTTACAATAATGTTAATATATAGTTAATGGTGAAATCGGGACACCGGGTGCGGGAGGGCGGCCGAATGGTGCTGCCCGTGGGCCAGTGTTTTCAGCCTTCTGGCTGTCTCAGTCCACGGATGGCAGTGGCACAGCCAGAGGTCTGGATGTTGTTCAAGAGCTGCATTTTGCCCAGGTCTGGTGGTTAATATTGAGCAGAATTAATTTCAGCCTATTGGTTTGGCCTCCACCACAGTCACGGACTCTCATGTGGCCCCTCGGGAAGATTAATTGATTTACCACTACAGTAGAGCATTGAGTTTTATTGTTTTGCACACAAGTGCAAATTAAACAAAAAGAGGTAACAAATATCTCAGCTTGCCAAAAATTATAAATAACCCTTTTTGTAAAAGATCTGAAGTATGCTTGAATGCAAAAACTAATAGTGATCCCATATATTATAATAACTTTATCTCGGAGTTTGTTGAATTTCCACACTGTTAAACAAAATGATACCTACAAGCTATTACAAATAATTACAATAAGATTACTATAGTGAAAAAGGTAAAAGAAATAAACCTGACTTGATCTGAGCACTTACTGCTCGGATGACTTTGGCAAAGTAAATCTTAATCAGTGCCTCTGCTCTTTTCTAAGAAGGGTTAATCTCCTTAACATTTAACAATAGTTACAGCAGAACACAAGTGACCTCTCAACCCGGGGCATGAAGGTGAAAATTCTCTGCTTGTCATATGTAAATAAGTCTTAAATTCATTCTACTGTTTTGTGCCATCCAGCAATCTTCACTACAGTGCTCAGCATAAAGTACAATTTCTGACATTTTGACAAGACCGAATCAATAAACCATAATGTGAAGTTAAGGTTAATAATAATATAACTTTCATTACAAAATCTTCAGTTTTACTCAAATTAGTTAATGCAAAAAATGAGTACACCCCACATCAAAAACTACTTCATCTAGTATTTTGTATGTTCTCCATGATTTTTAAAGGGAATCTGTCACCCGCCTGGGACCTATCAGACCTCTAATATGGGCATACAGGGTATAGAAATGTAAATCTATACTTACCTGTATGTCCCATATTAGCGGTCTTGTGGCTGTGAAATTGCTTTTTATAAAATAATTTTTCCTAGGCTTGATGTCTGGGGGACGCCAAGAAATGCCTAGTCTAGGGTTGCACATCCCGCGCATGCGCAATGCGCCTATAGCTTAAGGCGCTTTTTTTTTTCTCCCTGCCCTATTTCACTGATCTGCGCAGGCGCCGGGAGTCACTATGACTTCCGGTCCAGTGACCTCCGGTGTGCGCAACAATGAGGTTTGGTTCCCACTTCCTCCCAGCATCCTGCTATCTGGGTGGAAGTGGGGACCAAACCTCATTGTTGGGTACGCTGAAGGTCACTGGACCGGAAGTCACAGTGACTCCCGAAACCTGCGCACTAGAGCAGATCAGTAAAATAGGGCAGGGAGAAAAAAATATTTGCCTTTAGCTATAGGTGCATTGCGCATGCGCGGGATGTGCAGCCCTAGACTGCACGTCACAGGGCCCTGTGACGTGCATGAGAGGGCAGGGGAGGGGGGGAATATTTAAACTAAGCATAGGCATGCATTTCTTGGCGTCCCCCAGACGCCAAGCCTAGGAAAAAGGATTTTATAAAAAGCAATTTCACAGCCACAAGACCGCTAATATGAGACATACAAGTAAGTATACAGTAGATTTACATTTCTATGACCTGTATGCCCATATTAGCGGTCTGATAAGTCCCAGGGGGGGTGACAGATTCCCTTTAAGGACAGCATTAAGTCTTCTAGGCATGGAATGAACAAGTTGACGACATATTGCAACATCTATCTTTTTGCTTTTCATGAACGACCTCTTATAGAGCCTGGATGGACAGGCAGCAGCCGTGAGCAAGGCACTCCAGCACTCCATGAAAGTGTGGGTCCTGGCGTGGTGTTTGTACTCATGCTGTGAGGGCCTTTCACCCGTGCAGGCCATCTGTGGTCGTTGGTGTTGGCCGGCCAGAACCATAGGTTCCACAGTTCAATAAAGGAGACTCTCGTTCAAAAATAAAGTCTTTACTGAACGGTAACTTGTTAAGGGTTATGTACAAGGGATAGCGGGTACATAGTCTTCTGGATGTTTCATTTACAGTAAGAAGCATTTTCATTCACACAGTAACCTTCCTCTGTAGTCTACTCCAGGGCTATTGAGGCACAATGTTTCCCCCTATTTCTTCACAAGCCAGCTTCTATGCCACAGTCCTGATCAGCAAGTCTCTCTACTCGCTCAGCGGTTCCGCGTCCTATTTTTTCCACTACTGGCATCTTGGATCTACCGCTGGGTCCCCCCACTATTCCCACAAACTCAGTCCTGTTTAGGCCCATTACCTTCAGCGTTTGTAAGCTGGGGTTTATCCGTGACTCGATGTCCTATCCAAATGACCCTATTCCAGGAGGTCACTCTGTCTCGTCAGTTACTTCAGGATCTCGCTATTACTCTGTCCTTAGTCTCCTCTCACTCTGGATCACCCTTAAGGCAGCTCTGCTCACTCTGCACTTCCTACTTGCACTTGAACTCGAACTACTAACTACAGGAAGCGTTTTCTTTCCCTAACACTAATCCCCTCCCACTATGGGCTATTTCCAAACATTAACACTATCCTATCTTACCTTAACGTCACTACCTAAACTACAGTCACTATGCTTATCCTACACTGTACATTACTAACATTGCTTATGACACTATACATCCTATACTATACATTATACATAGCAAATTACATCACAATATACATATATATACAAAGACGCAAGACATAATTCACAGTACACAATACACATAACCCCTGGTGTCTCCAGGGGTAGGAACGCGACAGTCAGTCCACCATCCTTACAGTACTGCGCATGCCCAGAAAACTAGAGGTGTTTATAGACTCCTCTAGTAAAAATGGATGTAAAATAGGAAACCAAGTGTCCATTTTTAAATTAATCCATATACAGATGCATCTCACTAAATTAGAATATCATCAAAAAGTTAATTTATTCTTCAATGCAAAAAGTAAAACTCATATATTATTTGGAGTCATTACAAACAGAGTGATCTATTTTGTGTTTATTTCTGTTAATGTTGATGATTATGGCTTACAGCCAATGAAAACACAAAAGTCATTATCTCAGTAAATTAAAAAAGCTAACAAAAAACACCTGCAAATGCTTCCTAAGCATTTAAAAAGGTCCCTTAGTCTGTTTCAGTGGGCTCCACAATCATGGGGAAGACTGCTGACTTGACAGATGTCCAGAAGGCAGTCATTGGCACACTCCACAGGCTGATCCAACTTTGATGTGATGTCATTAAAACAAGTCAAAATGAGGCTCAGTATTGTGTGTGGCCTCCACGTGCCTGTATGACCTCCCTACAGCGCCTGGGCATGCTCCTGATGAGGTTGCGGATGGTCTCCTGTGGGATCTCCTCCCAGACCTGGACTAAAGCATCCGCCACTCCTGGACTGTCTGTGGTGCAACGTGACGTTGGTGGATGGAGCGAGATATGATGTCCCAGATGTGCTCAATCGGATTCAGGTCTGGGGAACAGGTGGGCCAGTCCATAGCTTCAATGCCTTCATCTTGCCGGAACTGCTGACACACTACAGCCACATGAGGTCTGGCATTGTCCTGCATTAGGAGGAACCCAGGGCCAACCGTACCAGCATATGGTCTCACAAGGGGTCTGAGGATCTCATCTCGGTACCTAATGGCAGTCAGGCTACCTCTGGCGAGCACATGGAGGGCTGTGCGGCCCTCCAAAAAAATGCCACCCCATACCATTACTGACCCACTGCCAAACTGGTCATGCTGAAGGATGTTGCAGGCAGTAGATCGCTCTCCACGGCGTCTCCAGACTCAGTCACGTCTGTCACATGTGCTCAGTGTGAACCTGCTGTCATCTGTGAAGAGCACAGGGTGCCAGTGGTGACTTTGCCAATCCTGGTGTTCTGTGGCAAATGCTAAGCGCCCTGCACGGTGTTGGGCTGTGAGCACAACCCCCATCTGTGGACGTTGGGCCCTCATACCACCCTCATGGAGTTGGTTCTAACCGTTTGTGTAGACACATGCACATTTTTGGCCTGCTGTAAGTCATTTTGCAGGGCTCTGGCAGTGCTCCTCCTGTTCCTCCTTGCACAAAGGCGGAGGTAGCGGTCCTACTGCTGGGTTGTTGCCCTCCTACGGCCCCCTCCACGTCTCCTGGTGTACTGGCCTGTCTCCTGGTAGCACCTCCAGCCTCTGGACACTACGCTGACAGACACAGCAAACCTTCTTGCCACACCTTGCATTGATGTGCCATCCTGGATGAGCTGCACTACCTGAGCAACTTCTGTGGGTTGTAGAGTCCGTCTCATGCTACCACGGGTGTGAAAGCACAACCAACATTCAAAAGTGACCAAAACATCAGCCAGAAAGCATTGGTACTGAGATGTGGTCTGTGGTCCTCACCTGCAGAACCACTCCTTTATTGAGGGTGTCTTGATAATTGCCAATAATTTCCATCTATTGTCTATTCCATTTGCACAGCAGCATGTGAAATTGATTGTCAATCAGTGTTGCTTCCTAAGTGGACAGTTTGATTTCATAGAAGTTTGATTTACTTGGAGTTATATTCTGTTAAGTGTTCCCTTTATTTTTTTGAGCAGTGTATATTCATTATGTGAAGTCCACAAATATCACCTGCCGTCACTGGGACTGGAAATTTGGTAGTTCTGAGAAAAGCCGTCATCGCAGCTACAAATAGTACTGAGATATTAATCTGCATGTGATTCTAGGACATTGCTAGAAAAGTTAGTTTAGTTAGGCTCTGTTCACATGTATGTGGCGCCCCTGAGGGTTCAGTCGCCACAGAGGTGTTGCATCTCAGCCAGAGATGTGGCATCTCACTCTCAGGGTCCGGAGCTGTACTGCTTCCTTACCTAACACCTGCATCCAACACACCACTCCAGGCAAACAGGAGAGGGCAAGATGCTTCTGTTCCTTGCTGAGTCCTTCCCTGGGCTGGAGTGGGGGGAACCTAGAGAGGGGGAACCATGTAGTGGGTGTGGGTGGAGGAAGTAGCTCAGGGGAGCACAGGAGAGGAAGGTATAAATTGAGGAGCCATCTTAGATTAGTGTAGCCAGTCAGAGGAGGAAAGTGAGGGGAGCAGAGGCTCTGCAGGAGCTCTGCTCCAGAGGTGGGCCTAGCCAGTGAGGCCCAAGTCCAAAGAGAAGGAAAGAAGAGAGGAGAGGGAGCAGGAGAAAGGCTCCAGGAACCAAGAAAGGACCCAAGGGGTACGGGCCATGCAGAAGGCCACCAGTACGCCAGAATCTACCAGGAGGTGGAGGGGTCAGGCCACACAAAGGGAACCGGTCCCTCAACTAGCGGAGGACTTTATGCCCAACTAGAAACCAGAGGCTGCAGTACTTTATGTCCACAAGTCCACGCCAGTCTCACCGAGAAGGTAGCCATATAGGACCCAGGGGACAGAACAGACGTCGCCCGCCAAGGCCTGCGGGTACCGGATTGGAGACACTAGGTGTGAGGTGCAGGAAGAAGGTCAGAGAGGGAGGACACACAGAAGGGGGTCCTGCTAAGTACTCCAGAGTTACCTGGGGGTAGACTGAACCCCTCCCTGAGTAAACACAGGATGACAAGGACAGTTACATGGATCTCTGTAATCTGGACTGCAACAACTGTGAGTAAAGACCCTGGGACTGCACTATCTTGTCTCTGTGTATCTTGCTGCACCATCAACCCCTGCACTACAACGCCCAGCACAACCTGCAACATCTACACTGCCCTGGAGCTAAGCTCTACCTGTGGAGAGCCACACCATCCCTGCTGCAGTAACATCAGCTTCAGAGGACTGCTCCGCAGCGGCGGCTCCCTTTAGACGCATTCCACAGGTGGCGTCACGAACTTTAATATAAACTATAAAAATCCCCTGTAAATATATTCCCCTTTTATTGACCGCCCTGGGTCACTGACCGGGTCACCGCCACTGTGACATCCCCCAGCATCTACCGGTCCGGCACCGGGTACCCCACAGCCCAGGGGGCGCGTCATGTACAGTTGGCATCCATTTATCACAGATCTGTTACAAATGAAGTAAAAGCGAATGCGAATTGCGTTTATTTGTGAAAAAATCAGAAAGTTGGCAAAAATTTTGAAAATGTTGCACTTTTCAAACTTTGAATTTTCATGCTCTTAAATCAGAGAGATATGTCACACAAAATAGTTAATAAATAACATTTCCCACATGTCTGCTTTACATCAGCACAATTTTGGAGCCAACATTTTTTTTGTTAGGAAGTTATAAGGGTAAAAAATGTTGACCAGCGATTTCTCATTTTTCCAACAAAGTTTACAAAACAATTTTTTTAGGGACGACATCACATTTGAAGTGACTTTGAGAGGCCTTTATGACAGAAAATACCCTAAAATGACACCATTCTAAAAACTGCACCCCTCAAGGTGCTCAAAACCACATTCAAGAAGTTTATTAACCCTTCATGTGCTTCACAGGAATTTTTGGAACGTGGAAGAAAACAATGAACATTTAACTTTTTTTCACAAAAAAATGTATTTTAGACCCAATTTTTTTTACTTTTGCAAGGGTAACTGGAAAAAATGGACCCCAAAGTTTGTTGTGCAATTTCTCCTGAGCACGCCAATACCCCATATGTGTGGGAAAACCACTGTTTGGACGCACGGCATGGCTCTGAAGGGAAGGAGCGCCATTTGACTTTTGAATGTAAAATATGCTTGAATAATTAGCTGACGTCATGTTGCGTTTGGGGAGCTCCTGATGTAGGGGGTTTCCACTGTTTAGGCATAAGTGACACCATTTTGGAAACTAGAACCCTCAGGGAACTTATCTAGATGTGTGATGAGCACCTTGAACCCCCAGGTGCTTCACAGAAGTTTATAACATTGAGCCATAAAAATAAAATGTTAACATTTTTCCCACAAAAATGTTTTTCAGCCCCAATTTTGCATTTTCATAAAGGTTAGAGGAACAATTGCACCATACCATTTGTTTTGCAATTTCTCCTGAGTAAGCAGATACCCCATACATGGGGAAAAAACACTGTTTGCGCGCATGGCAGAACTCAGAAGGGAAGGAGCGTTATTTGACTTTTTGAATGTAAAATTTGCTTGAATAATTAGTGGATGCCATGTCGCATTTGAGGAACCTCTGATGTGCATAAACAGTGGAAACCCCCCACAAGTGACCCCATTCTGGAAATTAGACCCCTCAAACAACTTATCTAGATGTGTGGTGAGCACCTTGAAACCCCAGGTGCTTCACAGAAGTTTATAACGTAGAGCCGTGAAAATAAAAAAAATCAAACTTTTTCCACAAAAATTACCCTTTAGCTCCAATTTTTTTATTTTCACAAGGGTAAGAGAAAAAAATGGATCCCAAAAATTGTTGTGCAATTTCTCCTGAGTATGCCGATACCCCATATGTGGGAAAAAAACACTGTTTGGACGCACGGCAGGGTTCAGAAGGGAAGGAGACTGTGTGACTTTTTGAACACAAAATTGGCTGGAATCAAGAATGGACGCCAAGTTGCGTTTGGAGAGCCTCTGTTGTGCCTAAATAGTGGAAACCTCCCACAAGTGACCCCATTTTGGAAACTACATGCCTCAAATAGTATAGTGAACATTTTGAACCCAGAGGTATGACACAGAACTTGATAACATTAAGTCATCATATTGAATATGCTGTCATTAGTCTTGAGCAGAAGTGCTCTCTACTTGAGTTTGCATCGGGTACTCGGGTATGCTCCAAGTATCGTGGGTGCTTGAGTGACATGCTCGAGTCCCCATTCTGCATGTTTCACAGTTGTTAGACACCCCAAAAAAACATGCAGGGATTGCTCGTGTATGACAGGCAATCCCCACGTGTTTTTTTGGCTGTATAACATCCGCGAAACATGTGGGTCTGGAACTCGAGCATCTCACTCGAGCACCCGCAATACTCGGTGCATACCCAAGCACCCGATGCAAACTCAAGTAGCGAGCATTTGCGCTCAACACTAATCGCCATCATTTTTTTTTATACTTTTGAAAAAATCCCAACCCTAACCCCAACACAACCCTAATACTAATCCTAACAAAACCTTAACCCTATCCCGAGGGATCCATTCACTATAATGAGACAGCAGAGTTACTCTGGACTGCGTCTGGCCTCTGTTTAGCGGTGTCCTTTTCAGAGGTTCACAAAACTGTGGCCGACGGTACTTTTATGCAGGCCTAATAAAAAGACAGACACCGTGGGATCACAGGCCAGACGGCATCCACGGTGCCTCCATCTGCCTCATTACAGGGAATCTTCTGCCGAGGGTTCTGTCTGAATCACATATTTCAGAGATTTACACGGAAACCACAGTGTAAGCGCTCAGCACAGAATAGATGTGGGCCGAGCCTTACTGCGATCTTTGGGAGGCAGAATGAACAAATCGGCAGCAGGTGAAGAATTGTTTTCATTTATTTATTTTGCTTTTCCTCGTGTGGTATAAGTGATTAGACGACTTTATTCTTCGGGTCGGTGCGATTACAGCATTATATTTATATCTGGTTTTTATGATTGGCAACTGTCACACGCTAAAAATCGCCATGTTTTGAGAGCTATAATTTTTCCATATTCCAGCCGACAGTCATGTGAGGGCATGTTTTTTGCGGAACAAGTTGACATTTTTATTGGTACCATTTTCGGGCACGTGACATTTTTTGATCGCTTTCTACTCCAATTTTTGGGAGGCAGAATAAACAAAAACCAACAATTCAGGAATTGCTTTTGTTTTTTTTTTGTATGCTATTCCGCGTGTGGTAAAACTGATAAGGCAGTTTTCTTCGGGTCAGTACGTTTACAGCGGTACCACATTAATTAGGTTTTTAATGTTTTACACAATAAAAACTTTTATAGAAAAAATAATTTTTTTGCATCGCTTTATTCTTAGAGCTATAACTTTTTTACTTTTCAGCTGATGGAGCTGTATGGTGGCTTGTTTTCTGCGGGACAAGATTACGTTTTCAGCTATGCCATTTTTATTTACATGTGTCTTTTTGATCGCGTTTTATTTCACTTTTTGTTCAGCATTATGATGATAAAGCACCGTTTTTTGCTTCTTTTTTTATTTATTTTTTTACGGTGTTCACTAAAGGGGTTAACTAGTGGGACAGTTTTATAGGTCGGGTCATGCGGTCGCGGGGCGCGAATATCTCACTCGAACCTCTGGGATACTCGGTGCATACCCCAGCACCCTAGGCAAACTCGAGTAACGAGCACTTGCACTCATCACTATTACTGAGCTAACTAAATGTACCTACTGAAAGAGGTCCTATCATTAGTAACTACCATTACCATGAAGAGGTGTACCTGGTCTGCTACAATGTATAGGTAGGTGGTAATGTCACTATAACAACCATATGAATATTAGGACCTTGGGTTACCAGCAGAACATTGCCCAGTGCATTACAATGTCTACACCAGCGTGTCTTCTCATAGTGCATCCAGGTACCATCCCTTCTCCTGGAAAGCGGCACATAGGCACCCAACTGTCCACATGATGTAGAAGAAAGATGTGATTCTTCCATTTCTCTCTGTTCCAGTTCTGATGCTCATGTGCCTAATGTAGGCAGTTTTGGCACTAGACAAGAGTCAACATAGTGACTGGGCTCTACCTACAGCTAAGCACCTTTGCTGCGGTGCATTTTGTTGAGTCAGTTTTATATCATACTCTGCATTTACATTTACTGTCACCAATAAGCCTCGGGCACCCATTACCCTGTCACCAGTTCACCGTTTGTCTTTACCAAAACCACTTTTGGTAGGTTTAAGCAGCGCTTATGAGGAACACCCCACGAGAGCAGTCTTTTGATAGATGCTCAGACTTGTCTAGCCATCACAACTTGGTCCTTGTCAAAGTCTCTCAGATCCTTAAACTTGCACATATTTCCTGCTTCCAAAACATTCATCATCAAGAACTGGTTGATTATTTGGTGCTGAATATATTCCACCCCCTGACAGGTGGCATTGTAATGACACAATCAATGTTATTCACTTCAGTTGGTTTAAAGGGAAAATATCACCAGATTTTAACTATTTAATCTGAGAGCAGCATGATGTAGGGGTAGAGACACTGATTCTATTGATGTGCCACTTACTGAACTGCTTGCAGTAGTTTTTATAAAATTCATATTTTCTCTGCTGCAGATCTACCAGTTCTCTGAATGCTGAGCTTTGTATAACCCCGCCCACACAACTGATTGGCAGCTTTTTGCCTATGTACAGTGTACATAGAAAGCTGTCAATCAGTGGTGGGGGCGGAGTTATATAAAGCTGATGATTATGGAGGCCTACATGGCAGAAGGTTTACTATCATATAGTGATAATCTCTTGCTAATAAAACTATGATTTTATAAAAACTACAGCAAGCAGCCCAGTAAGTGACACATCACTGGAATCAGGGATTCTGTTTCTACTGTAAGCTACTCTTAGATTAGGTGGAAAAAAACTACTGACAGATTCCCTTTTAAGTGATTGTCCATTACTTTGAGTGAGATTGCTAAAGGACCCAGGGTGGTGTAAAAATATAACAAAAAACTAATCTCACCTAATAGACCTGCGCTGTTGCCGATGTCTCCATAAGTCTCTTGGGGAGGTAGGGTACTCAGTTGGCTGTTAACTGCAGCAGCCAGAGAGGGATGCTGTCAACAGTACAGAGGAGCAGGAAAGGGGGCTGGTAGCAACGTTTATATTTTAGTTTGTTCTCACTTTTACACCACTCAAAGAAAGTGGTGGTAGTCTCAAAGTAATGGACAACCTCTTTAATGTTGTCAGTGTACACCCATGATATTATAACCATAGAAAGTACCTTATTTACGTTGAAATTACTACCCCATGTTTATTTTCACTGTCTCTATGCTCTGGCTTATTGGTGTGAGTACTGAGTGTAATAAATGCATTTACATAAAATTATGAATTTTATGTTGGATGGTCATTTTAGGGGAACAGGGTAAAAATAAGAAGTCAGCATTTTCTATGAAGAGATTGTGGTAGGAGAAGGGAAGTGAGCAACAAAAGAGCAGCAGCTTTTAATGAATGCAATAGAAATATCTACATTCAGATTCCAGCATCTATATTTTATTGCTGGCCCAAAATAATCCTTCCCTTTTAACTAACATGCATTGTTTTTCCTAAAAAGTGATCCCCTGTTCAGCAGAGAGTATAATTCAGTAAGGTGTATTTACGGCTATGTTCACTGCTTCAATTATTAAGCTGTTCCTATGAACTTAAAATTAAACAGGAATAGTTTTCTTAAGAAAATTCTATTTTGCATCTACAGCTTCTATGCAAGCTAATGTGTCTCCATGGATACAAACTACAAACAAACTAAAGTGTTTAGTCTGATCCCTTAACTCTACTCCCTTTCTTCCCTAATCTTGCTAATCTCCTGAGAGCAGAAATGGGAAGATAGATGTGTACACTACATTTTATTGCTATAAAAAACACAGGAAACAAAAAATAAAAAAAAAACCTTGACCAAACCTCGTACCTCGTCAAATCTCTGTTTGACTCGGTCTAACAAAGTATTCTATTTTGGGCAAAATGTATCATGTATGTATGTTAGCTGTACACGTTGTTTTGGTGTGATTTATGACTACTTTGCTATCCCCCGCCCCACTCTTGTTGTAATCTCATGCTCCATTAATACAGGATCAGCTTCTGTTAGTGAATGGCTGTTTTCCATAATTTATCAAATTGATATTAATATCAAATGCAGATCTTCCCAGCAGAGCATACATGCTACTATGGGGCCTCTATACTGCCCATTCCCATCTCGTCCTCGGCTGTAATTAAATGTTCGGATTTAAAATCTTACCTGGATAAAGAGCAAGATGATGGGACACCATTTCACTCCAGCTTCATACAGACCTGTTGGAAAAGTGTCATCAGCCACAACCTGACTAATCCCATCACATCCTCCTCAACCAAGAACTACGCAGGGAAGACTTAATCAGCTTTGTTTAAAGCCCCAGTGCTATTTTTTAAAAAAATCATAGTCCAGCTTATACAATGAATTTAGCTGGGGGGCAGATGCCAAAAAAGGTCCAGAGAAAACATCAATGTGCAATTATGGATAAAGCCATAAATTAGTAAGCACATGTATATAATGTATAAAAGCACAAACCAAAGTACAAGGTGCACTGGATGTCTCTTCTTCAGATTTGTTCTTTGCAGGACTACTCGTCTACAATGTCTGTAGCCTACTTGTGTGACAACCCTTCTTGGAGAGAACAGAATTTATAATAAATAATTTTCTGAATAATTTTTCCAAATAAACGGTTCTGTTATAACTCAATGTTTTTTTTATTTATTTTTTGACATTTTGTAAAATTGTGCTTGGGCAATTTGTATATACACAGTGCTATATACTTCTGTACCCTGTACTTTGCAGTATTTCATTACTTGCTCCATCACATAGTTTAATAGGTTACTAAAGCCTGCAAACTAGTTCCCTGCGTAAAAAATGCAATGACGTAGTTGTACCCATTTCTGAGCTACAGTGGATACAAGTCTATACACTCCTGTTATAATTCCAGGCTTTTGTCATGTAAAAAAAATAATACCAAGAAGAATCTTTTCAGAAATGTTTGCACCTTTAATGTCACCCATAGTCTGTATAATTCAATTGAAAAATAAACAAAAATAATTTGGGGTTGAAAAAGAGAAATAACGAATTAAAATAATCTGGTTGAATAAATATGCACACATTAAACTAATACTTTGTTGAAGCACCCTTTTAATTTATGACAGTATTCAGTCTTTTTGAGTAGGAGTCTATCAGCATGGTACATCTAGAATTAGCAATCTTTGCCCACTCTTCTTTGCAGTACTGCTCCAAATCTGTCAGATTGGGCACCTCCTGTGTACAGCACACTCTTTAGGTCAACCCACCCAGAATTTCAATTGGGTTCAGGTCTGGGTCTGCTGGGCAATTCCAAAACTTTGATCTTCTTCTGGTGAAGCCATTCTTTTGTTGATTTGGAGGTAAGCTTACAATCATTGTCATGCTGAAAGGAGAAATTCTTCTTCATCTTCAGCATTTTTAGCAGAGACTTGAAGGTTCTAATGCAAAATTGATATTTGGAACGGTTTATAACTCCCTCTACCTCGACTAAAGCCCCAGTTCCAGTTGCTGAAAACAGTCCCAAAGGATAATGCTGCCTCCACCATGCTTCACTGTGGGTATAGTGTTCTTTTGCGCCAAACACCTTTTAGAATTAAGGCCCAAAAGTTCCAACTTGGTCTCATTAGACTAGAATAATTTTTCCACATGCTTTTGGTAAACTTAATGTAGGATTTGGCAAAACATAGCCTGGTCATGGATGTATTCCTTTATAAGAAAATGGTCTGTCTTGCCACCCTTCCCAACAGGCCAGATATATGACGAATACAGGAGATTGTTATCACCTCCAGTACACACACTACACAGAAAGCACTTGCTAGAAAATCCTGCAGCTCCTTTACTGTTTTTGTAGGACTCATGGCAGCCTCTTGGACCAATTTTCTTCTTGCCTTCTCATTAAGTTTTGAGGGTTTTTCTTGATGACCACCTTCACCGTTTTCCATGTTATATCTAATGCATTGACAATATTTTTGTACCCTTCTATTAACTTTCAACAATGAGATCCTTTTGCTGTGTTGTAAGCTGCTTACGGACCATGGCTTTTGCTCTAAAATTTAACTAAGAAAATGTCAGGAAAATCCTACTAGAACAGCTTAAGTTTATATGTAGCTAATAATAATGACTGTAAATGATGGCATCTGTGTTCTGACTATTTAGCATGAGTTTAAATGTGATTGGCTAATTCTGAACAAACCTACATTCCCAATTAGAAGAGGCCGGGGCCACCTAGCATTTGTCTCTACGTTCAGTGGCTCTGTTGGGGCTTACATCCGAACCCCTGCAAAATAATATTCGGGTGTATGCGCAGATTGTACCATTGACTATAATGATGCAGACGGGAGTCACAGTGTACTCTGTCATGCATCATTTTTGACAGTATATGCCTACTTGAGACGAGCAGCAAGATGTAGTCAACTACATCTTGCTGCTCGCCTCCAATAGGCATATATGGCTGAAAATGTTGTATGAAACAGCCCACTATACCCATGATTCTGTCTGCATCATTATAGTCAATGGACCCGTTGGTGCATATGCCCGACTCCCATTTTGTGGGGGTTCGAATGTAAGCCCCAACAGAGCCACTGAAGGTAGTGGCAAATGATATGTGAACGCAGCCTTTCGCAATCATATTATAATTAGTTTGATTTATTTTATTTTCACGCTCAAAATGATTTTAATTTGTCAATGGATTTGTACAGATTATGGGTGACATGAGGTAGCAAAACTTCTGAAATTATTCTTCTTGGCTGGCCTGGATTGGCCATCTGCTCAACCAGTGGGCTACAGGCCCTTTAAACCTTCTGCATACTGGCACATGCACACACATTCACTACACTGCCGCAGTGCACTCAGGGGTGTTACAGTCTGATGAAGCATCAGGATCTTTTTTTTTGTGGTTGGAGTTCACGTTCTGCTCTCCTGTACCTGCAATGGAAATGGAATTGCCACAGCTTTTCATCTTCCCCCATCTCCAGTATCTTGGCGAGTCTTGATATGGAGCCTTTTTTATGTATGCAGCAGTCTCCTACATGAAGTATATACAGCAGTCACAGTGTCTCCTATGTGATGTACAAAAGTGGTCAAAATTGTTGGTACCCCTCGTTTAATGAAAGAAAAACCTACAATGTTCACAGAAATAACTTTAATCTGACAAAAGTAATAAATTAAAAATCTATGAAAATGAATACATAAAAGTCAGACATTGCTTTTCAACCCTGCTTCCACAGAATTAAAAAAAAAAATTAAACTCATGAAATAGGCCTGGACAGAAATGATGGTACTCTTAACTTAATATATTGTTGAACAACCTTTTGAGGCAATCACTGCAATCAAATGATTCCTGTAACTGTCAATGAGACTTCTGCACCTCTCCACAGGTATTTTGGCCCACTCCTCATGAGCAAACTGCTCCAGTTGTCTCGTGTTTGAAGGTTGCCTTTTCCAGATGGCATGCTTCAGCTCTTTCCAAAGATGCTCAATAGGGGATTTAGGTCAGGGCTCATAGAAGGCCACTTCAGAATAGTCCAATGTTTTCCTCTTAGCCATTCTTGGGTGCTTTTAGCTGTGTGTTTTGGGTCATTATCCCCATGAACAGCGACTGAGACCAAGCTTTCTGACACCGGGCAGCACATTTCTCTCTAGAATCCCTTGATAGATTTCATTGTACCCTGCACAAATTCAAGACACCCTGTGCCAGATGAAGCAAAGCAGCCCCAGAACATAACAGAGCCTCCTCCATGTTTCACAGTAGGGACAGTGTTCTTTTCTTGATATGCTTCATTTTTCTGTCTGTGAACATAGAGCTGATGTGCCTTGCCAAAAACTTCCATTTTTGTCTCTTCTGTCCATAGGACATTCTCCCAGAAGCTTTGTGGCTTGTCAACATGTAGTTTGGCAAATTCCAGTCTGGCTTTTTATGATTTTTTTTTTTTCAACAATAGTGTTCTCCTTGGTGGTCTCCCATGAAGTCCACTTTGGATCAAACAATGACAGATGGTGCGATCTGACACTGATGTTCCTTGAGCTTGAAGTTCACCTTTAACCTCTTTAGAAGTTATCCTGGGCTCTTTTGTTACCATTCGTATTATCCATCGCTTTGATTTGTCATCAATTTTCCTCCTGCGGCCACGTCCAGGGAGGTTGGCTACAGTCCCATGGATCTTAAATTTCTGAATAATATGTGCAACTGTAGTCACAGGAACATCAAGCTGCTTGGAGATGGTCTTATAACCTTTACGTTTAACATGCTTATCTATAATTTTCTTTCTAATCTCCTGCGACAACTCTTTCCTTTGCTTCCTCTGGTCCATGTTGAGTGTAGTACACACCATGTCACCAAACAGCACAGTGAGTATCTGTAGCCCTATATACAGGCCCACTGACTTATCACAAGATTGTAGACACCTGTGATGCTAATTAGTGGACACAACTTGATTTAACATGTCCCTTTTGTCACATTATTTTCAGGGGTACCATCATTTCTGTCTAGGCCTATTTCATGAGTTTAATTTTTTTTTAAATTCTGTTGAAAAGCAATGTCCGACTTATTTGTTCATTTTCATCGATTTTTAATTTATTATTACTTTTGTCAGATTCAAGTTATTTCTATGACCATTGTGGTTTTCTTTCATTAAATGAGGGGTACCAACAAGTAAGAGAGTGAGAGTGAGTGAGTGAGTGAGTGTGTGTGTAAAGCAGTCACAGTGTCTCCTATAGGATATCTATAAAGCGATCGCAGTGTTGTATATACAGCAGAATCTTAGTATATCCTATATTATTTATAGACAGCACTTAGTCTCTTATATGGTATATAAACAGCAGTCTCACATCTATATAATTTATATACAGCAACTGCAGTGTCTCCTATGGGATGCATATACAGCAGTCAATGTCTCCTATATGATTTATATACATCACATAAGCGACACTGCTGTATACACAGCAGTCAGTGTCTACTATATGGATATCTATGAAGCAGTCGCTGAGTTGTACATACACCAGAATCTCAGTATCTCCTATATTATGTATAGACAGCAGTTCGAGTCTCTTATATGATGTATCTACAGCAGTCTCATATATAAGATGTACACAGCAATTGCAGTGTCGCCCATGTGATGTACGTACAACAGTCGCAGTGTCTCCTATGGGATGTATATACAGTAGTCAAAATCTCCTATACAATAAACATAAAATAGTATGGAGCTGGTTATATAATTATTTAAATCATATATTGTGGAGTTGTGTTTACTGCTCCTGTCCTGTAAACATGGTGTAATTCTCAGTATCTGCTCGTGTGTTTGCTCGTGCATCACAGCCCAGCATCCACCGCGTGCTTTCCCTCTCCTCATTTACTGGGAGTGGGGCGCGGAGGATGTTGGGTGTGACGTGCGGGGAAACTCCTCCCACAGCCCATCGGGGGGGGGGGTGCTCATCGCTATATCATGCCCGGCTGCAGCTGGAACTTGACATGGCATCAGCGGATGCCAGAGCCGGCTGTCACGTGATGCCTGTGAGCGCCCAGCGATAGCGCCGCTCACAGGCTAGAAGCACAACACACGGTATTTACAAAACAACTTATTTACACCACTTTAATACATTGAGGGCATTATCTATAACCAAAAACATTATTCCTTAAACACTAAGGTGGTACTCAGCAAGAATAATGAAGATGCAGAACTCACTCGCCTGCTTGGCACAAAATGGCTCTTGCTCATACTCTGTAGCGTTCCATATGCGACCATGCTACAATTTTACTTGATTGGAATAAAGAAAGTCTGCTGAAGGTATTTTTTTTTTGTGCCACAATCATTTTTCTTCTGCATGTTAAAAATATTTATACATTCCTATGGGCAAATAAAAATAAGTCTTAAAAAAACTGTTTAAATAGGGTATAACTTCCAAACTTGGGATTACCTATCTAGAGGATAAGTACTACGTTTCCAATCGCTGGGGATACAACCACTACGACCTTCCACAATCCCAAGAACAGGAGCTCTGAAGAATACAATAAAGCAAAATGAGCTATGTTCAATCATGCGCACTGCTTGGCATGACCAAGCAAAGCAAAACTCACTGTACCAGGGCTGCTTTTTTGCCCTAGTCTGGCCTGGCATCTTGGCATTTCTTTCTTACATGACAAATCTGGCATTTTAAAAGGGTGTGTAAACTTTTCTATCCACAGTGGGAAATGTGAATGAAGGGTTGGATCTAGACAGTTGAACGGTTACTGTTCTCCATAGACCTTTAAAAGTATTAACTGTCATCTAGCTCAGTAATGGGAAAATCTGTATTCACTGAAGACACATTTTACCCATGAATTGAGCCTGAACGATCAGTCCTGGAGAGGAAAGAAAATATATTACAAAGTTTCCTGATTTCACACATACTATTGATTTGTGGTGAAAAAATAAATAAAATGACGGTTACGCTTTAAGGCCTTATGCAGATGTCAGTGATCTTTCTGGTGTGCAAAAAGTTTCATTAGTGTTTTTTTATCCAATATCTATCAGTGTTTGGTCCATGTATCAGTTTTCTACCATCAGTGATTTTCATGTATTTAGTGAACACATAAATTGCAAAGCTTCTCCTACCCATTACTTTGTAAACCACAGACCGCACACTGATGTCATCTGTGTGTAGTCCATGATTTTCACGAACATATACGGACACAAGGACAGCTCCATACTTTATAATGGGTAAATCTCCTAGCCGTGAAAAACTGAAAACAAGTGAAAAACAAAAACAAATATCTGAACGAGACCTAAGATTTCCCGCTGCATAGAAGTGCTCCCAGCTAAACACTGAGCAGGGGAACTGCAACACAGCTCTAATCAATAGAACTTCTATATTCTGAGGGTCAGTGGGGCTGCACATGACTACATCCCCACCGATCAACAAGTAATGGAATGTGCAAGTGGGAAATCGTGTACATAGCCTTGTGATTTACAGGGCCCTAATGATGAGCAAGCTGTCTATGCCAGGTGTGTGGTTACAGCCACTGATCTCTATGTACTGAGCGGTGACTGCACCCACGCTGGCACCACCCCCGTGACTGACACCCGAACGCTATCGGGAGGTATAAAGTTTTTACCCTCCTAGCATCAGGGCTGTAAGTGCAGGCGCCGGGCAGGTTCAGAACACTATTAACCTGCAGATTAACAGCTTTTTTTCATGTTACAGGTTCCCTTTAAGATAAAGATGTACAAGATAACATGTCAGTCTGCATCCATCACTAAATGCCCCTTGGTCAATGCCTCTGTGATGTGATCAACACGCATTTCTTAATGGACACTTGACCACATTGAAAGGGGGTTAAAAAATAGTTAATTTCATAAGATAAGCTTGCCTCTTAGCTTTGTATTAGAGAAAAGGCCTAGGAAGTAGCCAGCCCTCTTTTCTGACTGCTCCAGTTAAGTGCCTACTGAGGAAACATCATCCCGAGTTGAGCACAGGACTAGCAGTGCATTGATAGGGTCCTGGGACCAGAGAGAACAGATTAGGCACCAAAGCTATTTGTCTACCAATGCCTGAAGCATGGTATTATGAACAATTTATATTCACTGTTACAACTCATACTTTGATACAACAGCAGGCTATGTACATATATAATTTCAATAAAGTTTGCTAGTCCTTAGAGCAAGCTTACAATTTTATTTTTACTTTTCAACCAACAGAAGTGAACACAAAAAAAATAGTAAGGATCTCTAGAAATGGATTCAGTCAGTGTCAGACACTTGATTTGTAAAAAAAAAAAAAAAAAAAAAAATTACCATAAAGTACAGTGTTTGGTGTTAAGCAGGGCTCACATAGCGCTTACCCTACATTCAGAGACTCCTCTGGGGCTTACGTCATCTGAACCCCTGCAAAACAGGATTCGGATGTGTGCGCTGATGAGGCCATTGATTAAAATGATGCTGACAGAGTCAGTGTCCTCTGTTGGACATCATTTTTGGGCATATATGCCAAGCTGAGGCTGGCAGTAAGACATAGACTAATGAAAATGATGTCCGACAGTGTGACTCCATCTGCATCATTATAATCAATGGCCTCTTTAGTGCATAAACCCAAATCCTGTTTTGCAGTGATTCAGACATAAACCCTGAGAGCAGTCAGCACTACAAGGATATACAGATCCATTAGTACTAAAAGGGAAGTGTCCCAAATTAATCAGATTTCTCAAAAAACTCCCTTTAAATGTATCAGAGTAAATCCATAGTATGACAGTCAAATAGTAATTAAATATACAATTCTTTATTGAACACCGCAAGCAAAAATCATTAAAAGTTAATTGCCCCTAAAATGTGGTATACGGGTAGAATTATGACATAGAAATAAGTGCATGCGCGGTTGGACTTCCAGGACGCCAGCCACGGAGGATGATGCGAGGTTGGCAGCGCAGCTGCGCCCACACACACGGGCAGCACATTAGGTGGACAAGACATCCCCCACCCTCTTTTGAGCTTATATTGGGCGGTAAAACTACGTAAAAGAGGCATCAATGCATAATGAAGTATTACGGATACATGATAGGTAGCTAGTAAGGCCAATCCCCCTCCATTTTGCTATATATACTCAGACTGCACATTGCCTCAGTACCCCCCCACCAGGAAGCAATATGCGAAACATGCATTGGGGTACTGGGCAGTGTGGTATCGTTACTATGGCACATGGTTTGTACTCCTTATAGACATAGCCAATTAACTGTCTTATTGTGGTGCTTATTTGGTTGTCTTGTCCACTTCTACTGTGTGTAAATAATCATGATATTGCTACTGACTTGTTTACTATAAATGTACATTTATTCAATGATATATACACTTATTTGTATGTCATAATTCTACCCGTATACCACACTGCCCATTGGTTTTGAGATCTTAGGGGCAATTAACTTAATGATTTTTGCTTGCTGTGTTCAATAAAGAATTGTATATTTAATTACTATATGACTATGTCATACTATGATTTACTCTGATACATTTAAAGAGAGTAAAACCCGAGAGTCACTGAACATGGGATCAAGCGCTACGTGAACATAGCCTTAGATTGAAAGTAGTAATTTTTTCAAAGAGATACTGTGTATTATAGATTGTAACTAACCTACAATATTATCCAATTAAAGGGCACTGCCACTCAAAATGTGAGTGTCAAACTTTTAATTATTAAGAGCAACAACACTTTCCCCAGACTGAGGACACTGGATAAGAAAGTGTTAATAAATTTCACTGCAAAGGCAGATTTTACACAGAATAGAGAAAAAAAACAAAAAAACCCCACAGCCCTCATAAAGCAACCCTTTAAACAGGACCTTTCACTCAATTTTTTTCATTTAAACCAAGTACTTCTTCCAATAGTCGCTGTTCCATTGATTCTGAAACAGTTTTTTCTTTTCTTCTGCGCCCCCCCTATTACAGTGTTATACCCCAAGGGTATGTGCAGACTATCCGGAGCCGGCTGCGGCCCAGAGGCTGCGGAGAAGCCGCCCCCGGTTTCCGCTCATTATGCAAATGAGCGCCGGCCTCTTTTTTTTTTTCTCACATGTAGACTTTCCCAATAGAGATTAGGTCTATGGGATAAGCCCGCATGCGGACCTGCCGGAGAAATTGACATGCTGCGGTCTGGAAAGACACGCCGCATGTCAATTTCCGCGGGTGAGCTGCAGACGCATAGTGGACATGGGATTTGTATAAATCCCATCCACTATGCTGTAACATCTGGCCACTGCGGATTGCACGCAGCGTACTTGCGCTGCGTCCAATCCGCAGTGAACACTGATCGTGTGCACATACCCTGATAGGAAAGATTTGCTTCTTAACTTCTCTGTGGGCGTTTACTTTTTCTCATCTAGGACCAGAAATAGTGATGAGCGCAGGTGTTCCTTACTCGAGTTTGCCTAGGGTGCTTGGATATGTATTGAGTATCGCGGGTGCTCGAGTGACCTGTTCGAGTCCCCGAGGCCGCATGTTTCGCAGCTGTTAGAAAGCCACAAAACCTGAGGGGATTGCCTGACAAACATGCGCTCATCACTAACCAGAAGGTCTGTTGTATATGCCCAGTTGGCTGAAGGAAAAATGTGCTTATTACCATGGCACATAACTTTAGAACCGAAGGGAACATGCAACTGTTCCAGAATAAGTGGAACAATGACAACTGGCGGATGCATTAAGTTTAAATTACATTTTTTTAGACCAATGGCAGGTCCTCTTCAACGGCTCTTTTCTTGGATGCACGATTGAATAAGTAAAAACTACAAGCACAATATTATACGAGATGAATAATAGAACATTTTCAGCGCTCTTTATAAAATCAAATACAAGTTAGTTACAATTCAGTTTAGTCATTGACATATTTACATTTACTGTACAAAATGATAACATGGTTTGGTTAAACATGTCTAATTTTTCGCCAGTTTTTGGGCTTTTAACATAACACCATCCATATTAGTAGCAAGAAGAGGCTGTATATGTACAGTAATCTGCAGGGTATTTTTTATAGCAGATGTGCACCTTAAAAGTGAAATTGTATAATTGGCTTGGAGTCTATAATGGTGGATCACTTCAATTTCTTATAAAGTATTTTCCACGGTGTCTCCTGGCCCAAATGAACGGGCTGGGCCCTAAAGGTTTGAACCTTTCTCTGCAATAGATGCAAATGACAACACTCTGGTAAGAGGTTAAGCCTTCTACAGTTTTGCAAAGCAAATGGATGATGTATAGCCAATGCTAATTGGCAAATGGCATTAGCACTGGTAAGAAAAAAAAAACAATCCACATTCATGGTGGGGTATGGTTTAATGCTAAACAGGAAGTCGAACCTTGACAGAGGCTCAAAAAAAGCAGCTTCAACCATTTATTGCTGTCCACCTCTTAATGTCGTTTGTTATAAAGAAGGTATTGGAAACGCACATTATTGCTCTACTTGGGTAAAATTAAATGACATTTCAAAATGTGCAAGAGTCTGTGTACAGATAAATTGTCCTGTTTGAGGATTGGAGCACAATCACATGATGTTTGACAGATTTTTAGATCTACTACTCCATCCCACCATGTGCTAGTTAATTGATTACTTTTGTGTTTTTTTGCCTTTTTTGTTGTTTGCACGGAATTCATTATTGTACTCGTTCCTTTGTTGAAGTCTATTTTATATGGCGAAGTCTTTCAATTCCAAATGTTTTATCCTGATTCATCAATTGCAACTTTTTAAAAAGTCTCAAAATATAGCACAACTTCACTCTAGTCCCTTCCTGCTTCCAGGTGTAATTTTGAGTACATCAGTATTTTAGCGCAAAGATTGTGACGTCTGGCGCCAAGAGTCACAAAAAAAAAAAAAACCGTTCAAGACAGGAAGAAAGCCTATTTTTATCTGTGCCAAATTCATTGGCACAAAAAAAGCAAATACCACAGGACAAAAAAGGAAAGTGACTTAAAAAAATGCAAATGATGAAATCTGGGCCAATGTGTTTGTGCTACCCCATTTCTATAATAGAAGAATTATACATTGCTATAAAAGCAATTCACCAATATTATGAAAATCTAAGGCTCTATTCACACTGCATCTACAGCATACCTTAGATGTATACAACAGGAAATACACTTGTATGCATCCCATATTTATTGGAAAAAAAAGTATACCATGTTGCATAAGTTTTCTTGCAAAATGTCTTTCTATTGCATAGCACATAGCCGGAAACTCTTGACCTGTACCAAGTCAACAGCGCTCTATGCATACATTTGCTAGGTACGCAGCTTGATTAGAGGCTAACCCCACACCATCAAAAAATTACAAAAAAACATATATTGAAAAAAAAATGAACAATGTAAAACAAACATATAAAAACCCATATAAATATATAATACGGATTAGGTACCCTCCTCATCATGTATTGCTCTGATCAGTTTCACCAACAGAATGTAATAAATTTCCATAAATTACATGATTTACATCCAGTGCTTATATGCTGAAGAAATAAGAATATTTTTCAGCACACAGTTGCTCAAAACGTGCACTAAAAACGCCTGCTTATCCATAGAAAAACCACAAAAGGTGCATATTTATAGATCTCATTTTCTAGGTGGTTTTCCTATGTGTACATGGTGTAAGATTTTGCTCTGCCAAAAAGCAATATATTAATACTTTTTGCAATACTGATATACCAATCATCTATACAGAAATGGACTTACAATGTAACAATAAATCAATGAGACCAAGTTCACATCTGATGTTATGGCAAGAACAGCATTTCATGTAGAGCCATTTTTGCTGTCAAACACAATGGCAGAGTCCCAAGAGCCTCACTGTAAATCAATGGGGTCAGTTTGGAACTGTTGGGGCCATCATACTATAGCATTATAAAGTTCAGCCATGACGCAGATGTGAAAAGTGCTAATAACTGACTGAAGATCTGCACATGTGCTGAAGTAAGGTTACACAGCTCGACTATGGTCCAATACGTGGCCTAAATGTAGGAAGAATCAAGCCATCAATAGCATCTCCACAGATATAGAAAACTGGATAGCTGTAAGTGGGTGATATGTGATAGAAGCGGTGGCTAGTCTTCCTCATTGGTACACATCCTCACTGTATTTGTGTTGCTAAGTCTCAGGCAGCAGCCCATATTAAAGGGAATCTGTCAGGTGATATTTGCGTTACATGGCATTTTGGGCAGCCCTTTCAGGATATGTAACGTTTATTGCTGTACCTTGCCCCGTATTGCTGTAAGCTCCGGACAATTCAGAGTCGCGCTCTTGCTAGTCAAGCATATGTAAATCTAAATGAAATATTCACCCCACACCCAGCCCTCTGCGCTGAGGTCAGTGAAAGGGTGTAGTCAGACAGCTGTATTACTCGTGCAAGGATCGCATCGCAATCCTCGGATTGGCTGTCGGCTCTCCTGAAGGGAGCGTGACTGCAGGCATTTCTATGCAGCTGTCATGCTGAGGTCAGAAAAGCCGACGGCCAATCCGAGGATTGAGATGCAATGCTTGAGTAAAACGGCCGTGTGACTGCACAATAACCATTACTTACGTCGGCGCAGAAGGGTTGGCGGAATTATGGGCGGGGTAGGGGGTGAACATTTACTTTGGATTTACATACACTTGACTCTGAATTGTCCGGAGCTTACAGTAAGGCAACCAAGCAAGGTACAGCAATAAACATTACGTATTCTGAAATGGCTGTCTAACAGATTCCCTTTAAGTGTCCTCAGTATAAGGCCACGGCCCCACTATCAGTATTTGCTCAGTATTTGGGAGACAAAACCAGAAGTGGGTGATACATGCAGAATTGGTGACTTGTTTCTATTATACCTTTTCTCTGATTGTTCCTCACCTGGTTTTGGCTCCCACTCCTGAGAAACAATACTGACCGAATACTGATCAAATACTGATAGTGGGGCCGTGGCCTAAAAGTGGATGTCCGGCTTTAGGCTGCAGTCTGTGTGTCTGCAGACTAGTGAATCCACATATCACACGCACTGCACCCTCTGAGGACTCTTCGGTACCAGGAGCAGTGGGCACGTGACTGCAAGTATGTGATTTGTATACATGTAGTCAAGTGCCAACAAAACGGATGCGGCCTCGTCCAATGCAAGGGTGTTGAGAGAGACCGGACACGGTCTAGTCAGAATGCAGCCTAAAGGTATGCAAGCTGAATACTTGCGGTCACCTGACTGCCCGCTCCCAGCGCCGGAGAATCCTCACAGAGTGCAGTGTGCGTGATGTGAGAATTCACAAGTCTGCAGTCATATAAAGTGCAGACTTGTAGCCCAAGGCTAGACAACCCCTTTAAGGAAAAGGTTTCATTAGCAATTGATTTGGGGAGACAGTCTGTGTACGGCCAGCTCAAAGCAATTCCTAATATTACTTACCGTAAGCCACTCGCCCTCTCCTCTTCCATATGGCCTACGCCATGCACATAACTGTATAGAAAGTGAATACGTCTTTATCAATCTTGGAAAAGTTCTGTTTTAGTTTAGCTCTATACAAAAACAACGACATTTGGATCTTTGGTGATGGAGATTTCACATTTATAGTGAAGTTGGGTAAATATGGTCAAAATTACAATTGAATTGTAAACCCCAATATGCACAACAAAACAGATAAAAAATTGCAAGCTGTTACAGCTTTGTTTCTTGGTTGCTTTCCATTATAGGGATATGATTTCACACTGTTTGTAGTTGTTAGAGTAATTGTGTATTTGGGCAAGAGTACAATACTGTAAAGTATTTTTTCCTTTGAAGAGTTCATTGAGAATACACACATCTGTTCTGTCCATGCTGTGACACCAATACACGTTCGGTATCAGACACTGGCTCAGAAGAAGCAGCAATAACAGCAAGCTTTGTACCGGCCAGGGTTCAGTCAGGTTTCCCCCACTTACTGTATATTAGCACCACTGGCCATCACTACTTTACAGATTTGTAGTCACATATGTTAATGCTCTTTCATTAAAATTATTAAATATGATTACAAAAATCTTTACCGCCTCAGTTACAAAAATGAACTCTGAACTTGTCCAGCGCTTGGTCAGTGAACAGAGCAAGCATAGCTCCTCTCTGGAATAACATTCTTGGCGATTTCCCGTCTGATTTCAGAATCTTGCAAGTTTACAGCACAGTTCACGACACTGCAGAGAGCACAGACGCCGTCCTGGATTTCTAAGACAGGCTGATGTTTCCCTATTCATGGATTCTACCAACGTTTAGTGCAGCTTCTCATGTTGAATCTGATAATAGCATGCCTTGAAAAAAAACAAAAAAAAAACCCAGGTTATATTTACATTTCAGTGAACACAAATGGAAATATGAGGCCATCAAGGAACTTTAAGAACCAGGAAAAAGAAAAATCTGGACATATAATCAGCTATACATTTCTTAAGAAAGTAACACTGCTGGGGAAATGTAGTATTGCATACCAGCAACTGAAATGGATGACCAACTTTGTAATACATGAGTTAGGGTCCCAAGTGGTGCAATCCACCTCCTATGACATCTGTGTATGAAAAGGATCTCATCTTCTTAAATTGTTAAAATTGTAAAGTGCTTCTAAAAATAATTATCTCTGCAATTTAAATTAACAAGTTCTTCGCTAGAGAGCTTGAAAGTGCTACTCTGACACTGGCCGGATCTAGCTGTATCTGAATAGCTTCAGTGCCCCTGTGCCCCTCCGATGCAGTATAGGACAGCTTGAAGTTTGGGCAGCGGTGCAGCCACATCACTTGTGTAAACTGTCAATCAGAAGTGCACCGCCCCCAGCGAAGAGGAATTCGGGAGGCAGGGGAGTGGTGCACTCCTGAGGACAGAATATGGCAAAATCCTGTAACCTAACAAAGGTTAGAACAGAAAATGCTGAAAAGAGACGAACCTGTAATATACTCATGCCCAAGTATTTATGCATACGAGGCTTTGAATAAATCTATAGGATAAAATGCTGACATGATCAACAACATAGTGCAAATGGGTTGAATTTTTGAAAAGCCCTATATTTGCCACATATGTGATGTGTGCTCCAATCCTTTCCTACTTTGTTAACCCATTTACATTTTAAACACAAGAAAACTGAAAACACAGCAGAGGAATAAGTCTACCAGAAGAAACCCTTTGCTCTAAATATTGTATTCCAACTCTTATTTACCTTTTACATTTAGAGCGTTACATACCCTAAATCATCGGTTCTCAACTCCAGGCCTCAAGGCCAACCAACAGATCATGTTTTCAGGATTTCCTTAGTGTTGCACAGGTGATGAAATTATTACCCATGTAATACTAATGAAATGCTGAAAACATGATCTGTTGGTGGGTCTTGAGGACTGGAGTTGAGAACCACTGCCCTAAACCAAAGCTTATGGGCAGCGACTAGATATTTTAGATAATGTAAGACTCCAGCATTATCACCTTTAGTGTTGTAAACATAATTCCTTGTTCCCCATGTTGGAGATATGGATCCATAAGATCTTCTATCAGATGCACCTCAGAACCCAGATTTCGTATCCTGTGCAGTAATGAGGAGGAAAATGCTTTGTGACTATTTATGCTATGGAAGCGATTACAAAGGTGTTGCTTTAATGAGCATTAAAAGTGACGATGACAGACCTGGCCCTCAACACAACGTAAAGGAAAACAGGGAACAACTCATCCATGGACCAAAGGAAACCTTCCTTGTGTGCTTCTTGTGCTTCCTGTGTGATCTCCTCAAAAGTCTGCTGGATAACCTTTAGTTTGTCTGCCGGCGTGAATGTAGTGCTGCAAACAATAGAAAAGACAAATGTATTAATAACTTGAAAAAACAAACCTGCTGTCAGCAATATTGGTGGCATAGTTACCATCCTGTTCATAATACTACATGACAGACCGTAGTACCTAATCTGCTGCAGGCTCTCCACCGCTGAAGCAAAACAGGAGTCTTTAGTGCTTGGTAAAACCTGTAGAGAAACATTCTTGTTTAGTGATCCATGCTCATCAAGTACCTGTGCATTACTTTATCAAAGAATATCAATATATCTAGACTTTTACAAATCGATACGTTAGGAATTAAAGCTAATAATTGACCCAAACTTCCAAACCCACAAAATGAAATATATTTATTTAAGATAATAGTATCTTGAAGTCTGTTTTAACCTGTGAGACCTTATGTGCAATTATGGCAGGAAAGTTAGGCTTTATTATAAAAAAAAAAAAAAAAAAAAAAAAAAGAAAAAGTACAGACCATAACCCTCCTTTGAAAGTAGCACATGACATGCAAAACAATGCAACACTGACACTCTGGCAATGCCTTATGTGTAAGTATTGTCTACAAAGTAGGTGTATTACTAATATAGTATATTTCTTATAGTCTTTTTTTTAGTCTCTTATACTGTCCATTGGAAGGCACAGGACCTTGGCGTCATGCGCTTTTCATCATACCAGTGTGGAATGTACAGTTAGGTCCATATATATTTGGACAGAGACAACATTTTTGTAATTTTGGTTCTAGACATTACCACAATGAATTTTAAACAAAACAATTCAGATGCAGTTGAAGTTCAGACTTTCAGCTTTCATTTGAGGGTATCCACATTAAAATTGGATGAAGGGTTTAGGAGTTTCAGCTCCTTAACATGTGCCACCCTGTTTTTAAAGGGACCAAAAGTAATTGGACAGATTAAATATTTGTAAATAAAATGTTCATTTCTAGTACTTGGTTGAAAACCCTTTGTTGGCAATGACTGCCTGAAGTCTAGAACTCATGGACATCACCAGACGCTGTGTTTCCTTCTTTTTGATGCTCCGCCAGGCCTTCACTGCGGTGGTTTTCAGTCGCTGTTTGTTTGTGGGCCTTTCTGTCTGAAGTTTAGTCTTTAACAAGTGAAATGCATGCTCAATTGGGTTGAGATCAGGTGACTGACTTGGCCATTCAAGAATATTCCACTTCTTTGCTTTAATAAACTCCTGGGTTGCTTTGGCTTTATGTTTTGGGTCATTGTCCATCTGTAGTATGAAACGATGACCAATCAGTTTGGCTGCATTTGGCTGGATCTGAGCACACAGTATGGCTCTGAATACATCAGAATTCATTGGGCTGCTTCTGTCCTGTGTCATATCATCAATAAACACTAGTGACCCAGTGCCGCTGGCAGCCATGCATGCCCAAGCCATCACACTGCCTCCACCGTGTTTTACAGATGACGTGGTATGCTTTGGATCATGAGCTGTACCACGCCTTCGCCATACTTTTCTCTTTCCATCATTCTGGTTGAGGTTGATCTTGGTTTCATCTGTCCAAAGAATGTTCTTCCAGAACTGTGCTGGCTTTTTTAGATGTTTTTTAGCAAAGTCCAGTCTAGCCTTTTTATTCTTGATGCTTATGAGTGGCTTGCAAAGCGCAGTGAACCCTCTGTATTTACTTTCATGCAGTCTTCTCTTTATGGTAGATTTGGATATTGATACGCCTACCTCCTGGAGAGTGTTGTTCACTTGGTTGGCTGTTGTGAAGGGGTTTCTCTTCACCATGGAGATTATTCTGCGATCATCCACCACTGTTGTCTTCTGTGGGCACCCAGGTCTTTTTGCATTGATGAGTTCACCAGTGCTTTCTTTCTTTCTCAGGATATACCAAACTGTAGATTTTGCCACTCCTAATATTGTAGCAATTTCTCGGATGGGTTTTTTCTGTTTTTGCAGCTTAAGGATGGCTTGTTTCACCTGCATGGAGAGCTCCTTTGACCGCATGTTTACTTCACAGCAAAACCTTCCAAATGCAAGCCCCACACCTCAAATCAACTCCAGGCCTTGTATCTGCTTAATTGAGAATGACATAACGAAGGGATTGCCCACACCTGTCCATGAAATAGCCTTGGAGTCAATTGTCCAATTACTTTTGGTCCCTTTAAAAACAAGGTGGCACATGTTAAGGAGCTGAAACTCCTAAACCCTTCATCCAATTTTAATGTGGATACCATCAAATGAAAGCTTAAAGTCTGAACTTCAATTGCATCTGAACTGTTTTGTTTAAAATTCATTGTGGTAATGTCTAGAACCAAAATTAGAAAAATGTTGTCTCTGTCCAAATATATATGGACCTAACTGTATGTGTGCGGTCCAATTTTTATTGGCCAGAACATGGACGTATTGAATAAAATGGATTTATTCAGAATCTGTTACAATTACATATCCAAAAATTAGATTTGTGAAGCTCTGAGCGTGCTCTCTTCTAATCAGATTTTAAAGATCAGAATAGGACATACTCAATGAGTCAAAAAATATAAATATCAGAGAGTTTACCGACACTTCACACAGTTGTGTGAATGCAGCCTTACAGGTGTACAAAGCAGCAATGCAGTTCTGGCTTCACACTTAAACTGGAAAAAAGGAAGGTTGGGTGTGGTGTACTGTAATGGATGATACAAAAAGGCCTTTACAGGTAATTAACAAGAAGCCAATTGTCTCATCTGTGCCTTTGGGGCACACAGTCCCTAGTGGTGAGTCAACTATGGAGAAGACCATGAAGTCTAGCAAATTGCTGTTTGTGGAACTTCCTATATTAACGTCACTGAATGCAAAAATACACAAACATGTGGTAAAAAGATAATGCAATGACCACGCTGCTGCTTTGCACACGAATACGGCAGAGGCTTTGTGATGAAAACTCCAAGATGGAAATGTCCGGTGTCACCCAACGATTTAGACCAGTAATGTATGTGCTTGTTTATCTTTTATGACATGTTGATAAACAATATTAATAAGGGGACAGCAATAATAGTTGACATTTTATTTTGGTCACTTTCATACCTTCTTATTTTCACCCAAGAAATTAATACTGGTTGGCCAGAATTTTCTGGAAAATGGAATAAACAGAATATAAAAATACTTTTAAATATCTTCAATGGTTTATTACTTTTATTATAAAACTTATAACAATGAGTAAATGAAGTAATTGTTTTTTAAGAATGCAAGTCATAGCTGTAATCAATGCACCGAATTCCTAGTAAGCGGTTTATTCAGTGTCCAGAAGTGTGCGGGGACTCGCACTAAAATAGAGACAATGCAAACAGTGGATCTCCAAAATATTAAAAGGTGTCTTATGTGACAGACAAAACGTAAAATGAATGTAATAAACCTAAATAGCCAATAAATCATAACTTAATACATTATCGTATACAATTTGTCCACCCAAGACCTTTCTATTGATTTAGTTATAAACACTAGTCAAATGTAGCAGAAGTTTTATTCTACCATCGCCTTTATTATAAGTAAAGAAAGCAAAACCATAAAAATAAATACATTTAGCCATCTGGAGCCTGCAGATATTATTGTACTCTTGTAGGAACAGTGGCTGACTTTTCTGCTTTTGCAGTCTCAAGTGCTACTTACTCTTGTACTCCCAGGAAGGCAAGAAGTGCAGTGTCTGGCTGTTTGTTCAGTCTGAGGACACATTCCCAATAAGCATCTTCTTCCTTCTCATGTTCCAGGGCATACAGCATAAACAGGGGAGGGTATAGTCTGGGCAGCAGCACAGGTAGGAGAAGTCCTGAACTAGTCACCACATACCTATGTAAAAAGGTTGTTTTAATAAAACATGAAGAAGCCGCCTCTTACCATCGCTACCCATAGCCCAATGTCGTATAACCACACCAGAGGGCGTCCTTCACTATAATAATGAAGAAGAGGCTGACAAAACCGAATCCTGATCAAATAATCACCAGGTCTGCTGGTTCATAGACAAAACAGCAGTTGTAGGAGATCATGGTGGATTTGAGCTCACATTAATTCAATCAGGAACATATTTTTTTTTTTATTTTGCTAAAAATTAAAACAAGAGTGGGAAATTATAATAAGCATCAGCTTCAAAAAGTTTTATTGTGCATATAATAATATTATATATATATATATATATATATATATATATATATATATATATATATATATATATATATATATATATATTAGTACAGACCAAAAGTTTGGACACACCTCATTTAAAGATTTATCTGTATTTTCATGACTATGAAAATTGTACATTCACACTGAAGGCATCAAAACTATGAATTAACACATGTGGAATTATATACTTAACAAAAAAGTGTGAAACAACTGAAAATATGTCTTATATTCTAGGTTCTTCAAAGTAGCCACCTTTTGCTTTGATGACTGCTTTGCACACTCTTGGCATTCTCTTGATGAGCTTCAAGAGGTAGTCATCGGAAATGGTCTTCCAACAATCTTGAAGGAGTTCCCAGAGATGCTTAGCACTTGTTGGCCCTTTTGCCTTCACTCTGCGGTCCAGCTCACCCCAAACCATCTCGATTGGGTTCAGGTCTGGTGACTGTGGAGGCCAGGTCATCTGGCGTAGCACCCCATCACTCTCCTTCTTGGTCAAATAGCCCTTACACAGCCTGGAAGTGTTTGGGGTCATTGTCCTGTTGAAAAATAAATGATAGTCCAACTAAACGCAAACCGGATGGAATAGCATGCCACTGCAAGATGCTGTGGTAGCCATGCTGGTTCAGTATGCCTTCAATTTTGAATGAATCCCCAACAGTGTCACCAGCAAAACACCCCCACACCATCACACCTCCTCCTCCATGCTTCATGGTGGGAACCAGGCATGCAGAGTCCATCCGTTCACCTTTTCTGCGTCGCACAAAGACACGGTGGTTGGAACCAAACATCTCAAATTTGGACTCATCAGACCAAAGCACAGATTTCCACTTTCCTTGTGTTCTTTAGCCCAAACAAGTCTCTTCTGCTTGTTGCCTGTCCTTAGCAGTGGTTTCCTAGCAGCTATTTTACCATGAAGGCCTGCTGCACAAAGTCTCCTCTTAACAGTTGTTGAAGAGATGTGTCTGCTGCTAGAACTCTGTGTAGCATTGACCTGGTCTCTAATCTGAGCTGCTGTTAACCTGCGATTTCTGAGGCTGGTGACTCGGATAAACTTATCCTCAGAAGCAGAGGTGACTCTTGGTCTTCCTTTCCTGGGGCGGTCCTCATGTGAGCCAGTTTCTTTGTAGAGCTTGATGGTTTTTGTAACTGCACTTAGGGACACTTTCAAAGTTTGCCCAATTTTTCTGACTGACTGACGTTCATTTCTTAAAGTAATGATGGCCACTCGTTTTTTACTTAGAATTTGTACTATGGCAAGAAAAAAGCAGCTAACAGTCTATTCAGTAGGATTATCAGCTGTGTATCCACCAGACTTCTGCACAACACAACTGATGGTCCCAACCCCATTTATAAGGCAAGAAATCCCACTTATTAAACCTGACAGGGCACACCTGTGAAGTTAAAACCATTTCCGGTGACTACCTCTTGAAGCTCATCAAGAGAATGCCAAGAGTGTGCAAAGAAGTCATCAAAGCAAAAGGTGGCTACTTTGAAGAACCTAGAATATAAGACATATTTTCAGTTGTTTCACACTTTTATGTTAAGTATATAATTCCACATGTGTCAATTCCTAGTTTTGATGCCTTCAGTGTGAATGTACAATTTTCATAGTCATGAAAATACAGAAAAATCTTTAAGAAAACAGATCTCTCTGGAATAAGATAACAGATCGCAGATACCAAGGTATTATATTCAGCTTCCTATAACCTGCATGTCCATATAGATGGCTTAGGAGGGTTGATCCTTCTGACAGATTTCCTTTAAATCAAAGATATCTAAAAAGGTTGCTAATTTTGAGTGAAAATTGGACAACAGGTAAGTAATGCTTTAAAATAACACAATAAGCAATACTTTACTGTTGAAGCACTTGACGATTCAGTGCTTTTGCTGGCTCGGTTTTTGTTTATAGGGCAACAACAATGATGTCCTGTCTACAAGACAATCACTGTCATCAATCACGGGCCTCTGCGGTCTTGTGCCGTCTTCCTTGGCATAACTTCTGAGGCTAGTGACAGCAATCACATGCTATAGACGGGACGTCACCACTGCACACAACAGAATCTTCCCTTCTGCCAATTAGAATATTTTGGGGGTTGTGCAATAGAAATGGTTCAAAGCAGATTAGTCAGACAATAAATCATGAATCTGTTGTCTAATCTAAAGATTTTAGCTTTCTAGTAGGTTTACCCAGGTTCAGGCGAGTCAGACTCCGAACCTGTTCTTCCATTGCAGATATGAGGTTTGTCAGAGTATTCTTTAAGGGCAACTGATGGCTGAATTGTGCTACCTTCTTCAGGAAGATCTGGAAACAAAAACCTGGAAAAAAACAGTAAAAAAAAAACCCAACATTTCAAACAGGCACCAAGAGGTAAAATTTCTCCTTGAGGCGAGTGCCACGTTGGATTAAGGAGACTTCTAGGCCTTGCAATGCTCCTTTGTATAATTAAATATGGAAATAGCCTCTTAAGGAGATTTTTGTGTACTCACCGTAAAATCTCTTTCTCTTAGCCTCTAATTGGGGGACACAGGACCATGGGTGTTATGCTGCTATCCACTAGGAGGCGACACTATGCATAATCTGAAAAAGATTAACCGTGGCTCCTCCTCTGCAGTATACACGCCTGGACAGCATCAGCCTTCTCCAGTTTTGTGCAAAAGCAGTAGGAGGAACGTAACATGGATAATATAATCATGCCTATAAGAAGGCAGCTATGGGAGCTCAAACAAAGACAATATGAGAACTCAACATAACGGCCTGGAACGGGCAACAGGGTGGGAGCTGTGTCCCCCAATTAGAGGCTAAGAGAAAGATTTTACGGTGAGTACACAAAAATCTCCTTTACTCTGTCGCCTCATTGGGGGACACAGGACCATGGGATGTCCCAAAGCAGTCCCTGGGTGGGAAGCAATGGACGAATATTGTGTAGACAGGCCCCTACAATTGGGGCACCGCCGCCTGCAGAACCCATCTACCCAGGCTCGCGTCTGCTGAGGACTGGGTATGAACTCCGTAGTGTTTGGTAAACGTGTGTAGGCTAGTCCAGGTGGCTGCCTTACACACTTGTTGTGCCGAAGCCTGGTGCCAAATGGCCCAGGAGGCCCCTACCGCATGTGTAGAGTGTGCCGTAATTCCTGCTGGAAGAGGAGAATTTTTGGGGCGGTAGGCCTCTTGTATGGTGGATTTGATCCACCTGGCAAGGGTAGCTTTGGAAAGCTGGCAGACCCTTGCGGCCGTCTTCCAGTAGAAGGAAAAGAGAATCAGACTACCGGAAGGGCGCAGTCCTAGACACATAGATACGCAATGCCCTGACAAGGTCAAGCGTATGCAGAGCCTTCTGTACTCTATGAACCGGGACCGGACAGAGGGATGGCAGTGAAATTTCCTCATTGAGGTGGAAGTTGGACACAACCTTCAGAAGGAAGGATGGGACCTACAGAGAACTACCTTGTCCTGGTAAAAAAAAAAACAAAAAAAAAAAACACGAAGGGCCGCCTGCAGGAGAGTGCTGTCAGTTCAGACATTGTCCCACTGTACTCTGATGTGAGAGGCTACCAGTAAGTGATGGAAGGCTCTCAACGCCAGGAGGATGGCACGAATTTCCAAGATGTTGATGGGCATGGTCGCTTCCGCTGGGGACCACTTGCCCTGAGCTCCGTGGTGTAAGTGCACCGCACCCCAACCCGTCAGGCTCGCGTCGGTAGTCAGAACCTTCCATTGACCCGTGAGAAAGGATTTCCCCTTTGTTAGTGAGGTTGGCTTGAGCCACCAATGCAGGGACTTCCTGGTTGACGACGTCAGCTGGAACTCCCTGTCGAGAGAAAAAGAGGTTCCTGTCCCATGACTTGAGAATGGGTAGTTGAAGAGGCCTGAGGTGAAGCTGGGCAAATGGGACCGCTTCTATTGCCGCCATCATCCTGTCAAGGACTCTCATGGCAAACCGGAGAGATCGAGGGGGTTTGCTGAGGAGGGTGCGAACTCCTCGACGGAGAAGCAGTGCCTTGTCCTTGGGAAGGAGCACTAGACCCCTGAAGGTGTTGAACAGTGTTCCCAGGAAGGTCAGAGACTGACTTGGGATTGGTGATGACTTTTGTAGGTTGACTAACCAGCCCAGGCAACTCAGAGTGTCGATTGTGATTGAGACGCTGAGTTCGTAGTCCTTGAAAGTAGGAGCCTTGATAAGGAGATCGTCCAGGTAAGGAACGACTACTATGCCTCTGGAGTGCAGGACGTCCATGGTGGCTGCCATGACTTTGGTAAACCCTCTGGGAGCCGCGGCAAGTCTGAACGGGAGAGCCACTAACAGGTAGTGGTCCTGGTCGATTGCAAACCTGAGAAATCTCAGATGGGCGGGTGCAATTGGTATATGCAGGTATGCGTCTTGTATGTCTATGGAGGCGAGAAATTCTCCCTTCTCCATGGACGCAATGATGGACCGAAGGGACTCCATGCGGAAGTGACGTACCCGTACATATTTGTTGAGCTGTTTTAGGTCCAGTATGGGCCGTAAGCCGCCTCCTTTCTTGGGGACTACGAATAGATTGGAGTAGAACCGTCGGAAGCGCTCGGCCGCGGGGACCGGTACTATGACTCCTGCTTGAAGAAGCGAGGAGACCACTTGGCGGAAGGCACGAGCCTTGGTTGGCGGCTTTGGGGGAACAGAAAGAAAGAGTCTGTTTGGTGGGTTGGAAGTAAACTATCTTGTATCCCGAAGACACTAGTTCCCTGACCCACCTGTCTTCTGTAATAGGCAGCCAGACTTGATGAAAGAGCAAAAGTCGGCCACCTACGGGTGGGGTGTCTTCCGGAGTCCGCGAGTCATGATGAGGAGGAAATCTGAGATTTTCCTCCTTTGGACTTTGACTGGCCGGCTTTTGACTGCCACGTCTCGTCATACTTTTGCGTCGACCGCGAGTTGTCCCTGCGTGGGGAGCGGTTGCTATTTTGTGCTGGGCGCGAAACGGACCAGTCCGGAGAGTTCCGAAAGGATCGGAATCGAGTTTGGTTACACTTCCTGTTTGGGTTTCAGTTGGGGGAGAGAGGCACTCATACCCCCGGTGGCGTTGGATATTATCCTGTCCAACTGTTCGCCAAAAAGTCGACCACTGAGTTACGGGAGGTGCGTGAGGGACTTCCTTGAGGCTGCGTCTGTTTCCATTCCCGCAGCCAGAGGATACGCCGAATCGTGATGGCGTTTGATGCTATCCCGGCTGCACCCCTTGCTGAATGCAGAGCTGCATGAAGCATGTAATCTGCCACAACTGCTATTTGAACCGCTTGGTCTGACAGCTCAGGAGCAGATGCTTGGAGGCCAGCTTGTAAATTTTTGGGGCTAAGCCAGGATGGCCTTGGCAGCCCAAACTGAAGCGAACGCGGGAGTTAGGGAGGCCCCTGCGGCCTCGAAAATTGGACGAGCCTTGCGTTCCACCTGCCGGTCTGCTGCATCCTTGAGGGTTGAGCTATCTGGCAGTGAAAGGAGTGACTGTGGTGCTAGCCTAGAGACTGGGGGATCCCCTTTGGGTGGATCTGTCCATTCTTTGGTGACCTCCTGTGGGAAGGGGTACCGCGCCTCCAGATATTTGCAATTTAGGGATCGATTTAAACTCTGGGTGGTCAAAGAGATCTTAGGCGGCTTCAGAGCTCCTTCAAAGGAAATGTTCTGGCGCCACCAGGGGTGGATCAGAAATGTCCAGCACCCGATGGATGGACGAGATTACGTCGTCAACTGGCGCTGTATTGCTAGGGGGGATTGGGATCAGGGACCCTTCAGTTTCCTTGTCAGAGTCGGAATCACAGATGTCTTCTGAATCCTGTGCATCGCTAAGGCGTCTCCTGCTGGTGGGGCAGAGGCCTTCTCTGGTTGGGGATCGCTGCGGAGATCTGCATTGTCTGTCCCTGGTAGGGGACGGTCTAAATGACCTGGAATTACTGTGTCTCTCCCTAGAAGGGGATGACCGTGTGCTATGGGATGATGGAGAGGAGCGTGACCTATGGGTCCGCTTGCGTCCTGACCTAGACGTGGATGTGCCGGGGTCGTCATGTCCCTGAGTCGAGCTCTCCCTTTGCTGGGTAGCCCGAGTCGAGCTCTCCCTTTGCTGGGTAGCCCGAGTCGAGCTCTCCCTTTGCTGGGTAGCGTTCATAGCCGAGGCATGACGCTGCAGCGCTTGAAGCAATGTGGAGGTTAGGTTATCTATAGATTGCGTCATAGATTGCGACATCTGAGTGACCCATTCCTGCGTGGCATTAGACCCGAAGCATTGGCAGGGGCTTCTTGGGGCTCTGGCACAGTAGTCTGGATGCAGTCCTGGTAGTGCAGGTACGTGCTGCCACTGGGGAGGGTATTACTGCAGGCTGTACAGAGTGCATAATAGCAGTCCTGCCTGGTTCTCTTGGAACTTGAGTACTGCATAGTGCACAGGGGTGGCTGTGCAGAGTGCAGAGGAGCTTATAAGAAATAATGGATTCACAGCCGTGGAGGAACTCCAGCTGTGATCTTACCCCACCAGTGTGCCTCTAGGTCCAGCGCCAAAGATCCACAGTCCTGTGCATCCCCGGAGACTGGCAGGCCTGGTCTGTATCTGCCGACCGGTAGCTGCAGGGTTAATCTTTTTCCTGCAGCAGATAATGGCCGCCGGAGTAAAGGTTTGAGGAAGAAGGGGGGCTGAGAGCTGAAAAGGGCGGCAGTTTGCTGTGAAATCGCGCCCTTTCAGTCTGGATCCGCCCCTTCTATGACACTGTAGAGTGTCATATTTGTCATCCGGGGGGCGGGCCGGGGGGCAGAGAAGGGGTGGCGGCTTCGGCTAGGCCGGAGCCGCGGTCGAAATTAGAAGCCTGATGCCCAAAGGGGCTCCAGGCCGGCGCGGAAGTCCAGACGGGGGCTGGATCTGGACCGGACCCCCCCCCGGATTTGAAGGCAGGATAGAAGTGGGGGTATAAGCGGAAGGGGGGCCCCTGAGGCACCATAGAGCTGGTGCTGCCGCAGAGACAGGGCGCAGGGAGGCCTGTGCCTGTGTTGTGCCATGCCTGCCTGCACTCCCCCCGGCCCCTACAGGAGCCCGCAGCAGGGCTGGGGTCCCTGGATTCAGCTGCTGCGTGCTAGCTACTGGGAGCTGCAGAGTGCTGTCTGTACAGGCCCTACCTGAGGCGTCTCAACCTAATGCCCCCAAAGGGGGATTAGGGAGGGTGCTGCTGTCACCATCAGGGGGCTTTATCCTCGCCTCGACCTCAACCCAGAAACCAAAAGGAATTGGGGAAGGAGGGGGGGTCTCGACTTCGAACAAGCACCCGAGGGGCTGGGGAAGGAGCGACATGGGGAATAGCCATCTCAACTTCAACTGTGCACCCCGTAATAGGGGGCAGAGGAAGGAGCCATGCCGGGAGTCTCGCAGGAGACCCGCTTTTCTTCATGTGTAATCCCGTCGGAGAAAAAGGAGTAAAAGTTTTAGGTGTGCCTCCTATGCGACACTAAGCAAAAACTGGAGAAGGCTGACGCCGTCCTGTGGTGTATACGGCAGAGGAGGAGCCACGGTTAATCTTTTTCAGATTATGCATAGTGTCACCTCCTAGTGGACAACAGCATAACACCCATGGTCCTGTGTCCCCCAATGAGGCGACAGAGTAATGGGAATTTTAGTGCCACTTGTTGGAAGTAGCAATCCTAAAAGTCAATACTGACTTTCAAAACTGGCTGGAAACCTTCTGCCAGACGATTGGCCGAGCACCCCTAAGGCCACTCGCGCTTGCGGACTGTCTGCTGGAACCGGACCAGCACCAACAGCACCCGGCTTCTACCGCCCGGCCCGCAGAGAGCCTTCAATGACCCTTTAATGAGGCGTGCCACATGACTTAGAATAAGAAGCCAAACCATACAGTCCTTTTGCAGACATGTTTCAGGATGATTGCCCCTCGTCAGTGCAAAGCAGTAGGACTGGTTTAGCAAATCTAAGATGAAGTGTCTCCTTGTGGAGTGCGCTAACTCAGCATAAGGAGACTGATAAGCCCAGGTAGCATAGTGATGTGATGTCAGTGTTGCACGCAACAAAAGACACCAGGAGTAGTGGTGGAGACTCACTGCTTTAGTCAGGCAATGAAAGAAAAGCAGTTTTTTTTTTTTTGTTGTTGTTTTTTTAACGTTTAACAGAACTTATAGAAAAAAACTTTTCTGAATGAGGACAACCCCTTTAAATTCTTGTGTGCTTTTCTTCTGTTTTTTTACCCCCTACCCCAATGTAATATGTCCTCCTCATCTTTGCTTTGTGTGCTGGGGTAAACCCTTACCTTCCTTTCCTCATAAAGCCTGCATGTTTATCCCTATATAGTTTCTCCTGTGCAGAAGAGAAGGTAAGGGTTAACCCCTGACATTTGCTCCCTTCCATGCTTGGACCCTATGTGACCACGCCATGCCCTTCATAAATTGTGATAAGTATTATTCCTGACCACATGCCTGCCCACCTCCACACCAAGTTAAGAGTGGAATCATTTATAAGGAATGTTCACACGTATAGGATTGTGCTGTGGAAGATCTCCACAGCAAATCCAGAGAAAGCTTCAGGGAAATCAGTACTAAATTGGGACAATTTTGTAGTGGATTTTTTGCAGAAACCAGCTAAATAACCATAATAATAAAAAAAAATTATTGTGTTTCCTAGCGAATTTTGCAGCAATCAAATGTGAGGACACATTACTGTTGAAGGCCAGGACACAAACTACCTGGATCCAGGAAAGTTTTGCTTAAAACAATTCTAGACTAAGTTTAGCAGAACAAAAAGAAAAAAAATCAACAAAGATTAAGCTAAAAAATAGCCTATATAATCGCACCCAGTCCTAACTGCAACCCACAATATCTATGAAAAGAATCAAAAAAAAAAAGTGAAACTTGAAAGTTCAAGTTTTGTGTCAATTTTAAATGCATCCATAATTGTCATATAAAGTAAATCGATACCGTACCTCACTAGCTGGAATATCCGTTTCAGATAGGACTTAATCTCTCTTACAGCTTCCTGTAAAAGTCTTCGGTTGGCACCGACTCCTACATAGGTCATCCGGTACACCGCCACCAACGCTTCCACCAGCCGGCCTAGCTGATGCATTGGGGTTTCACAAGCCTGGGAATAGGCATGCAAGATGATGAGGGGGAAAGACAAGAAGCAGCTGTTAGGTGCATAACCTTATACCTTTAGTAAGTTTGAGTAATTTTCTAATAGATGTCACAATGGTCAAGATACAAGTAGGTATTTTACTATGCACCTAAATGATTTGATTGTAAACTACTTATAGCAACATATTTAGCTGTCACATTTGGGCTCCTTCATGTTCGCCTTCTCTGGCTGGACAACATCTATGCCATCTTTTGCATACCAAACACTTCTTGCCCTATAATTCATTGCATGTATGCTGGATAGAATTTACTTATGTACACTAGAGACCAACACCCTCCAAACACAACCATGTAACAGTAATGAATACAAAAGTTTTATTTTACATTTATTAAATAGGACTTGATCTTCTCATATTTCTCCATGGTGAAATTGCCACTGTGCTGTGGAATTCGCTCCAAACTCTCCAGCATTTGTGTATGTGATCGACTTAATGGCTCTGGACTGTAACACAGAATTTACACCAAGTCAAAATACCAGAAATGTAGGCCTCAAAGATGCATACATACTATAGACCCCTTAAAATAAAAATGCTTTTTAATTCCAGAAGTCTCATTTTTCTCTGTCACAATAAAGGGATTTCACCTTCAAACTATGCACATGCGCAAGTAGCTCTTTCGTAGACAAGTCCAGCAATACCTACATGGCCAGTCATTTCCTCGGTTACTGAGAAATCAGAATTTTAATTGATATTCAAATGAAGCTGAAGGACTATTTGTAGATCTGAGGCTTCTGTCACTCCAGCTCTATTCCCACTTCCTCCTACTTGACTGACAGCCTCTATGCTGTGTAACTTCAATCAGGAGCCGACAGCAGCAGCCAGAGGAGAGCCGACAGCGGCAGCCAGAGGAGAGCCGACAGCGGCAGCCAGAGGAGAGCCGACAGCGGCAGCCAGAGGAGAGCCGACAGCGGCAATGTTTACAATGACACAGAGCTCTGCTCTCCTCCCCACCCCCACTCGTAATCACAATAGATGCTGGCAGGGAGACATGCGTGACATGGCAAGGAGAGAAAGAGCAGTGATTCATTGAACGGCTTGGTTCTGACCTTCTATGGGAGCATTTTTTTCTTTTTCTTTCATGACACTGCCTGCTTATAATTAGTTAACATTATGCAGGAGAAAAAGTAAATGGCCCCCAGTGAGGCATCTATGCTAACGAGCCCTTGGTTATAGGAGAAATAAACTTAACTAGCAAATGTCCCCGCAAAGGATATGAGAAATTCTAAAAAAAATAAAATAAATTAATTTTATGCAGCTCTGTAGTCATTATTCCATGTGGTCAGTTTAACATGCTAAAATAGGTAGGAGGGTTTCTTCAGACTAGGGAAGGATAAACCCTACCGACAAGGGTCTAGTGCTCAATTCAGAAATCCATTACTAACAGGAGGAATAGTAGAAGAATGGTACAACGTAGAATAAGAAAAACAAAACCTGTCTTGTCGTTGGCGCCTCTTTGTTGTAATGGCCACAGCAATGTTGTCCCAGGCCTTCTGCAGTTCTCCTTTGCCTGGTGCTTCACAACCAAGCTGCCTCCAGCACTCCTCAAAGATGGCTTTCCACTTGTCATTAGCGGGAACGGAAAGACAGCCCAGCTTGCTGCATAAAAATAAAGTACTGGTATGAGTGATCAGAAAGCTGATGTAAGATTTAACTGCGGCTTACTGAAAACTGGCCCTTTTAAATTTAGACCCAGTCTAAAGTAAATAGGACAATCTAAAATAGATGTCAGAAACAAAAATTATGTTATTGTTTTAACCTTCCAGAGCTCCATGTAAAGTAGGATAAAGGTAGCCAGACCGTGTATAGATAAGAATATTTTTGGGAGAGGATAAGGAGTTAAAATTATACAGAACATTTTATGCTATAATAACAAAGTAAGCTTCAGAAGTAAAGAAATCTACTCCAAATATTGGGACTCACAGTGACTTGGCCTCTTCCTTCTCCCCTTCATATAAGCTTGGTTTTATGTAGGTGCCATTGACTTTGATACCAGATCCCCATTCACCACTGAAAATGCCCTCAATGCAGTCACCATTGGACATTCTCAGAACGCCCTTTAAAAATAAAACAAAACTGTTAGTAATTGACAGCAATATATGACGACTACTCACTAGATAACAAAATAAATGTCACCTTTCCATTCAGCGTCCAGTCATCTGAAAACTCTCCTTCATAAACGGTGTCATCTTCAGAGAGAAGAACGCCAGTTCCCTAACACACATAGATAAAAGATATATAGGTGAGCCTTCTATAAGAAGGAAATCAGCAGGCAAAAAGAAAAGAAAAAAAAAGAAAACAACTTGTGACTTGACACAATGTATGACTGCACGCTTCTCTACATTTCATACATACTATGAACACACAGGTCACCATATGGTGTATTCAGAACAGAATAGTGAAAACTATAAGTAGTGGTTAAGATACGCTGCCCCAATCCACAGCTCCAAGGAAAAGAAGACAGATGTGTTCCATCTGGCTGCTTTCCAGGTAAGCGTTTGTGGTTAGGACACATTTACGTATACACTCACCATCATCTTATTCAGACTAAAGGCTCCTTCATAGTATAAACCAAACTGAGTCACCACAAGCCCGATGCCTTGCCGTAGGTCATCTTGCCAGAGCCCCATATATTTTTCTCCCCTGGCAAAACAACAAGTCATTTTTACTAAAGTATAGAGACGCAGCACCAAGCAGGTGTTCACCGGGAACAATAAAGAGAGAACATAGACATTAGGTTTTTTTTTCCACCCAGCCTTACTGAGGGCCAACAGCATTTCTGCGTAGCTTACATAAGGTGTGAATGACACATTAACGTTGTGCTAAGGATGGATGCAATGATGGTAATGTCAAATTTATACATTTTGTTTTAATTCATTACTACTTTTGAACAATAACTTTTTTTTTTTTTTTTTTTAAACAAATGTATTTTTTGTGCCACCAAATTATTAATCTAAACAAACTTTTCTTTTTTTAACTTGGCTTATTTTTCAAATACCAACAAACCCTATTTACATTTTTTCCCACTTTTATATCTCAGTAGCATGTCAAACTCAAATACACAGAGGGACAAAATTAAAAACTTAGACAAAGTTGCGGGCTAACCATGATATTTATTAAAGAAGTTGTCCAATAGTTTTTAAGAGTCCCCCAGTGTATAAACCCTGTGATTATAAGACGTTTTGTAATTACCTTGCTGTGTCTTTATTGCCTGTGAGCGGCGCTATCGCTGGCTGCTCACAGGCATCACGTTACCCGTCGCTGAGGTCACGTCAAGTGAGGCATGACAACAGTGATGCGGTCCCTGCAGTGGATGCTGGGTTGTGGGTGAGTCAATTACTGCCTTCTGGACATCTTTCAAGTCAGCAGTCTTCCCTATGATTGTGGAGCCTACTGAAACAGACTAAGGGACCTTTTTAAACACGTAGGAAGCCTTTGCAGGTGTTTTTTGTTACTTATTTTAATTTACTGAGATAATGATGTTTGTTTTCATTGGCTGTAAGCCATAATTATCAACATTAACAGAAATAAACACTTGAAATAGATCACTCTGTCTGTAATGACTATATATAATATAAGAGTTTCACTTTCTGTATTGAAGAACTGAAATAAATTAACTTTTTGATGATATTCTAATTTAGTGAGAAGCACCTGTACTCATGTACACACATTAGTAACCCCTAGTTGTCAATTTCAACAAGCATATCTAAATGTAGATATTGATGTACAACATATGGTGGAGGAAAGGGTTGGATGACTGCAAGGCACATCTCTAACACTGCTCATCTCTGGGAAATATTTCTATTTGCAATTTAACTATGCAAATGTTTTGTAAACTTGCAAATGAGAATGAAGTCTAAGGTCTATGTGCAGTTTTAGTCACCAGGTTCATCACCAATTAATAATACATACTAAACAGCATAGAAAATGTGAATAATGATTATATTCTAAAATAAAATCTGCATCAAATAGAACACGGCCAATTACCTTGTGATATCATCAAAGACCCCATAACCAGTCTTCTTATCAATTACCCACTGTCCAATAAACATGCTAGGAGATGAGGAGGTCAATTTGCCGCTCCGAAGAAGCCCGTGTCCATGCCGATTATTATCCTGAAAGCAACCTTCATATATTTCTCCATTTGCATACCTGTGACACAAAGTATTGCTTTCTAAAATAACTGGAACCATCAAATCATTGTGACAATGTTTGAGGATGAAAACACCATTAGAAACATTTTGGTAACTTCATTGGTTATTACCAGAAGGTGCCCTGACCACACATTTTGCCGTCCTTCCAATTGCCGAGATAGCGATCATTCTTTTTTAAGGCTTTGCTGGGTATTATATACTCTCCATACCTGTGAACACGGAAGGTATATTATTTTGTCAACGCCATTATCTATATTGTAAATGTCAAATAACTCATCATGGTCATTTAAAATCTTCCTTTAAGGATTAAGCAATACATAGTTGTAATAGGAAAATTGCACAACAACTTATGTGAGTAAATATCGGTGCTATTCTCAGTGTTCTAATAACACTACTTACCCATCTTCCAAGCCATTGCGAAACTCTCCAGTGTATATTCTTCCATCTGGCCAGCTCAACACACCTCTAGAAAACAGCAAAAGTAATAAGTAACCCGTGGCTATAACTCATCATGTAATTGTTTTTTCATTCCTTGCTGCAAACTGGAACATCTTCCTTATCAAAGACAGGGAAAGCCACATTTTTCAAATATGAATGAAAGAAAATACATAGCACAAAGTTCGCCGACGTTTGGTCGGATGCATTTCTATTTCCAAAAGTCCTACTGATGGCAAACATGAGAGGTGGAAGCCACCGACAAGACATAATATTGTAGAAACTGGCAAGTAAGTTCCTTATATTCATGCCCATCTTCACCCAGAGGTGTTTCTCTTCAGACCAGTTCCATAGGAAGCCATCATATTGGTGTGTGCAACCAATTCAAGTATGGGGTGCACATACAAACTCCCTGCAAATGCCCCTATTAAGAGCCACATATACCTGCCATGTGGCTTTCCACATATCCAGCGGCCCTCATACGTTGCGTCTTTCAGTCGTGCATCCTTGTAGTAGGTGTATTTGGCGCTGCGTGATAGAGGAGGATCCTGTCTTATAATGCTCCCGCTAGTGGTAGGTGAAGGCTCATATACTCCTCGCAGAGCCTGGTCCACTGCCTGACTTATTGCTCGAAGCCACTTGGTCTGCAATAACATACAAAAAAAAAATCTATACAACTATACTGTTTTACAGGAATGGAATTTTTAAATCAATTCTTCAATAATTTGCAAAAATCAGTAGATTTTATTTCACTTTAAAATTTACATCTGGTAACCAGCAACGAGAAGGCTATTCATATCTCAGTGCAGAATTCTACCTGTCTGTACTGTGACATTTACAATCGTACCTGATTTATAGTATTGCATTTTATTAGAGGGAGGGTTTGGGATGGGAGGTGTATGACACCTTGTTTGTAATGTTTTTATTTTTGGAAAATTAGTAAAAAAATAAATAAAATAAACACCAGATTTAAAAGAAAAATGTACATCTGTTTGTTTTGGCTTCAAAAGTATCATTAGCTTTTTTTGTTAAACATAATTCAAGAGGTGTAGCAAATACACAACCTGCTTCATACCTTTTCTTGAGGTGATAAAGCAACCAAAGTGAGTTGTTCCTCTGGGGTTGTGATCTTTAAACAATTTCTAGAACAAACAAAAAAAAGTGCATAGTTATACACCTAATGGCTAGAGGCAAAACATACGAAGATGTACAAGCCATACAGACCTAGATCACTCCAATGCATGTAAAACAAACAAGTTTGCAAATGTAAATGAATGAAATGGTCTAAAATTTTGCCAGAAAGTATAAAAAAAATAATTAGTCTTTTGGTTAACATTGTGAACAGTGTTTTCCTGACAGTTATACTGTAATTACCAATGCAGAGCTTAAAATATACATCACCGGTTTCACTAGAGAAGGAAATAAAACATTAAGTAGATACATGGACAGCTTCCAAAATCGAAGCACAGCCATTTAACCCTCCCTGAGGACGCTACTTTAGTAAATCAGACAGACATCATGCTCATTTTTAGAACACAAAATAAATGGATTTTTGCTACAATACCCACATTCCGGCAACTTCTTCCGTTACAGTCTCCGCCCAGAGCGTAGAAAGTGGAAATATATGATGTGTAGAGAACTGGAGAAAAAGTGGATAACATGGAATAAGAAAAACAAATGCGTACCAGCTGTATAGAGTATAAGAAAAACTAATGCGTACCAGCTGTATAGAGTATAAGAAAAACAAATGCGTACCAGCTGTATAGAGTACCTATTACTCCTAAGAATTTGTAGTTCTTAACCCCTTTACTACCGCCGACTGTAAATAGACGTGGGCGCTTGCTGGGCTTTGAGCAGCACATTTCTCTACGGTCTTGCAGTGCTGGATTCCAGTGCAGAGCAATAACTGGCTGGTGATATCATCGGGACCTGATTGGCTCAGGCCCCAATGATGTTAACCCTGTGTTATCTTCTAGATGCCGTGATCAATAGTGATGCCCACTGCCCAATGGTATAAAATTATACAATTCTGTGACACACCTGTGGTGTCAATATGATCACTGTACCCCCAGATGAATTAGTAAAAAGGTGTAGTTTCTAAAATGGGGTCACTTATGGAGGGTTTCTCCTGTTCTGGTACCTCAGGGGCTCTGCCAATGTGACATGGCACCCTCAAACCTTAACAACAAAATCTGAACTCCAATATGGCGCTCCTTCCCTTCCGAGCTTTGCACAGTGCATCAAAAGTAGTTTTCGACCACTTCTAGGGTTTTGGCGTACTCAGGAGAAATTGTGTAACAAATTGTACTATTCGTTTTCTCCTATTACGCCTTTTAAAAATTACAAACTTGGGGCCAAAGCAACATTTTAGTGGAAAAGATCCTAGTTACTTACCGGTAACGGGATTTTACAGAGCCCATGACAGCACCACCTGAGAGAGGGTATCCGCCCACCAAGAACAGGAACCTACTGAATAAAAAGGCGGTACCTCTGTTCCACATCAGTTTTTGTTTCAGAGCATGAGAGGGCCTCCGAAAAATAGGTGGCAGTTATGTACTAACCTAACAATTTCTTAATAAAACACCCCAAGAAGTGCACACCATAAGTGATAAAGGGGAGGGAATTAATAGGGTGCTGTCATGGGCTCTGTAAAATCCCGTTACCGGTAAGTAACTAGGATCTTTTCCCCTTCTCCCATGACAGCACTACCTGAGAGATTTAGAGAGATCACACACCAGAGGGAGGGATCACCGCTTGCAACACCTTCCTCCCAAAGGACAGATCAGTAGAAGAGGAAAGGTCAAGACGGTAATGCTTGTAAAATGTAGAGGGGGATGACCAAGTTGAAGCCTTACATATGATGTCGATGGGCACACCCGCTTTCTCCGCCCAGGAAGCAGCTACAGCTCTGGTGGAGTGGGCCTTCAGGTTCTCTGGAACTGGCAGATTGCTAGAAGAGTAGGTTAAGCCAATGGTGTCCCTGACCCACCTAGCTATGGTCCCCCTTGTAACCTTAAGCCCTTTCCTAGCCCCCTGAAATGAAATGAATGAGGCGTCACTTTTTCTCCAGGCCTTCGTTACCTCCAAATACTGGACTAATACCCTCTTAACATCTAGAGTGTGAAGTTTTTGTTCCTCCGAATCCCTAGGGTCAGGATAGAAGGAAGGGAGAGTAATTACTTGTGTCCTATGGAATTTGGAGGCCACTTTTGGAAGATAGGCCGGATCTGGTCTTAAGATTACTCTATCCATACACACTTGCGTATACGGATGGTTAACTGACAGCGCGTGCAGATCACTAACCCTACGAGCTGAAGTTAGAGCTACCAGCATGGCTGTTTTTAAAGGTGAGAATTTTCTCCGAAGCTGCCTCTAAGGGCGACTTGGTTAGTGCTTCTAGAACCAGATTAAGGTCCCAAGGAGGCATCCTTGGAGTAGGAATAGGTCTAGATCTACTGCAAGCTTTAATGAATCTGATGATCCACCTATTCGCTGCCAAGTCGTAATTATATAATGCCCCCAGAGCCGATACTTGTACCTTAAGGGTACTGGTGGCTAACCCCATGCTTAAGCTTTTCTGAAGGAATTCCAGGATGGCCCCAAAGGAACCCTACCTTTGGCAGACTGACCCGAGGTAGACAGAAACTTAGCCCAGGTTCTGCCATAGATCCTAGTAGTCACCGGCTTCCTACTCGCCAGTAGAGTAGTAACTAGACCTGGAGAGAACCCCTCCTGCGTTAGTAGTGACCTTTCAAAATCCAGGCAGTCAAATGCAAGCCCGATCTTTGGGGATGGAAGACTGGGCCCTGCCTGAGGAGATTCTGGGGTGTCCGAAGAACCGATGGATCCGCCTGGGACATTCTCATCATCCAAGTGAACCATGGTCTCTTGGGCCAAAACGGGGCGATCAATATAACCCTTGCCTGTTCTTCTTGGATCTTCCTCAGGATAGTAGGGATCAGCATTAGAGGGGGGAAAGGCATAGGCCAGGGTAAAGTCCCAAGGAATTTGCAGCGCGTCTACCGCAAACGTCATCTCCTTTGGATTCAGGGAGCAAAAGATTTTGGTCTTCAGATTGTGTTTGTTCGCAAACAGATCTATCTGAGGTTGTCCCCATCGGCCGACAATCTGCTGGAATACCGCTGGATTCAATTCCCATTCTCCTAGTCTCAAGATGTGTCGACTTAGAAAATCGGCTTTTACGTTCTCCTCTCCTCTTATATGCAGCGCCGAGAGCGTAAATAGATGACTCTCCGCAAAGCGAAGGATCTGGTCCGCTACTAACATCAGAGGGAGGGATCTGGTACCCCCCTGATGATTGATGTAGGCGACTGTCTTTCGGTTGTCCGACATTATCCGGATGTGATGACCCTGAAGAAGAGAACTGAACTTTACTAGCGCATTTCTGACTGCCAACAGCTCCCTCATGTTGGAGGAGAGACCCGTCTCGCTGTCCGACCAGAGGCCTTGTATTGAATGATCTCTCAGGTGAGCTCCCCAGCCTTCTGCGCTTGCGTCTGTCGTAATCGCATCAGACACCTGGAAAGACCAAGGAACTCCCAGAGATAGATTTTCCGGATTCATCCACCACTCCAGCGAGTTGATTACTAAACTCGAAAGGGATATTCTTACATCCAGGCGACCTCAGACGTCTGTCTGCTGTCAGGATCTCCTGCTGAAGACGTCTGGTATGGAACTGGGCCCACTGAACTGCTGGGATACAAGATGTCATTGTACCCAATAGAGACATTGCATTCCTCAATGTCATGGATGGATTGTGGATTACGCGTGATATGAGGGAGCTGATCTTCAGTTTCTTGACCTCTGGAAGAAACCAGGTCTGGTTTTCCAAGTCCAAAATGAGACCCAGGAATGACTGAACCTTTTATGGTTCTAGTCTCGATTTTTCTAAAGTTTAACATCCACCCCAGGCCATTTAGACTGGCCATGACTTCTGCCAGAGCCAGTGCGCAGAGCTGTTTTGATCTGCCCACCACTAAAAAATCGTCCAGGTAAGAGATGACTAGGATATCTTTCTCCCTTAGATGCGCTGTGACCTCCAGGATAATTTTTGTGAAAACCCTTGGAGCCATGGAGATGCCAAAGGGAAGAGCTGCAAACTGAAAATGCCTTATGTGCTTGCCGAACCGCACAGATACCCTCAGAAACTGTTGGTGTGCAGGAAAGATTGGGGCGTGGTAGTAGGCGTCCTTCAAATCGAGGACGCACATATAGCATTCTGGAAACAACATTTTTATGGCCGATTTTATTGATTCCATTTTGAATGGCCTGTAAATCAAATAGTCGTTCAGCTTCTTCAAGTTGACAATGGTTCTGAAGGAGCCATCCGGTTTCTTTAGTAGGAAGAGAGTTGAGTAAAACCCTCTCCCATGCTCGGGTACAGGTGTTTCTACTAGAACCCCCTTCACAACCAGAGTGAGTACTTCCTGTTGCAGGGCCATCTGCTCCCTTAGGCCTCTGGGGGCTGAAATCCTGACGGTGTTCCTGGGAATGTTTTTGAACTCCAACTTCAGCCCCCTCCTGATTATCCCTAAAATCCAAGCACTGGACGATATTTTTTCCCAGGCGGGAAGGAAGAGGGACAACCTTCCTCTCACCTGGGGAGGTCCGTCACTTAGGGGTTTTCTTACTCTCAGAGGATGGACCCCCGAACATGAAGCCTATGTTATTCGGCTTCCTGTCTCTCCAACCACTTTGGTCTCTAGGAAACTTGCTCCGATTGTATTTCCTCTTCCAAAAGGATCTCTTATATCGGGGAGCAGACACAGAAGGAAACCCATGTTTCTTGTCCGCTGCCTTATCCAGGATGTCATCTAAGGCCTTCCCGAAAAGTAAGTCCCCTTCGCAAGGGATTGAGCAGAGTTTAGATTTTGACTGCACATCCCCTGGCCAGCTCTTGAGCCATAATGCCCTGCGGGCTGCATTAGAAAGATCTGCTGACCCAGCCGATGCATCTGCAAGGAATGCAGCCGCCCCCTGCAAAAGAGGCAGACCCGACAGAATTTTCTCTCTAGAGACATTCCCTTTGATCTGGTCCTCTAACTGTTGAAGCCAGATCATCATAGACCTGGCGGTGCAGGTGGCTGCCACTGCTGGTTTCAGAGCCCCTGCTGAGGACTCCCAGGCCTGCTTTAAAAAATACTAAGCCTTTTTATCAAGCGGATCTTTTAGGGCCCCCAAATCCTCAAAGGGTAGTGTGGATCTTTTTGAGGACTTCGCGATGGCCACATCAATTTTAGGGGTTTTGTCCCACGTAGCCGCATCCTCCTCTTCAAAGGGGTATCTCCGCTTAGAAGAAGGCAGCTGGCCTTTCCTCTCTGGTTTTTCCCATTCCCTATCTATAAGAGTCTTGATCCTCTCATTAACTGGGAATGTGCGCAAGTTCTTTAAGGAATCCCTGACCTCTGTCTGGATTAAAGTTTTTAAGTTCATAGAAAACTAGGGGACTCCTCCGCTATAGTTTTCAGTATACAATCAGAGCAAAGGTTCTTAGCGTAGGAGCTGGGAAGGCTATCATTACATAATGCACACTCCTTATTCTTATTTTTGGAACTACTCTTTTTTGGTTCCTAACAACCAGAAGGAAATGAAAGGAGAGAAAAGAGAAAAAACAGAGAAGAGCACATTACTAAGGTGAACTTTCACGAAGATCACTCATCACACTGACGTTCAGACTAGGGTAACGGAGGCGGTGGTTGCCGTTCACATGAACGCTCCCATCTGGCGCAGGAGGATTCACGAGATTTCTTCTGACTGGTTCTGCCGGCACTCGTACGACCCCGACTGCTGTGGCTCTGATGGGAAGACTCCCGTTGCTCCGGTTGTCTCACATTTTGCTTGACCTGTTTACGCTGTTTAGGCGCTTGTGGCTGCTGCTGTTCCTCCTGCGGCGGTGACAGCTCCTGCCCAGATGACTGCGGCTCCTCACTCATGATGACGGGGATGCAGACACCGCCATCTTGACAGCTTAAAAGCATAAGGGGCTCCACCCCTTCCAGAAGCAGTGTGCTCTCTTTTCCATTAATCTAATTATTTTATTTTTTTTTTTTTAAATTTATAATAAAATACATATATATTATTCAGGGCGCGACTCGACCTCGCACGTGCACAGCCCGGAAGGCCTGCCTGCCGGCCCGCCCAGCCACGACCATCGTGCGTGTGCAGACCCGGCTGCAGGACACGGCGCACGCGGGAGAGGACCCCGGAAGGCGCCCCTCCCCCGCACGCAGACCCAGGCACAGCAAGATGGGGCTGGGAACAGAAGGCCATCTGCTGTCTCTTCACGGCCTCCAGTCCGCATCGATCCTGGGATCCACTCCAGACCCCACGACAGGTACGAGGTACCACCTAGAGAGGCTCCCATCAAGGACAGGAAACAAAACTAATGCGGAAGAGAGGTACCGCCGTTTTATTCAGTAGGTTCCTGTCCTTGGTGGACGGATACCCTCTCTTAGGTGGTGCTGTCATGGGAGAAGGGGAAAAAAATGGTAATATTTAATTTACTCCGCCCAAAAGTTATACAATTCTGTGAATCGCCTGAGGGTTAAAAATACTCACTACTCCCCTAGATGAATTCCTTGAGAGGTGCACTTTCCAAAATGGGGTCACTAGGGGTTTCTCCTGTTTTGGCATGTCAACGTCTCTTCATACGTAACATTGTGTCCGCAACCTATTCTAGCCAAAATGGCGTCCCTTCCCTTTTGAGCCGTCCATGCGTCCAAACAGCAGTTTTCTACCACATATGGGGCATCGGCATACTTAGTAGAAATTGCACAACAAATTTTGTGGTCCGATTTCTCCTGTTAACCATGTGTAAATAAAAAAAATTTGGGGCTAAAGCAACATTTTTGCATGAAAAAATGAACGTTATAAAATTCTGTGAAGCACCTGTGGTTCAAAATGTTCACCCCACATCTAGATAAATTCTTGAGGGGTGTAGTTTCCAAAATGGGGTCAATAGTGGTGGGTTTCCACTGTTTAGGCACATCAGGGGCTCTGCAAACGAGACATGGCGTCTGATATCTATTTCAGCCAATCTTGCGTTACAAAAGTCAAACTGCGATCCTTCCCTTCCGATCCCTGCTGTGCGCACAAACAGTAGTTTCCACCACATATGGGGTATCAACGTCTTCAGGAGAAAATGGACTGTGCAATTTCTCCTATTACTCTTGTAAAAATGCAAAATTTAGGGCTAAAGTAACATTTTAGTGGAAATAAGTAAAATTTATTATTTTATTTCCATAGTGCTTTAATGCCTGTAAAGCACCTGGACGGTTAATAAATTTATTAAATATGGTTTTGAGCACATTGAGGGGTGCAGTTTTTAGAATGGTGTCACTTTTGGGTATTTTCTGTCACATAGGCCACTCAAAGTCACTTCAAACGTGAGGAGGCCCCTAAAAGAATTGGTTTTGTAAATTTTATTGGAAAAATGAGCAATTGCAGATGAACTTTTAACCCTTCTAATGTCCCAACAAATATGTTTCAGAAATGATGGTGGTGTAAACTAGACATATGGGAAATGTTATTTATTAACTATTTTGTGTGATATAACGTTCTGGTTTAAGGGCATAGAAATTAAAAGTTTGAAAATTGTGAAATGTTCAACATTTTTTTTTTTTTTTTTTTTTTACCAGAACTCCAATATTTTCACAAATAAACAAAAAAATATTGACATAAATTGTAGTACATGTTAGTGGTAAAGTTGTCATGAAAAAAACAAAAAAAACACAATCTCAGAATCACTGGGACACGTTGAAGCGTTCCAGAGTTATAACCTAATAAAGTGACTGGTCAAAAATGAAAAAAATTGGCTTTGTCAGGAGGGTGAAAGCAGGCTCTGGAGCGAAAAGGTTAAAGAGGGTTGTTTCACAAGAGACATAGCATTTACAGTGGATAAACCATGTAGTCTGACCGACGTGGGTACAACCTCTGGGACAGATACCCATCTCCATGAAGGGGTACCCAACTTCACCGGTTTTGGACGTTGTCCGTTCATTACTATAGGAATTCTAAGTACAGCTGAGCAAGTACTCTTGTCTGTATTTGTCACCCCCATAGCAGTGAACGGAGAAAGCCGGTGCATGAGCCGCCACCTCTCCACACATTGATTGTCAGATGCCAGCCAGAAAGGGAAAACCCATTCTGACGATTCAGATATGGGACCTGTATCTGTCAGACATTTATGGCCTATCCTTAGGATGTGCCATAAGTATTTGTGAGACAATCCCTTTTATCTTTGCAATTAATTTGTAAGAACTTTACACTCATAAATCAATAATTGTATGAAGCTGACATTTTGCAGTGTTGGTAGTTAGGTGCCATGGCATTGCTTTGCCACACACCTGCTGGGATCTGTGCACAAACACCAGACAGGTATGTGTGGATACAATGTAATTGGCACCGTTCATATCTTGATGCAGAAGTGAGCGTCGCCCTTAAAGGCAGGAGATTAGCTGCGTCAAAAACGTGCGTATTTTGGTGCTTATTTTTGACCACCCATTACTTCCTATGGGTATGTGCACACACGTTGTGTTTTGCTGCGTATTTGCTGCAGATTTTTATGTAAATTTTCAGCTGCGTCTGGCAGTACCAACAAAGTCTATGAGAAACTAGAATTCACTGTTCTCACTTGTTGCTTTTTGTTTCCTGCGTATTTTCATTGATTAGAAAAACGTTGAAAGAAGTGACATCACTTCTTCCTGCATTTTTTCACTCATAGCAAGTAATAGGGGGAGGGGGGGGGTTTGGGAAGTGGGATGAAAAAACGCTATAAATACGCAGCAAAAATGCACCAAAATTCGCACCTGCATATTTTGCTGCATAGTTGCAGCGTTTTTTATGGCAAAATAGAATGGGAGTCTTTTTTTCACAGAACTTTATGTGCATTACTAAATAGAGACAGAAGGACAGTGAAAAAAACACGGCAAAACCAGCGTTTTTGGACGCAGCTAATCTCCTGCCAGAGAAAAGTTATCAGCAGATTTCATGCAGATTTTGGTGCAGAAAAAACACGCGTGTGCACATACCCTAATAAGTTTGCTCTTGTGGATCTCTAAATGTGCAATGCCAAGTGTTGTTGGTACATTATGATGCACACTTAATGTGGTTTCAAACAATATCCATTCAGAAACAAGCCCTCACCTGGGCATGAACCAAGGCGTCATTAAAGAGAATGAACCAGTTGACAGAAAAGCGTCCAGCATTCTGCAAACACAACGCACGGTTGCTGCTTTCACATATCAGGCGTCTTTCGGGTTTCCGTAAAGAATCCTGAAGAAAAAAAAAAAGATAAAAAAGTAAGCAAAAAAGTGACTCAATAGTTTACAATATGTAAGCTACTAAGCTATACAATAATTATAAATGATACAAAACCTAGAAGGATGTCAACACAAAATATAGTACAGACTAATTTATTAATTCAAATAATCACAATTAATTTCCAGACATCTAAAAATATGATGAGAGTGGTGAGCTTCATCAATAATAAATAGAATGGGTCTAGAATGAGTTGGTAACTCCAACACACATTAGTAGCATACTTAAATATATGCCAAACATGAGTCCTGATCTATTATCAGCATACTGCACTAAGCAAAAACTGATGAATAATATTAAAAAAGTTAAACTACATTAAAATGTTAAATATAAACTAATCCAAAATAGGTATACTCCTTATAGAAGTCATGTATCATAATATCCATAAGAAACAATATATGCTGATGGCAAGTCAAGTACACTCAATATGTTCAAATAAAATTCACACAAAAATCACAGCAAAGGAGAGTACCGACACAGAGTCCTTCACCTCCAGGCCTTAAGTGCCATTGCTTCTTCTAAGGAGCGGGTCATAATTATAATAACGTAAGTAATACTAATGTAGGAATGGCATGGCGTCTTGGAGTAGATTTGAGGTAGGAGCAATTGTGAGACTGTTTTAGCTGCAGACGGGAATAAATTGCATTTAATGGGCAAGGGTGGTGGTTGGCGATATTCATGGGGGCGATATGGTGGCATACACTGGGAATGTCATTCATATGTTGTAGATTGTGATCCCTCGCAGGCAGAGTCCTCTCTTTCTGTACCAGTCGAAAACTAATTTTTGTTCAAGAGTATTGTAATTGTTTTTGCTATGTATACCCCTTTCTTCACATGTAAGGTGTCATGGAATAAATGGCGCTATAATAATAATAATAATAATATTATTATTATTTTTATTATTATTAAGTTAAAATCCATGGGAAACTTCAGCTTACATGGTGAAGGTTGGCAGCATTATTTAGGGATGATAGGTCCATATTTTTTCACCGAATCCTATAGAAAGCTTGGAACAGGGTTTACCCAAGTGTATTCAGATTCTAACAATGAACCTGTATTATACTGTAACTTTTTTTATTACAAAATTTAGAAAACACTCAAAGATAATGTTATATGTAAACTTAACTTGTTTGCATACAAAACATTTCAGTAATTTCTGTATTGTATTACTCCCATTCTTCCTTGGTTCACAGATCTTGCCATAGTGATTTGCTTTATAGGAAGTGTCTTCTATACACTAGGCTCTGTATAGTAATATCATATAGCAGTAACTAAAGGTGCCTCTACACCTCCAAAAGCTGTTCCTCCTGACACACATGCTTGGATTGGTCGAATGTGCATACTGTTTCAGTGGAGAGAAGAGAATCTATGACTGACAAGTATTGTGATACTTCCAAATTCAATATAAAAAGAGTCACAAAGTGTACACCACTAGGAAAATCTGTATAACACAGCAGGGAGGGGAAAATAATTGAACAGGAATGATCTTGTATATATTAAAAGCATAATTTGTGCATTTTTTTACTATATTTTGATTTCATTTACAGTAATGATTCCACATAACCCTGGAAAAAAAGGTTACATACACTTTTACATGTTCTCAACACCGGGCTCATACCAGAAAGATAGGTTTTATAATTTGTCCCTTGTAGAAGCTAAATAGAGGGTTAGCTGATGGATTACTAATTTCACCCCTAATCAATTGCCCCCAGTATAAATGGACATTTCAAATAACTTCCATTGACTATTTGAGATCTAATACCAGGGAGGCTTGGGTATGGTTACAATCATAATGCCAGGACCCATATTTGTCTCATGCATAGAGCCATTAATTATACTGAAATGAGTGCCATGCTGAGGTGTTTGTTGAAACCAGTGTCTCAGCACTACTGGAACTGACAGACATCTCAATGTGAAGGAGCGTGAGCCTCCATCAATCGTGAATCTATGTCTCTATGCATTGTAGATGCAGCTACAGTTAGGAGGTATGCCTCACAACCTCATATATCTAGATTAGGAATGTATGCCTGAGTCATAGATCATACTGGCGCATACTCCATATGCATCCCGCCTGGGGTCTGTATAATGACGCATGTTACAAACAGGTGTCCATATTAAAAGGGAATCTGTCAGCAGGTATTTGCTATATAATCTGAGGGCAGCATGAGTTAGGGGCAGAGACACAGATTTCAGTGACATGTCATTTATTAGGCTGTGTGCTGTCTAGCTGCCCACATGCATCCTGGTCCAACCCCACCCCCAGTATTGTCTAGCAGCTTACTGTCAATAAACAATGTACACAGAAAGTTGCGGTGTGGGTAGGGGCAGCTTTCTGAGCTCGGCTACATCTAACAACTCTGATTGTATCACAATTGCTGCACCCAGTAAACTAAGCGATACATCGCTGGAATCGGGTCTCTTTTCCTACATCAGGCTGCCCTCAGGTGAGGAAGCAAATACCTGGTGACAGATTTCCTTTATGCAGAGGTTGCAGACCACATTGTGGCACACACTGTTTGGAGCTACCAGTTTGCATCTACATTAGCACATGTATTACATGCAAAAAAAGCTTCTAAGTTTTCCCTCAATTGACCTCTCCTATCTAATGGTCAGGAGTTCTGCCAGAAAAACGTGTGTTGGGCAAAAGCTCGTGACTGGTGGGAAAAAGATGCCGCTCCTTCCAAGTAAACACAAAAAGCAAGAAGGGAGAAAGCCCCTTCTCCAACCTCCCTGAGCCGGGTAGGAGGTAGAGCGTGGGTCAAGGGAGACACCAGGCCAACCTAGGGGAGAACAAAGGTAGCTGCCAAGACTAGCCTCTATTAGTTTGGCCTCCCAGCAGCACAGCACGCATGGCGCGGGGGTTAGGGAGGAGGTCCGTAGTTCAGAAAAAGAAACAGACAGCTCAGTGAAATGGAGGAGGGGGCACCCCTCTGTGGTCATCAAAGACCACCCCGAAGCTGTGCAAAACAGCGCCAGAAACCCAAGAAACGACCATACAGAAGGGAAGACTCACAGGTGGAATAAGGAGGAGGGTGACTCTTAGAAGAGACAACCTAATCAGAACCCAAAGGGGTGGGAGTGGGGGTTGTAGAATATACTCACCTGGCAAAAGTCATTTTACATGTTATAAATCATGGCACAATTACACCCCGAAACACATCGATCACATAGATACACACAGTAGATAAAAGGCTTGTCATTATAGTACTCAAATGGGTTGTAGACATACCGTCATCTTTCCTGGAAAAGTCTTCCAGAATCCCAGGGTGTATTCAGCATCCTTCTTCTTTCTACTTAAAGTCAAGGCCAAGGCGTCGTAGCTTGTGCTGGAGTCTTGAAGCTTCTTGTACTCTGGCGATGACTAACAACAAAAGAGAAGGTGGTCTATGACTATTTCATAATGGGGAACAAGAGATAAAGCGCCACACAACTCCATAGCAAGGAGATAGACACAGACAGAAGAAAATACAAAAGATGCCCAGTATTTGGGAAAGCTGGCCAACCATCTCTGTGGGAGATGTGATGGTGGCTATACTAATTATTATCCAACTTACAAAAGAACAGAAGTGACTAGGCAATAGCTGTAATATGGCTGTCAGCAGTGGGGGGCTGGGCCAGGTCTGGAGGACATGTGATCCCGGGTTAGTCCCTCAGTGCACATTTGTGTATAGGATATCTGGTAATATGGATAGTTTGGGGCCAGAGAATCCTGTGGGGCTTTTAGACACCCAAACTGCCCACCACCTACAATTCTTTACTGCATCCATATTTGGCCAAAAGCCACTACAAGAGGGCCAGAGTCCAAACTATTATTATGGTCCTGGGCCGCCATCCCAGACTAAGTACATAAGGATCTGATAAAGCTAGAGTCAGTACATTGTCTAAGGAAGCGTCTGTGCATAGAGCATCTGATGCTAGCTCCAGCCAGGACGTCCTGTGCAGCCCGTGTCGGCTGCCGAAAAAGTGCTGGCTCTGCATACAATCTTTCCCTGTACTTCTGGTTTCACAAGGTTCGAGACTGACGCCTACCCCCTGCCTGATCGGCCATAGTGTAAGTATGAAAGTTCACCAATCTTGCTGCATATATTAATATGTGTATGCGTGCATATATGTAAATAATATGACGTGTATATATTTAAGTAGATGTTCATTTGCCTTGGTGTATATATTAATATGTAAAGATGCATGTAATATGCAAAGCAGAATGCAAGTGCCAAATTTATTAAAAAGTGTGCCCCTCTTAAATAAATCAGGAGCCACTTACATCATCTTGCATTTTATTAAGACTCATTTTTTACAAAAAAAAACAAAAAAGTAAAATATTGCAACTTAGACTAATAGAGTCTTGTTAATGTATGACGTGTCACAAGCAAGCCTTTAATTGCTAGCTACTATGAAAGAAAAATATTACAATAAATATAGGAAAACCAGGCCCAAAGTGGCCACAGTCCACTAAAGGGAAAAATAAAAATAATGCGTAGAAACATTCATAACTATCGCTACAATGTTAAAATGTAGTAACGTACCACTTCAAAGCACATGGCGAGCTTCAGTAATAATCTGGCATACTCATGCAGTCTGGTCATCGGGAAAAAGAAGAGGGAACTGAGTGTTTCAGGAAGAGAAATACCCTCATCCGTCCCGTGGCAGAGACTCTGCACCAGGACTTGGTTTTTACTGAAGAAGTCCCTGAAATTATAAGATCATATACAGCAAATTAAGTATAATAAAATATATGCATGTAAAGCAAAAATATTCAACTCATCTAACCCAAATTGAATGTCTGTGGTATACGCTTTTGTCCAATCAACTTAAAGAATAAAAAATAAAAAAGTGGTATAGTGCGCCATACCAATAACGCACACTACAATGCACGTCTCCCTCTAGAAAGCGTTACGCTACCCCATTATGCCATCACCTGGGTAAACCTCTGGATATTTACATCCAAGCAGGATGACATGTCTCAGCAGTCATGTAACATGATGTCTTCACATACAACACCGGATACCAACATGAACATCCAGTGTTGGTCCTCCGATGAAGAGTTAGTACGGTGAGCATACTGAACAGATTGGGACAGTCTGTGAAACAGCTCTTAAAGTGTTGGTCCACTGCCGCTCCACACCAGCTCCCTGCTGCAGGGGTGACATCATGTGACCGCTGCAGCCAATTACTAGACTCAGCAGTCTGGTACTGTTGACATCAGCAACACCTCTGAGCTTAGTGACCGGCTGCAGCAGTCATGTGATGTCGGTCTGATGTCACTAGAGCAGCCATATCAGAAAAGACCGAGTGGGGAGTCTATGTGGGAGCAGTAGTTGAATAGTAAGGCTGTTTTTGTTATTTTAAAGAAGTTGTTCACTACTTTTACATTGATGCCCTATCCTTAGGATAGGGCATCAATGTATGATCGGCCAGGGCCCCGCACGCAGAACTTCAGCTGATCAGCTGTCATCGGTTCCAGCGGCCGCCGGCCGGAAGTCCTTGCCTGCGGTGCTTGGCCATCCATCTGTAGTGGCCGCCGCAGGGTACTGCACATCCGCCTCCCATTCAATTCATTCTGTTCACCGATAACAGCTGATTGGCGGGGGTGCGTGTGGGACCCTTGCCGATCATACATTGATGCCCTATCCTACAGACAGGGCATCAATGTAAAAGTAGTGAACAACTCCTTTAAGTACCAGAAGCCAATGGAGGAAAAGTAAAAAAAAAAAAAAAAAATATAAGAATTAGACAACCGATTTAAGGATCTGTGCTTCTTTAAAGGGGACAAAGTTAATAAAGTCTTCAGGCAAAATCAGAAGATTAAAATCTCTACCCAGCCAGAAATGGCAGGTGATAGGGAACAACAGCTGATATTTAAATGAACAGGAACACAAGTTAAATAAAGTTAAGTTTCCCTTCAAAGTAGACAACATTGTCTCAGACTCTTCACCTTAATTATTGGTAAGCACATAATTTAACTACTCAGCAAGCTGACATAGTGATCTTTGACAGATTTATCCAGAAACTTTTCTGACATATGTACATCCATGGTATTGTACTTCCATTGTACTTACATTGCCGATTTGGAGAGAAGAGAAAATCCTCCCATAACCAGGAAGTTGGAGAGAGAAGCGCAATATCTAAAACAGACCAAGGATAAAACATGATATTAAAATGTATAACGGAAAAAGCTGTTGTAGTTTTTCTGTAAACAGTTATGAGTCAGTGGAAAGGAGGTTCCCACAGAAGTAAGTGATAAAGTGGAACAATATGCCTTCACAAAATGTACTACTGAGGAAGTGTGAAACAAAAGCAGCACACTGACTCTGTGTAACTATCCAAGAAGATATTCGAATGCTCCAAAATGGAAAGGCTTCGCGCGTCTTTGGCTCCACGGAGGAAGTTGCTGAGTGACGCTCCGTTCTGACCGATCAGGTAGCAGAGTTTGCAGAACTTTGTGGCCATGTCCTGCAGCAGCTGAACAGTGGTTACAGAGCCAAGGTTGTCTGCAACAAGAAAGAATAGCATTTCAATAATCAGTTAATAGAAAAATTACATTTTTAAAAGATTGGGAGTGTATATTAACATACCTAACATTACTGTGCAATAAAGTTAGATTTTGTTTTCTTCTATGTACAGTTTATGAACAAAAGTATGTGGACACCTACAGGAAATTTTATGACATCCAAATTCTAATCTGGTGTTTGTTGCCCTTTTGCAGCTATAACAGCTCCCACTTTTCTGGGGAGGATTTCTACAAGAATTTGGAGGTACCTGTGAGTTTTTGCACGTTCATCCAGAAGATGATTTGTGTGATCAGACAGAATCTCTGCTCTAATTCATCTCCGAGGTTATGGATGGGGTCAGGACGTTAACGTTTTTCCATCCAACCATGCCTTCTGGAACAAAAAAAAGCTCTTCCCCCAAACTGTACCCACAAAGTTGTAATCTTCAATTGTCTGAAAGGTCTTGGTATGCTGAAGCAGTAAGCCAAGTGCACACGTTGAGTATTTGGTGAATTTTTTACATCACTATTTGGAAGCCAAAACCAGGAGTGGAACAATGAGAGGAAAAGTATTATAGAAACACGTCATCACGTCTGCATTCTTCAACCACTATTGGTTTTGGCTTATAAATGATGTAAAAAACTCAAATACTGAAAGTGTGAACGTGGCCTTAAAGGGGTTTTCCCATGAACAAAGTACATTTTTATTAATAGATCTTGGAATTAGAGCGTGTCAGTGATTCTTCCCCCTGTGCTCACACAGATCCGACCTATAAGTGAGATCCATCTGCTTCACAGACCTGTGTGATCACGATTGCAGGCAGACACTAACCTCGATCACACAGGTCCGACTGCGTGCATGTGAAGCAGAACGATCTCACCCAGAGGTCAGACCTGTGTGAGCGCATGGGGGAATAATCACTGACACTCTTCTGTGCTTCTCCACAATATGCTCCCTGCGCTCGCTGTCAGACCTGTGAGTGCAGGGAGAATACGTTGTGCACACTGGGGGTGGGGAGTTTGGGGGACCCCTTATGAAGACAGGAACTGCGCATGATCGGCCACTGGAAGGACGGAATTGAATAATGCCAGGGAACATACTTCAGCAGATGAAAGCTTGTTATATTTTTGAATGGAGCATAACTTTTAATAACTGTATATTACAAAACCATTTTTATTCCACCTTTTCTGCTTAGTTAAATGTATTCTTTATGGTGGCACAACCCCTTTAAGCAAATGTTTTATCTCAAAGAAAGAAAACCCCTTTAAGATTTACTTTCACTGGAAAGAACAGGCCTAGAGTAATTCCTAAAAAAAAAAACTCCTCCTTAGTATTGTCCCTCTTCCACCAAACTTTACAATTTGCACCATGCAGTCAGGCAAGTAATGTTCTCCTGGCATTCGTCAAACTTAGACTTGTCCATCAGGACAGCAGACAAAAAGCATTTAGTCAAACAACAGAACGTTTCCACTGTTGAAGAGTGCAGCGTTAGCGGCTTTACACCACTACATCCAACGCTTGGCATTGTGCTGGTTGATGTAAGGTTTGCATGGAGCTGCTCGGCCAAGGAAACTCATGACATGAAGCACCTGACGCATAGGTTTTTTGTGCTGATGTGAATGCCAGAGGAGGTTTGGACTCTGCAGGTACTGAGTCAGCAGAGTGCTGGCAACTATTATGCACTATGACCCTCAGCACTCTGCGACACTGATCTTTAAATTTAAGTGGCCTGCCATGATCAAGCGGTTGTCCGAAGCAATTCCACAATTGACTGTGGAATATTTAGGAGGGAAGAAATATCATGTGCTGACCTGTCACAATAGTGGAATCCAAGGTCGTTAGAAAGAGTCAGTCTGTCACAAAAATTACTAAAGGTCGACAGTATGGCGGGGGCTGGATTTTATACCCTGGTGCAATGAGGCTCAATAAAAAAAACTGAATTCAATAATTAAAATGTGTGTCCGAATATTTGTTCATATAGTGTATGCAACATAAGAAGGTGATTTTTTAATTAAAGAAGCATTCCAATTTAAAGCATTCACAGCGTATCCACAGGGAGAATTGGTGTCTTGTTATTCCTGTTCTCCATCTCTTATGTGTCGGTCACCGGCTTGTTGGGCTCTGTGACTTCAATGGAAAGAGCCCCATACAAGAGCATTCACTGCTCTAATGATTTCCATTTGGAATGCAGCCGCTTTAAAATGCAAAACAAGGTTCATATTCTCTTGATGAGAAAGATTCCCAAGTGAAACCCCTACCTCCCTGGCATTTATGGACATGCTTTGCTCATATGGTTTCATGGCTTCCATTTTTGATCAAGAATCAAGGCCATATATCTACTACAACTCACTACAGGATTTCCTTATGTTAAATGACATTTTTGAGCTTTATTGGTATTATTTCTAAATTCGTTCCAATAATGGTATAAAACAAAAACTATTACATGCACCATATATTTTTTTTGTAGGCATGTAAATGCACATATATTAATATACACACACACACACACTCGTAAATACATACAAAGTGGATACATACAAATAGCATTATTGTGGATCAAAATCAATTAGTGCAATGTATTCCCAGTCGTCATAACGGACACTTACCTAGTCCTAAAAGAGGCCTAAGTATTTGGGACTTCACATCACTCAGATGGCAATAAAAGCTCCTCTCAGAGGACGCCAGCTCATGGAGGTTTCCAATATAACCCATCATGTTTTGGTCTACAAGTGCCACACAGCTCCTGGATCCAGCAGCGACACTACTGATATACCCTAGCTGAAGTGAAAAAGATTTGGGGTAAGCAATTTCCACACAGAAAATAATAGGCATAACACTGCTCACCCAAAAGATATCCTAACATAAGAAAAAAAAACATTCAATAATTTTGTTGTGTAATAAACTGTTCTATTATATACAGTAAAGTTTCATGTAAAAGTTTGGGCACCCCTTGTAAAAATTGCTGTTATTGTTAATATAGTTAAGCAAGTTGAAGATGAAACAATGTCTAAAAAGCCTAAAGTTAAAGATGACACATTTCCTTTTCATTTTAGGGAAAAAAAATATATTTTTATCTTTTAAATTTTAAAAATTGCAAAAAGGAAAATGGGCCGATGCAAACATTTGGGCTCCCTTGGAGATTTGTGTGCTCAGATAACTTTGATCAAGGTTTCAGACTTTAATTAGCCTGTTAGGTTTATGGCTTGTTCACGATCATCGTTAGGAAAGACCAGGTGATGCAAATTTCCCAGCTTTATAAAAACCCAGCCTCCTCTAACCTTGTGCCAAAAAACAAAAACATTTTTCCCCCCTAAAATACAAAGGAAATGTGTCATCTTTAACATATTGTATAGATAGATTGTGGTCAAATTCGGGCGCCAGGAACTGGATAAAGACGACTCCACCTGCAGAGCCGCCACCACATATATGTGGGCCATATATGTGGTGGCGACTCTGCAGGTGGAGTCGTCTTTATCCAGTTCCTGGCGCCGACTCCACCTGCAGAGCCGCCACCACATATATGTGGACCATATATGTGGTGGCGACTCTGCAGGTGGAGTCGTCTTTATCCAGTTCCTGGCACCGACTCCACCTGCAGAGCCGCCACCACATATATGTGGGCCATATATGTGGTGGCGGCTCTGCAGGTGGAGTCGTCTTTATCCAGTTCCTGGCGCCCGAATTTGACCACAATCTATCTATACAATTTCTGCATTCCCCGAGAGGATTTGTGGCTCGGAGCTGCAGGGAACTGTATGCGCTCGCTGGAACCAGGACCTTGATGACGTCACCATCACCCGAATCGTACCCGGTACCACGTGACCGGCAACAGACAGCGGTCATCAGAGGCCACGCACCATAAGCGGCAGCTAACACCTTGTATACCAGAGGCTTCCACACCTGGGTTGTGCGGTTTGCACAACCCCCCTAAGGTGAGCAGCCTACCATTATTTGCACAGCCAGTTTATTATCTATCAGGTTCACACAGGCACAGCGCTTCTCCCCCCCACCCTTTGTTTTTCATCTTTAACATAGGCCTTTTAGAGATCATTTCATCTTCAACTTGCTTAACGGTTCATTATAACAGTAATTCTGACCAGGGGTGGCCAAACTTTTACATGCCACTGTACGCAGTGTGCTCTACATCATTTTTCATCAGTGTGAAAGATTTGATTTTCATCCATTTTTGGTCTGTGAGTCCATTTTTACTGTCAATGTGGTATCTGTTTTTATCACATGCAAAAAAGAAAAAAACTTTTACATGCCACTGTAGATTCATACATATATATTGATATTGCAAGACCAAGAAGGATAGGTCGTGGAATTATGGAAATCACAGGATGACAGACATGTTAATGAAGTGAAATGATGAAAACAGCGTTTTCAAAACATCTTGAATTATTATTACATGCACTTACATGCCTTGGCATGCTAGCAATGAGGTTATTATAACAAGTCCGGAGACGCTGCAGGCCATGGCAGCACGTTTAGGCCACACAGGCTGCTCACAGTACCACTGGCATTGTAGTGTTGAAAAGCGGCTCTAGGGACACTTTGGAAAAATGGCCGTACTACTGCTTCCCCAATTGAGCCATTTTATAATGCAAGTAAAATTGGACGTCAAATACCAAGCCTAAGGCGGCAAACAGTGTCTACTTGGTGTTGCAATTTCAATGTTCAGGAGCATATATAATGAAATCTTTTCTGATAGTTTTACATACAGATGTAAGCTACATTCACAGCAGCACCAGAGTGATTTGCAATAGCTATACCGTATATCTACGAACATATGACAAAAATTAGGAAACTGCAACATGGTATCCACATCAATTGCTCCTTTTTTACGCCTTGGAAATGCTTGGGACAAGTTATCTTAAAAGCCTTCCAAATGACTGTGCTCACCTGGCCACACTCTGTCAGCTGAACTGGTGCCTGCACTGGGTCTACATGGGTGGTAATGTCCGCCGCTCCAGGCCCACTATAATATACAAGAGGTTGGAACTCATTTTTCCCATGTGCTAAAAAGAGAGAATAATCCTGCCCAGCAGCCACACTCCACACAGTGCCATCTTCATTCACCTATTGCAAAGAAAAGAAAAAAACAAAAACCTTATAACAGATTGATCAATAATTCAAAACATAGATACAAATAATAACACACTCTTCTACCAAACCCCTATTTTTTACTGATTCTTAGAAAATTGCCTGTAGATGGCTGATCTTCATGCATAAAGTAGTAAGCCATCCCATTGATCAGCTCCAGCTTAAAAAAGCAGACTACAGACTGTTGTCATCTCCTGAAGCTGAACACCCTTGTTAATACATATAATCTCTGCTAAATTAAAGGTGTCGTACAAGGGGGAGCTACAATTTAAAATTAGTACGGTCTGATGTAACCAATACTACCCTGCGCCAAATTGATTACCACCTCTGCACTCTCAGATCATCAGAAGTAACAGCTTCTGAAATTATTAAGACATTATTCTGTAGATCAGCTGGGCAAAGTGAGGCCCAAGACAGCCAAGAGCCTGAAAACAACGGCCAAAAGGTTGCACATGCTCTGTCGCTAGTCCACTGCTTCCCGAAGTCACCGCTATCTGCATCCTCATTGGTGGAGGAGGGGCCGGCCACTCCTTCTTCCACCAATCAGCGTGTGAGACAGCAGACGCGATGAAGGAGACTGGAGTAGAGCACCGGAGAAATGGGAGCATGCGTTTTTTTCCCATCTTTCATATGTGTATGGGATGTTTACATATGTACATAGGGACACTGTATATAGGAGAGGCTGTGGGGGGCGCTCACGCTGTATATAGGGGGTGCTGTGTGGGAGCTCCTCATGCCGCATATAGGGGGTGCTGTGTGGGAGCTCCTCATGCCGTATATAGGGGGTGCTGTGTGGGAGCTCCTCATGCCATATATAGGGGGTGCTGTGTGGGAGCTCCTCATGCCGTATATAGGGGGTGCTGTGTGGGAGCTCCTCATGCCGTATATAGGAGAGGCTGTGGGGGGCGCTCACGCTGTATATAGGGGAGGCTGTGTGGGAGCTCCTCATGCTGTATATAGGGGGTGCTGTGTGGGAGCTCCTCATGCTGTATGTAGGGGGTGCTGTGTGGGAGCTCCTCATGCTGTATATAGGGGGTGCTGTGTGGGAGCTCCTCATGCTGTATATAGGGGGTGCTGTGTGGGAGCTCCTCATGCTGTATGTAGGGGGTGCTGTGTGGGAGCTCCTCATGCTGTATATAGGGGGTGCTGTGTGGGAGCTCCTCATGCTGTATATAGGGGGGGGCTGTGTGGGAGCTCCTCATGCTGTATATAGGGGGGGCTGTGGGGGGAGCTCACGCTGTATATAGGGAAGGCTGTGGGGGGAGCTCACGCTGTATATAGGGGAGGCTGTGGGGGGGCTCACGCTGTATATAGGGGAGGCTGTGGGGGGGGCTCACGCTGTATATAGGGGAGGCTGTGGGGGGGGCTCACGCTGTATATAGGGGAGGCTGTGGGGGGGGCTCACGCTGTATATAGGGGAGGCTGTGGGGGGGCTCACGCTGTATATAGGGGAGGCTGTGGGGGGGAGCTCACGCTGTATATAGGGGAGGCTGTGGGGGGAGCTCATGCCGTATATAGGGGGTGCTGTTTGGGGAGCTCCTCATGCCGTATATAGGGGGTGCTGTGTGGGGAGCTCCTCATGCCGTATATAGGGGGTGCTGTGTGGGAGCTCCTCATGCCGTATATAGGGGGTGCTGTGTGGGAGCTCCTCATGCCGTATATAGGGGGTGCTGTGTGGGAGCTCCTCATGCCGTATATAGGGGGTGCTGTGTGGGAGCTCCTCATGCCGTATATAGGGGGTGCTGTGTGGGAGCTCCTCATGCTGTATATAGGGGGTGCTGTGTGGGAGCTCCTCATGCTGTATATAGGAGAGGCTGTGGGGGGGGCTCACGCTGTATATAGGGGAGGCTGTGGGGGGGGGGGGGGGGGAGCTCACGCTGTATATAGGGGAGGCTGTGGGGGGAGCTCATGCCGTATATAGGGGGTGCTGTTTGGGGAGCTCCTCATGCCGTATATAGGGGGTGCTGTGTGGGGAGCTCCTCATGCCGTATATAGGGGGTGCTGTGTGGGAGCTCCTCATGCCGTATATAGGGGGTGCTGTGTGGGAGCTCCTCATGCCGTATATAGGGGGTGCTGTGTGGGAGCTCCTCATGCCGTATATAGGGGGTGCTGTGTGGGAGCTCCTCATGCCGTATATAGGGGGTGCTGTGTGGGAGCTCCTCATGCTGTATATAGGGGGTGCTGTGTGGGAGCTCCTCATGCTGTATATAGGAGAGGCTGTGGGGGGCGCTCACGCTGTATATAGGGGAGGCTGTGTGGGAGCTCCTCATGCTGTATATAGGGGGTGCTGTGTGGGAGCTCCTCATGCTGTATATAGGGGGTGCTGTGTGGGAGCTCCTCATGCTGTATATAGGGGGTGCTGTGTGGGAGCTCCTCATGCTGTATGTAGGGGGTGCTGTGTGGGAGCTCCTCATGCTGTATATAGGGGGTGCTGTGTGGGAGCTCCTCATGCTGTATATAGGGGGTGCTGTGTGGGAGCTCCTCATGCTGTATATAGGGGGTGCTGTGTGGGAGCTCCTCATGCTGTATATAGGGGGGGCTGTGGGGGGAGCTCACGCTGTATATAGGGGAGGCTGTGGGGGGAGCTCACGCTGTATATAGGGGAGGCTGTGGGGGGAGCTCACGCTGTATATAGGGGAGGCTGTGGGGGGGCTCACGCTGTATATAGGGGAGCCTGTGGGGGGGCTCACGCTGTATATAGGGGAGGCTGTGGGGGGGGCTCACGCTGTATATAGGGGAGGCTGTGGGGGGGGGGGGAGCTCACGCTGTATATAGGGGAGGCTGTGGGGGGAGCTCCTCATGCCGTATATAGGGGGTGCTGTTTGGGGAGCTCCTCATGCCGTATATAGGGGGTGCTGTGTGGGGAGCTCCTCATGCCGTATATAGGGGGTGCTGTGTGGGAGCTCCTTATGCCGTATATAGGGGGTGCTGTGTGGGAGCTCCTCATGCCGTATATAGGGGGTGCTGTGTGGGAGCTCCTCATGCCGTATATAGGGGAGGATGTGGAAGCTCCTCATGCCGTATATAGGGGAGGCTGTGTGTGTGAGGGGGGGGGGAGCTCATGCTGTATATAGGGGAGGCTGTGGGGGGAGCTCCTCATGCCGTATATAGGGGGTGCTGTGTGGGAGCTCCTCATGCCGTATATAGGGGGTGCTGTGTGGGAGCTCCTCATGCCGTATATAGGGGGTGCTGTGTGAGAGCTCCTCATGCCGTATATAGGGGGTGCTGTGTGAGAGCTCCTCATGCCGTATATAGGGGGGTGCTGTGTGGGAGCTCCTCATGCTGTATATAGGGGGTGCTGTGTGGGAGCTCTTCATGCTGTATATAGGGGGTGCTGTGTGGGAGCTCTTCATGCTGTATATAGGGGGTGCTGTGTGGGAGCTCTTCATGCTGCATACAGTCATATGAAAAAGTTTGGGCACCCCTATTAATCTTAAGCTTAATGTTTTATAAAAATTGATGTTTTTGCAACAGCTATCAGTTTGATATATGTAATAACTGTTGGACACAGTAATGTTTCTGCCTTGAAATGAGGTTTATTGTACTAACAGAAAATGTGCAATCTGCATTCAAACAAAATTTGACAGGTGCATAAGTATGGGCACCTCACCAGAAAAGTGACATTAATATTTAGTAGATCCTCCTTTTGCAAAAATAACAGCCTCTAGTCGCTTCCTGTAGCTTTTAATGATTTCCTGGATCCTGGATGAAGGTATTTTTGACCATTCCTCTTTACAAAACAATTCCAGTTCAGTAAAGTTTGATGGTCGCCGAGCATGGACAGCCCTCTTCAAATGATCCCACAGATGTTCAATGATATTCAGGTCTGGGGACTGGGATGGCCATTCCAGAACATTGTAATTGTTCCTCTGCATGAATGCCTGAGTAGATTTGGAGCGGTGTTTTGGATCATTGTCTTGCTGAAAGATCCATCCCCTGCGTAACTTCAACTTTATCACTGATTCTTGAACATTATTGTCAAGAATCTGCTGATACTGAGTGGAATCCATGCGTCCCTCAACTTTAACAAGATTCCCAGTGCCGGCATTGGCCACACAGCCCCAAAGCATGATGGAACCTCCACCAAATTTTACTGTGGGTAGCAAGTGTTTTTCTTGGAATGCTGTGTTTTTTTGCCACCATGCATAACGCCTTTTTGTATGACCAAACAACTCAATCTTGGTTTCATCAGTCCACAGGACCTTCTTCCAAAGAGAAATTGGCTTCTCCAAATGTGCTTTTGCATACCTCAGCCAACTCTGTTTGTGGCGTGCTTGCAGAAACGGCTTCTTTCGCATCACTCTCCCATACAGCTTCTCCTTGTGCAAAGTGCGTTGTATAGTTGACCGATGCACAGTGACACCATCTGCAGCAAGTTGATGCTGCAGCTGTCTGGAGGTGGTCTGAGGATTGTCCTTGACTGATCTCACCATTCTTCTCTGCCTTTCTGATGTTTTTCTTGGCCTGCCACTTCTGGCCTTAACAAGAACTGTCCATGTGTTCTTCCATTTCCTTACTATGTTCCTCACAGTGGAAACTGACAGGTTAAATCTCTGAGACAGCTTTTTGTATCCTTCCCCTGAACAACTATGTTGAATAATCTTTGTTTTCAGATCATTTGACAGTTGTTTTGAGGAGCCCATGATGCCACTCTTCAGAGGAGATTCAAACAGGAGAACAACTTGCAAGTGGCCACTTTAAGTAGCTTTTCTCATGATTGCATACACCTGGCTATGAAGTTCAAAGCTCAATGAGGTTACAAAACCAAAAAAAGTGCTTTAGTAAGTCAGTAAAAAGTAGGTAGGAGTATTTAAAACAGGAAAATGATAAGGGTGCCCATACTTATGCACCTGTCAAATTTTGTTTGAATGCAGATTGCACATTTTCTATTAGTACAATAAGCCTCATTTCAAGGCAGAAACATTACTGTGTCCAACAGTTATTACATATATCAAACTGAAATAGCTGTTGCAAAAGCACAAATTTTTATAAAACATTAAGCTTAAGATTAATAGGGGTGCCCAAACTTTTTCATATGACTGTATAGGGGGTGCTGTCTGAGAGCTCCTCATGCCGTATATAGGGGGTGCTGTGTGGGAGCTCCTCATGCCGTATATAGGGGGTGCTGTGTGAGAGCTCCTCATGCCGTATATATTGGGTGCTGTGTGGGAGCTCCTCATGCCGTATATAGGGGGTGCTGTGTGGGAGCTCCTCATGCTGTATATAGGGGGTGCTGTGTGGGAGCTCCTCATGCTGTATATAGGGGGTGCTGTGTGGGAGCTCCTCATGCCGTATATAGGGGGTGCTGTGTGGGAGCTCCTCATGCCGTATATAGGAGGTGCTGTGTGGGAGCTCCTCATGCCGTATATAGGGGGTGCTGTGTGGGAGCTCCTCCCGCTGTATATAAGGAGGCTGTGTGGGGGCTCATGATGTATAAAAGATGTCAGCATACTTAATTCTACTCAATATTAAATGATAATATTCACATATTACATTTTATATTAATATTAAGCATAATTAATTTCAGCCTTTTGGATCGGCCCTCCACAAGTCACGGTTTCTTATGTGGCCCCTCTGGAAAATGTATTGCCCACCCCTGTTATAGACCTCATTTCATTGGGCTTCTGAGGCATCAGCTGGATCTGAGTAAAGTTGGCCACATATATTCTATGGCTGTTGGCTGACAGCCATCATCCCCAAGGTTAAATTCATCTCGTCTTGTGATCTCATTGGCAAACACCATGGAAGTACCTGAAGGGTACCTGAAGGGCCTAAAAGCCGACACTGACAATAGTGTAAAGTCTAGTTACACTGACAAGCTGTATTCTATCTTATTTAATGGGAATCGTACCTTAGCAATACGTGGCATAGTTGTTGGTGACTGCAGGTGGCCAAGTTGACCTGAAATATTACTTCCCCAAGAATAAACCTGTAATTTACAAAAGAAAAAAAAAAAAAAAAGGGAAGGAAACATAAAAAAATTACATTGTTAATCACATGTTGGTTGAGGGTGTATTCACACTGCTCTTGTGTTCTGTTGGAATATGCATCAGGAAAGCTTCTAGTGAATACATCACATGGAACCATAGGTCCCCATACTTGACGAAGGCCAAAAGAGTCATTTTGGCTTATGAGTAGTTGGCATACATAGATATTCCCTTTCTTTTTGTCTTTTAGCAGCAGACTATACAATTATGTACAACCTATATAAAAAAAAAATGTATGTAATATACGAGCTTATAGATATGACACTATGGCTATACATATGACACTATGCCCATATTGAGTCATCCATCAGCCACACGATATAAAAAGTCAGCGCTAATGGGCTATGAATTTTTCTGTAAAAAATACAAAAAAATTAGTGTTTTTACATGCAGTTTTAAAGCTACACATTGCTATGTAGAATTTTTTTTTATTGGTTACAATAATATAAAATACAGGTCAAAAATTGTAAAAGACGGGTGAAACTACAGAACATAAATGCTACCTGAGACTTGGCAGTAAGGGCAATGGAATGGTGGCTACCAGCCGCCAGCTGCACCACCTCTTTGCTATCCATGCTGCGGACACACAGTGGCTGTAACCTACAAAATTACAACATTTTATTAAGTTAGAGGGTAACTGCTCTTTCAAGTAACCTTTCAGAATAAGCAGTATTCTTGGTGTACAGGAGAACTATAACATGGCCACTATATGACTTGCATTCTGCATATTCACCAGTTTTTCCCTCTGCAGACTCGCTCTCCTTTCAGCTGGTGGTATGACAAGCTGCTGTGAGCTCTTCCATACACAGCACACAGAGAGAGAATATAATTTAATTATACAGCAGTACTAAGCAGCGTAGGTGTGAATTCCGCATTGAAGCGAGATAAAAGACTTGTTAGAAAGCTCAGAATGATCTGACTTTGCCTATGCCTGTTTTCTCAGTCTTCTCCTCACTGCTCCCCTTTCTATAGAGTATAATATGAGGTGTAACATGACACCTCACTGTACATCTTGTCTAGCGGAAGGAGGATTTCAGCTGTTTTTATTTTCCCCAGAGTGGCTGGTCAGTCCAGGAGGCACATGGAGGGGAAGAAGTGGCTTATAAGAAAAGAAAGAAGAATTCTTTGATAAGATGTATTAAAAAGCAAGAACTGATGCCGGCAGTGAAGGGCCCCTGTGCAGGACTTATGTCTGTACGCCCCCCCCAACCACCATCAGGTCACACTCGGGCTTCACTCTGTATTACAACAGTTCTTGAATTCAACTGTACGATTGATTTATACATAATTTGGTGGAATGACAATTCCCATTTCAGAAAACAAATTTAAAGATAAAATGTAAATGGTCTGCTTCTCCCGTCCCTGTGTTTTGGGTACAGCAGAGACATCATCACCACTGCAGCCAATCACTGAGCTTAGCACATCACTGCAGGCAATTAATGAGGCGCTGAGCTCAGTGATTAGCTGTAGCGGTGATGTGCGTTGTAAGCGTCACTTCAGCGCTGCAGCCAAAACACAGAGACCGCAGAAGTGGCGGAGAGCTGGTACCAGACCAGGGAAGGGTGAGTACTACGTGGCTAATTTTACATGATTCAGTAGTCTGGAGACCACTTTGTTGAACATGAAAAACCCCTTTCAACAATTATGTCAGAAACAACTTAAAAAGTGTCCGACACATAACGTAAGACTGTCACTTACCTCGGTAACACATCTCCATGCCCCAGCTGTCCTTCTTTGCCTCTTCCCCAACTCCAAACCTCTGTCCTTAGACAGGGCAGCAATACGTCAGCTTCACCACTATTTGTAGGGGTCAATGCCACTGTTCTCATCTTTGCTCTTCCAACCTTTCTTAGCAACCTTGGGGAAACTATAAAGAAATAATAATGGCTATGGTGTACTCAAACATGATTTTGTATTCTAACGCGCTTCGCTAGATTCCAGCATCTAATTAGGAAAGGATAGGCAAGGTTTGTTTTTGTTTTTTACAGTTAGAGTAGTCAGACCACAGGAATACCTTACCGGAGGAGGTAGTACTGACAAATACCATAGTATCATGTAAGGCTATGTTCACACGTTGAATTTTTGCTGCAAATTAAAAGCTCTGGGAACAAAGGGAGCAAAAAACGAAAATGCTCCAGTCATGAAGGGGTTAAAGTACCAGCAAAGTCTATGAGATTTCAGAAATTTCATGCAGGCACATTGTGTTTCTTTCCTGACCATTTTGTCAAACAGCTGCGTTTTGCAAAAACGCAGGAAAAAAAAGAAGCCAAAACCTGCTGCTTTTTTATGCGGGTTCTTTATTGCCAAGAGAGCAAGTTTTGCCTGCGAAGAAAAAAAGCAGCAAAAACACAACATGTGAACATAGCCTAAAAATTGGCTGGATGCTTTTCTAATATAACATTGTGGGTAAATAATGTAGTGATGGAGAATTTGTAACTGGTGGAGAAATGGCCGACAATGTATTACATAGACTTTTCCGAAGTGTTTTTGCAGATGACCAACTATCTGGTCCAGCAGCAATGACATCATGTCTATTATTCACCTGACCACTGCAACAAATATCTGGCTTGGTTGGCTGCAGCGGTCACGTTAACGATGGATGTGAATTAATTGCTGTAAGACTAGCAAGGACCACAAAAGCAGCAGGAGTTTTGAATAGGTGAGTAATGGATCATATTTTATTTTAAAGGGGTAGTCCTTTACTGGACAACCACTTAATAGCCCCAAGTTGCAGCATAATAATAATAATAATAATAATAATAATTTAAAAAAAAAAAGACTATACCGATCTCCAGGACTAGTGCCATTCCTCCAATCTAAGCGCCGGATCCCTCGCCAGTCACCTGACAGACAATGTCATATGACCACTGCAGTCCTCACGGTTTTGCCCGAGCGGTTTAAGCACTTTTCTGTGAAGGGTCACTAATTGGCTGAAGCGGTCACATGACATTGTGTCAGGTGACCGGCAGCGGACATAGCGCTGAGATTAGATGAACGTATCCAATCCTGGAGGTAACTATATATTTTTTTATTTAATAGCTACTGATAAAGGGGCTGTACAGTCGTGAACAACCCCTTTAACCAATTGCTTAGCCATTGCCTTTTTTTAATAAAAATCTGGACAACCCCTTTAAATATAAATAAATGATTAATCAAGGCACTGCTCACCTTGGGAAAGAAGTCCTGGTAAGGAGAGTCTTCTACAGCCAGCTTCAGCCTCTTCCTCTCGTATATCCACAAGACTGGAGCTTTTCTTACCCTGCATAGACTCTAATCTTACTTGCACTTCTCTGCTGTCCTTCAGACCTTCTTGTACAACAGTACCTAAAGGATTCTGGACTCCTGCATCACACAGAGACCCAGAATAAAAGTTCATCACTTTCTTGAGTGACAAAGCTCCAGCTTCACATGTAGCCGCTACCCGGACACCGACGGCTGACGCACAGGACACGACAAGGCTGTTCAGAGCAGATGTTGTAGTGGTTGCAGGACTCAAAAGACAGTCAACTACATCGGTCAACTTGTGCTCTTTAGTCTAGACCAAAAGATAAGAGAATAGGACTGTAGTTTTACAATTCTAAGAGACGACGGATAAAACAGACAACATACAACCTACAAGGACTTTCTTTGCAGCCCCTAGGGCAGACAATGCAGAGTTTGTACCTATAAGCATGAGAAAGCGATGGATTGGCTAGTAGCAAATAAGAAACTTGTTTTTTCCAACTTTTGCAATCACTCTGATAAAGTTCAGAGGATCAAAAATGAACTCTTCTTTCATTCACTGCCTGTATGTCACTTGAATGGTACAGAAAAGTCAGTACTCCAGAAACCAAACAAACTACTATACCACCAATGCAAAAAAAATTGAGAATAAGGAGAGAATGTGCAGAATCAAGGGTTGGAGGAGTGCTACTGAAGTAGCAGTGACTCGTCTGCGCAGAAGAACAATGAAGCCAATGCCTATAGAAGGGCAAAAGAGGTACCCATAATCGCGCTACTGCAGGGTGCGGGACTCCGGGGTCACCAGTACACATCACAGGACAATGTGACGCTGATGGGAGGGGGAGGTACGCAAATGGACACTGGAAGCAGAGTTTTCTTCCAGGCAGCACACGCCCTAGAGCCTGGAAAAACTAATTAATATACAGGATTAAAAGAGGATTTCTCAACAAGACCGCAGCTATGAGGCATACAGGTATGAATATTTGAACAATTCTATCTACCTGTATGCCCATATTAATAGCCTAAAAACGTCCTAGGGGGTGACAGAGTCCCTTTAAATGAATACATTTGGGACTGGTATCTTCATCACCAAGGCCACCAATATAGTACCACAATTCCAAGTGTTACGCCGGCCACTCGCACACCTTTTAAAGTGCCGCCCTTCCCTTTCATGTGTTTCGCTCTGCTCCACCCAGTACTGACGATTGCTCAGAGTTGCCTTGTGCTGGTTGCGAGTCAAAGGGGGACGCCGCCGAACTCTGCAGGAATTTGTATCCACTCAGTCCTGCAGAGATTTACTTCCCCAGCCCATCACCTGCAAGTGATAAATCAGGTGACTCCACTCTATATTCCTCACCTGAACGTTGGTTCTAGCCTGCAAGCACCTTGTTTACACATTCCTCCATATTCGGTCTCCAGTTTTCGACCTGGCCTGTCAGAACTCTAAGATCCTGACTTGGCTATGTATATCGAACCTGTGCTGGCTGCCTTCACCTCGGATTGTCTGCCCATGTTTTTGTCTTTGCCCTCCTGTACCTTGTACCCATGACCATGACCCTGACCCTCCGGTCAGCTGCTGCAGATCTGGAGACTGCCCTGGAGCGGTACCTGGTGTCTACTGACAGCCCAGTCTATCCTCACCATCAGAGGCTCTGGTGAATACCTGGTAGACATTTCGTTACACACCACCAAGGTAAGCCCGGCACAGTGGGTCCAGCGTTACACCCAGCACTTGCCCTAAGTGTTTCTACTGTATGATCGTTTTAACCTATTTCGGTTCTAGCCATTTGCATTTTTGTCGCCATTTTTGTCCAGTACCAGATCTCAGTGTACTCTTTAACTAATTAGCCTCCTGTTTTACCAATAGTGCATTACATTTTACATCTTACAATTGTTTTCTAGTGAATGATATCCTCAACACCATGTTTGATTATGTGGTACTACAAGTTCTAGCTTTTAGTATTTTTCTTTTTAGCATTGAAAGCAACATCTTGGAATGCCAAGTCCATAATGTATGTGTGTGCGTATATATATATATATATATATATATATATATATATATATATATATATATATATATATATATATGTGTATGTATGTATGTATGTATGTATGTATGTGTGTGTATGTATGTATATATATATATATGTATATATATATATATATATATATATATATATATATATATATATATATATATATATATATATATATATATATATATATATATATATATATACATATACATATATATATATATATATATATACATATACATACATATACACACACACATATACATACATACACACACACACACACACAGTCGTGGAGTCGGAGCCCATTTTGGTGGAGTCGGTATAAAATGGACCGACTCCAACTGATAAAATATATAATAAATTCGGTACAGTAGTTCAATGCAGTTTTTGGGGAATATTTTTTCATAAGAATTTGGGAAAGTTATGAAATGTCCTATAAATGTCTGTCCTATTCCTGATCTAAGGGTCTAGACTTTTAGCTGAGATGAATCTGTGCTACAGTAAATCACTTAAACATGAGCCATGTATGAGGGAGTCGGAGTCGTAGTCTTGGAAATTGAGGAGTCGAAGTTGCAGTCGGAGGTTTGGCTTACCGACTCCACAGCCGTGGCCGCGTATTCATTTAATTTAAATAAATTCTTCTGAATATACTGCCACCAGTCTGTCATCCCCAGAAGTGATCTATATTCCCGTTTATTTTATTTTTTTTTTTTAACTGTTTAACGGAAACATGGTGGTTGCTCCACTGCACCATTTGGAGCAGATGCAGCTGATTCATTCCATCTCTGGCTTGAAACAGGGTTGTGTCTGACATTTGCACATCCCTCTAAGACAAACCTGGGCAAAGAGTAGCCCATGGGCCACATCCGACCCTTTTACTGTTCCTTTCTGGTGGGGGACAGCCAATGGCCTGAAAAAAGGGGGCCACCATGCGGCCGCCCTCCCCGCTCGCCTTTCTAGGTATCTGCATCGTCAGGAGGCGAATACTGGTGAATATAATGATGGAGGTGAGCACCCCCGGCTCCTTCCACCAGTCAGCCTGTGCAGCTGAGTAACAGACAGCAAGTATGGATAAAAATGTAGGTTTATTGTCTACGCGTTTCAGAGTTCACTGACTCCTTCCTCAGGACAACCATACATGGGTTATGTATGGTTGTCCTGAGGAAGGAGTCGGACTCAAACGCGTAAACAATAAACCTACATTTTTATCCATACTAATCATTTGTCGTGACTCGAGAGCGCAGAAACAACTTCCTTTCCCAGCATCTATCTGACATATTCATAGGAAGCTGCAGCACTTGTGTCCCACACAACCCTACTAGGTGAGCAGTTTTTAATACTTCTGTAACATTAATTGGATAAGACCTTATTGCGCGCTTGCATTTTTCCATAGACGTCACTAGATGGCGTCTGCTGTGCGGAGCCTCAGTGTGCGCACACAGCATAGACCAGAGCAGAGTGCCAGAGAAAAGGAGCAAGGCATTTGTTTTCTTTCGTTTTGTTTTTTTAATGGCCAGTCACTTGTGGGTTGAATGTATGACAGCATCTTACCATTCAGGGGCTGTGGGGGGGGGCAGGGAGGTCCGTCGCACCGCATGTGTGAGGGGGAAATAAGGTCCATCACACCGCATGAGGGAGCCATCATACTGTGTAGTGGGGCTGTGAGGACTATCATACTATATATGGGGCTGGTGCGGTACAACAACCTGTGTGCGGGGCTGTGGGGAGAGCTGTTGATCAAGGTACAAGGGTTAAACAACAGGAGCAGTATGATTTATAAAAAGTTAATTCTATGGTGATGATTACATACTACAATAAACCCCATCGTAAAAAAAAAAAAAAAAAAAGCCAGCATCAAAGCTGCAACAAAGACATTTCAGAGACGAAAAATACCCTGCGAGTGTTTTCCTGAAGCGTTTATTGCTGGAAAAATAATGTGGGTACACCGGTGTCTAAAAGACAACGTGCATGTACCCTTACAGCAGACATACTGCAACAAAAGAAGAAGTGTATTGAGATAATCCATCCTATTGCCTTAAAGTTACCCATTTCTATACCAAAAAATTATTATTCTACATACTTGTGAAATATACTTCCCCACCGCTCTCGCCATGCCTGTATATATGCCACATATTACATTAAACAAAATAGCAGTTGATTAAACTGCAGTCGTCTCTTAAGGCTTGGGGGGAGTTTTCTGCTGGTGACTTATACTTGGTATACTGGGAGATTCTGGTTACTGTAAAAGGAAACCTATAAAAGTTGTGCGACCCTGCTCATTTCCTAGGATTGTTTCTGAGGCCATGATTTGTCATTTATTGTACTGTAAAAACGATAGCTGCCGATAGACTCAAAGGTTTGAACATGTATAGTTCTCGCCTGCAGTAATGTGAGTTTGTGAAGGCTGGTCTTGAATAGTTAGGTTTTTGTGATATTTTCCATGAGATTATTAGTTACATAGTAACCTCTTGGTAACATCATTCTGTAGGTGAGAATATTGAGCAGACAATGGATCTTCACTACAATACTCCAATATGACATGTTTGCTCTTCTGACAAATCATTCAATTCTTCCATTCTGGAGAATCTTTTCCTACAACTCTGTATTCCTCTATAATTCCTCCTGGACACGTATGACTAAACTGACAATAGGGCGCCCTACCAACACACACTGTCCTGTAGACCGTGATGCTCCCTGTGTGGGGACACACCTTTTTAACAAGGAAAAAAAAAAAAATTGGCAATTTATATATTTTCAAGAGGAATAACAGAGGAAGTGAACAGATCAGAGTTCTAAAAAGATGTCCCAGAATGTTTTTTCACACCCATTATAAATCAAACAATATTGAAGATTTCAACCCAGTAGCGATCCAGTTTGGGCCAGGCCACAAGGTGATCCTTTGTTACCCTATATCTTACCTTTGCCTGATCTAAGGTTGTATTCTGCAGAGCGGATTCCTCTGTGGATTGATTAGCGTCAAGCAGCAGATCACCGTCACATACCGGTTTGTCAGCACTAGCATCAGTCTCACTTTCGCACAAGCTGGCCACATCTGTGCCAACCTCTGTCTCAGAGTCCGTCAGTTTGGAGCCACAGCTGATCCTTTCCTCTTTGTTATCAGAGAGAAATGAAATCTCATGTACTTTGGAGCTTTTATCCTTTGAGCACAGCGGAGATTTACTAGTCCTTGTGTCATGATGGGACTCTGCTAACATTACCCCAAGCGGGCAGCAGTGAGCATCAGAAATAATGACATGGTCTTCCTTTTCAGTCATAGTGATTAGCAGCTCTCTGCAATGATTGCATCTCTCTGGCACAGGCTTTACATCCTGGGCGAGTGGGCACTGCACCAAGGCCAAGCTGTGAAATGCACCACATACTACTTGAAGGACAACACGACCTGCAAGATGTTCCACTTTTTGAGGCTTAGTCACGGGGAAGGTTGAAGTTATTAGTCCAAGCTGACAGCCACTGCCCCAGGCCCAGATTTCCCTGCTGACAGACAATGCGAGGGTGTGCTCTTCTCCACATGACAGCTGTACAACTCGCACCCACAGGGGCAGTGTGCTCTCCTGGTCAGTTATGGTGACTGGTATGGGTTCTGGTATGGATGGGCGGTTGGCAATGGCACATTGCCCGGCAGTGTTCTCCCCCCACATGTACACCATGCCATTTTCTGTCACGGCTCCGCAGTGATAGCTTCCTGCAGCGACACATATTACATGCTGACCACTCAATACTTTCTCTACTAAAGGGACATTGCTGGGAATTTCATTAGCATTCTCCTTCCATGGCTGTTTCCCAAAGCTGAAGACTTCTCCATCTAAAACAAAAAAAAAGTTAAAGTAAATTTAACAAAACAACCACTATTCCAAGTAGCAAGAGCAATGAATGAGCAACACCATCAATATAATGTAATCCTGCCAATACGAGGACGCTCCTGCAGAGCTAAGAACAACAGGCGTGATGAAAAGAGGGACCACAAATATATGCTGCAATATAACACTTAGCAGTTGACTTCTGTAACTCAGATCTTGTCTGGATTTCTATGTCACTTGCGATAGACAAGTTGTGAAGAGGCCCCCCATATACAGGTTATCGACGGGATCGGCCAATGATCCAATGTGTGTGGGGGCTCGCTGACATGTGATGTCAAGGGAGGTAAGGATCCGGCTTGTCAGATTTCAGACTGTCGATCCTTTTGTTTTCGGCAAGATAAGCTGCCGCCGGTGGAGACTAAGCTGTCGTGTCATGGAGAACACAGGAGCGGTCAGCAGAGTGAGCACCATGTATGGAGGAGTTGGGAGAGATGGTGGACGGCGCAACCATTGTTCATCCCAATCATATCTACTGTGTATGGGGCCCCATAGGTTCAGTTCACGTTTGGTAGCTTCCTTCCAAGGTATACATTTGAAAAATTCCTAAAGTATACCTCTGATGAAAAGATGCAAAGTATAAAGTGGGCTAAGCAACCAATAGGAACCCGTCCAGACTGGTATCCCCACTCACCTGAGCAGTCTATAATCTGGGGTCAGTATTAGTTTAGTAGCTGCAAAAAACTTGTTCACTTCCTCGGGCTGATAGGCTATGCTGTATGTCTAGCATGGACTCCTAAGAGAACGTAAGATGATCATCCCTCAAGCCTCTCATCGGTGCTCCAAGACATATATGTTTAACAGAGGCCTGTGATAGATGCCATACAGGGGCATCTGTCACACAGGTCAATATGACATCTATTACACTGTCAAATTCTTTTTTCGCGATGTACTAACCTACATTGGCCAGACTGCGGCCAAAAGGATACACTTACGTCCTACATTCAGTATCCAAGCTCTAGGGAGAAGTTCAAAGTGTGTGAGGGAGCTTCAGTGGCATACACACTAAACACAGGGCGAAACCATGAAGTGAACAGTCCCTGGCATTAAAGCCTCCCCACAATCCAAGAACTGCTCCTCTTTCCATTCTGTGAGGATAGATTATGGTGCATGTGGTCACCGGCCTTGGTTTATGTCCTACACAGAGAGATAGTGAGGCCGAGATGTTAAGGCTGTGTGCACACTGTGCACTTTTGGTGCATTTTCATGGCGTTTTTTTCGGCGCGGAAATAGGTCAAAAACACTATGTAATCCGTGTGCCAGCTAATGCAATGACAATCCTGAAGTGCTGTGCACATGACCAGGAATTTTCCTATCAGGATTATCATTGTTTAAATCTGCAGCATGTCAATTCTTTGTGCGTTTTTTGCTGCGTTTTTCACCCATTGACTTCAACTGAGTCAGTCAAATCCGCAGCAAAAATGCAGGCATAAAAATATTTTCAGATTTGCTGCATATTTGACGACTCATGTGTCCTCTCAGATTACACGCCTGTGTCAGTGTGTAGCCGACTGTCCTCTAGAACAGTCATATCAGTGATTGCTGATGTGACTGCTCTAGAACTGACTCAGATCTTTGTGGGACACTCTGGATTATGTCATCACGTCAGACAGTTGAGGGATATGGTTGTTTTATTTATTTATAGGTGACAATGGCTCCAGCGGATTAGGCGTTAGTATACTCATCTATGTTTTTTATTTAAAAATAAATGATTAAAACAGTGCGTATTTTTATTTCAAATAAAGGATTTTTTCAGGTCGTGTGTTTATTTAAAAACCTTTAATATGGGGTTAGTAATGGGGGCGTCTTACAGACGCCTCACCAATACTAACCTGGGCTTCATGTCAGCTGCCAATACAAGGTTGACATGAACCCCAACCCTATTACCCCACTGGCCACTATACCAGGGCAAGTGGGAAGAGCGATGCTAAGCGCCAGATTTGGCGCAGCTTATAGATGCGCCATTTCTGGGGTTGCTGAGGGCTGATATTGTTAGCCTCGCAGGGGGCCAGTATCCATCGCCTCTTCCCTGGCTATTAATATCAGCTCACAGCTGTCTGTTTAGACACTGCTAGTTAGATTTTATAGGGGGACCCTACGCCAATTTTTTTTTTAAGGGGTCCCCCTGTAATCTAGTCATTAAACACTAAGCAAACAACTGTGGGCTGTTATTAATAGCCAGGGAACATTTTTTGGCTAATGGCCCCTTCCCCGGCTAGGAATATCAGCCCCCAGTGGTTGGCTTTCCCTCTGATTATGAAAATGACGTGGGACCCCACGTCCTTTTTTAATTTAATTCTTCATATTATGTCATAAACTCACCCACAGCATGTCAGTTTCTGTAGCGGAGACGCTGCAGATTTTGATCAATTGAAATGTCATTACATGTGGTGGATCCGCATGCACTGACAAAACAAGTATGACATTAGGGGTAATGGGGTTAGGCGTCACTGACACCAAGCCCTAGATATAATATTGAATAGGTGTCAGCCAGACACCCTCATTACTAAACCTGTAAGTAAAGAGTTAAACAAAAAACACTGAGGGTATGTGCACATGGTCAGGAGCCGCTGCGGGTTTGACACTGCGGACTTATGCAGACCCACAGAGGTCAGACTTTACAGCATAGTGGATGGGATTTGTAGAAATCCCACGTCCACTATGCGTCTGCGGATCACTCGCGGAAACTGACATGCAGCGCGTCTTTCCTGACGGCAGCTTGTCAATTTCTCTGGCAGGGCCACATGCGGGCTTTCCCCATAGACCTAACCTTTACGAGGAAAGTCTGCATGTGAAAAAAAAAAAAATTATGTCGCTTATTTGCACAGATGAGCAGAATCCGCCGGCAGCTCTTCAGCAGCGTCTGGGCCGCCGGCCTGGATGCATCGTGGCCACATAAACTGAGAATAAAACACTTTATTTGAAATAAAACAGACACATATTTTAATCATTTAAAGGGAATCAGTCACCCCCCTGGGCGATATCAGACCACTACTATGGCCATACAGGTTGATAGAAAAGTAAATTTATACATACCTGTATGGCCATAGTAGTGGTCTGATTCCAGAGAAATCTTCTTTTATAAAGTTTCTTCTCCAGAGGCTTGGCGTCCAGGGGACACCAAGCCAACCCCTCCTATCTGCTTATTATGCAGCCAAATCCCCACCTCTGGGCTAAATTATCATCTCCCCCCTCCCCAGCGCGCTTTGTTTCTCCCCAGCCCGCACTGCGCCACAGCCCTTGTATTGGGAGCGGAGCTGTGCGCATGCGCGTCAAGGGAGACAGCAGGGCACGTCACAGGGCCCTGTGACATAACGGGCAGGGGGAGAGATGATAATTTAGCCCAGAGGTGGGTATTTAGCTGCATAATAAGCAGATAGGAGGGGTTTGCTTGGCGTCCCCTGGAGAAGAAACTTTATAAAAGAAGATTTCTCTGGAATCAGACCACTGCTATGGGCCATACAGGTAAGTATAGATTTACTTTCCTATACCCTGTATGGCCATAGTAGTGGTCTGATATTGCCAAGGGGGGGGGGGGGGGTGACAGATTCCCTTTAAATTGGCCCAATATACGCTTCTCAGGTCTGACGGTAATCTAAAGGTTAAAGCGATGTCCCACGTTTTTTTCAAATATCTTTATTTAGCTCTAAAAAGCATTCATTGCTGTAAAAAATGCATGCAAAAAAAACATGCGTTTTTTGCTGCCAAGAGATACAGAAACCTTGCAGAAATTTCTGCAATCAAATACTCAATGTGTGCACATAACCTAACACTAAGAACTATGTGACTTCCATCCCACCATGAGTGTCAGGGACTCAGACAAGCACTGGATTACATAGTGTAAGTAAAACATTAATGGAAAGCTAGGGATAGTACTATAGATTTATTGGTGGGGAAGCCACTTTATTAGAGTACTAATTTTGCAAATATCAATGTGGTGCTGTGCGGTAAATTAGCAATACTAGTTATTACTCTACTTAATGTAAGGACACGTCCACGTACCACTTGTGAGCAACAGCCCATGATTTCTCCCGAGGCTGGCATTCAGGACAGTCCTTCCTCCCAGGCCAGGAAAGCTTACTGGTATGACGTGGGGTGACCCGGCCTGCCACACATGGGCAGCGCCCCTTTCTTGAATTCCTTCCGATTCTTCTGAACTAATAAGAATTCAAAAGTTTGGAGAAAAAAATAAATAAAAATAAAATAACGAGCAAACGTCTATGAGGCGTACACTATACGATGTTAGTGACAGCATCCAGAGTCACGTTGTCTCTAGTGTGATGAATATGCGATTTAGCTGCCGAAATTTTATATTGAATATACAATGCAGACTAAAACCATACAACTGATCACAAGATCTCACACTGTGCAGCTGCAGCCAATCTCATTATGCCCTATGAGGAAGAGGGGATTGTGAGACAAATGCCAAAACACGCTGTTAACTGCAGACATTACAGAATGTCACTTTGCATGCACACACCATGTGCCAAACAGGACTTCAATATAATGATTCTTCCTGGCACATCAGACGCCGCCATGACAAGAAGTCCCAGCCTTAGCCCTGATTAGATAGTGGCGCGCAGGTTACATGTGATTTATGCCAAGATACAGAGGGATGAGGGAAGGTTATAGAAAAGGCCTAGTTTATGGGCCAATATTGATTGCTGGTCCTGGACATATTTTATTCACACTGAAAAGAATAATATGGTTAATTCTAGAGTATAATACTGGTTCTCCAATCTTAATGCAGCCATGAACTACAGATTTTAGTCAGTTTCTGAAAGACTTGTGGATTACACTTAGTTTATGAATATAGACTTCCAGTAAAACTATATAGTGAGTTAGAACAAAGAACTGTCAGATCGTGCTTTGCTTTCTATTGAAGAGGTGAAGAAAGTAGTGAACAAAGCTTAATTAGCCTATGTATTATACAAAAGAACCCACAAAAACTGACCAGCACCTCCAAACAGAATAAAGCAAGTGTGAACAGGTGCTAGCTGCCATGACTGCATAATATAGAAACAAAAGAATACAGCAGCACTATGCAAGCACCAAGAAGTATACAAATATTGAATATATATTGTATATATGAAATTTGAACTACATTACTGTTATATGGAATATACGTATAAAAATGAAGGTACTAGGCACACAAATTGGCCAATTCATGAGAGCCCATCAGCTGCGACAAGGCATCCTTCTTTGAGGGAACCCTAACCTAATATCATACCTCTCCCGGGCTAAAAGCCTATACATTTAAAAGGGTTCTTCAATGTTTGCATGCATCTTAGCACTTGCAGTGTACTGCTGTATTCTTTTGGTAGCCTGTGCATTGTAGTATATTGTGCCCACCCCACCCCACACTGAGCACCGCTAAAAGTTTGCAGGACAGTAATACCATCTGCCATGAAACCCTCAGCTGCGTTCCATGTAAAAAGAATGACTAGGAACACACTGCCCAGCCTAGCACCAGTCACAAGGATTCAAAAATGCTGGTGGTGCAACAATATTTTACATCTTAGTGGAGCAAGTCACCCCCTTAAATTAACCTATATTTGATACCTTTGTTTTGTTTTTGTTTTTTTAACTGCTGGCTTTTTTCAACTGAGCACTTTTTGAAGCTGTGCCTAGACCATTGATCTTTGGTTTTTATGTACTAAGATAGATTGCTAGACTGTCTAAAAACTAAGCTGTCACCTATGTGTAATGGTTGATGTCCATTGATCTAGGATATTCTCTTTACACCAGGCGAAACTGTGATTCTATCCCTTTGGGTTATAATCAAGGGTGTTACTCTAATAGGTGCAGGGGTCACAATCGCACTTGGGCCAAAGAGGTCCCTTGGCCCCATATCAAAAGACTAATTGTTAAAGCACCACTCCAACTTTTTTTAATTTTTTTTTTATTTCAGCGCTGGATTGGTGGCACTAAGGTAAGGTCCCTGACCCTAGTATTATGCTTGCCAGCTGCGGTCTTCAGCTCTTCCCTGCGCTGCTCCAGTCCCACGGTGCCATCCTGTGACTGCAACTTCTGAGTCACTGGAAATCAGGGGTACCAGTCACAAGCCCTCAGTGTAAGTCTATGAGACCCTCATTCTGGCCTTGTTCTGGCTCTCATACACTTACATTGAGGTGTGACTTCCAGATCACCCAGCGAACACTGGAGCGATCCAGCAAGTCACAACCTGCTGGAGACAGACCAGAGCTGCGCTGGGAACAGCTGAATACGGTGGCTGGTGAGTATGAGCCTAGTTGTAGAGCCTTTACATTAGTGATACAACTCCAGAGCTGTAATTGGCCCAAAAACTTTAGGGAAACCTTATGCCAGCAAAGTCAATGAGAATCCTGAAGAGCTGTGCACATGATCAGTAGATTTCCTTTCATAATTTGCTGTGTTTAAATCCGCAGCATGTCAATGCTTTTTGCGTTTTTCACTGCAAATAAACACATGCAAGAACGCGGGGATTTTCCACTGCGTTTTTGCTGCCAAGAGATGCAGAAATGTTGCAAAAATTTCTGCAACGAATATTCAATGCATGTGCATACCCTAAAAAGAATGGAGTGGAATCATAAAAGGCAGGGAAGTAAAATCACTGGAAAATTCTAGGAGCTAAGTGGGCACAGGCAGAGACCCAGCTGGCTACATGATGTAGCATCAATACCAATCATGGTAGATGTTAAAGCTGGGAAGCAAGTTAATTACTCGTGGCCCAACGCTCACTTCCCACGATGTTCAGAGCCCCTGAAATCTTCCTCACTCAATGCCCACAGTGAGGACGAGCTTGAGCATGCTCCCTGCAGCTCCATCCAAAATCTGTGGGGTTCAAGTAAATAATCGAACACCAAACTTGCTGTTTCCATCAGCCCGTCAGTTCCAGACTTGAACGGAGCAGCACAGCCCATCTCCGACTGCTGCTCCAGTCTAAGTTCTCCTCCTGTTAGTCAGGCAGTGAGAAGGAGATAGTTATACAGACGGATGATACACATACATTGCTGAAAAATCCTCACTAATAAACTTACGTTTATTTTAGACAACGGTCTGCATTTTAGGTGCTGAGCATTTCACAAAAAAAAACATACCTTCCTGCCGGTGTGTCCATGGGTTAGCAGTTTGGATCCATCACAGTCTTAACTTTTATTGGTTTTCTTTGAAATACCTGTTTAGGAAAAGAACACAAAACCAAAAGTAAATCCATTGCTGAAATGTACGGCATTTCACAACACTGTAGAAATGACTGGCAGCCGGTGTCCCATGACCCACTCACACAGTAAACAGGCACAGCTGCCAGCACCACATGGAAACATGACGGGCAGCAGAAGATTCAGCGATATCTGTGGATACCCTGTTTGTTATTACCTCTATTATGCACCACACTAAACAGGTAAACTAGAGGGTGCCTCACAAAGAATGCAAACATTTACTGAACAGTAGGAAAACCTCTTTGGCAGTGAATAAAAAAAAATCCTTATGCTGAACATATCAGGAAACTTATGTGAGAGAAACATGATGTAGGGGCTGGGAATAACCTTTATCTAATAAAAATGAGTTTGGGTGTCTGTCATTGTTCATTCTGGCTATGTGCCCACGATGTAGAAATGCTCTGGATTTTTCCTGAGTGTTTCTGCATCTCCCTGGCAGGAAAAACGCATGTGGATTGTACATGCGGGTTGTACATGCGTTTTTCCTGCCAGGGACTTGCGGATGTGAAGCGTTCTTCACTTGCATTTCCGCATGCGGGTTGACAAGCGCTTTCCAAGCGATTTTAGCATCACTTGGAAAGTGCTTGTCAACTTGGTCACACTAAATAAATCCATGCAAACGGCACGGATTTATATAGTGTGACTGTAAAAGAATGGTAAAAAATAAATATATAATTACCTTCTGATGGCCCCCGGTGTCTTTATTCCATCCGTCCTGGCTGCTGGCAGCTTGCGGTAAACTAAAGGACCTGCCGACGTCAGCGGTCGCGTGACCAGTCACATGACTAAATGACATCAGCGCAGGTCCTCGAGTCCTCCGCGATCTGCCGGCAAGCTGAGACATGGACACCGGGGGCCATCAGAAGGTAAGTATAATATTTATTTTTTATTTTATTCTTTTTTTTACAGGTACTTTGGTACCTGGGTCCGGAGGAGAGTCTCCTCTTCTCCAGACCCGGGTCCCATCCGCACACTGAAACGCATGAATTCTGCATGTACAGATGCAGTGATGCGGATTCCATGCGTTCCAATGCAAGTCAATGGCGGCGAAAACGCAGCACTTCCACAAAATAATTGGTAGTGCTGCAGATTTTTCCGCAATGATAATCCGCAGCGGAAATTTCCACAGCATGTGCACAGCACATGCGGATTATCATTGGGGAACATGGCAGACCTTCTACCATGCGTTTTTTAAGCGTTTCTGCAGCAGAGTTGCCGCTGCGGAAACGCTTAAAAAACGCATCGTGGGCACACAGCCTCTGGAACACATATTTCGCTGTGAGAGCGTTACACTTTCCTAATCAGAGCGCTTGCCGCCATAAAGTTAAGAGCCATTCCTGAAACATCAGGTTTGGTAATTTTCTTTTGTTATCGCTTTTACTCTATTTAATTGTATATTTCGTATTGTTTTGTTCCCATTTTGTAACATCTTTGTATTTTTTTTTTTTTTAATACATACTGTCTAACTTTTTGGATTAAATATATAAAATGTAATAGCTCTGTTCCTCTTGCTCTGTAACACGCACCCCTGAAGCCATACGCTACCTGTAACAGGTGTCCAATCGGCCTGTATAAACGATTGGTGGTGGCAGCTAGTGGTTCTTTTCTGTTATTGTGGGGTAGGCAGTGACCATACTGGGGCATAAAATGATATATATTTATATTCCAACACTTGGAATCGGAGGTGTATATACCATATGTTCACTGCGAGTCCCTCAATAACTGGCCTAGTAGTGGAAGCAGCTGCGGCCTCGTCCATCACTCAGTCAATTGCGTAATTGCCCTGAAGATTGGAGGCAGCGGAGTTGCGTCCCCCTAACAAACTGATGACAACAGTGGGATCTGCATCAGCCCCCCCTGGCTGCTATCCTTGACAACTAGTGGCAGCGGTGGAATCTGCGGGATCTTCCCGATGTCATCCGTGACACCGACCATCAGTTTCCTTTACAAATTGATCATTAATACGGTTCTATATGGCATAAAAGGCATGATAGTGAAAATCATTAATAATAATTACACAATGCAGAATCTATCATAGAACAAATACTAATTACACGACAAGACTCCACTGACCATCATTATTAAGAAGTGAAGAAAAAAAGCTGCATACACTGCTGTTTTTCCCCCACCATCAGATGGGATCTCTGATGAAGGTTTCTATGGAGCCTCTACACAAGCTCTATTCATGTGAATTAACGCCATGAAATGCCTTACAGCAGTAAAATGTGCAGGGCTCGACAGCTTCCCCAGGAAAAACAGTTCATTATGGGTTTTAGTAGATATTCATAAAAAACAGCCAATCTTTTGGGAACAATACTACACAAAGTGGCTCTTCCAGGATAAAAGCGTGGCCATACACATTAGGTGAATGTCAGCTGATTTCCAATAATCTGATGTGTGGGGTGGTTACCGAGTGGGCAAGTATAACCTTGCAGTGGGCACTTTGAACTATAGGGTGGAGGAATGTGGAAAATACAGGTCTTCAGAAACATTTGTTTCACTTTTATTTTGGTAACAGCTATGAGTCAAATGAAACTAGAATCTTCTGCAGACATGAAACTAATATACAATAGGAGAAATCAATACAATACTTGTTTTAGGTAAAGAAAACATTAGGTGCAATTCTGTTTAAAATTCCTAATAAATGCATTAAACACTAGGATAAACTGCAAGCAGCTACTTTATGTATAAAATAAGGGAGCAGTACTTTGTAGCGCTGATCCTCCCGTTCTGACATCCTCAGTAGGGATGCTATTACTACTGATTAAGAAGTGGACCATTCACCCTCTATACGCAATCTAAGCCAAGCTAATTGCCTGCTTCCGACTAGGGCTACATGGCAAGATGTGTCAATGTGCTGCATTGCAACACCGCACCTAATGATTTAATATGGTGTTGCATTGTGATCTACTGTGATATAGAGTGGCAAAGATTTCCAAATGTGCTGGATTTTGTGTCACTGGTCAAACGTGACTTACTTGCCATAGACTTCAATGCAAGTGGTATGTGACTTGTGCGCAACTTAATTGCTATTTAGCTATTGTTTTACAGCAAACTCACATCACAAAATAGTCATGTGACAGCAAGTAGCACAAATGTTTTTGGTCGCGTGACTTTGTGAGAATGGCTATTGTGCAACATATGTCGCCATGTAGACCCCAATCCCAAGTGTAGATCTTACTGGACATCCTGGATATAAACCAAATATTGGCATGTGCAGCTCTCATGACCACTGTACAATACAGCATACTGCACCCAGCGCTTCCCAGGAGTTGCATACAAACATTGCCACTCAGCGGAGCAAGCACATGACACACTCCCATGAAAACGTTTGAAGCAGAAGTGGACAGGTGGCATTTAGGAGCCAATGCAAAAGAACCTTGTATCACTAATTTAATTCTCCTGCCCAATCTGACACTCTGTGCAAACAATAGTAATTATACATGCGTCATACATTTCTTGTGACCACTTAGCTTGCACCCGGCAAGGATCCACATCAATAGTCAGACTGGGCGGAAAGACACAAAAGAAATCTGTCACCAGCTTTTAGCTATGTAATCTGAATGCGGCACAATGTAGGGGCCGAGACCCTGATTTCAGCAGTGTCATTTGCTGGGCTGCTTGCTGTCATTTTGATACAATCCCTGTTTTCTCTGCTGCAGATATAGCATTACTGAATGCTGAGCTGCGTATAACCCGGCCTACACCAGTGACTGGCAGCTTTCTGTGTATACTGTACATGGACAGAAACCTGCTAATCAGTGATGGGGCGCAGGGTTGGACACGGGGGCATGAGACACCTAGTCCTATAATGATAATCTCCAGATTTTATTGAAATGGCAACACAGCCTAGTAAGTGACATCACTGCAATGAAGTTCTCAGCACCTACATCATGGCTTTTCTTAAGATTACATATCAAAAACATGGTGACCGATTCCCTTTAATAGTTCTAGGTCTACATGCTGTTCTTGCACAAGGACCCTGCGCTATCTGCCCCTGATGTAAGGATTTCCATGTATCAGCAGTGTTATTATAAATGGTTGGTAGTCACCTTCAATACAGTAGAAATGATGTAAGAACATAGGAAAACTAAAAAGTCCCTAAAGTAAAAGAACAAGTTATTTGAGTGGAGTTACTCCTCAACATCTTCTCATCTGTTCTCAAAGTGTATATAGTACAATAATATAGACCAAAATCTAAACAAGTTACAAGTGGGTTTCTGGCTCTCGGCAGGGCGGGGAGGAAGGCTTGTCTTCTCTGTAGCACGGATGTTTACTACCAGATCAATAATAGCAGCGGCAGGAAAGCCTGATCACAAGATGCATCTCTGCCATACAACCTGGCACTGCTGACCTAACCGCACACAACCCGGCCATGGTAGAAAACTAAGGCCTCATTCAGACATCTGTTTTCACAGGCAGAACATGTACACATTGCAGTCAAAGAGGCTGTTCACATGTCAACTGTGTGTCCACAAAATAAATCACTGCGACATGATTGTTTTTGATCCGAGTCACGGATCAAAATTACCCATACAAGTTTACATGTCGGTGGAAATCGCTCACCGCACAAGGATGTCATCAGTCTTCAGTCCGTGATTAACATTGTAAAGAATAGAAGAAGCTTTACAATTTATTACTTTTTCATACATGAAAGATCACTGATGACACTCGGACCATTTTTTTTGCTTACATGAAAAATCACCGACATCTGAATGACGCATCATTGATGTAATTACTGCAGGGAAAGCAGTCAATATAATACACATTGCTAGCGTTAGCCAGCAAATCACATTCTATGTGCCCACGTTGCATTTATGAAGCAGAAAATTTCTGCTGCATAAATGCAAGTCCTCTCCCGGAAAAACGCATGTGGAATTCCGCACGCGTTTATCGCGCATTTTTCGCGCGTTTATCACGCGTTTTCCACATGCGGAATTGCCTTGCGTTTTTTATGCATTGGACAAAGGCAATTCCGCTTGCGGAAACGCAAAATTAAATGACATGCTGCGGATTTTTGAACGCAGCATAAACGCTGCGGAAAAATCCGCAGCATGTGCATAGAACTTGCGGAATCCCATTGGGGACCATGGGGTGCGGATATACATGCGTTTTTCAAGCGTTTACGCTGCGGAAATTCCGCAGCATATACGCTTGAAAAATGCTACGTGGGCACACAGCCTTATAGCACTGTTTTATTGTGCAGTAATTATTATTCCAGATCTGGGCAGAAATACAGTACACTGAACAAGTGACAACAGATGGGACCAGGGGGTCTGGAGAAATCACATAGTCCTCCTCCCGCTGTGCCCACCTGTTCCATGAGGACATGTTCACACACAGGAGAAGCGGCCTCAGATCGGCCCAAGTTACAAGACAGGTAGGGCATGCTGCAGATGTGAACAGTAGAGGCATGCTCAAAAAACTGCCCAGATTTGTTCCAGAGTCTCCAACAGTTTTGTAGCTCCCCACTCATGTGGCCTGTACTGTTTACCCTGTTACAGATTTTCAGTGCAGCGTCACCTAAAAATCTGCGAGAAATATGACTCGTGAAAACGTTCCCATCAGATATATTGCAGACAAAATGCTGAGCCAGGCATCAGAGCGCATCCACAGTCACATTGTGTGCAAGCCCGCACTGACACTGTGAGCACACAGCTGGGCTCCACCAGTGTCAGTGCGCAAGCACAGGAATAGGGATTGAATTTACACAACATTTGCTCTTACCAAGAAAGCGCTGTCAATCAAGATAAGGGACTGGCAGTTATATGCAAATCAGTGTAATGATGCACTAAGCTGTAAGTCATGCCAAGAGTTCACCGAAGCAACCTAGTATTCATATTAGATAAAAAGAAGATTTTTTTTTTCTGCATATGTATCAATGAAATGTTTATGTTCGGTATGATATTTATAGGGGCCAAGTCCCCAATATAAAAGTTTAAAGGGGCTGTCCGACCTTAGGGTACAAATGTACAGTTACTCGTGTGATGTGAGGATTCCTTGGTGCGGGGCACGTGACCGCAGGGATGTGATTTGCATACATGCTGTGTTGCTGTCACATGCATGCAAATCGCATAATTGTGGCCACATAACTGCCCGCACCAAAGAATCTTTGCAGGATGTAGAGCACGCTCTGTGAGGGTTCACAAGTCTGCAGTCACATAGAGCAGTTTTAGGCCCCCTTCACGCATCCGTGTTTGCAGCATGTGTGATATCCGTTTTTTTTCCACAGATAACATACATAATCTATGTATAATGATACCATAATTATAATCTATGATGATGCTCACATGTCCATGTAAACCACACAGACAAGGGCCAATACAAGTCTACGTGTCAGTGTTAAACCAGGACAGCCCATGGATGGTATCCATGTGCCGTCTGTGTGCTGTATGTGTTTAACGTTGCAAAGTATAGGAAAAGCTTTATAATTTCTTTTGCCATACTGGAAAAACACAGATGGCACATGGATCCAAGACACTGATGACGCCGGTTCTGGTTTTATATGGACGTGTGGAGGGGGCCTTACTTGCACTTTGGGGATGACAGACTCCCTTTAAAATAAAGGCGCTACTGCACAATACTGTAAATACTCTCTAGAACCCTCACAGATGCCCTCATCTAACAGGTGCTCCTGACATAACCAGCAGAAAGTTAGATATAAATAATTGGGTATATTCACCTGAGCAGCTATTCTGCAGGAATCCCTGTTCAGGGCACAGAAACAACCTTAGCATAAGTGCACACAGTGTCTTTTAGACACCAGCATCCTTTTTAAAGCAGAAGAAGTTCCTGGAAAACTGCAGCAGGTGTTTTTGCATAAGTGTCGTCTTTGACATCCTTTTTTAAGCGGCTTTTCCATTTTATTTTTTTTATTCACACAAGTCGCCTGCAGGATGGTCAGGTCAATTCTTTTAGCCGCTTAACAGCTTTCAAAGCCTGAAGTGGTTAAATAAGTTACAAAAGATGGAACATGTGCGCTGGAAGTCATTTCTACATTACAGTGCATATATTCATTATTTTTTGGTTTCTGAGCAGAATCTGCCTGAGACAGACGTAAGGTGCACATTCCCTCACTGACGGATGGAACGGATTTTTAATTTGCAGAAGTTTCAGCAGCGTGTGAATGTCCTGTTATAGATGGGACAAAAGTTTATCTGGCCACAGATGCAAGAAAGATTCTCCAGGACACGACCAAGAACAAAACCTGTAACATAATCGCCCATCCATGTTCCAAAACTGCCATACACAAGGGCTGGGGGCCTTCACATTACTGGCAAAAGGCACGTCAACTGGGGATTATCCCACAAAGACATATCGATTCTCCACAGGAGGGGACACTTGTGATCACTGGGGAGGACGGTCCGGAGCCCCTGGTCTAGAGAAGTCTGAAAGGAGTGAAGGTCACACAGGCCCCCCGTGATTATACATTTAGGCCATGTTCGCATGTAGCAGAAAATTTCCGTTGCGGATTGTCACAACTGTGCAGGTGTTAGCTGCTAATTCGGCTGTGGATTTCACCCTTTTACTAAGCATTCAAGAGGGTGAAATCCGCAATGAAAACTTGCACAGGAATGAGCGTTGCAGATGTGAAATCCGTACCTTGCTTTCATTTACGTGTGGATTTTTTATCTGCAAGGTGATGTTGTAAAACCCATTTATTTCTATTGGCCTGTAAATTGCAGATTAGCAATGTGGAAATTGCACTATAAACCTGTGACATGCGAACAAGGCCTTACTATCTATATGGAGGGTGCTTTCACATTGCGTTCACGCACACATTCAGTGGCTCATGTCGAGGCTTACATCCGAAAACGGTATTAGACGGGGCCATAAATGATAATGGTGCCGACAGCGAACATGCACTCTGTAGTGCATATTTTTTAAGGGTGTACACCTACTGGAGGAGGATACACTGATGTAGTAGACTGCGTCTGGGTGTCCACCTCCAGCAGGTGTTTACACCGGAAAATAATGCACGGCAGAGCGCACGCTCTCTCTACCGTCACTATATAGTCTATGGCCCCGTCAGCGCAAAGGTCCAAATCCCATTTTGTAGGGGGTTGAGGCATAAACCCTGATGTGAGACACTGAACAGAGCCAGACCACAGTGTGAAAGCACCATGAGGATAGGGGATGACTATGTGCTTACAGGACACCCTGCGGCTGTAGTGTCAGAAATAGTTTTATCTAGTGTGTAGTGATGACTGATCGTACCGCAGCTCATCAGCCACTACACATCCTCACAGGAGGGGGCGCTCCACACCTGGGGCAGGTAATGCCTTATCATTAGCTATGCAGCCATACAGGAGCAGGTATACACCTCTGCAGATTTGGGGTCTGTACAGAAGTTGTGTGTAGACACCTGTAGAGCAGACATGGGATTATCTGCCCCCTACAGGCCGTGTCCACCGCGCACACAGGGCACTGCAGACGCACTGCACAGAGCGCTGAGCCCCGCACTGCCCCTCGTACAATCCTGTACAGGGGTCACACACATAACGGTGCATTACACCGGCTGCTCCGGGGCCTGTAGCTCACCTGGTGCCGTCCGTACGTGAGGAAAGTCCCGGTAACGTTAGGTGCAGCACAGACCTGCCCCGGGGACATGTAAACACGGCTCCTGCTGCACAGACACCTGAGCGGCCTGTGACTCCCCGCACTGTCCGCTCACCTGACAGGGCGCCCGGCTCTGCTCCTTGTTAGCCGCACTCACAGCTTGGTGGAGTCAGCTGACCCGGGGGCGGAGCAGAGATACTGAAGAGAGGAGCTTTAGCGAGGGGCGGGGCTGGAGCGATCTAGAGTAAGCGGCTGAAGGACCTTTGGTGATGTCATGAGCATGTGATTAGTCACGTGTGTGGGAGGGGCCAGACTCGAGTTGCTGCTGTCAAAAGAGTCTCCTGTGGTTGTAGAAGTTATGGAAAAGTCCTTATAGGCAGGTTATAGAGGCGGAGGACGCAGGGGCGGGGGGCGCGCTGCGTGTTTGGAGCAAAAAAAAAAAACACGAGTTTAACCTGAAGAGTTCCAAACACTCCTGAAAAAAATGGTGCCCTCTGTGGCGGAGCCCATCACCCGAGGCCGCGCCTGTGCGCTTGCGCTGCTGTAGGTGTGTGCGGCGTCCAGAGGAAACCGCTCCAGGAAACTTCAGCGTGTTCTAAGGAGTGTTTGATTTCCCGAAGGGTTTGCAGCCTCCGGATTGGACAGTGTGTAGTTTGGAGCGGATTCCATCAGAAGCAGATGCGACCTGAGCTGTTTTTTTTATTGCTTTAAGTAGGGGTGTCTGGGGCCCACAGGCGGAATTGAACCTTGGGGCCACCTACAGCCATATGCAAATACCTGTTATCCCTGTTAGGGTACGTGCACATGATCAGTGTTCACTGCAGATTGGACGCAGCACAAGTACGCTGCGTGCAATCCGCAGTGGCCAAATGTTACAGCATAGTGGATGGGATTTATACTCATCCCATGCCCACTATGCGTCACCTGCGGAAACAGACATGCGGCGTGTGTTTCCAGACCGCAGCATGTCTATTTCTCCTGCGGTTCAGCATGCGGGCTATCCCCATAGACCTAACCTCTGTGGGGAAATCCCGCCTGTGAGGAAAAAAAAAACATCTGCCGCTGATTTGCACAATGAGCGGAAGCTGGAGACGGCTTCTTCACAGCCTCGGGGCTGCAGCCGACTCCAGATCGTCTGCACATATTCTTATAATGGAGCGTCCACTGTAAATCACAGGCGGCTCTTTCACATACTATACAATTCGTTCACATACAATTACGGTAGTTTGCATTAATGGGTTCTTTGATGAAAACAAGTTATCATCGATCCATGGGATCCACAGGATCAGTGATCACTTATTGATCGTTTGGGTCCGAACATTGGAAACCACACCGATATGAAGAATAAGGAAGTTTTAGCCCTGACAGGACACTGTAAAATGCAGCGGCAGGTGGGACGTCTGACCGCAGCTCCATTCATTCTCTTGGGGGCTTCCAAAAAAGAGCAGCGCTCGCAGCCACTGAGGAAATGAATGGATCAGTAGTCGAGTCGTACATGAGCTCCAGTCTAAGGCCGGAGACACACTAGCGAATTTAAAATCGGTCCGATTTTGATGCAGGAGAGTCGGACAAGTGTTCTGCGATTTTGTTCCCGATTCTTCTGCGATTGCAATACGATTCTGTGTTTTTTTTTTTTCCCTACTCTCAGCGTATGTGATGCTATTTACATCCTTTTTTCGTGGGATTGTGATGCAATTTCCTGGGACTGGAGAATGTTACTACAAAATCGCATGGCATTCAGATTACTCGAGTGCCATTCAATTTAAAATCGCATCCATTGATTTTTACTGCTGAATGCAATCCGATTTGCGATTACAATCACAGCATGCTGCGATTTTTTTCCAGTCTGATTGCGATCCAATCTGAGCAGAATAAAAAAATCGCAGATGAACACAGAATAATAGAATTACATTGGTACGAATGCAATCCGATTTTTTTATCGGATTGCATTTGTCTGATTTCATCACAATTGGGAGCGAGACCTACTGGGGATAAAAGATCCACATTCTGCTGATTAGTGCAGTGCAGTGCTTTTTGGAAGTGCATTGAGGTGAAGGGTACATTGCTGGAAAAGGAAAAAAAAAAAAAAAAAAAAAACTCTTTAAATCTCTTAGTTTGCTAGTGTGAACGAGCTGCGTGTGTCCGGAGCGTAAGTGCGAACGAAAGTAAGTGTGTGACTTGTTTTTCAGTGAAGAGGTATTGGGAATCCTGCAGAAAATACCTGTGTGAATTGCGGTGAGTGCTGCATTGTGACCTGCTGAGTGGTTTTCTACCTGTTTAGATTTATTGGGCTTTTTAAAACCTATTTTCTCACTACAGTTTTAGTTTCTTAGTTTACTACCTGTGTATTTAAGGGTTAACTACATTGCACTAAAATCCTGAGGTGTAGATTTACTCACAAGGGGTTAATTAAGGGGAAGGGGTCATAATTAAGGGTTTATAAGGGGCAGCTGGTTGGGCATCAAGTCCTTTGGAAGTGCATTGAGGTGAAGGGTACATTGCTGGAAAAGGAAGAAAAAAAAAAAAAAAAAACTCTTTAAATCTCTTAGTTTGCCAGTGTGAACGAGCTGCGTGTGTCCGGAGAGTAAGTGCGACTTTGGATTCAGGGAGTTTGGAAGGGAGGACTTAGGACTGAATTGCTGACTGTATTTCATTCTTTCTTTACTTTACTTTTTACTTAATTAATCCACCTGACCTACTTAGTTGATTCCCCCGTCCATACTTGATACTTAATTGATTCCCCGTCCATACTTAACTGATCCCCCGCCGATATCTAATTGATACACTTGCACATCCCTAATTGATCCCCGTCCATACACCTATATATAAATACTTGATACTTAATTGATCCCCCGTCCATACTTAACTGATCCCCCGCCGATATCTAATTGATACACTTGCACATCCCTAATTGATCCCCGTCCATACACCTATATATAAATAATTGTGTTTTGAACTTGTATATATATACTGACTGTATCCCCATATTTAGAATGACGTCCATGTTGGCCGGAGCCGTGCAGTGTACATCTTGCGCAATGTATGCATTCCGTGAGCAACCGCTCGAGGATCCATACTGTTGCGAGAGATGTGAGCATATCGTGCACTTGGAAGCCCAAATTCAGATAGCGATACTGAGGAGCATCGACAACATGGAACGGAGTTTGCTGCTCACCGAGCAGACACTCAATGAGTCAATACTGGGGGTGGAGCATAGAGGGGAAGTGCAGGCTGAACAGGCAGGGAGCTGGATAACAGTTAGGAGGGATAGAGGGAAGAAGTATAGGAAGGCTGGTTCAGAACCGGCATTATTGGAGCACGACAGATCCTCTGACCGCCGGGGGAGTGTATGCTCCAGTAATGAGGGGGAGGGGGGAAGTGTAGGGCAGGCAAGACAGGTTCTGGTAGTGGGTGACTCTATTATTAGGGGGATAGACAGGGCAATCTGTCACAAAGACCGGGATCGCCGAACGGTGTGCTGCCTCCCTGGCGCTCGAGTCCGGCACATCGCGGATCGGGTTGATAGGTTACTGGGTGGGGCTGGCGAAGACCCAGCAGTCATGGTCCACATCGGCACCAATGACAAAGTGAGTGGTAGATGGAGGGTCCTTAAAAATGATTTCAGGGACCTAGGTAGGAAGCTTAGGGCAAGGACCTCCAAGGTAGTTTTCTCAGAAATACTACCAATCCCGCGAGCCACACAGGAGCGCCAACGGGAAGTTAGGGAGGTGAATAAGTGGCTAAAGAGTTGGTGCAAGGCAGAAGGGTTTGGGTTCATGGAGAACTGGGCCGACTTCGCGGTCGGCTACAGGCTCTACCGTAGGGACGGGCTGCACCTCAATGGGGAGGGTGCAGCGGTGCTGGGGAAGAAGATGGCTAATAGGTTGGAGGAGTTTTTAAACTAGAGACGGGGGGGGAAACCAAGGAAATAGGTGGGATGTGAGGCAAGCAAGGGGGAAGGGGAGAAGTGAATATAATGAGGGTGGAGAGGGGGGTGGGGATAGTACAGTTAGATCGTTAGAGAAGAATAGGATGCTAAATAACCCCAAAGTTTTGAAGCCTGACCAATAAGGCGGATGAGCTGCAGGCGCTTATATCGGAGGAGAGGTATGACATCGTAGGTATAACAGAGACTTGGCTAGACGATAGCTACGACTGGGCGGTAAATTTATTAGATTATAGTTTATTTAGAAGGGACCGGAAACGGGAAAGGCGGAGGAGTCTGCTTATATGTAAAGTCATGTCTAAAACCCAGACTAAGGGAAGATATAGGAGAGGGAGAAGAGGGGGTCGAGTCCATGTGCGTAGAGATAGAAGGGGCAAAAAATAATAAAATATTACTGGGGGTCTGCTATAAGCCACCAAATATAACCGAGGAGAATGAGAATCTGCTATTAGGACAAATAGACAAAGTAGCAAAACATAATGAAGTGATTGTAATGGGGGATTTCAACTACCCGGATATTGACTGGGAAACAGAAACCTGTAGATCTCAGAAAGGAAAAAGGTTCTTGACAAATATTAAGGATAATTATCTCTCCCAACTAGTGCAGGAACCAACGAGAGGGAAGGCCGTGTTGGACTTAATATTGACTAATAGGCCTGATAGAATAACTGAGGTACAGATAGGGGGGCACCTAGGTAATAGCGATCATAATATTATCGACTTCAAAATGCCCTTCAGTAGGGTTATCAATAAGGGAACAACAAAAACATTAAACTTTAGGAGGGCGAAGTTTGATCAGCTGATAGAAAACCTTCAACTTATTGACTGGGACAAAGTACTTAATGGAATACGAATAGTAAATGGGAAACCTTCAAAAGAATTCTGAATACTCAGTGCGAGAGGTATATACCGTATGGGAATAAAAGGGCCAGAAATAAGAGGAAACCAATATGGTTGAACAAGAACGTAAAAGGGGCGTTAAATAGCAAAAAAGAGGCATTGAAGAGATTAAAACAGGAAAACAGTAAGGAGGCACTAAAGTGTTACAAGGAAAAAACGAGAACCTGTAAAAAACAAATAAAAATAGCGAAGGAGGAAACAGAGAGACGTATTGCTAGGGAAAGTAGATCAAATCCCAAACTGTTCTTTACGTATATAAATAGTAAAAGGATTAAATCGGATAATATTGGACCGATAAAAAGTGAGGAAGGCAAAATCATAGAGAAAGATGAGGATAAAGCTAATCTATTAAATAATTTTTTTTCGACAACTTTCACAAAGGAAATAGAACTAACAGGAGAAATGAGAAGTGACAAGCTTAATCCTCCACTAAGTATGACAAATCTAACCCAAGCTGGGGTACAGAAACGCCTCAGTAACATTAAAATAAACAAATCACCAGGACCTGATGGCATACACCCACGGGTACTAAGGGAACTAAGTAATGTGATAGACAGGCCGTTATATCTTATAGTTAAGGACTCTGTTGAGACTGGGTCTGTACCACTTGATTGGCGACAGGAGAATGTAGTGCCAATATTCAAAAAGGGAGCGAAAAGTGACGCCGGAAACTATCTGCCGGTGAGTCTGACGTCCGTTGTGGGCAAAATTTTTGAAAGCTTCATTAAAGAGGCAATTACGGAGCATCTTGATGCTAATAATCTATTAACCCCGAACCAACATGGATTCATGAGGAATCGCTCCTGACAAACAAACCTGATTGACTTCTACGAGGAGGTTAGCTCTCGAGTAGATCGGGGGAACCAGTGGATGTCGTGTATCTCAACTTCTCAAAAGCGTTCGATAGCATGCCACATAATAGGTTGGTATACAAAATGAGAATGATGGGGCTGGGGGAAAATGTCTGCAAGTGGGTAGCTAACTGGCTAAAGGATAGAAGGCAGAGGGTGGTTATAAATGGAATATACTCAGATTGGGTAAGCGTCACTAGTGGGGTACCACAGGGGTCTGTACTAGGCCCAATGTTATTTAATATCTTTATTAACGACATAGTCAACGGGATAAATAGTAAAATGTCAATATTTGCAGATGACACAAAGTTATGTAAAACAATTAATACAAAAGAGGACAGTGCAGACCTACAGAGGGATTTGGATAAACTGGGTAGGTGGAGCATTAAATGGCAAATGAGGTTTAACGAGGAGAAATGTAAGGTCATACATATGGGAAGGAAAAATGGAAGTCACCAGTACTCACTGAATGGGAAATCATTGGGGAATTCAGAGATGGAGAAGGACTTGGGCATCTTGATTGATAGCAAACTAAATTGGAGTGCCCAAAGTCAGGCCGCTGCTGTAAGGGCAAACAGGGTAATGGGATGTATCAGAAGAGGTATAGCTGCAAAGGAGGAGAACATTGTTCTTCCACTGTACAAAGCACTGGTCAGACCACACTTGGAATACTGTGCTCAGTTATGGGCCCTAATATATAGAAAGGATATAATTGAGCTTGAAAAGGTACAAAGGAGGGCAACAAAATTAATAAAGGGAATGGAGGGACTGCAATACCCAGAGAGGTTGGCAAAACTAGGACTATTCAGCCTGGAAAAGAGAAGGTTGAGGGGGGACATAATAAATGTGTACAAATATGTGAGGGGACAGTATAGAGATCTTGCCCGGGATTTGTTCAAAAGGAGGGATATTACGGTAACACGAGGGCATTCACTAAGACTGGAAGAGAAAAGGTTTCAGCACCAGCATAGGAAGGGGTTCTTTACGGTAAGAGCAGTGAGAATATGGAATTCACTAAGTGAGGAGACGGTAATGTCGGATTCACTACACCAGTTCAAGCGGGGACTGGATGCATTTCTAGATACCAGGCAGATTTCAGCATATACTTAAAAATAAAATAAAATAGTAGGTTGATACAGGGATTTATTCTGACTGCTGGTTTCAGAGTCGGGAGGGAATTTTTCCTCAGGTGAAGATTGGCTAAATCATTTGGGGTTTTTGCCCTCCTCTGGATCAACTTTAGCAATTACAGAACTAACAGGTCGAACTTGATGGACGCAAGTCTTTATTCGGCTTTACAAACTATGTTACTATGTCCCAGTTGTCAGACCCCCACCAATCAATAAGTTATCACTTATCCTGTGGAGAGGTGATTACTTGTTTTCACCAGAGAACCCCTGTAAGTGCATCTTGTTCCAAGTATTTAATCAGTAATGGAAATAAAGAATCTTCTCCTAATTAATATCAGAGAGAACAAATGACCGCCATACACAACATAATCCACTAATACCGCCACACCATGACTGGATTACATATTACCGCCACATAGTGACTGAATTGTACTGTACAAGAGAGGAATACCACAACACCATGACCAGACCACATAGTGACTGAATAATAGTACCACATATAAGGGACAAACAGCGCCACACAGTGACCAGAACACATAGTGACCAAATAATACCACATACAGGGATAAATACCGCCACACCATGACCAGACCACATATTACCACCACATAGTGACCGAATATTACAATACTGATCATTAATAAAAATCACAATACTAGCAACCATGTTATTACAACCAGTTATATTATACACAGGAGCTCTGTTCATAGTATATATAGTGTACAGGTAATACAGGGATCACTAGTGATATTATACACAGGAGCTCTATATACAGTGTGCAGATAATACAGTAATCAGTAACATTATACTCAGGAGCTCTGTGTATAGTGTCAGTGTAGAGGTAATACACTGATCACCAGTGACATTATACACGGGAGCTCTTTATGTAGTATGCGTGTACATGTAATACACTGACTCACCAGTGACGTCTCTAGGTGAAGTTCTTCATGTTCGCTTTTCTTCATCTGGCACAGACCGCCATAACTTCTTCCAGCCAGGAATCATCTCTGCAGAAAGTAACACAGTTATCAATATCTGATTGCTTCTAGAGCACATTCCCTGACATATGCACTATGCCAGATGAAGAATAAAAGGTACACAGTAACAACCTCCCTTTTGTCCCCCCCAGGAAAAACCGTATTCTAAAAAGTAAATTATTTTACAGCAGTAATAATGTCCCCTAATTGGCCCCTACAGTAATTATGTCCCCACTTGCTACCATAAACTAATGCAGGTTCCTCATTTTGGCCTCCATACAGTAATAAAGTCCCTAAACCTTGGCCTTTTAATTAATAATTTCCCCGATCCTGGGACCCTATGTTGCCCCATCTTAGGCTCCTATGTCCCCCATCTTGGGCCCCTATGTCTTTGATCCTGGCCCCGCATCATGCAGCATCAACAGAAGAAGAAAAAAAAAAGCTTCTTACCTACCGGTGCCACGTAGCGTTCTCTTCCTTCACATCTAGGATGTGGTCGTGTTAACATGGCTGCTGACCTATCAGAGGCCGGCGGCTGACGTCAGTGCGTCCGTCGCTGGCGGCACATGGACACATACGCCAGCGACTTTCTGCACCACAGTACATTTCAACTGAATGTAAACGTCCTCGGGCGCACATTCAGTTGAAACCAGCGGGTCCCTTTACGTCCTGCTCAGGGCCCGCCGTAGAATCGTCACATGACCGCAGGTCGCCGATGGGTTGGCATGACATCTCGCGGTCAGCAAGAGACAACTAAGGTTGGCATTGCCAGGATGCGGTCTGCGCTCATAGCAAGTGAGTATTTCTGCTACACACAGATGATCGCAGCTTCTAGTCTCTCATAAAAAAAAAAAAAATGCACATATTTGGTATCGCCGCTTTCAGAATCGTCCAATCTATCAATATATAAAAATAATTAATCTGATTGGTAAACGGCGTAACGAGAATAAAAATCAAAATGCAAGAATTATTTTTTTTGGTGGCCGCAACATTGCAATAAAATGCAATAACAGGCGATCAAAAGATGGTATCTATCCCAAAATGGAAAAGCGTCAGCTCGGCGCACAAAAAATAAGCCCTCACCTGGCCCCAGATCCACAAAAAATGGAGACGCTACGGGTCTCGGAAAATGGCGCAATTTTTTTTTAAATTTTATTTTCACTGCTTAAATGAAAAAGTACCTATACATGTTTGATATCTACGAACTCGTAATGACCTGTAGAATAATAATGGCAGGTCAGTTTTAGCATTCAGTGAACATGGTAAAATAAAAATAAAAAACAATTGTAGAATTGCACTTTTTTTTTGTCATTTCACCGCACTTTGAATTTTTTTCCCTGTTTTCCAGTACACAATATGGTAAAACCAATGGTGTCGTTCAAAAGTACAACTCGTCCCGCAAAACATAAGCCCTCACATGGCCATATTGACCGAAGTTATGGCTCTGGGAAGAAGGGGAGCAAAAAACGAAAGCACAAAAACGGAAAAACCCAAGATTGCGAAGGGGTTAAAATTACTAAAAAATAAAAATGAAAAACACTTGATAATGAAAGAAATATTGTAATTTTTAATGTGTTTTTTCTTAAATAATAAACATCACAAATCAGCAGATAGCAGACATATTTGATGTTCCTGTAATGGTAACGACCCGCACAATACAGCGATCAGATTACAGGGATCGGTAAACAATGTACAAAAAAATGGCGTGATTGATATTTTTTCTCTATTAAAGCTATAAAAAAATATAATAAAAATGTAATTCTGAGGCCATGTTCACATGTAACGAAATGCTGCATTCTTTCTGCTGCAGGTGTCTGCATCACACAACGCAATAAAATTGTTCTCCGATTATTGGTGTTTGCTGCATTTCTTTTATGCGTTTTCCCCTTATTTGATGCGATTTCGGTGCAGATATGAAGCAGAGTTTTTAATAGTACAGAAAAGCTTTGATTCTGCTCTTAGAAATGCAGCAGCGGGTTTTTTTTCATGCGTTTTTTTTTTCCTGCAGAAGCCCATAGAGAAAAAATGTACCAAAACTGCAAAGTTCAGCAGCGTCTTCTGACGTACTGAGGGTGGAGATTTCATGGACTCACATCCGCTTTGCTTCAGGATTTAGACCTTGTTCACATACAGTGTAAATGCTGCGTATTTTCTGCTGCTTTTTTTGCACAAAAATTCTGCTGTGTTTGAGGCTGTGTGCCCACGTAGCATTTTTCAAGCGTATATGCTGCGGAATTTCCGCAGCGTAAACGCTTGAAAAACGCATGTATATACGCACCCCATGGTCCCCAATGGGATTCCGCAAGTTCTATGCACATGTTGCGGATTTTTCCGCAGCGTTTATGCCGCGTTCAAAAATCCGCAGCATGTCATTTAATTTTGCGTTTCCGCAAGCGGAATTGCCTTAGTCCAATGCATAAAAAACGCAAGGCAATTCCGCATGTGGAAAACGCGTGATAAACGCGCGAAAAATGCGCGATAAACGCGTGCGGAATTCCGCATGCGTTTTTCCGGGAGAGGACTTGCATTTATGCAGCAGAAATTTTCTGCTTCATAAATTCAATGTGGGCACATAGCCTAACTGTCCAAGCAAAGTGGATGTGATTTCATGAGAACTGCGACCCCATGTCTCTAATTAGAAAGAATGTCACCTGTGTGTCCCTGGATTTCTGGGACATCCGGAGCCTGGTCACACACTTCCTGACAATAATGACCTGGTAAGAAAGGCCATGTCCCCAGTAGGCAGATATTTGTCAGGGTCTAGACAGGACTTACGGTCTTCTCTAACCTGGGATCTTCTGTTACCATTTCATCATGGAAAAATGTAACTGCTTGGGCTCAATATACCCTCAATTCTGGACTGTCCCAAAGGAGGTGAAAAAAGATACTAGGGAACCTGTAACAGAATGTACAACTGTGTGGCCCTTACAGAGTAATCGGGGAAGACTAGTTTCGGCATCTCCAGGGCCACGGCCTACTTCTCATCAGACAACTCTCTGCCATGCCTGTCCCAAGTCCTACTGCATCATGGTGCTTCATAGCCTGGTCTCAGCCAAACAGCAGCTACTACATGTAGCAATGCCATCTACTGTATATACAAAGTTAAACAAGTTGCCTTTTTTCAGCTATCAGCCTGTATAAGATCATGGGTCTGCTGGCCAGCAACAAACATTCATCAGAGAACGTCTGTGATAATCTGATCCCATGACTCTGCCCAAGGAAAGTATTTGCCGAAATCTCTATGCTGTGTAATAGATTTCCCCAAGGTGCATTATATTATGTTTTTCACTGGAAAGGTCCGTTACATTTCCTGACATTTTAAGGGACTGTTTGAAGGTGGAGTTCACAGCATGCAGTATTATAAGCATACTTAATGGAGAGTTTGTGTGGAGTGATGTTAGTAGCAGTGGATGCTGTACAAATTATCCTAAAACGTTCACACTTACAGTACATAATTGCTGCTTCTTGTAAGGCTGTGAAAGTGTCATCTGCTTCTCAGTAAATTGCTCCTTTATTTTCCACTCCTAGGATAACGCACACATTGCAATGTTACGCGTTGGTTTTAGCTTCTCCTACCATCAATCAGTAAAATACAAACTACATGGATGACATCCATGTGCTGTTATTATCACGAGACATTGGCGAGTTTGATCCTCAACACTAGAGACGGGCAAATGTATTCAACTGGAATTGAATTCTACTTGAATTTTAAAAAAATCCACATTCTAGAGAACAAAGACATTTTGTAATTCGCTCTGTACAAATTCAGCAAAATGACGGCCAGCTGCTGTCACTGTCCAGCTGAACAGTAGAGGGCTGGCAAAAGGTTAAAAAATAATAGAGAGACATACTTCCCTGCTCAACTCTCCGGATGCTCCTGCGGCTCCCCGCCCACTGTCCGGTTCTCAACGAAGGTGCGTAGGACTAGACAGCGGGCAGGGAGCTACAGGGAGGGCCAGAAAGGCGAGCAGTGAGATAAGTATATTGTTTTGGTTTCTTTTTAACCTTTTGTTGACTGCTTACCTCTCCGATCGCCCCCGGTGCTCCCTACCACTGTCCAGTGACTCTTTCGCACTGCATTTCCAGTCAGTGTTCACTTTACGTGACACTTCCAGCCACAAACAGGCCCTTGAGTTTTCTGCGCATGCTCTGGGACGTACTTGCTGATGAAATCCCCGGCCCAGAGTGAATACCAGGCCGGAGATGTGACGTAACGGAGGACCAGACAATGGGCAGGGAGCAGCATGAGTGGCCAGTGAAGTGAGTATAGGGATTTTTTTTTGTTTTTTACATCCTAGGTTTATTATGTTTTGGGAATCTCACCAACTTAATACTATATTAAGTAATCAAGACAAAACATCGCTTTTAATATAAACCAATAAAATCTCAAAAAAATCCCATAAAGAATATGGAAAACTTATATACAAGGCCGATACATTAGTCTGGAGATATGATATATACAACCTGATATTGGGGGCTACAGTAACCCTAATCAATATCTGTGTTGTCCCTACCTTACCGCGGAGGTTGGCACCCTACAAAGAACACAAATGGCGCCCCCGCTTCACGACGACTATCCCTGACTTTCCCTATAAAGTCTTATAACAGGGCATAAGTAGAATATCCAGACAAGTAAACAAAACCGAATAGCTAGCCCACATCCCAAAAAGAGAAAAAATGTTTCCTGCACTTAAAATTTGTCATCACAGGGGGCCAATTGGCATACCTTAGACACAATAACCTGATATATTACATAGTAGAATGGTATAATATGCACCTGTCCCCAGGCATAGAGCGTTAAGCTATAAACTGACAAATACAATACATTCCCAGATGAGCCTAAATCTCATGCTACAGATTAAATACATCTGCAATAAGAAATCACATAACTTATTATGCCTAAATCTTGACGCGTTTCCCCTAGGTAGGTTCCTCAGGAGAACATACTTAGCAAAAACTTATCCTGCTCACTATAATCATATACCTGTATTCAGTCCCATGAACCCCCATGGTATACAGTATATACTTTTCCCCTCCATTGTCCTAATGAGACATCCGGGTCAAGTGACAGGAAATAGAGCCCAAAAGCTGGGCGATGTAGACGCCTATCAAATACTCGTGGCGCAATATGTGTTCCACACTACACAGCATCAGAATGAGCCCTGGCTCAAAGTGGAACCGCGCATGCGCCACTGACGGCACGATGAAGTGCACTGCACGCCACAGCACAGCGGCAGGCGTCATTCAAATTCTCATGGAACACTGTGTGCAACAACAGTATGGCCCTGGGATGTGGTGAAAGCTGGAGAGACACCAGAGCATAATAATGGACAATAATTTTGTGGAGAATAACTTCTCTCTGAATCGAATTTCCCTGGTAAAATCCAAGCGAACAGGCAAATTCAAATTTTGCCAGACAAGCTGATCTCTACTTATCATGGACCAAAGTAGGATATGCCTCTGCTTTATTTGCAGACAACAGGTCTGCAAAACAAATAGTACAAGTACAAGGGCACATTTGTTACATTGGGTTCATGATCTAATGGAAAAATAACGGATAAGAAAACGATGAGTGGAGGAGCCCTTAGACTGGGGCAATGCTCTGCCACATTATGTGATATAATATTGATACACGTAAAAATCTAATTCTGTCTGAGCCTTCTGTTGTTTTCTTCTCTAAATACAGGTGCATCTCACTAAATTAGAATATTACCAAAAAGTTAAATTATTTCAGTTCTTCAATACAAAAAGTGAATCTTGTATATTATATAGAGTCATTACAAACAGAGTGATCTATTTCAAGTGTTTATTTCTGTTAATGTTGATGATTGTGGCTTACAGCCAATGAAAACACAAAAGTCATTATCTCAGTAAATGAAAATAATTAACAAAAACACCTAAAAAGGCTTCCTAAGTGTTTAAAAAGGTCCCTTAGTCTGTTTCAGTAGGCTCCACAATCATGGGGAAGACTGCTGACTTGATAGATGTCCACAATCAGTGATGGTTTGGAGAGCCATATCATCTGCCGGTGTAGATCCACTGTGTTTTATCAAGATCTAAGTCAGCGCAGCCGTCTACCTGGACGTTTTAGAGCACTTCATGCTTCCCTCTGCCGACAAGCTTTTTGGAGATGGAAATTTCATTCTCCAGCAGGACTTGGCACCTGTCCACATTGCCAAAAGTACCAATACCTGGTTTACAAACAGCAGTATCACTGTGCTTGATTGGCCAGCAAACTCGCCTGACCTTAACCCCATAGAGAATCTATGGAGTATTGTCAAGAGGAAGATGAGAGACACCAGACCCAACAATGCAGACGAGCTGAAGGCTGCTATCAAAGTAACCTGGGCTTCCATAACACCTCAGCAGTGCCACAGGCTGATCGCCTCCATGCCACGCCGCATTGATGCAGTAATTGATGCGAAAGGAGCCCCGACCAAGTATTGACATTTTAGTGCCACAGTATTCACCTACAGGCAGAATAACTAACATTTTTATTGATGGGTAATTTTGCTGTTATTTGACATCTTTCTTCACATTGTGTCACCACCGTGTTGTCTCATGCGCATTGAGAAATAAGTGTAATGCAACGCTTCAGGCCCCCCATACACATTAGACTAATGTAGATTGCACCGGCCGATAACAAGGAGCTCGGGCAGCACTCTGTTTTGGGGCGCTGGCCAACTGATTGTCCAGGAAGATGTTACTCGGGCATTTCTGATTTCGGACTGCCAATCGATTTCGTTGGAGCTCAGCCATCGGCAGAGATGGCTGTCAGCAGATTTCTCATAAAGAACACAAGAGCGCTGGGCCAAAGGAGCACGCCTGAGTATGGGAGAGGCAAGATGGCTCTAGGCCGAAGCTTTGTTTGCTGACAGGCATGTATTGTGCCTTAAGGTGCCCATTCAGAAAACTGACTTCGATAACTGTTATCAGCTATCTCTTCCAACTCCCCATGAACTTGCACACTTGGCTCGGTGAGAATGCATGTGGTTTTCAGTTGGGAAGTGGAGTAACCCACCGTCAATACCAGATACCAAAATAAAGGATTTTCAAAGTGCCCAATCTTTCTTTCCCATTGCAATACCTGTGAAGGGAGGCTGAAGGCCCTTCTAAACATTAGATGGTCCACCTGTACCAGAGAAATTGGCAGGTACAGCGACCTTTCTCTAATATATATGTGGGTCTTTAGTCTGTGCACCATCATGAGATGGCATTGCATCAGGTTAAGTGGCACGACTACCTAAAGCGCTAGCTTTAGCTCTTGTCCGTATTATTAATCCATCCAGTGGTGTAGTCACACTCATATACACCCAATGAATGTTATAAACTGGCTTTTTTTAAAGGGGTTGTCCACTGCTCGGGTAACCCCTTCTCAATTGCTATCTTTCTCTCTTGTAAAATAATAACACTTATACTCACCTCCGCTGCAGGCGCCATTATCTCAAGTGATCCCTGCGGCCAATCAGTGCTGGCTTTACTCTCTCCACTGTCGGACAAATTTCATACATCTGGAGAAAGTGAGGGCTGCTGCTCTCTGACCTCCTCTGTATATACAGTATGTGATATGTCCAAATGTGGAGAGAAGGAAGCCAACGCTGGTTGTTATCTCACGCGATCCCTGTGGTCAATGTCATGTGATCCCCGCGAGAGCCGGTGCCAACACCGCAAGAACGACGCCGGCACTGGAGGCAAGTATAGGTGTTATTATTTTATAGGGGGCAAACATAGGAATTGAGAAGTGATTGTCTGTGTAGTGGAAAGTGACGCGCCCCCTGGGCCGTGGGGTACTCGGTGCCGGGCCAGTCGTTGCTAGGGGAGATGTCACAGTGGCGGCGACCCGGTCTGTGACCCAGGGCGGTCAGTAAAAAGGGGAATATTATTTACAGGGGATTATAGTTGATATACAAAGTTTGTGACGCCACCTGTGGTATGCGGCTAAAGGGAGCCGCCACTGCGGAGCAGGTCCTCTGGAGCTGATGTTAGTGCAGCAAAGCTTGTGTGGGTCTCCACAGGTAGAGCTTAGCTCCAGGGCAGTGTAGATGTTATAGGTTGTGCTGGGCGCTGTAGTGCAGGGGTGATAGCGCAGATAATAATCACAGAGACAGTGGGGTGCAGTCTTCCGAGTTTACTCACAGTTATTAAGTTCCTCAGGTTACAGGTTCCGGACTACAACCTCCCACGTCGTGCTGCATTCACCAGGCAGGGGTTCAGCAATTCCTCAGGTGGTTCAAGAGTGCCTGACAGGACCCCTTTCTATGTGCCTTCCTCAGTCATCTTCCTGCGCTGGCTCTCGCCCTCCTGCCCTGCGCCTCGCAATCAGTGTCCCAATCCGGTAGCCTCGGGTCTTGTCGGGCGACCTGCAGTCCCCTGGACCCTCTGTGGCCACCTTCTCAGCGATATAATTGCGGATGTGGCCACTGCACCTTACAAGTACAGCAGCCTCCGGTTCCTAGCTGAGCCTTGTAGTTCTCCACTAGTTTAGGGGCCGGTCCCCTCTGCGGCTCGATCCCTCCACTGCCTGGCAGATTCGGGCGTACGGGTGGCCTCCAGCACTGCCCGTACCCCTGGGATCCCTTCTGTTCCTGGAGCCTTTCTCCTGCTCCCTCTCCTCTCTCAGTCCTGGGCCTCTCACTAGGCCCGCCTCGGGGCCAGAGCTCCTGCAGAGCCTCTGCTCCCCTCACTTTCCTCCTCTGACTGGCTTGTCTTTCTAAGATGGTTCCCTCTTTTATATCACTTCCTTTCCTGTGCTCCCCTGAACTACGTCCTCCACCCACACCCACTACTTGGTTCCCCCTCACTTGGTTCCCCTCCACTCCAGCCAGGGACCAGGGACTGTGCTCTCCCTTAGGAGCAATCTCGCCCTGCCCTACTGAAGTGGATGTGTTGGATGCAGGTGTTAGGGTCACGGGCAGCACTCTATCCTTACCTCAGAGTGGGATACCACACCTCTGGGTGAGATGCAGTACCTCTGTGGCGACTGAACCCTCAGGGGCGCCACAAAAGCCCTTTTGAAAAAGTTGGTTCATAAGAGACAACTGCCTTCAAAGTGCAGCCCGTGCTCCTGGCATCCCCAGCAATCAGCTGATTTTGCATGGGGAAAGCAAAACACGCTGCCTGCAGAGGAAACTATTGGAGAACAGGCCGCTGATTGGCTGCAGCATTTACATGACATGACAATGTCATATGACTACCAGGAATCACAGCGCTGACATTACAGGAGTAGTGCCGGTCCAGGAGGTAAAGTATATGGTTCTTTATGTTATCTGGGGGACTTTAAGCAGTAATGAAGGGCTGTAATGGACAATGTCTTTAACAAACCAGAGTATCGTGTACAGTTCTGCTCTGTTGAATGGGACTGACAGATTGAGTCACAGTAGAGCGGTATTTGGCAGCTATTTAAAGGAATTACACATATAGTTAGTATATTTTTGTTCAATTCATGACGTAGGATAAATCTGGACAAACAGTTGTACAAAAACCTGTTCCTTCATTTAGTGAGGCACGTGCAACTTGCAGCATCTGTCCAGAGCAGAAGAGAATGACATAAGCTGTTAGATAATACACAATATATGTAACCCCCATGTAAGAAACCGGTACATTGGGGATCATGAAAGTGACCCTCCACCATGGTAATGAATAGTGAATATACCTGTCATGTGTCGTCAATCTACCTTGTGCCTTCTTCCTCCCGCTGCCTTCAAGATGCCCACCAGTGGCATAGGGAGCAGAGAAGTCTAAACTATAGCTCCACAGCACAGGAAACACAGGAGACATGGGTCTGACTGTGCTGTCCATGCTACGGCCGAGGCCATCCTGGCTGTAGGAGAACTACAGGATGTAACTCAGATGAAATGAAGCAGACAGTATAGAAAGAAATCAGCAGTCATCATCATCTCCATCTTAAGTCATTAGCAGAACGGAGGACACGGGTAGGATGTTAGACTGAGACAAGGGAGGAGATGTAGGGGGGTGCTGAAGCATGGAGTGCTTTGTGGGTAAGAGTGATAAGTTTATATTGAACTCTATATTGGATGGGCAACCAGTGCAATGACTGGCACAGGGAAGAGGCATTGGTGTAGCGGTTGGCAAGGAATATGATCCTGGCTGCTGCGTTAAGGACGGATTGGAGAGGGGAGAGTTTAGTAAGAGGAAGACCGATAAGTAAAGAGTTGCAATAGTCGAGACGAGAATGAATAAGAGCTACAGTAAGAGTTTTTGCCGAGTCAAAGATAAGAAAAGTCCTGATTCTTGAGATGTTTTTGAGGTGTAGATGACATGAGCAAGCGAGTGATTTGATGTGAGGAGTGAAGGAAAGATCTGAATCAAAAATGACCCCAAGACAGCGGGCTTGTTGATGGGGAGTAATGGTTGAGCCACAAACGGAAATGGCAATATCGGGCATAGGTAGGTTAGTGGAGGGAGGAAATACGAGTAGTTCAGTTTTTGACAGATTCAGTTTTAGATAGAGGGAAGACATAATGTTAGACACAGCAGAAAGACAATCACTGGTCTTTTGTTTTAATGCAGGGGTGATGTGTGGAGAAGAGGTGTAAAATTGGGTGTCCTCAGCATAGAGATGGTACTGAAAACCGAATCTGCTGATTGTTTGTCCAATTGGAGTTGGGTATAAGGAGAAAAGAAGGGGGCCTAGGACTGATCCTTGAGGAACTCCGACGGTAAGGGGAAGGAGAGAGGAGAAGGAGCCGGCAAAAGACACAGAGAAGGAGCGGACAGAGAGGTAGGAGGAGAACCAAGAGAGAACAGTGTCCTTGAGGCCAATAGAGCGGAGCATAGTGAGGAGGAGCTGATGATCCACAGTGTCGAATGCTGCAGAGAGATCTAGGAGAATCAGCAGGGAATAGTGACCTTTAGATTTAGCTGTTAGTAGATCATTAGAGACTTTAGTGAGGGCAGTTTCAGTAGAATGTAAAGAGCGGAAACCAGATTGTAAAGGGTCAAGAAGAGAGTTGCCTGAGAGATAGCGGATTAGACGGGAATGGACCAGGCGTTCCAGGAGTTTAGAGATAAAGGGAAGATTGGAAACAGGTCTGTAGTTGGCCATGCAGTTCTGGTCAAGGGATGGTTTATTAAGTAATAGATGTATGCTGGCATGTTTAAAAGAAGAGGGAAAGATACCAGATGAGAGGGAGAGGTTGAAAATTTTAGTTAGGTGAGTGGTGACAGCTGGAGAAAGGGACTGAAGGAGATGTGAGGGAGTAGGGTCACTGGTGCAGGTGGTAGGGCAAGAAGATGCAAGGAGCCTGATCACTTCATGACCGGTTCGAAGTCAGAAAGTGAGCAACATACAATGTGGTGGGGGGGGAGCATGCATAACTTTTGGGAATTGGGAGAAAATTTCCTGTCGGATATGGTCAATTTTTTCTTTGAAATAATTGGCCAGATCGCCAGCGCTGAGGTCGGTGGTCAGGGCCTGTGCTGTTTGATTGAGGAGAGAGTGAAATGTTTCAAAGAGGCGTTTAGGATTATTGGAAAGTGAGATGATGAGGTTGTTAAAGTAGGTTTGTTTGGAGAGGTGAAGGGCAGAGTTATATGTTTTCCAAATTTATAATGGAGGAAATCTTCGGGCAGATTAGATTTTCTCTACAGCCGTTCAGCGCACCTGGAGCACCACTGGAGAAAACGTGTTTGCGGCGTGTGCCAGGGTTGTCGCCGTCTATGCCGAATTGTTCTTTGTGTAGGAGGTGCGGCTTCATCCAGGGCGCATACCAATATTTTGTTATAATGCTTCAATGCAGAGTTGGGACATAAGAGGGAGGCGATTGGGGCCAATGATGATTGCAACTTTTTCATACATTTCTGGGTATTAATGGCATGTATATTTATATAAGTGTGGAAAGTGGGGGTTTCTTGAGTAGAGTCACAGTTCTTGACAGAGAAAGAAAGAAGATTATGGTCTGAGCGTGGAAGGGGAGAGTTAGTAAAGTCATGTACTGAGCAAAGTCGGGAGAAGATCAGTTCCAGAGTATTCCCGTCTTCATGTGTATGAGAATTAGCAAGCTGTGAAAGGCCGAAGGAGGAGGTTAGTGATAAAAGATGAGCGGCAGATGGGGAAAGAGGATCGCCAATTGGGATGTTAAAATCTCCCATGATTAGATGGGGATGTCGCAGGATAGAAAATTTGGAAGCCAGGCAGCAAAGTGAGCCAGGAACAGATGGGGAGGGACCTGGAGGGCGATAGACAACCGCCACTCGTAGGGAGAAGGTCCGGTAGAGTCTGACTGTAGGGGCCTCAAAAGAAGGGAAGATAAGGGTGGGTACTGGGGGGAGAACCTGAAAAGTACATTTTGTTGAAAGAAGCAGACCAACACCTCCACCTGATCTGTTGTCAGGTCTCGGGGTATGAGAGAAGTGTAGGCCACCATATGAGAGAGCAGCAGTGGCGGTGGTGTCCAACTGCTGGATCCAGGTTTCAGTGAGAGCCAGAAGGTTGAGGGAATTAGTTTGAGGGAAGGTTGAGGGAACACTTTCGTCCAATTCAAAATAAAACAATAAAAACAAATCAAATCTACACATATTTGGTATTGAAACATTTAGAATCGCCCGATCTATCAATATATAAAAAGAATTAATCCGATTGATAAACGGTGTAATGAGAAAAAAATCAAAATGCCAGAATTACTTTTTTTGGTCAAATCAAATGCCAGAATTACGTTTTTTTGGTCGCCGCAACATTTCAATAAAATGCGAAAGATCGTATCTACTCTAAAATAGTATGAATAAAAACGTCATCTCAGTGAGCAAAAAAGAAGCCCTCACCCGGCCCCAGATCCCGACTTTCTTTTTTTTCTCTCCAAGCTTTGGATTTTTCTTTTCACAACTTAAATAAAAAAGAACATATACATGTTTGATATCTACAAACTCGTAATGACCTGGGGAATCATAATGGCAGGTCAGTTTTAGCATTTAGTGAACATGGTAAAAAAAAACTTTGCACTTTTTTTGCAATTTCACAGCACTTTGAATTTTTTTTGCCGTTTTCCAGTACACTATCTTGAAAAATCAATGATGTCGTTCAAAAGTACAACTCATCCCCCAAAAAACAAGCCCTCACATGACCATATTGACCGAAAAATAAAAAAGTTATGGCTCTGGGAAGAAGAGGAGCAAAAAACGAAAACGGAAAAACCCAAGGTGGTAATGAGGTTAAATTACCGTACATTATTTAACTCGGCTACTGCCAACATAATTTTGGCATAGGTGTGAGTATTTGAGTGGTATCATGTATGACCATTAGTGTTTTTTTTTTTTCTTAGCAAAAAAATTATAAAAACAATTAACAGAATTGTTATTAAATTATGACCAATATGTAATAATTCTTATGAAATATTGTTACAAAAATCAGTTATTGGATCATAAATCTTATTGCTAAACTCCAAGTAACACCACACCCTGTCACTGTTGTGTAAACTATTAGGATGTTCCAGGATATGGATTTACCATCTAGAGTTACACTTGTTTGCACAAGTGAAAAAACAAACAAGAATACAAAAAAAAGAGGGAGCTCTCTGCAAAGGTTTAATCTGACCTTTTTACATTTATGGGTTCAGGTTCATTTTGTAAATTTTCACCCAATGAACATCCCTGTCATGGATCAACCCATTGAGTAGCTTAACAAACAACATTTCCAAAAGTCCTAAGGAGAAATCAAGCTCCCAAGGACATAAAGCAACATTTTTCTACAGACTACATGCATTGTTTGCTATAAGTTACATAGTAACATAGTTTTTAAGGTTGAAGGAAGACTAATTCCATCTAGTTCAACCCATAGCCTAACATGTTGATCCAGAGGAAGGCAAAAAAAAACCATGTGGCAAACAATAAGCTCCACATTGGGGACAAAAATTCCTTCCCGACTCCATACGACAATCAGACTAGTTCCCTGGATCAACGCTCTATCAAGGAATCTAGTATTTATAACCTGTAATATTATACTTTTCAAGAAAGTAGTGAATCACTCATTACAACATCATGCGGCAGAGAGTTCCATAGTCTCAGTGCTCTTACAGTAAAGAATCCGCGTCTGTGATTATGATTAAACCTTCTTTCCTCCAGATGTAGAAGATGCCCCCTTGTCCCCGTCTCAGGCCTCAGAGTAAAAAGATCAGTAGACAGGTCTTTGTACTGTCCCCTCATATACTTGTACATAGTAATAAGATCACCCCTAAGCCTTCTTTTTTCCACAGTAAATAACCCCAAGTGTAATAACCTGTCTTGGTATTGCAGACCCCCCAGTCCTCTAATAACCTTGGTCGCTCTTCTCTGCACCCGCTCTAGTTCAGCTATGCCTTTCTTATACACCGGAGACCAGAACTGTACACAGTATTCTAAGTGTGGTCGCACTAATGACTTGTATAGAGGTAAAATTATGTTCTCCTCATGAGCATCTATGCCTCTTTTAATGCATCCCATTATTTTATTTGCCTTTGCAGCAGCTGCCTGACACTGGCCACTAAACGTGAGCTTGTCATCCACCAATACACCCAGGTCTTTTTCAGTTACAGTTTTGCCCAGTGTTTTACAATTAAGCATATAATTATACATTTTATTTCCTCTGCCCAAGTGCATTACCTTACATTTATCCCCATTAAAGCTCATTTGCCATTTATCAGCCCAAGCTTCTAGTTTACATAGATCCTCCTGTAATATAAAATTGTCCTCCTCTGTATTGATTACCCTGCAAAGTTTAGTGTCATCTGCAAATATTGAAATATTACTCTGTATGCCCCCTACAAGGTCATTAATAAATATGTTAAAAAGAAGGGGGCCCAATACTGACCCCTGTGGTACCCCACTGTTAACTGAGACCCAGTCTGAGTGTTTTCCATTAATAACCACCCTTTGTTTCCTATCACTGAGCCAATTCTTAACCCACATACATATATTTTCCCCTATCCCCATTGTTCTCATTTTATGTATCAACCTTTTATGTGGAACCGTATCAAAAGCTTTTGAAAAGTCCATATACACAACATCCAGTGCATTTCCTTTGTCCAGTCCAGAACTTACCTCCTCATAAAAACTGATCAGATTAGTTTGACAGGAACGGTCCTTCGTAAACCCATGTTGATATTGGGTCATGAGGTTATTCTTCTTCAGATACTCTATCATAGCATAGCATCTCTTAGGAAACCCTCCAGGATTTTACCCACAGTAGAGGTTAAACTTACCGGCCTATAATTTCCAAGTTCAGTTTTTGTCCCCTTTTTGAATATTGGCACCATATTTGCTATACGCCAGTCGTGTGGTACAGACCCTGTTATTATGGGATCTTTAAAGATTAAAAATAATGGTCTGTCTATGACATTACTTAATTCCTGCAGTACTCGCGGGTGTATCCCATCCGGGGCCGGGGATTTGTCAACTTTAGTGATTTTTAGACGCCGTCGTACTTCCTGCTGGGTTAAGCAAGTGACATTTAATGGAGAATTTTTGTTATCACTAATCATGTTTTCTGTCATGCGATTTTCTTGTGTAAATACGGTTGAAAAAAAATCATTTAGCATATTGGCTTTTTCCTCATCCTCATCCACCATTTCACCCAGACTATTTTTAAGGGGGCCAACACTATCATTTTTTAGTTTTTTACTATTTATGTAGTTAAAGAATATTTTGGGGTTATTTTTACTTTCTCTGGCAATGATTCTCTCTGCCTCAATCTTTGCTGCCTTGATTTGTTTTTTACAGAATTTATTTAATTTTCTATATTTATTTAATGCCTCATCACTACCTACTTGCTTTAGTTCTCTAAATGCTTTCTTTTTGTCACTTATTGCGCCCCTTACAGCTCTATTTAGCCATAGTGGTTTCCTCCTATTTCTAGCATGTTTATTCCCAAAGGGTATATATTGTGCACAGGTCCTATTCAGGATGTTAATAAATGTCTCCCATTTGCTTTGTGTAGCTTTATGTCTCAGGATATCGTCCCAGTTTATTGCACTAAGATCATCTCTTAACCGTTGGAAATTTGCCTTCCTGAAGTTTAGTGTCCTTGTAACCCCTCTACTACACATCTTATTAAAGGTTACATGAAAATGTATTATTTTGTGATCACTATTACCCAAGTGACCCCCAACTCGTATATTTGATATGCGGTCTGGCCTATTGGTAATATTAGGTCTAGCAGTGCCCCCCTTCTTGTTGGGTCCTGAACCAGTTGTGAAAGGTAATTGTCTCTCATAGTTGTCAAAAACCTATTACCTTTGCTTGAACTACAGGTTTCTGTTCCCCAATATATTTCAGGGTAGTTGGAGTCCCTCATAATAAGGACTTCTACTTGAGTCACTGCTTCATCTATTTGCTTTACGAGGATATTCTCCGCTACTTCCATTATTTTTGGAGACTTATAACAAACCCCTATCAGTAATTTATTATTTTTTCCCCCTCCCCTTATCTCCACCCACAGGGACTCTACATTTTCATTCGATTCACATATGTCCTCCCGCAAGACAGGTTTTAAGGATGATTTTACATATAAACACCCCCCCCCCCTCATTTGTTTGTACGGTCATTTCTGAACAGACTATAGCCCTGTAAATTAACTGCCCAGTCATGGGTCTCGTCCAGCCACGTCTCAGATATCCCTACCATGTCATAATTATTTTCCAACAAAATTAATTCTTATTCCTCCATTTTGTTGGTGAGGCTTCTGGCATTAGTGTACATGCATTTTATGTATCTCTCTGTACCTCTATTCCTTCTTTCTTCACACCTGCTGTACATTTTAATTTACTAATCTGAAAGGGGTGTTCCAAAATCCAAATTCATATTCATCCTAGCCACTTAATGCCATAATATAAACTATTTTCTAATATACTTGAATTAAAAGTCCCTATCCTACCCTAGCTACACTATCTAACTGCTTTTCTATTTTTTTTTCTATTTCTATTTTGATGACGCTTCACTTGAGAAACCCATTGCATGCTGGGATACTCAAACAAAGCATCATCAGAGGGCAGAGGCTGCGGTCACTGTCACAGCCCCTGCCCCCTTCCTGAAACGAAGCGTCATCAGTGACTGTTGTTTCATGGTCTGGGCCAGTCACTGCACTGTCACTGTGCGATGTGCACAATGACAGCACGCTCTCTGTTGCCGGCTCAGATCAGCAGTAACGAGTCAGCATCAGCGCGCACTGTCAGTGTGTGTTCTAAGACTAACTGGTGTGCAGAGACCAGCGCCGCCCTCGCAAGTGACATCACTGGTCTTTGCACACTGGGTATTCTGACAACACGCTCTGTCACTGTCTCATTACTGCTGATCTGAGCTGGCAACAGAGAGTGCGCTGTCATTGTGCACATTACGCAGGGACTGGCCCAGCCCCTGAAACAAGCGTCATTGATGACCCTTCATTTCAGGGGGTAGTGTGCAGGGGCTGCAGCAGTGACTGCAGCTTCTGCCCTCTGATGACAGTTCATTTGAGTATCCCAGCATGTACTGGGATTCTCAAACGAAGAATCATCAAAAAGGAAATGGAAAAAATATAGAATAGCAGTTAGATGGTGTACTGATGGAAGGATGGGGAATTTTTAATTCAAGTACAATGTATAAGAAAATAGCTTACATTTTGGCACTGAGAGTGAGGGATTTAGGATGAACATAAATTTTGACTTCGGACCAACTCTTTAAGGAGTGTGTGCCTTTTAAATTTTGCACACTTATTACAGTGGGCCTTGGTTTAAGACTGGTATACTGTATGAAGCGTCTCAGTAAATTGGAGCACAGTCTCACGCATTTGCATTAAACTGTATACATCAGATTAAATCCATACCTGTTATTTTATATGACACACTTTGCATATATCAATAGTACAATTGAATATTAGAAACTTTGTAATACATCTTTAGAGAAATATGCTTCTTACTCCACTTCTTTCTGCACTTCTCCCCTTCCATCCTGCCTCCCGGACTCACCATCCACTCTGTAACAGCTCAAATCTGTAATAGCCAAAACAAGATGGACTGCCAGTACATTGAGGGAGCAGATTACACCTGCTTAATGAAGTTTATGGAGAGAAAAAGGAAGGATGAGGAGAATAAGAAGCAGAGTGAAAGAGAGAAAGACACAAAAAGAGTGTTGCTGTTTTCTACTGTTTATCCTATCCCAGTGCTGGATTCACAGCTTCACTGCTCAGTCCTGCTGTATTTTATCCTCCAGGCTGCTGAGTCTCTGAACATGTGCTATATAGAAACAGGAGCAGGGATGCCTCATGTTGCTATAGCAGCTAGTCTTCACCCATTAGTTCAGAGACAACTGAAAAACTAGAGATCGAGCCTGAAAAGGGGAAAACTGATGAAAAATTCAGGATACAAGTCAGATAATGACCTGAACGTGTTTTTCCTTATGTATACACACAATTGTAAATTCTGAAGATACTTGAAATGATAGGTAAGCTTTAAAGGAAATCTGACAGCAGGATTTTGCTATGTAATCTGAGGACAGCATAATGTAGCAGCTGACACAGATTTCAGGGATGTGTCACTTATTAGGCTGTGAGCTGTTATTTCTATACAATGAAGGTTTCATCTCCAGAGCTGCCACTAGAAATTTCAGAGCCCCATACTAGCAAAATTTTTGGGCCCCCCTGAGACTCCGCCCAGGCTCCACCCCAGCTCCCCACCCACCCGTCAAACCTTCCACAGTCCCACCGCCCACTCTTGGAAAACTCCACTTCTGCACCATGTCCTCACCAATCACACATTAACAGTTCACATTGAACACCAGATCATATACATAGCCAGCAGCTTTTGTTTTGAGTAAAATATTTTTTAAGCTGCCATCACAACAAGGAGAATCTTCTGGCCGGGCCTTACTCTACTCTAACATATTAAACATTTCTTAAACTATCCAATTTTCTTTCTAGGTTTATTTTTACTTATTTTTCTTTAAGGGAATGTGTAACATACATTTTTTAAAGTGACCAATAATATCACATACAAGGGACAAATACCGTCACACCATGGCTGGACCATATATTGCCACCACATAGTGACCTAATAATACTCCAAACAAGGAACTAATACTGACATACCATGACCAGACCACATATTGTCACCACACAGTGACTGAATAATAGCACATAAAAGGAACAAATACGTCCACACCGTGACCAGACCACATATTGCCACCACATAGTGACCGAATCCTACAATAATGATCATTAATAAAAAAAAAACACAATACTAATATTACCATAAGTGCCATTATTCACAGGAGCTCTGTAAGTATACAGTGTATAGTGTCAGTGTACAGGTAATACAGTGATCACCAGTGACATTATACACAGGGGCTCTGTATAAAGTGCATTGTGTACAGATAATACAGGGATCATCAGTGATATTATACACAGGAGCTCTGTATATAGTGTCAGTGTACAGGTAATACAATGATAACCAGTGACATTATACACAGGAGCTCTGTATATAGTGTCAGTGTACAGGTGATACAGGGATCACCAGTGACATTATACACAGGAGCTCTGTACATAGTATACTGTATATAGTGTCAGTATACAGATAACACACTGACTCACCAGTGACGTCTCTAGTTGAAGTCCTTCATCTTCTCTTTTCTCTTTCATCCAATACAGACCGCCACCACTTCTTCTAGCCAGGACTCGTCTCTGCATAAAATAACACACAATTATCTAGAGCGCATTCCCCAACTTCTACACTACGCAGATGAATACAGACGTGCACCCACCATATATAATTAGTTATTATATAACACACCATTCCAAATATAAATTTTAATCCACCACTGCACTCCCACTAACTGTAAAAAGCCACTTTCCCCACCTAATAAATATATAAATTAATTAGAACCTGTACTCTTTCCCCCAATTCATTACCAGTCACGCCATCATCCTCAACACCCCCATTCTCCTTATTCATTATATTTACATGCCCCCCTCTGCCCTAATTCATTTTGTCACGTCCTCTCTCTCTCCCATTCCCACTTCATCATTTACTCTCCCCACCCCCAATTCATAATCATTTGTTGCCCCCACCCTCAATTCATTATCTTTTGCTCTCCCCCTCCACCGTCAAGTCATCATTTGCTCTTCCCATCCCCACCTTCAATTCATCATTTGCTGTCCCCCGTTCCCCACCCTCAAGTCATTATTTTCGCTCCCCCACCCTCAATACATTATTTGCTCTCTCCACCCCACTTCATTTGCTCTTTCCACCCTCCACTCCCAATTCATCATTAGCTGTCGCCACCCCCACTCCCAGTTCATCATGTGCTCTCCCCACCCCCCACTCTCAATTCATCATTAGCTCTCCCTACCCCCACTCCCAATTCATCATTAGCTCTCACCAACCCCCACTCATCATGTGCTCTCCCCACGCCCCACTCCCAGTTCATCATTAGCTCCCCCCACTCCCAGTTCCTCATGTGCTCTCCCCACCCCTCACTCCCAGTTCATCATTAGCTCCCCTCCCCCACTCCCAGTTCATCATTAGCTCCCACTCCCAGTTCATCATTAGCCCCCCCACTCCCAGTTCATCATTAGCTCCCCCCCACTCCTAGTTCATCATTAGCTCCCCCCACTCCCAGTTCAACATTAGCTCCCTCACACTCTCAGTTCATCATTAGCTCTCCCCCTCCCTCCCAGTTCATCATTAGCTCCCCCCACTCCCAGTTCATCATTAGCTTCCCCCACTACAAGTTCATCATTAGCCCCCCTACTCCCAGTTAATCATTAGCCCCCCACTCTCAGTTCATCATTAGTTCCCGCCCACTACCAGTTCATCATTAGCTCTCCCCCACTCCCAGTTCATCATTAGCTCCCAGTTCATCATTAGCCCCCCCACTCCCAGTTCATCATTAGCTCCCCCCCACTCTTAGTTCATCATTAGCTCCCCCCACTCCCAGTTCATTATTAGCTCCCCCCCACTCCCAGTTCATCATTAGCTCCCCCCCACTCCCAGTTCATCATTAGCTCCCCCCCACTCTCAATTCATCATTAGTTCTCGCCCACTCCCAGTTCATCATTAGCTCTCCCCCCACTCCCAGTTCATCATTAGCTCCCAGTTCATCATTAGCCCCTCCCACTCCCAGTTCATCATTAGCCCCCCCACTCCCAGTTCATCATTAGCTCCCCCCCACTCCTAGTTCATAATTAGCTCCCCCCCACTCCTAGTTCATCATTAGCTCCCCCCCACTCCTAGTTCATCATTAGCTCCCCCCCACTCCTAGTTCATCATTAGCTCCCCCCACTCCCAGTTCATCATTAGCTCCCCCCACTCCCAGTTCATCATTAGCTCCCCCCCACTCCCAGTTCATCATTAGCTCCCCCCACTCCCAGTTCATCATTAGCTCCCCCCCACTCCCAGTTCATGATTAGCCCCCCCCACTCCCAGTTCATGATTAGCTCCCCCCCACTCCCAGTTCATCATTAGCTTTCCCTCACTCCCAGTTCATCATGTACTGTCCCCCAAGACCATTTAATTCTATAAAAAAAATAAAGTTTTCATACGTACCTCTTATACGATCCATGTATCTCCACTTCTGACCTGGCAGCATCCTTGCGCTGGATGCCGGTGAGTACGCACCCTCAAGTCATCATTATTTGCGCTCCCCCACCCTCAATTCATTATTTGCTCTCCCTACCCCCACTTCGTCATTTGCTCTTTCCACCCCCCACTCTGAATTCATCATTAGCTCGTCCTACCCCCACTCCCAATTCATCGTTAGCTCTTTCCACCCCCCCACTCCCAATTCATCATGTGCTTTCCCCAACCCCCACTCATCATGTGCTCTCCCCACACCCCACTCCCAGTTCATCATGTGCTCTCCCCACCCCCCATTCCCAGTTCATCATTAGCTCCCCTCCCCCACTCCCAGTTCATTATTAGCTCCCATTCCTAGTTCATCATTAGTTCCCCCCACTCCCAATTCATCATTAGCCCCCCATTCCGAGTTCATCATTAGCTCCACCCACTCCCAGTTCATCATTAGCTACCCCCCACTCCCAGTTCATCATTAGCTACACCCCACTGCCAGTTCATCATTAGCTACCCCCCACTTCCAGTTCATCATTAGCTCTCCCCCACTCCCAGTTCATCATGTACTGTCCCCAAGACCATTTAATTCTATAAAAAAATAAAGTTTTCATACTTACCTCTTATACGATCCCTGTATGCTGTTCACTGGGCCCCATACAACAGTAAGGGCAGCAATGCCCTGATGGCAGCCCTGTTCATCTCCATGAGATTATCACTGCTCGGCCCAAAGTCTGACCAGTCCGACCAGGTCCCCTCCTCTGATAAGCAGCTCACTGTCAATATACAGTGTATACAGAATGCTGTGGTGTGAGCGGGGGAAGCTTCCTGAGCTCTGCTACATGCTACATCCAAAGCAGTCACAACTGCTGCTCCCAGTAAACGAAGTGATACATCGCTGAAATCAGGGTCTCTTTTCCTGCCGCCGTCAGATAAGGTAGAAAAAACCTGGTGACAGATTCCCTTTAAGTTCAGATTGTAGGGGCCAAAGCTGTGCCTAATAGGCCTAATCTATGCAGAGTAGAAAGGAAGTTTGCCAACTCGTTATGCTGCGTTAGTTCTTCTTCCCTTTTACTTTTTCAGACATCATCATACTGTATTCAGTATACATAGTGACGTGACTATTGTACAAGTATATGGACAATAACCCTTTATAAATACAGTTAGTGAGGGAACATCTCATAGACACCGGCTTACGTCCTATAGCTATTACTGTAGCTTGTAAAAAATGTAGGCAAATAGACGATTAATAAATGATAACCCAACACTGCAGTCATTATAAGGTTTATCTCTCTTTCCTCCCTTCCGTGCCCATATACTGCACTATCCTTCCCCAGTCTATCTATACCACAGCTAGCGCAGTGATGAACACAGCAGCCTGCCTCTCTTTCGATCTCTCTCTTTCTCTCCCTGTTTTCTCTCTTCTCTCTCGCTCTGTGTCCATCATGCAGAACATAAGGCAAGCAGCCACAGAGGCCTTTTGTCGCCTGGGTAAGTGCCTCTTTCCTCAGCCTTACCATAGTACAAAGAGGATTTCGATAGGTTTTTACTCCATGCAGAAAACAATGACCCTTCCCCATTTCCATTCTATGTAGCCTGCAGCCATGCTCTGCTTGTGGAATAAGGCAGGTGTGCAGCGGGGCACTACTGCTAGGGTGAGACACCAGGATCCATCATTCCCAGGGTTAACACTTTGCATAAGCCCATTTAATGCATCTCATACAGATGTGTTGCAGGCCGGGGATCACAGATAAGGGCAAAACAACAGGGAGTGTAAATCTTTAGTATAATCGGGTGAGGATATTGCAGACATTTGTGGTCTTTGCTATCTTGATCTTACTCATATGTTCATGGTTTACCGGAAGCGTCCAGTGCGTTTCAGTTAAAGGTCATTAGTGATTATTACAAGATACTGTAAATATATGTGTGAGCATCATTATAAGATCCTTGATAAATCAGCCATGCTGTAATCGGGTCCCTGCTCTGGCATACTGAAATGTGTGATGCTTTTGTGCAATTGAATTAAAGTCCCCAAGGGGCTGGATAAAAGCTGCCAAACTGAATTCTTGTCTCCAGGGTTCCTTGAGGTGACAGGCTTGTGTATTCATCCGTAATAACTCCTCACATCAGGGCCACACAGTGGGTAGGTCTCGATGTGACAACCGTTGCTTGTGTGAAGTGTAGACCTGTTTCTGTATCGCATGTCCATTCGACTGCTCCAAGAATACAAACTGTTATATTGTGCTGTGGTTTATAAATGATTTAAAGGGACCTTTCACTGGAATTTTTAGTTTAGGCTGAGAACCTCCTCCAGCTGGTGCTGCTCCACTTATATTGGAACAGCTTTTCTTTTTTTCTGTGCCCCTCCAATCCAAAGTTATGGCCCTCGGTAATGGTGCCAATTTTTCCTTCAACCAACGTATAGCACAGAACTTCTCTGTGGGCGTTTGCTTTTGCTCCTCTGATGGTGACCAATCAAATCATAGCTGCGCCCACAGAGATGTTCTGTGGTATGCGTCCAGTTGGTTGATGGTAAAATTTACATCATTACTACGGGGACATAACATTGGAATGGAGAGGCATTGATGAAAAAGAAAATGTTTCAGAATCAGTGAAGCAGCGCCAACTGGCGGAGATACTCAATTTAAAGGGGTTGTCTGGGACTTTAACATTGATTTCCTATCCTTAGGATAGGTCATCAATGTCTGATCGTTGGGGGTGCGACACCCGGCACCCCCACCGATTAGCTGTTATCCGTGTCAGCGACGGCCAGAACTGCTCAGTTGTGGAGCCACACAGTACAGTCCCGTCTACTTTGTAGTGGTCTTTGCGGGTACTGCACATCCGCCCCATTCAAATCAATATGGGGTGGATGTACAGTACCCAGCCACGGCCACTATTCTGTAACTGAGCAGTTCCAGCCTCCGCGGACACCGAGAACAGCTGATCGGTACGAGTTTTGGATGTCCCACCCCCACCGATCAGACATTGATGACCAATCCTAAGGACATGCCATCAATGTTAAGGTCCCAGGCAACCCCTTTAAATAAAAAGAAAATCCAGTTAAATGTACTATTTGCCAAATTCCAGAATAATGAGAGAGAGAGAATGTTTAAGGCATTTTTATTACTTACTGCAAAGTCAAAAGTTTACATGCACTAAGATTACTATGCCTTTAAACAATTCTGGGCTGCCCATATGATGATGTCATGTGTTTGGAAGTTTCTGATTTTTTCGGCAACATCTGAGTTAATTAGAGACACACCTGTGGATGTATTTTAATGCACACCTGAAACACACTGCTTCTTTGTGTAGCATAAATAATAAATAAATAAATATCATCATGGGAAAGTCTAAAGAAATCAGCCAAGATATCAGAAAGAGAATTGTGGACTTGCACAAGTCTGGCTCATCTTTGGGTACAATTTCAAGATACCTGAATGTGCCTCGTTCATCTGTACTAACAATTATATGCAAGTACAAACCAGATGGGAATGTCCAGCCATCTTACCACTCAGAAAGGAGATGGGTTCTGTGTCCCAGAGATGAACGTGCTTTGGTCCGGCATGTGCATATCAACCCAAGGGCAAAAGCAAAAGACCTTGTGAAGATGATGGTTGAAGCTGGTAAGATTGTGTCGATAGTCACAGTGAAACGAGTACTGTAACAACATGGGCTGAAAGGCCACTCTGACAGTAAGAAGCCATTACTCCAAAATAAACATAAAAAAGCCAGATTAATGCTTGTAAATGCACACAGGAACAAAGACCTTCATTTTTGGAGACATGTCCTGTGGTCTGATGAAACTAAAATTGTACGTTTGGAGGAAAAAGGAAGAAGCTTGGAAGCCTAAGAACACCATCCCAGCTGTGAAACACGGGGGTGGCAGTATCATGTTGTGGGGTCGTGTTGCGGCAGGAGGGACTGATGCACTTCACAAAATAGATGGTATCATGAGAAAAGATGATTATGTGGCAATACTGAAGCAACATCTCAATATATCAGCCAGGAAGTTATAGCTTGGGCGGAAATGGGTCTTCCAAAGGGACAATGACCCGAAGCATACTGCCAAAATGGTAACAAAGTGGCCTAAGGAAAACAAAGTCAATGTTTTGGAGTGGCCATTACAAAGCCCTGATCTCAATCCTACTGAAAATTGATGGGCAAAGCTGAAAAGGCAGGTGAGCAAGCCGACCTACAAACCTGGATCAGTTACATCAGTTTTGTCAGGAGGAATGGGCCCAAATTCCAACCAACTATTGTGAGAAGCTTGTGGAAGGATATCCCAAATGTTTGACCCAAGTCATTCAGTTTAAGGGCAATGGTACCAAATACTAATGAAATGTATGTAAACTTTTGACTTTGCAGTAAGTAATAAAAATGCCTTAAGGCTATGTGCCCACGATGCAGAAATGAAGCAGAAAATTTCTGCAGCATTTCTGCATCTCCCTGGCAGAAAAAACGCATGCAGATTGTGCATGCGTTTTTCCTGCAGAATACATGCGGATCCACATGCGGATTCACATGCGTTTCCGCATGCAGATTGACAAGCGCTTTCCAGGCGATAGCATCACTTGGAAAGTGCTTGACAACTAGGCCACACTATATAAATCCATGCGAACTTCCGCAGCATAAACTCTTGAAAAACGCTACGTGGGCACACAGCCTAAAACATTCTCTCTCTCTCATTATTCTGGCATTTGGCAAATATTAAAAATTATGTTAATCCTAATTGACCTAAAACAGGAAAGGTATATTCTGATTTCATGCCAGATATTGAGAAAAACATGCAGATTTGTCTTTTTATATAGTGTATGTAAACTCCTGGTTTCAACTGTAGCATAATTTTAGTATACTGCACCATATTACATGTTGGGATTCAATGACAAACAGACTTCATCCTAGATATCTAAATATTTATACCTAAAATGATGTAACTCATTGTGGAACAAGTTTAGCTTTCAAAGCCTTAATTTAGCCTTTTATTTGTAAGCAAAGAATTATGATTTAGTGAGAAACATTATTGGAGCCATTTCCTAATCTAATTCTATTACTGGAAATTCATCATAATGTAATGCTGGAATTGTAAATGCATCCTGTGACCACACTAGTGCTAAAACAATTAAGTTTAGGATTAGTATGACTCGTAGTTTAGATTAATACAAGGGATGCAAATCAAGAGCCAGGCTTGGGTCTAATGCACTATGATGATAATAGTTATTTAATTTATTTTACTTATATAGCGCCATTATTTTCATTATCATCGCTGTCCCCATTGGGGCTCACAATCTACGTTCCCTATCAGTATCTTTGGAGTGTGGGAGGAAACCAGAGAACCTGGAGGAAACCCACGCAAACAAGGGGAGAAGATACAAACTCCTTGCAGATGTTGACCTTTGTGGTTTTGAACCCAGGACCCCAGGGCTGCAAGACTAGTTAGGATCATTGGTCTAGGATTTGCACGTGTAATACTGTACAAGTACAAAAATGTGCTTATATTATACTTGTGGGAAACCAGCCCTAGTGCTATTTTAAAAACCTTCATTCTATCAGTGGACAGCAGACCCTGTATTATGTGAGAAGAGTGGGAGCAATACAGCTACAATATAGCTTGTATCTGAAGTACAGAATATAGGTCTGTAAGGTTAAATTCACACAAGCATGTAAAAAATAGTACAATTCTCTTACAGCAGAAACATATGATTTTTCATCTGTATTGTCATCCGTATTGTGTCCTTTTTTTTTATACATCAGGAGTTATTACATTTTACAAGACCAAATACAGTTCCCTTTGCTGAAGAATTGCAATGTATCTGTAACAATCGGATGCTATAGGGTTAATGCGTATGGGATCCGATTTTTTTTTATGCAACCATAAGCTTGAATAGGTGATTCTCATCCAAAATACGGAAGAGAATAGTACATGCTGAGATGCTGAGAAGTTTTTCATTTGAACTTTAAGTCCAAGCGAAAAAAACCAAACAATTGTGTTGAATAAAATTTGTTCAAGTGCCGTCAGGTTTTTTTTTCACAGACAACACTTGAGCCGCAGAGTTGCATGAATGTACACTGATGGTACTGCAAATTTACTGTCCTGATTTAAGAAGGAAAATCCACAGCGTACAACATCAGCAAATCACGTGTTACATATTGTAGAAAAAATCCCCCAGCAGAAAATAACCTGCAATGCAGATTATAATCAGAATTTCTACTAATGATTTTCATTGCAGATTTGACTTTAACGCCTCGCTCACACTGGCTTATAGCACGGCCGAGTACTATCCAATGTTATCAGATAGCACTCAGCCCAATGTTATACTATGGGGCAGTACAGATGTGCGGTTATTTTCTCATGCTGATTCGGCAAGCTGCGAGTGTCTCCGATATTCGGATCACGTGCACCCATACATGTCTATGGATGTATGTGAGACATCGGACTGCACTTGAATTTCATCCGAGTGCAGTCTGATATATGCTCACAGAGACAATGGAGAAAACGGAGAAATAATGTTCTCCATCTTCTCTGCACCGGTGCTGTGATTCTCTCATGCGAGAGAATCTAATCACATTCAGATGACACTGGGATCAAACTCGAATTTGAGCCGAGAGTCATTAGCATAGTCGGCCTGATTCTCTCACATGAGAGAACATACGCCAGTGTGAGCGAGCCCTTATGCAAAAGGTGAAATCTGCGGCAAATCCGCAACAAAATGCAGAAAAAGTCCACATGTAACACAGATCGCCACAAAAATTTGCAGTGGAAGAATTTCCAGAGGAAATATTCTATGTGAGAATATATCCGTTAAGGATTATTGGCATCGATTATATTTATGGCAAATTCACAAAATATACCACAAATGTACCTTATGATAGATGAGGATTAGTGATTTGCATGTTCGTTACTCGAGATTTACAAGCATGCTCGGGTGTTTTCCGAGTATCTTCGGCGTGCTCGGGTGTTATGTTTGAGTCACTCTGCGCTCATGATTTGCGACTGTTTGACAGCTTTAATACATGTGAGGAATGCCTGTTTCTTATGCTTTCCTCACATGTATTAAAGCTGTCAAACAGTCGCAAATCATGAGCGCGGAGTGACTAAAACATAGCACCCGAGCACGCTGAAGATACTCGGCGAGCACCCGAGCATCCTTGCTGAAAGGGTTAACAGAACATACTCGCTCATCACTAATGAGGATCTTTCATCTGTCAGCTGAGCACGCTGGAGCTCTGTTCTTGACACAGAGGCGGCTCCCAGCATATGATGGAAATAACTTTTAATGGTACATTAACATTGGACATATTCACAGAGGAATTTCTGCTACAGAAATTTTGCATCAAATTCGCTATGGCAATAGTTGCACTAAACTGTGGGTCCAGTGCTGCGGTTTCCGCTGCACAAATTCTGCAGCCGCATGACTGCATTTACACCTTTGGATCATAAAGGGAGAAGTCGAAGGGGGGTATCCATAACATAAATTAATAGGCTGTGGATATCAAATTGGCAGCTCTGGTCAATTTACGCTGCAAAACAAACCAACAAAGACCAACAAAAGTTGGAAAACCAGGGTACAAAACTAAGCAACAAAAACCAAAAGAAGACCCTTAAAAAAATACCTTTAATAATTTCTTTTATAAAAAAGATACTCAATAGTACCTATGGAACAGAGTTTACACACAAAAGCAAATATATATTTTGATATACCTCAATTATCCTACAAAGGGAGGGATGTATAACCACGATCCAAAATTGCCCTAGGTCACCCTAGTAGTAGATAATAACCCACCTAAAAGCCGAGTATTTAGTACACCCTAAGGGTTCGAATAGTAGGTGCACAGCAAATGTGTGCTTCCATAATTCAAAAAGCACTGTGCATTTTTGTATATGTGATTGCCACGTGTAACGGGCTATTTTCAATTGAGTCCATTTCTGATACTGTATGTGATTGGCATCTTGCGGGCGATAGTTGATTAAGTCTATTTTGTATAGTTGATTGCCATGTGTAACGGGCTATTTTCCATTTAGTCCATTTTTGATATTGTATGTGACTGGCATCTTGTTACTTGATCTGACGCTTTGCAATTTATTTATATTTTTCTATTTTGATATTTTTCACTTGTGTGTGCATGGGGATATAGGGAGAGTTTAGCTATACCCACTGATGAGTGGGGACATCATTCGAACCCTTAGGGTGTACTAAATACTCGGCTTTTAGGTGGGTTATTATCTACTACTAGGGTGACCTAGGGCAATTTTGGATCGTGGTTATACATCCCTCCCTTTGTAGGATAATTGAGGTATATCAAAATATATATTTGCTTTTGTGTGTAAACTCTGTTCCATAGGTACTATTGAGTATCTTTTTTCTAAAAGAAATTATTAAAGGTATTTTTTTAAGGGTCTTCTTTTGGTTTTTGCAATTTACGCTGCAGGTTTACTCGGCCATGTATGGATGAGATGTCATAAAATGTCATCCAAAATGTGGGTGCTGGAATATGCAGTAGATTTTGCTTTTGGAAAGTCCTCTGCATATTCAACCATTTTAATATTCTCTAAATTTGCAACTTTTTTGTGCCTGTCTTCTTCTCATTACGACAATAGATATTAACATATATTCTGTCGCAAAACTAATGGCTAGATAAGATTATCTTTTCCCACACACAGTTCTTCTTTTTGAACGTTTGTGTCGGTTTAGATTAAAGATTTTTTTAACTGATGAGTAGCACAAAAAACTGTACATACAGTGGGGGAAATAATTATTTGATCCTTTGCTGTTTTTGTAAGTTTGCCCACTGACAAAGACATGAACAGTCTATAATTTTAAGGCTAGGTTAATTTTAACATTGAGAGATAGAATACCCCCCAAAAAATCAATAAAATCACACTGTATAAATTAGATAATTTTTTTTTGCATTTTGCAGTGAGAAATAAGTATTTGACCCCTCTGGCAAACAACACTTAATACTTGGTGGCAAAACCCTTGTTGGCAAGAACAGCAGTCAGACGTTTTTTGTAGTTGATGATGAGGGTTGCGCACATGTCAGGAGGAATTTTGGTCCACTCCTCTTTGTGTAGCGTCGACGTCCCTGCCTCCTGCTAGGCAGGGACGCCGTTCCCCTCACCTCTCCGCTCCGTGCCCGGCGTCTTCCTCCCTCTCTGCTGGCAGCGCGCGCTGCTTCCCGGCCTCTGTGCTTAGGGCGCGCGGTCGCTCCCCCTCTCTTAAAGGGGCCGCGCGCGCCGTCCTAAGGAGTCCCCGGCCAATGGCCGGAGTACCACACCATATATAAGGCACCTCCTCCAAAATGGAGGTGCCCGAGCAATGTTGTTGCAAAGCCTTTCACCTCTGCTTCAGCCTTCAGGTCCCGTTACCAGTTACCTGCCAGTCACCTGCCAGATTCCTGCTTGTTACCCGCCTGATATCTGCTTACCTGCTTGCAATCCTGTGGTCCCACAGTCTGCCTACCAGTACCTGCCAGTCTGTCTATGGATCAGTCCGCCTGCGGACCAGGAAGTACCTGCAAGATACCTGCCTGATACCTGCCTGCCTGTCCAGAGACTCTTACTCGCTCACCTGGGAGCACTCACCTGCTACCTGCCTGCTAGCCTACCTGGAGGCTCTGCCGTCACTTGCTGTGACCACCTGCCAGTCCAGAGACTCTTGCCCGCTCACCTGGGAGCGCCCACCTGCTACCTATCTGCTAGCCTACTTGGAGGCTCTGCCGTCACTTGCCATGACCACTTGCCTGTCCAGAGACTCTTGCCCGCTCACCTGGGAGGGCTCACCTGCTACCTGTCTGCTAGCCTACCTGGAGGCTCTGCCGTCACTTGCCATGACCACTTGCCTGTCCAGAGACTCTTGCCCGCTCACCTGGGAGCGCTCACCTGCTTTCTGTCTGCTAGCCTACCTGGAGGCTCTGCCGTCACTTGCCGTGACCACCTGCCTGTCCAGAGACTCTTGCCCACTCACCTGGGAGCGCCTACCTGCTACCTGCCTCAAGAGACTGTCCCCATCACTTGCCGTGACCTCCTGCCCTTCTACCCAGAGACTGTCCCCGTCACTTGCCGTGACCTCCTGCCCTTCTACCCAGAGACTGTCCCTGTCACTTGCCGTGACTACCTGCCCGCCTTCCCTGGGAGCCACCCGCTTCCTTAGAAGGACTGCCCCTTTGTATAGTTGCTCTGAGGTTCCACCTCCCAGACCCATTACACTTTGCAGATCATCTCTAAATCATTCATATTTTGAGGCTGTCGCTTGGCAACTCGGAGCTTCAACTCTCTCCATAAGTTTTCTATGGGATTAAGATCTGGAGACTGGCTAGGCCACTCCATGACCTTACTGTGCTTCTTTTTGAGCCACTCCTTTGTTGCCGTGGCTGTATGTTTTGGGTCATTGTCTTGCTGGAAGACCCAGCCATGACCCATCTTCAATGCTCTTAATGAGGGAAGAAGGTTGTTGGCCAAAATCTCGCGATACATGACCCCATCCATCTTTCCTTCCATACGGTGCAGTCGTCATGTCCCCTTTTCAGAAAAGCAGCCCCAAAGTATAATGTTTACCTCACCATGCTTCACGGTTGGGACGATGTTCTAAGAGATGTACTCATCGTCCTTCTTCCTCCAAACACGGCGAGTTGAGTTAATGCCAAAGAGCTCAATTTTTGTCTCATCTGACTACAGCACTTTCTCCCAATAACTCACAGAATCATCCAGATGTTCATTGGCAAACTTCAGACGGGCCTGCATATGTGCCTTCTTGAGCAGAGGGACCTTGCGGGCACTGCAGGATTTTAAACCTTTAAGGCGTAATGTGTTACCAATGGTTTTCTTGGTGACTGTGGTCCCAGCTGCCTTGAGATCATTAAAAAGTTCCCCCCGTGTAGTTTTAGGCTGATCGCTCACCTTCCTCATGATCAAGGATACCCATAAGGTGAGATTTTGCATGGTGCCCCAGATCGATGACGATTGACAGTCATTTTGTATTTCTTCCAGTTTCTTACTATTGCACCAACAGTTGTCTCTTTCTCACCCAGCGTCTTACTTATGGTTTTGTAGGCCATTCCAGCTTTGTGCAGGTCTATGATCTTGACCCTGACATCCTTAGAAAGCTCTTGGGTCTTGCCCATGTTGTAGAGTTTAGGGTCTGATTAATTGAGTCTGTGGACAGGAGTCATTTATACAGGTGACTATGTAAGACAGCTGTCTTTAATGCAGGTAACGAGTTGATTAGGAGCGTCTAACTGGTCTGTAGGAGCCAGAACTCATAATAGTTTGTAGGGGATCAAATACTTATTTCTCACTGTAAAATGCAAAAAATGTATCTTATTTATACAATGTAATTTTCTTGATTTTTTTATATATATTCTATCTCTCAATGTTAAAATTAACCTACCCTTAAAATTATAGACTGTTCATGTCTTTGTCAGTGGGCAATCTTACAAAAACAGCAAGGGATCAAATACGTATTTCCCCCACTGTATATACAGACATTAAAACTCGCCAATAAAGGATTATCCATCTGAAAAGCTGCGTTCTCTTATTGGTAGTAAATGCATTTCTGTAGATGGAAATAATTGAAAACAAAGGCTTAAATATCATTTATGTCATGGGAGCTTTGTGATCAGACAGTATTTAGGGTATTTAGTTTATAATTCTATCACTTTTCCGGCCAGGAAAGTACTAACACCATTATCTGACAGGTGTTCTGGGGAATAGGGGAAAGAGCACTGAAAAGACTTATTGCTCTCTGGATTTTTGTGTTTGACACAGTTGGATTTGATATTTAGACATGTGCAATGTTCAATGGATTTGATTTATTCATTTAATAAACAAATCACAGCTGAGTAGTAGAGCAATGTTCATGCAATGCTATTTTTTCAACACAAAATACATTTTATACTTATTTTACCCTTAGTTTATTATTTATAAAGATGATGAAACTGTAAAGCAGACAGATGGCAATTAACTTTTTTTGGGACAAAAAAAGCAACCTTAACATACATTAGTTGCTGTGATTAACAGCAGACTACGCTTTCCAGGGATAAAAAGGACACGAGCATACACCACTCGTCCAACGCTCCTGCTCCATGAAGATACCCCTTCATGAATTAGGAGCGTCTGACTCTGATCTTGATGAATTGGGCCCTATGTCTTCCATTTTTCATTTGTTTGTAATGGATCCCCATAGAATTTGATGACCGAGTCTGGTCTGCAAAAGGGATTAATATAAGACTTATGAAGCTAATTGATTGGACATACAAATCAGTTTTTAAAATGGATGTGTATATGGATCAATTAACTCAATGGGTCCGTGTGCTATTCATTATAAGAATGGGAGAGCACATGGATGTGTGAATGCGGCCTACGATTGTAGGTCCAAGCTCACTGTGCCCATGACAATGTACAGTGTAGACTGGTCCTGCTCTCAATGACACTAAAAATATATTTAATCGAAATGTAGAAAAATTAGATGAAGGGGAATAAGGATGTTAGTTCTTGTCTAGAGACAGAAAACAATCCAAAAAGTAGTTTGTAGCATTGCTGTAGTGTTTGACTAATCCAGCAAGGCAATTAATCTTTTTGCTAAATGTTGTTTTCTGGCCAATTATATGGGATTACAGCTTTAATGCACATTGTGGATAAAATGGTTTGCATAAATTGAACTGAAGGATCAGTAGAAATCTATTGTAAGAGCCGTACTCCTGACAAGACAAATAAGCCTTCTGTCTCCTCCTCGGGCTCTGCTATTCTCAGTGCTATTCCCATGACAACCACAATAATAATAGTTATGTAAAAGGAAGATGGAATGTAAAGTACATTGTGAAAATGCTTCCACATCAGAAAGTATCGCTCATTTAGCTTCTCTGGATGATATGTGTTTCATTAAGGCAATTGTAATAGATACTGTCCTGTTTAATATGTGGCGATGAGCATTTTCTAATTCAGAAATGTTATTTTTTTTTATAGGTTTGAAACAAAAACATACAGGATATGAAGAGGTAAGGAAAAAGGCATGTCAATCACAATGCTGAATCAATATTTACAGGCGTTCTGGTCAGCTTCGGATAGACCCCTGGGAATGGATAAGGCTATGTCTTTTCTGGTGTCATGGCTTCCATTGATAACAGTCGTGGCACTGTGAAAGATCTGTTGTTGAATCCTCCCTATAAGGGAGGTCATCTAAGTTTTCTATGGGTTTTACAGCAATTGACAAAAAAACTATAGTGGAAGCTCAAAAAAAAAGTGTGAGCAAAGCCTATGTATATCTCCTTATTTTCTTTTTGGATCTTTTACTGACTTTTCTAGACCAAGCATGTTGATATAGATCTACCACTTATACAAAAAGACTCAAAAAAATAAAATGTAAAGCATAAATCAATTAAATCAATTATTACATCATGTTGATGTAACTATAATACATAGGGCTATCTCTCTTGGTACACTCCACTGTCTAAAAGACTAAAGCCCCCATACAATTTAGAGAATCGTTGGCCAAACAATTGTTCGGCTGCAGCTATTGCTCCGGCTTTCCGATACATTTCAGCAATCACTCTGCTGAATGCTCCTGTGTCCTCTATCTGGGAGATGTTGTCAGACTCCTCTGGCAGTGACTTATCTCTTAGAGAACAAAAAGGATCAGCAGTCTATAATCGGACACACAGATTCTTCTGTCCTTCAGCATCATCATCGGGGAACAGTTGGGAGACCCCCATACACGGCGTAAATCCGTTGATATGTTCAGGTTCAGCTAATGTTAAGGCTCATTCAGACGTCCGTGCCAATCTGTCCGAGCATGGACTGCTAAAGCACAAGACTGGCCGAGGCTCTCCCGAGTGTGACAACTTCATATATTTCTATCTCGCTGTCACACTCAGGTTGGGAGACCCGCGACCAACCTGTATATTGTGGTCTGAGATCAGATCGAAATCCACTGACATCTTAATGAGCCTTTAGTCTAATGTGTATGGGGGGCTTAAAGGGATTGTCCGGTATTAAGTTACAAGTCTGCAATCACTCTATATGACTGCTGACTTGTGAATCCTCACATCGCGTGCGCTAGATTGATCCAGCCATAACTCATACTTGTGGTCACATGACTGCCCGCTCCTGGCATCGGAGAATCCTCACATGGTGCACACTGCGTGATATGAGGATTCACAAATCTGCAGTCATATAGAGTGATTGCAGGCTTGTAGCTTCAGACCGGACAACACCTTTAAGATCCTCCATTAATTATGTGAAAAGAATTTTGATTCCAACAGACACAATTTAGTGGTTTTCTCAGTAGGCATGCAGCTACCACTTTATGTGAGTTCTGCCTTAAAGAAAGAACTGTTGTTATTCTGGTAATAGAACTAAAAAAGTAGTCCACCTCTCTTAAATATATTCTGATAAGTCAACATGTCAAAGGAAAGTTTCAGGGGGAGACTGTGAGCTGAAATCCACAGTTTTTCTCGAATTAAAAATCCTTGGTGCACTCCAATAGCGATAGGGACTTATACAATTGTACGGCGTCAAATGCTCATTGGGTTTACATTTAGGGAGGTGTTGCGTATCATAGATTCTGCAAATACGTCCTTCAAAAGGTTATTAAAACTACATGGTCACTTTAAATTCTTACATCACTCATAGCTGTATGCAGAACCATTTTTAGCAGTTTTCATAAAGATCATGTTATATCACTTGTGGTCTAAGCCACACAGGCGATTTTTAACCGTAGCTCTCGTTGATCCCTAGGTGATTAAATGCTTTTCTCATTTTTTATCCCATGGTTTGTCTAACAAGTTCTGTGCAGGAAACTTTTGCTTAATGTGACTATCTTGTAGACGTAAGCTTGCGAGCAGGGACCTCACTCCTAATGTAACTGTTTAAACTGTCTTACCTTGTATTGAATTTATTGTCTGTACATGTCCCCGCTTAATTGTAAAGTGCTGCGGAGTATGTTGGTGACGCGCCCCCTGAGCCGTGGGGTACCCGGATCCGGGTCTGTAGACGCTGGGGGTTGTAGTCACCGTGGCGCCGACCCGGTCCGTGGCCCAGGGCGGTCAAACCAAGGGTAGTCTATGTGTAAAGGTGTTTAATGTCCGACTACGCCACCTGTGGAATGCGGTCAATAGGAGCCGCCGCTGCGGAACAGTCCTCTGAAGCCAGTGGTATAGCAGCTAAGGTAGTGTAACTCCCCACAGGAAGAGTGTAGCTCCAGGGCAGCGAGTGTAGATGATGGTGGTTATGGTGCAGGTAGTCAGTAATAACACGGAGTCAGATAGTGCAGTCCCAGGGTCTTTACTTACGATTATAGCAGTTCCAGTTACAGGCGCCAGTGCAAGGCCCACGGCATCCTATGTTCACGCAGTGAGGGGTTCAGCCGACCCTCAGGTAACTACGGAGCATTTTACAGGACCCCCTTCTGTGTGTCCTCTCTCTGGCCTGCTCCCTGCACCTCACACCTAGCGACACTTCTATCCGGTATCCTCGGGCCTTGGCGGGCAACGTCTGTTCCGTCCCCTGGGTCCTATGCGGCTACCTTCTTAGTGTACTGGTGTGGACTTGTGGACTGCGGTACTTGAAGTGCTGCAGCCTCCGGTTTCCTATTTGGGCCTTGTGGCTCCGTGCTAGTTGAGGGACCGGTTCCCTTTTTCTGGCCTGACCCCCCCTACTTTCTGGAAGCGGCGGGCGTACGGGTGGCTTGCTGCACGGCCTGTACCCCTGGGGTCCCTTCGGTTCCTGGAGCCTTCCTGCTCCCTCTCCTCTCTTCTCAGGCTCAGGCCTCCTGACTAGGCCCGCCTCTGGAGCAGAGCTCATGCAGATCCCCTGCTCCTGTCACCTTCCTCCTCTGACTGTCTGAACTCAACAACCCAACCCCTGATCTAAGATGGTTCCCTGTTTTTATACCTCCTTCACCAGTGCTCCCAGGATCTACGTCCTCCACCCATCCACTACATAGTTCCCCCTCTCTAAGTGGTTCCTCCACACTCCAGCCAGGGATCAGGGACTGTGCTCTCCCGTAGGAGCAATCTCGCCCTGTCCCCCGGAAATGTGGTGCAGTGAATGGTGGTGTTAGGGTCCTGAGCCATACTCCTTCCTTACCTGAGAGTGAGGTACCACATCTCTGGATGAGATGCAATAACTCTGTGGCGACCGAACCCTCAGGGGCGCCACATTGGTGCTATATAAATAAAAATTATTATTATTATTATCTGTAAATTGCTTTGCAAGGCAGCAATTATTGGCTTTAACATGGAGTTTCAAAAGACTTATAGCAAGGTTATTTTCTTTCCAAATATTGTGATTAATTAAACCAAATCAAAACTTTTAATTAAAAATTTAATTAATTATTATACGACAGTACCAAATATGTCAAGTTTATTTAAAAGGAACCTGTCATCTTATTCATTCTTCCCAAATCACAGGCAGCATGAATGAATCACACACCGGCTGTGTTATTGCAGCCATTTATGTCTTTTTCTGAAAATGAGGCTTTTTCAGATAAGATGTGGAATTGGACATTCGATCCCCTTGACTGACAGATCTCTATGAGGCTTTCAGAGAAAAAAATACTTTGAAAAGCTGACCAGGGAGTGTGCATCTCGGAAGACCTTTACTGGGCAGGACTCTGGCGACTTCACCCCGCTCCTCTAGAGTGACAGGTCTTCGCCTGTACACACATTTAAATGAAGTTCACATGACCGTATTTTTAGTCTGAGTGCTGTCCGAGAAAAAACTAAAAGCACTCGGACCTTTGTTACTCAACTGGGCTTTTTATTTGTGCGTTTTTATTTTTTTCATGGATTGAATCTCTATGTCAAAACAATCTCAGCACTAGTCTCTTCTGTGAGATGGATAAGAGTCGCCTATTCAGTCTGCGGGTTGTCAAAAAAATCAGATCCCATACGCATCAACCATTTAGCTTCTTATTTTTACAGATACATTGCAATTCTTTAAAATTGGAAAACAGTATTTGTTCTTGAATTTTTTTTTTATAACTGCCAATGTTTCCAAAACAGATCCCATAAGGATGACAATTGAGATGAAAATCACCTTTTTAACCCTGGAAGAAATTCAGATGATTTTTTCATACCTTAATGTGAGCCTAGCTATAGGGATATAGAGATCTGTCAGTCAAGGGGATCGAATGTCCAATTCCACATCTTATCTTGGTCATGCACATTAGATAGTTGTTGGCTTTCTCTGTCAACACCCCCAATACACAAGCACGCTTAGCTCGGCTGAGATTGTATATGTTTGAAGGGGAGTATGCCACTATCAGAAACTTCTGGTGGAGGCTTATCTTCCTTGGAATGAATGGATTGGGCATGGTGAAATCAGGCATTTTGGGTTTATGAGATCCCCATACACATTAGATTGCTGGCTAAGAGATTAGACATGTGAAGAGTTTAGCATGCAATCAACCTTCTCCTCATTGCAGTATTACTGGTAAGTACACTGGTAATAAAGAAAAGGAGTCACGAGACCCCATCCTGTGATTGGTCAAGATCCTAGCAGCGGGACCACAAGTGATAAAACATGTATTACGTTTACTTTTGGATTGGTGATAAATATTTATTATGAGAAAACAGTTTTTGAGACCAACTCAGTTCATAGTCATCTGCCAGGCTATTACTGTGTTTCCCCGAAACTAAGACAGGGTCTTATATTATTTTTTGCTCCAAAAGATGGGCTATTTTCAGGGGATGTCTTATCTTCTTTCCATGGACAACAATCCACATTTATTCTTGAACAAAAAAACCCATAATTTATTCAAATACAATCATGTCATCACACACACCTCCACATACACATGTATATACAGTTGTGCTCAAAAGTTTACATACCCCGGCAGAATTTTTCCTTTCTTGACCTTGTTTCAGAGAATATGAATGATAACAAAAACACGTTTTCTCCACTCATGGTTATTGGTTGGGTGAAGCCATTTATTGTCAAACTACTGTGTTTTCTCTTTTTAAATCTTAAATGACAACCAAAAACATCCAAATGACCCTGATCAAAAGTTCACATACCCCAGTTCTTAATACTGTATATTGCCCCCTCTAACATCAATGACAGCTTGAAGCCTTTTGTGGTAGTTGTGGATGAGGTTCTTTAATTTCTCAGATGGTAAAGCTGCCCATTTCTCTTGGCAAAAAAGCCTCCAGTTCCTGTAAATTCCTGGGCTTTCTAGCATGAACTGCGCGCTTGAGATCTCCCCAGAGTGGCTCAATGATATTGAGGTCAGGAGACTGAGATGGCCACTCCAGAACCTTCACTTTGTTCTGCTGTAGGTAATGACAGGTCGACTTGGCCTTGTCTTTTGGATCGTTGTCATGTTGGAACGTCCAAGTACGTCCCATGCGCAACGTCCGGGCTGATGAGTGCAAATTTGCCTCCAGTATTTGCTGATAACGTGCTGCATTCATCTACAATCTACTTTTATTTAACAGATTAATATGAGCAAAAGATTGTTATTGGAGGCAGATTATGCAGGAACAATATTCACAGAATCAGATGACAAAAGAAACAATTATATAAACAGAGAGATATTGATTAATATACAATAAGGGATATAGAATGAACACGTGGGCCTACAGTCCAACCTAATCCTAGTGGGGAGGGAGAGGGTTAAATAATATACTTGGCGGGGACAGTCTCGAAGAACCTCAGCAGCTTTCTGGACCAGTGAGGAGCCGCTGCTCTCACTTCTTGATAAAGTCTATCAATTCTTTCTGGGCCGCTCTGGCGTCTGCCAGACCCCGTCTGACTGGCAGCCCTCCCTCTGCCCGCGCCTGGTACTGTAAGTCGCTGTCGGAAGTGACGGGACCCGTCCCACTCGTCCCCTCTGCTCGCTGGCCCAGGTACAAATCCCTGGCCGGGTATCCTCGGGACTCCTTTGACACCCGTCCTGTCCTTGACTGTTGACTGACATTGTGGACTGGGAACTTTGACCAGTTCTGTTCAGATCTTCGGTGCTTGACCATTGATGGGTGGAATCTGGACCTTGACTGGCGTAACTCTGATCTTCAGTGCTTGACCATCGTCGTCTGGGTTGGGAACCTTGACCGGTGTCGTTCGGATCTTCAGTGTTTGACCGTTGTTGTCTGGGTCCCACTGGTACACATGGCTGCGGCCAGCTATCACGGCTGCTGGATCTGCAGCACTCACTGTCCCTTCTCTTGGCGCTAAAACCACCTGCCCTAAGGCGCGCCAGCTTTTTATCTCCAGGGCTAGCTTCGCTACCGTCACCTGATTTGGAGCACTGACTGAATCCGTCCCCCCTGCAACTTCTCTCTTCCGGATCAGTTCTGCAGAGTTTCATTCCTTCCTGGAAACCGCACAGTATTGCAGCGTTTTTCTCCTGTGTTCCGTTCTCCTACATATACCCACACATTGCACATACATATGTATAAACACACACATGCATACACATGTATACACCACACACATACGCTGCACGTACACATGTATATACAGACACAGACATACACTGCACATACACAAGTATATATTCACATCGTACACTGCACGTACACATGTATACACACACACACACTGCACATACACATGTATATATGACGCGCCCCCTGGGCCATGTTCAAGGGATACCCGGAGCCGGATCTGGATAGGGGTAGTAGTCCTTGTGGCGGTGACCCGGTCCGTGCCCAGGGTGTCAGACTAAGTGGCGGTATATTAGCAGTAGATGTAGGATGACTACGCCACCCGTTGAATGCAGCTATGGAGCTGCCGCTGCAGGGCAGACCGCTGAGGCCGGTGGAAGGATGGTGCAGCGTGGATGGTATAACCCCCAACGGGAGGGGTATGGCCTCAGGGCAGCCGACGTGGATGATGGGGGTAGTAGGAACCACTCAGAGACGATGCGGTGTAGTTCAGGGTCTTTACTGGTGACAAAGATAGACCCTCCCGGAGTACTGGCTAGCGGTCGGGGCCTGGTCAGTCCTTGAGCAGATGGGATCCCCCTTGGCCAGGCGGAGTTGTAGGCCTCCCCAACTAATTGTACTCTTCTGGCTTCCTTGCTAGAGGCGGGTAAAGGTAGCCCACGTCCCTGAGTGTACCGTGTGGTGCTCACCCGTATGGCCGGTGACTCGGGGCCTTCTAGTGGCTTCCGCTCCACGACGGCGGTGCTGGTCCCACGCGTGTGACCGTGCCTTCGGGTTTCTTGGCCAGAGGACCTGAAATCCCCTGCCGGGCGGTTTCTGCTGCTGGGTCTGGGTTAATCCCCACAGCCTCGGACTCCGGGTCCGGTGGTAACTCTTCAATCAGGGCGAGCTCTTCAGCTGCCAGCCCCTGATTCCTTTTAGCACTGCTCCCACTGAGCTCCTGATCTTTCTTTCCTAAGCTGCTCCTCTCCAGACCAGACTATGTCTCTGTCTGGGACTCCTCTTCTTCTCTACTCTACTTCTCACTAACCCTGCCTCAGCCCCAGCTTTATATAGGGGAAGTTCTTCCCCTCCCAGGACTGGGCAGGAGGTGTGGCATGCATAGGATTCCTGACCAAGAGACCTCCCACCTGCTCTCAGACATAACATTGCTATTACTGTGGAGACCAGACCCCTGGGGTGCCACATTCCCCCCTAGTGAAAGTTAGTACTCCGGGACTAAACATACTTTTGTAAACATAACAAGGTGCAAACAATAACATTCTGATAGAGACAACACATAAGGTGGTCACGGCGTGTCCGCAACCGGGTGTAACTTTTGAGGAAAACAAGTGTGTCCATTTCACCAACACAGGGAGACGTAACCAGGTAGGGGTCTGTCCTGCCCCGAGTCCTTAACAGTCTTTCAGTCCGTCCTGGGTTACGCTCCAACTATATGCACAAAGGATTCCCGGTAAATCCACCAAAGACTCCTATAAATAACTAGAAACACATAATTATACACAAGCAACAATAAACAGGTAAACATTAATAAAATAGTTTGAACATTTAGATCCTCCACCGTATGGGCAGCTGGCCTTTAGTGACCCTAGTGGACCTACGGGGCTGGTTGATTGGTCCTGAGCTACAGGGTATAGGAGCTGTCAAGGGTAAACTGGGCAGCCTTCTAGGGACTCTTTGGCTCACTAGGGGTATGGCAGGCTCACTACAAGCAGAGGGTTGATTTTCCTGGTCTGCTTGTGTGGGGCCTTCTGCCTCCTGGACCGGCTGTTCTTCCAGTTCTACCTGTGTCTCCGTAGGCACTTGGGATGCTGGTTGGAGGAACGTGAGGACGGGTACCACAACAGCACCATTGACTTGAGTCCAAGACCGAGGGAAGTCTCCGAGCACAGTACTAACCATATCTTCCCTTTCCTCTACGGGTCGAGGGTCCTCTTGTTCCTCTTCAGGGTTCCGTAGCTGTTCGGGACACTTCTTTAGGTGATCCCGGGATACAATGGCTGTGGTTTCCCCTCCGTCTTTACTGATTGTACAGACCTTTGGGTTGTCGTGGCTTGAGGGCAGTACGGTGTACGGGTCCTTCTCCCATTGGTCGTCCAACTTGTGGAGCCGTCTTTTCCTCTTCAAGACCTGCTCTCCGGGCACCAGGGGAACAGCGGGAGCATACTGGTTGTAAGTTTTCTCTTGTCTTTCCCTAGCTTGACAGAGACTACGCTCCACGCTCTCCTGTACTTTTCGGTATTGCTGCTGCCTCTCTGTGTCCCAGTTGGCTTCTGGTGAAGTGTCCTCGGGTGTCAGGACTCCCATCTCCAGATCAACCGGAAGCTTACCAGGTCTTGCCCTCATTAGGTAAGCCGGGGTACAGTTGGTGGAACCTACAGGGATGTGGTTGTATAGGTCCACCAGGTCGGGCAGCTTCTCAGGCCACAGACTGCGTTCCTCCAGGGGCAATGTTTTCAGGAGATCTATCACCACCTGGTTCATTTTCTCACAAAGTCCATTAGTTTGCGGGTGATAGGGTGTTGTTCTTATCTTCCGGCATCCATACAGGGTGCAGAACTCCTGGAAAACCTCCGCTTCAAAGGCAGGCCCCTGGTCCGTCAGCACCTGCTCCGGGTATCCATGCGGATGGCAGAAGTGCTGCTGGAAGGCTCTAGCTGCTGTGTGAGCCGTTAAGTCCTTGACGGGGACGACAACCAAGAACCGGGAGTAGTGATCCACGATGGTTAACGCGTAGACGTAGCCACTTCTGCTTGGGGTCAGTTTTACATGATCCAAGGCTACCAGTTCCAACGGCTGTCTGGTGATGATGGACCGCAGGGGAGTCTTCTGGCTGGCACGGTCCCTCCTTCTTAAGTTGCATGGGCCACAGTCTCTGCACCACCTCTCGATGGTTCCTCTCATGCCTACCCAATGGAACCGCCCGCGCAGCAGGAACTCCAGCTTCTTCCATCCGAAATGCCCAGCTCCGTCGTGGTATGCCTCCATCACCATAGCTGCGTCTCTTCTTGGCACCACTACTTGCCAGATTAGCTCATGCGTCCGGGAGTTAACCATTCTGCGGCACAACTTTCCCTTGTAAAGGAACAGTCGACTCTTCTCAGCCCACAGTTGCTTGGCTTCCTCCGGAGCGTCTGGGTCAAGGCGTGCATCTGGCCGAGTCAGCATCTCCTTTACCAGACGGACGGCAGGGTCACTGTCTTGCGTCTCCACCCAGTTGTAGTGAGGTAAGGGGTTCAACGTAGCGGTTTGCTTACTTCTTACACGGTGGGAATACTGGATAGTCCCATGACGGTGGAACGCGGGGAGCTCAACTTCTTCCAATCCCTCTGAATCTTCCCCTACGTCCGGTAGGTTTGGCATCCTGGACAGGGCGTCCGCGTTGGTATTGGAGCGTCCTGCCCGGTATTTGATTGTAAACTCATAGTTGGACAAGCGGGCCATCCATCTCTGCTGTTATCCGTGTACACGGTGAACCGGGAAGAAGCGAGGTAGTGCTTAAAGCGTTCGGTGACTGCCCACACCACTGCCAGGAACTCTAGCTTAAATGAGCTGTAATTCTCAGGGTTTCTTTCGGTGGGTCGCAGTTTTCGGCTGGCGTAAGCAATTACCCGTTCTTTCCCCTGCTGGATCTGGGACAGTACGGCTCCTAGCCCGATGTTACTGGCGTCGGTGTAGAGGATAAAGGGTTGGCTATAATCAGGGTACGCCAGGATTTCATCCCCCGTGAGGGCCATCTTCAGCTGGCGGAAGGACTCTTCTTCCAGCTTCTCCCATCTGAAGGGCGGCTTCTGGTTCTTGGCCTTCCTGGACTGGCCTATCAGGAGGTCCTGCATAGGAGCTGCCTTTTTGGTGAAACCGGGTATGAACCTTCGGTAGTAGCCTACCAACCCGAGGAACTGCCTCACTTCCTTTACGCTGGAGGGGCTTAATTCCTTAATTGCGGTGATCTTATCAGGGTCGGGAGCCACTCCGTCAGCACTCACCACGTGTCCCAGGTACTGCACCTTTGGTTTCAGGAGGTGACACTTGGAGGGTTTCACCTTTAGGCCGTAGTTTGCCAGGGCTTCGAACACTTCTGCCAGGTGTTTCAGGTGGTCCTCGTAGGTCTTGGAGTAGACGATGACATCGTCCAGGTATAACAGGACCGTCTCAAAGTTCCGGTGTCCCAGACAGCACTCCATCAATCGCTGGAAGGTTCCTGGTGCATTGCAGAGTCCAAACGGCATGCAGGTAAACTCGCTAAGTCCCATCGGGGTGGTGAATGCGGTCTTCTCCCGATCCGCCTCTGCTACAAGAACCTGCCAGTACCCGCTAGTGAGATCCAAGGTGGAGAAGAAGTTAGCAGATTTTAAAGCAGCCAAAGACTCCTCTATTCTTGGTAAGGGGTACGCATCTTTGTGTGTGATACGGTTAATTTTCCGGTAATCTACACACATTCTCATGGTGTTGTCTTTCTTTTTGACCAAGACTAGTGGAGCTGCCCAGGGGCTACAGCTATCCCTGATTACCCCAGCCTCCTTCATGTCTCTAAGCATCCCCTTGGCGTGTTGGTAGTGTGCAGGGGGTACGGGTCGATATCTCTCTTTTATGGGAGGATGGTCTCCCGTGGGGATGTGATGTTCTACCCCCTTGACTCGCCCGAAGTCTAACGGGTGTTTACTAAACACTCTCTCGTACTCTTGAACCACCTGGTAGACTCCCTGTTTCTGGTGGGAGGGAGTGGAGTCAGTACCCAAATGTAGTTGCTGACACCAATCCTCCATTATTTTCTCAGATCCGTTACCTTCCTCCGGATGAGATGGAGGCAAGGGTTCCACAGACTGTATAGAATTTTGGTTGATAGTATATAATTTGGCTAGCGTAGCATACCGGGGCAGGTATACTTCCCTTTTCCCAATATTTATTATGCGAACGGGTACCCTCCCATGGCGTACATCAACTACCCCCCGGGCTGTCAAAATGGTGGGCCTACTGTCTGAGTAGACTGGCTCTACCATGGCCTGGTAATCTCTACCTCTCAGACCAATAGCTGCCCGGCACCAAATCATCATTTCACTTTTCGGGGGTATGGCAATAGGGAAAGGGTCACACATTCTTACGCTACCAATCTCACCGCCGGAGAGTTCCACTTGTTGCCGTCGCATCAGTGCCCGGATCTCTTTCTGGAGCACTCGCTGCTGGCCGGAGCTGGCGTTCTTGGCAACCTGCTGTAAAATGAAAATCACCTCTGCAAGACAATTTTCAATCACATTAGTTCCTAGAGTTATCTTTGGGTGACTCTCGCGCTTGTCAATGTCCACAATGATCAGTCCCTGTGCTGCCAGTTCGACTCTACCGATTTTAATGGTCATCTCTTTAAATCCGATCTGCGGCACGGGTTGACCATTGCTGGCAATGATACTCAAGTCGTCGTCAGGGTAGCGGGTTATATCCGAGTCATTCCAGTACTGCTTGAAGAGCACGTACGGGATGGTGGTGACCTGTGACCCGGTGTCCAGTAGGGCACTCATAGGAATGCCATCCAGTACCACAGGCAAGACTGGACGTCCTCCCACATATTTGTCGCGCCAGTTCGATGGGCCTGGTGATCTTTTTCCTGGGGGTTGGCCCTCTACCCCAGGTTGTGCCAGTTTAAAGGACAGTACCTTGCCATATGTCCGGGTTGATTGCAGCGGCGGCAGATGGGTTGTCCGTCCTCGTTGTATCGGTCGCTGGGTCTTCCTCTGGCCGGTGGGGTCCTCCTTGGTCGACGCCACGGGATGTCCTCCGGTCCGGATGCCAGCTGGATCTTCCCTGGAGTGGAAACCTGTAAAGACTGCACAGTTTGGGTTAGCGCAGCAACGCTTTTAGCTAGCTCTTGGACCTGATGGTGCAGGTCTGGAGCCGGGTCATTGTTCAAAGCCTGCGCATCAGCCCCCACAGGCCCTGCCGACAAGGGCGCCGCCTCCTGGTGGTAAGTGATAGCTGGGCGCCTGTGGGTCACAACGCCACCATGTGCCGGTTCTCGGAGCACCCGGATGGCTCTGTCCTTGAACTGTGCAAAGTCCAGATGAGGATCCTGTAAGGCTATGGCCCGCAACTGGGTTCGGTGGACATTGCAATATAGTCCCTCTATAAATTGTTCGGTCAACAGCCTGTCCTCGTTTCCCACGCTGTCGGGGTCGGTCTGCTTAATGGCTCTCAGGGCCTCTTGTAGGTTTAGTGCATAGTCCCTTATACTCTCATGTGCTCGCTGCTTGCACCCATAGAATTTAAGCTTAATCTCGGCTGAGGTGCGGGTATCAAAGGTGTCCCTCAGCCGGGTTAGTATCCCCGCGACAGTCCTCCTCCCAGGTGGCCAGGACTTTACCTCCCTTTGGGCTGCCCCGGTTAGTTGGGCCACCAGGATGCTCACTTTTTGCTCTTCTTTGAGGGGGTACACCTGGAAGAGGCTATCCAGCTTTTCTCTAAAGTCATTCAGGGTATGTGACTCCCCTGAGTATTGGGGTAGCCAGGCTGCTCCCGGGATATAGGGCATGGTAAAAGGCATGACTGCAGCAGCGCTGGCGCTGGCGGGGGTTGAGGCAGTGAAGCTCTCCTCCGTATCCGACATCTTCCTCCCCCCTAGTGGACCGTGGCCTACCTTGCGATGATCCTCTTCCGTAGGCCGCGGCTCCGCAGTGGATCGTCAGGGTTGAGGACCTTCCGTCGCGCTCCTGTGATGTCAACGTCTGCTGGGCTCCTTCCAGGACCTTACGCGACGTCTGGACGTGAGGCGGGGCTTCAGTTCTCGCGCGCTTTTGGAGTCCACGCCCCTCTTCTTCCCGCGCGGCGTCTTCAAGATGGCGTCCAACGGCGGGAAAACTCCACGGAAGGCGGGAAGAAGGCTGAAAATGGCGCCGGATGGCGGGAATCTTCACCGATGGCGGGAAGAAGGCTGAAGATGGCGCCGGATGGCGGGAATCTTCACCGATGGCGGGAAGAAGGCTGAAGATGGCGCCGGATGGCGGGAATCTTCGCCACAGGTAAGTTTAAAAGTCTCTTTTTTTTTCAGGCACGCAGTACCCGGTGGCTGCGGGCACGAAATCCTGCCGACTACGCCAAAAGCTGACGCGCCCCCTGGGCCATGTTCAAGGGATACCCGGAGCCGGATCTGGATAGGGGTAGTAGTCCTTGTGGCGGTGACCCGGTCCGTGCCCAGGGTGTCAGACTAAGTGGCGGTATATTAGCAGTAGATGTAGGACGACTACGCCACCCGTTGAATGCAGCTATGGAGCTGCCGCTGCAGGGCAGACCGCTGAGGCCGGTGGAAGGATGGTGCAGCGTGGATGGTATAACCCCCAACGGGAGGGGTATGGCCTCAGGGCAGCCGACGTGGATGATGGGGGTAGTAGGAACCACTCAGAGACGATGCGGTGTAGTTCAGGGTCTTTACTGGTGACAAAGATAGACCCTCCCGGAGTACTGGCTAGCGGTCGGGGCCTGGTCAGTCCTTGAGCAGATGGGATCCCCCTTGGCCAGGCGGAGTTGTAGGCCTCCCCAACTAATTGTACTCTTCTGGCTTCCTTGCTAGAGGCGGGTAAAGGTAGCCCACGTCCCTGAGTGTACCGTGTGGTGCTCACCCGTATGGCCGGTGACTCGGGGCCTTCTAGTGGCTTCCGCTCCACGACGGCGGTGCTGGTCCCACGCGTGTGACCGTGCCTTCGGGTTTCTTGGCCAGAGGACCTGAAATCCCCTGCCGGGCGGTTTCTGCTGCTGGGTCTGGGTTAATCCCCACAGCCTCGGACTCCGGGTCCGGTGGTAACTCTTCAATCAGGGCGAGCTCTTCAGCTGCCAGCCCCTGATTCCTTTTAGCACTGCTCCCACTGAGCTCCTGATCTTTCTTTCCTAAGCTGCTCCTCTCCAGACCAGACTATGTCTCTGTCTGGGACTCCTCTTCTTTTCTACTCTACTTCTCACTAACCCTGCCTCAGCCCCAGCTTTATATAGGGGAAGTTCTTCCCCTCCCAGGACTGGGCAGGAGGTGTGGCATGCATAGGATTCCTGACCAAGAGACCTCCCACCTGCTCTCAGACATAACATTGCTATTACTGTGGAGACCAGACCCCTGGGGTGCCACATATACACAGACACTGCATATACACATTGTTGTGAAGCGGTGTTCACACTGTGCAGTAATGAGGCAGTGACCCAGGAAAAGTTCAAATCAAATGTCTTTATTCATGCAGGGCCGCAATCTGCTGCAGCAACAGGTTATTCGCCTGTTGTTGCTGTTGCTGTGTGAGGACGAACTGTCTCAGGATTTCCTCCATCTTGTCAGCGGTAGTGATGAGCGAGCACTAAATTGCTCGGGTACTCGTTGCTCGGGTCAAGCAAATTGGAATATTCGGGTGCTCGACCCGAGCAACGAGCCCAATGTAAGTCTATGGGAAACTCAAGCATTTTTCAGGCGGCTCCCCCCGGCGGTCTGCAGAGGGCCTAAAAATTGCCCAAATCAATGGGAACAGTGCTCAAATGACATGGGAACAGCATGGGGAAGACCCCTGGAAGCATTTCAGACTCCCAGGTCACTGCTGTCAACAACGTTGTCAGAGTATTACACCACTTTTACGGACTCACAATAAAACATACAAAAACGAAACCAAAATGGATTTTCCTGGGAAATATATTAAGGAACATCCTTTCCAGGGTAATGACTTAATATAAGGCAAAATAAATAACCAAAACCAAAAATACTCCTCCACACCTTGGGCTATGTTCACACGTAGCGTTTTTGATGCGTTTTTTCACTTTTGCATTGCTTTCAACCGTGACAAATGCATTCACTGGGAAATGTCATTTTAACATTTTACAACCTTATCTGGCCATGTGGTGTGTGACACATCATCAGACACATGCATACAGTGCTGAAAAGACATGGGAACAGCATGGGGAAGACCTCTGGAAGCATTTCTGACTCACAGGTCACTGCCTAAAAGTGTGCCCATCATAAGTGATCCTTGGCGCATGCGAAGATGCCTCCCATCATGCACCTGTCGTTGCAGACTTGCAACAATCACCGTCCACGTTCTTGTCTCAGTGCAGCGTTCAGTTGTCCCTACCCCATTCCTTGGAATGCAAGCACAAGTATGCAGCCAGTCACCCACCCACAGGCTGCAATACTATACTGTCAATTTTTTGACAGCTGCTTGCACTAGAAATGTGTCCTTTTAGGCTCGTGGAGGCGGAAGCATTTCATAAACTCATGCCGGCGGCAGCCGGGTGTCCATACTCGGTCCCCAGCCGCCACTGTTTCTCCCGGTGTCGTCTCCGCCTTCCACAAGCACGGGTCCCACAACATTACCCGTGCCCTCCCCAGTGCACTTACTGGGAAGGACCGCCTAACCACAAACACGTGGACAGGTGAATATGGCCAGGGACAGTACGGAGCCAGTCCACAGCTTTTTTTGCTGAGTTGTATTTCACCACAGCCATATTCTTTAGTTTGGTGAAAGGACTTGGGAAACCATATCTACCCAGCTGTCATTTCTCCCAGGAAGTCCTCTAAAGCTGCTTTCACTTGAAATGTGGCCTTTTAGGCTAGTGGAGGCGGAAGCTTTTCACAACCTCATGCCGACGGCGGCTGGGTATCCATACTCGGTCCCCAGCTGCCTGTTACGGGTCCGGGTGGTGGAACCTCTGTGCCGCGGTGCAAGGAGGGACCCAGAGGGGCGTGACTAAGTATCAACCCGAACCGACCCTGGTCGGACGGCGGCTAACGACTCCGTGACCAGGGAGGATCCGGGCAGAGGGACCAGGTGCTACTCTGGGGACGACCTTGTAAGAGAGCAGGTGGCTCCCATGGGTCAGATGGCTGGGACTGACAGGTATGACGGATGGGCACAGCAAGCGGGCAGAAGTCTCTGGTTAGCAGACAGGTGGTCACGGTACGTGACAGCAGAGCAAGTAGTAGTCTCTAGGTTTACCAGGCAGGTGGTCACAGCAAGTGACGGCGGAGTCTCCAGGTAGGCAAGCAGGTAACAGGCGGGTGCTCCCAGGTGAGCGGGCTGACGGACACAGCAGGTAACAGGCGGGTGCTCCCAGGTGAGCAGGCTGACAGGCCAGGCAGGTAACAGGCAGGTAACAGGTGAGCGCTCCCAGGTGAGCGGACTGACGGGCACAGCAGGTAACAGGCGGGTGCTCCTAGGTGAGCGGGCTGTCAGACAAGGCAGGTGACAGGTGAGCGCTCCAGGTGAGCGGGCTGGCAGGCTAGGTAGGTAACGGGCAGATAACAGGCTGGCAGGCAGGACGAGGAGTCAGGCTAGCAGCGGTACCTGAGGGCTGAAGCAGAGATAAGTAACTGTGCAACAACTTTGCTCGGGCACCTCCATTTTGGAGGAGGTGCCTTAAATATGAGAGGTCCTCCGGCTATTGGCCGGGGACTCCTTAGGGCGGCGCGCGTGGCCCCTTTAAGAGAGAGCGAGTGTGCACGCGCCCTAAGCACAGTGCCCGGGAAAGAACGCACGCCGGCCGCTGCAGGAAGAGGAGCCCAGGAGGATGTCGCGCGGGGAGCAGGAAGGTGAGAGGGACGGCGTCTCAGCCTCCTGCCAGGCAGAGACGCCGTCCCTCTCACCTCCCTGCTCCCCGCGCGACATCCTCCTGCGCTCCTCTTCCTGCAGCGGCCGGCGCGCGATGCTACAGTACCCCCCCCTTTACGCCCCCCCTTTTTTAGGCTGGCAAGAAATTTTTCAAGGAGAAGTGGGGCATGGATGTTCTTCCTGGGTTCCCAAGTTCTCTCCTCTGGGCCAAACCCCTTCCCATCCACCAGAAAAAAGGTTTTCCCTCTTACCCTCTTGGTGGCCAGAATATTCTCTACCTCAAAAACGTCCTCAGCAGCAACCGGAGCAGGAGGAGTACCTGAATTATTGGAGAAAGAGTTAAAGACAGCAGGTTGGAGGAGAGATACGTGGAAGGAGTTGGGAATGCGTAGGGTGGGTGGAAGCTTCAACTTGTAGGCCACTGGATTGATTTGTTTAAGGACCTCAAATGGACCAATGAACCGAGGGCCCAGCTTGTAGGAGGGTATTTTGAGCTGCACATGTTTGGAGGAGAGCCAAACCTTGTCTCCCGAACGAAATTGAGGTGGATCCAGACGTCTTTTGTCAGCAAATCTCTTCATCCGCTCGGAAGACTGAAGAAGTGCGGACCTAGTATTCTCCCAAATAGTGGAAAAATCACTGACCAGGGACTCCGCAGCAGGGTTGTCCACAGAAGCGGAGACGGGAAACGGAATCCGGGGGTGTTGGCCATAGACAATAAAGAACGGGGACTTGGAAGTGGATTCGCTCTCATGATTGTTATAAGAGAATTTGGCCCATGGTAGGAGGTCCACCCAATCAGTATGGTGGGCATTGACAAAGTGCCGGAGGTAGCTGATAAGGATCTGGTTGATCCGCTCTACTTGACCATTGGACTGAGGGTGGAAAGCGGAGGAGAAATCCAGGGTGACATCCAGCAGCTTACAGGTAGCTCTCCAAAAGCGTGAGGTGAACTGAACCCCTCGATCCGACACGATGTGGAGGGGTAGGCCATGGAGACGAAAGATATGGTGAAAGAAGTCCTTAGCTAGCTCAGATGCAGACGGGAGGCCAGGCAGAGGAATGAAGTGGGCCATTTTAGAAAAGCGGTCCGCGACCACCCAAATGACTGTACAACCGGCAGAAACAGGGAGATTGGTAATAAAGTCCATAGCAATGTGTTGCCACGGGGCAGCAGGTACGGGAAGAGGCAGGAGATGACCGGCTGGTAAATGTCTGGGAACTTTGTTGCGGGCACAAGATGAACAGGCTGAGATGAAGTCTACCACATCCTTACACAGGGTAGGCCACCAGTAATGCCGGGTAATGAGCTGGAAGGTCTTCTTTTGGCCAGCATGGCCAGCTAGTTAAGAAGAATGGCCCCAGCGAAGAACCTTCTCACGGTCTGGCACCGCTACAAA